>NC_136057.1:508796377-509396377 GCF_964261635.1 Lissotriton helveticus
CACCCCACCTTAAGGTTGAGACAGGGTGTCTCCCGAATTGGGAAGTGGGGCCCTCACACACCCAGTTGGGTTTCATGCTTCATCATAGGTCTTGCTCCTCGTCAGGCTGGTGCTGTAGTGGATGACGGGCACCCTATGAGGGGCTCTTTGGTGGGGATCTTTTTCCCAAGCTGTTTGGTGAGGTACGGGCTTTGTGGTGTAGGTATGGGGAAAGTGTGTACTGAGGTGCTGTATGGAAGGCTATAAGCAGGCACAGTGGTGCTCCAAAACAAATGTATTCTTCGAGCCCACTGGTCTCATTTAAAAACATAGAAAGCGCCACCGCTGATTTAATGGTCAGAGGTGGCTAAGAGTGAATGGTCAACATGCTTCTTTGGCTTAGGTGTAAGAAATCATGTGGTAATTCATCAGGACCGGGGATACTACACTGCCTACACAGTGGTTGGTTACTCAGAGGTGAACCAAGCACTCTAAAACCTAACAGTGAGGTACCTTTTCAATGTATTTAGGATTAACTAACCTATGCAACATGAAAATTATAAATAGAAAAGCACAAATCATAAGTAAAACATACATAATGAACAAAGCAGCCTCCAAAATAAAACCATGCTACACTCACATGCATGGGTGGTTAGTGCAACATAAAATGTGTTTGGCCAGGCTAACACGAAGCAAGATATGTTTAAATGAAAGCTACCACAACGACATTGGTCAGTTTAGTATTAATATTATGTAGGTGTATAAGTGGTAGGTATGGTACGCTTTGTTAAGATGCATTTTAAGGTCATTGTAAAGTAAGGGGAAAACATAATAAATGATGATGTGTGAAGCAATAAATGATTTCCTAACTGTGCCTCTTTATCCAACCACTTTAATTAAAATGTATTATTGAAGGTGCCCAATAGGGTTAACCCCTATAGCATAAGAAGCCTACCCAGGGTTACGTGTTCAACATTTAAATAAGCTTTATATTATGCATGTTACACTTATATATGCAGAGCCCCCGCCACCATGTCTTCCTACGAAGACTGTTCATTTCTGATGATAGTGCGGTTTCACATGAAATACAAGTACATTTACTATGTTATTGGAAAATGTGTGCCTTACCTGCTGACTCTCTTAGTTACTCATGAGGGCCCCCTATATGATCAATATCGGCAGGTCTGTTTGCCTTTTAGAGAGGCATGAGCTTCATCCTGGTGTGTACCATGGAATTTCGATGCACATAAACAAATAACCAATGCTTAATTTGTAACAAATAAATAAGTGCCAAGGCTCTAGTCGGAATGCCTCTGCAGCGTGCATCACCCTTTGCCACAGCCAGTGTTGCCAATGACAGTACCTACACAACTACTAACCAGCACACTGCTACAAGCGTGACAATTCAGACAATTCCAGGCCCCAAAGCTATGAAAATAGCTTGGGCGGCAGGTATTAGTTGTTTTTAATGCATATTGAATTAATAAATAATTGCTGGTCTACTCATCTCTAAATTATACAAACATCGCCATCATGTGGCAGCTCTCATAAGTGCTGATGCTGAGCACTGGAAACCACCGACTCAAATTAAGCCCTGCGAATGACTAGAAATCTCAATTACCGCATTCATGAGTCGATAACATATGTTAATGTTAATGTTAATGTTAATGTTATGGGGCATTTGTACAAGCGCACGGCTACTCCAAAAAGTGTCCCGACACTAAGGAAAAGAAAAGGAAAAAGACCCTGAAAAAAGAGACCCAATTAACGCCCACTCATACACAAATCTCCTTATTGATGAAACAGCCAGGTCTTAAGTTGACGTCTGAAGCTCAGGAGCTCTGATTCTTGTCTCAGAGATAAAGGCAGCAAGTTCCACAAACTACTCACTACCACCTGGAAGGAGTGTCCACCCTTCCTGGCCCGACAAAATTTTGGCACCAGCAACAGATGTTGGTTTGATGACCTCAAGGTCCTGGCTGGAATATAAGGCATACTTATTTTTCTAATATACTGAGCTCTGCTGTTATGTAGAGCCTTAAAGGCCAACACAAGAGACGTAAAGTCAACTCTGCTTTTTACTGATAGCCAGTGTAGTGATTTCAGATGACTCGTCATGTCTGTTCTAGGCCCAACCATAGAAATTGCTCTGGCGGCTGAATTCCGAACAACCTGAAGACAGCTCAATAAGTACTTGGGGATGCCTAAGAAGAGCAAATTAGCATAGTCCAGCCTTGACATTATCAAGGCTTGGGCCACTGTCTTTCTATGGGACAGTGGCAGCACTGGGAGAAAATTCCTCATCATTTTTAACAGCCTAAAGCACATACCAGCCACTGACTGCACCTGTGTCTTCATAGAAAGATCTGAGTCCAGCATAACTCCAAGAGTTTTAACAGTAGTAGCAGGACTGGAAGGGGCCGGTTGATCCTGGGGCCACCATTTCCGCCATTCATCCTCCGGGGTATGTCCGAAGAAAATAATTTCGGTCTTGGCGGAGTTGCAAGATAGTTGATTCTGTCTGAACCAATCAAACACGGTGTTCAAACACAGATGTAGTTGACTTTCATCAAAAGGCTAGTCTTTTTCATAAGTAAACAGAAGTTGAGTATCATCTGCGTAGGTAAGAACCTTGGCCCCAAGATTCTCTGCTAAAGGTGCAAGAGGTGCCATATAAATATTAAAAAGAGTAGGGCTCAAAACTGAGCCCTGAGGCACTCCAACATTCAGCGAAGGGATATCAGCTGAGAAAGATGGCGACCAGACAGATTGCTGACGGCCTTTCAAAAAGAAAGAGAACCACCTTAAAACCATGCCCCTGAAGCCGCATTCCTTAAGCCTCTGAACGAGTCGCCCATGGGGCATGGTATTAAAAGCCGCCTAGAGGTCTAGCAGTATTAAAACTGCCTTACCTCCTCTATCAAGGGTGTCTTTTTCAGGACTGTGGTTGGCCCTAAATCCCGACTGGCTAGGGTGAAGGGCATTGGTTGCCTCAATAAAATTTGTGGTAACCTTATTTACATGCTTCTCCAAAGTCTTGGCAAAAAAAGGGAGCAATGTAATGGGCCTATAATTACTGGCTACAGTAGGATCCTCTGAAGGTTTCTTCAGAAGTGGTAAGATTTTTCCCTGTTTCCATCTAGCCAGAACCTGTCCACTGGACAAGGAAAGGTTCAGGACTTTATTTACAGCAGGATTTAAAACTTCAGCAACAGCTGCTATTATTTTTGCTGGACATTGATCCATAGGGGACCCGAATTTAGTGTCTTCATTTTGGTGAGTGAGGTATCCAGAGACACCGGAGGAAATTCCAGCAAATGTTCTACCCTAGGATCTTCCTTCACAGAAAACCCATTATTCTGATTCAGGAAAGCAGGCATATCAAAGGTATCTTGAATGGCCTTAATCTTGTCATAGAAAAATTCGGCAATTTGAATGGTCCATTCAAGGGTAGGAACAAGGACTCTGGGTGACTTTAGTCGAAGCAAAGTTCTTTACAATCTTAAAAAGTTCCCTGCTACTATTTCTGGCCAAATCAATTTTAATAGTCAGGTAACTATTTTTCTCATCACGTTCTTTTAAATAGTGCGCTTTAAGTGCCTGTTTATATAAATGTTTGCTCTCAGGGTCAAAACTTTTTCTCCATAAATGTTCCAAACATTTGCAAGCACTCTTACTTTTCATCAGTGCTTCTGTAAACCAAGGAGCAGAGGTATTTTCTTAAGAGGCCCTATGTGTCTTTGGAGGAGAAAGATGCAATGCCCAATTCTGCAACCAATTTTCAAGAGCGAGTGTTGCATCTTCAAGAGACCCTTCCCCAAGGATAGGGTGGTGGTCTAGTATTTCAGTCAAGGAGTCAGGTGTGATGAGCTTAAAAGATCTAAATTCTTTTTTTTTTTTTCCCGCCCTTAGAACGAATCCTGATCAGATCTTTCTCCATCCGAAACATAAGCATAAAATGGTCGGACCATATAATAGGGAGGGGAATGTCAAGAGCAATATGGCATGTGGAAAAGATCTGGTCCAGAATATGGCCTTTTTCATGGGAAGGAAATATTACATACGGTGTCATACTAAAGATGTCCAGACATTCACATAACTTCTTAGATTCAGAGGCTTCCTTTTGGTCAAAGTGAAGGTTAAAATCTCCAAGTACCAAACATTGGCTAAATCTAGTAGCAATAGGTTCTGTGACATGGCCAATGGTCTCCAGAAAACGGCCCGACGGCCCCGGTGGTCTATAAATATTTACCCCGGCAACTGACTGGTGAGCGGAGACTGATAGCAGAAAACCTAAGCCTTCTGCTCCTTCAAGGCAAATAATAGGTATGGTTGAACATGGGAGGGAGTTCTTAAATATAGTTGCTACTCCTCCTCCTATAGTATTAGCCAGAGTGGGGTTAGATCCCTCATGTAACCAGGTCTCGTTAATGAACAGAATATCCGGCTTGGCTACTAAAAGTAAGTCATAAATTTGAGATTCATGTTTCTTTATAGATCTAGCATTGATAAGAATGGCCTTAAACTTTTCCCTGGTCATATCCGACTGGGGAGCTTGTAATATAGGGATATGGGCATTTCCAACTAAAACCCTTCCCTCTCTCCCACTACAAGCAGTCGCCCAATTGCAGGTGTTACATAGCAAATGCTCAGTCAGCAGGTAGCTTCATAGATAAATGACATTTACTTTGATTACCATCCCAGATCGCATACCAAATAGATGTGCCATTCAAGATGCCCTTCAAAAACAAATCGAGGTGATGAAGAGTCATTGGCTCACGGACCAACTTTCCCAGGCCTCTCAGCCCATGGCAAACCCTGCACCAATGCCCTCTCCTCACCCGGAAAAGTGTCCGCAAACACCTGCACTCACTTTGAAGGCGGCCACTTCACTAACCTGCGTCTTCCATTCCTGCAACCAAATTCCAGAATGTAATCACTCCCTTCAGGGAAGAGATACGCCCATTTAAAACACACTTTAATACAAACAAAACATATTTATATAGTGAGAGTGTATTTTGTAAATAGCACATAAAATGGCCAAGTGCATCAGAACACTTTACAAAAATTACACTGTACAAGATATGATAACATTGGCTGTAAAATGATGAAGGTCTAAAAGGACATTCGAATCAACATAAAATTAGTTCACAAATATGTACAAACGACAGGTTATTTTGAAAAATCTGGCTCATAGGGTTCCAGGGCAATCAGAGGTTACTCAGTTCCAGTTGTAACTACCAGGATATTTCACCTCTGGTTTGTGGGGGCACCCACATATACTTTCAATGCAACGGCCCTTCATATCTTTAGCAGACCCAACACAACTTGCCATGAGAGATGGAAAAACCCCTCAACATGTGATGGTGCCCCCTAGTCTCCTTGCTTGCACTCGAAAAGTGCACAGGTCTTCTTGCCACTTGCTGGGTTCCTGCATGTCCAATAGGGGTCAAAAGTGAGCATCCCAGCCCACTTTTAGACCACTCACAGCCAGAACCATTCCATAAGAGTTCAAATGTACCCCTTACCTTTGGGGTCCATGGCAAGACGACTTCCCTGCACTGATCCCAAGAGGGAGAAAGGAAGACACTTCAACTTGCTCCCAATGCAGAGTGCAGCAGAAGTCCAGGAAGAACAATTCCAGCATCCTTCCACTCCAAACAAGGGTTTACCAGCAAGCTGGTCATCCTACTTATTCCATTTTTCCTCTTACACAAATCTCTTCCCTTGTGTAGAAGTTTCAAAATGAAAGTGGAGAATTCTAGAAGGTGGGAGTCCCTACACAATCTAGGGATGCCACTCCGTCCACCTCCCCTTACTGTCACTTCTTGGGAGCAGCCTCTTGGCTGTCCAATCCCTTGTACAGCATTCAAGGAGTTTTCAAAATGCCATATCACCCAAGATTGTGAAAGAGCTCTCCTCTAATTCCTGCTTCTCGTTGCCATATCTAACCTCCTCCGAGACTTCAAAGGGAAACCCTTTCGTGACTGGTGCCAGAGTCCTCCTGCTCTCTTTGTGTCTCAGGACATCATGCCCAGGCTTGCCAGAGGCAGATAATCACCTCCAGGTAGGGTTTATTGTTAGAACTGGCAGATGGCCAGTAGGCTGAATAACTTTGTAGAGCAAGGTAGTTCAATATCTGCATCTCATTGAGGCCAGCTCAGTGAAATATTGCCAATTTCGAAATGCATAAATGAACCCATATCGATGAAAATAACTCTGATTATGTATTTTGTGTCTCGTGAAAATATAGGGAAATTCACATTAATGGTTTTCCTGCATTGTTTCAATCCAAAAATGCACGTTAAGCACATTTTACTGAAAGTGTAAATACAGTTAAAACACTACATATTTATCCCTTAGCCAAAAAGTAAAAGGGGGCATTTCTCATTCGATTCCCAAATAAATTATAAATCCTAAGAGTGTCATGAACAATTTAACCTTGGTCCCACCTGCAAGAGTGTTACTTCTGGCCAGATATCAGACCGAGTCAGACAGTCTTCTTCACTCAGCCTGCACGTGTACACACACACACAAATTCACATAGAACTAGCTCATCGCCTCTTAATCCAGCTGTGCAGCAGCGGACCTTATTTTAAAAAGTGGGCCCTGGTGCTTACTGCTCAAGGCCACTTACAACAGAAGCTTACAGAAAGTGAGACTCCATTAGGGAGACTTGCTGTAGAGGTCCAAAAACTAGAAGGTCCTAAGCAAAAAACACTGGGGGAGTATTTATGGCTTCAGAACCCACTCTCTTATAGGTATCAATCCAACAGCGATTAGTTCAAAGACACAGAATCATCATGCAAAGTACAATCAAAGAATACTCTCCAGGTATAATACAATCCAACATTCAACTACTTGGTTAACTTCTGTGAAAATGCGGGTTCAAGTGTGACGATGGAGGGGGGGAGTGATCAAGACAAAGTAACTTCTAGTTCTGTTTCCAAACAAATAGAGAAGTGGTGGATTGGTTGTGGTTAGCAGGCAGACCTGAGCTCCATGCTTTTGGTGCCTGCTCAGAGACAGAGTGATTTGGGGTACATTATTGTTGATGACAGGGACTTCAAGAAGTAAAGTGTCTGAGCTGCAAAGTTGGCAAGTCTCTCCTGAGAACTTCAGCTTGTAGGACAGACAGAGGAAATATTCAGTGTGTGAATGTTTTCGCATTAACCAAGGAAGCCTCTCAGCAGTTCAGTTTTGCAATCAGCGGGGAGCCAGCTTACATGGGATAGCACAGGAAGGAGTTGTTTGATCACAGCAGCCAATCTCCAAGATCGGTGTGCTGCTGCATGCAGTGAGGTTTTGGGAGAAACAAAGTGAATGTTAGGGATAGCGGAGAGAATGCATTCCCATAGTTATGTCTCAATGGTACCAAGGCTTCAACAACATCCTCAACATAGTGTTCAGGTAAGAAATGTTTAATCCCATGGACTAGTTTCAATTGAGGCCTGGCAGGGCTGGCCATGTTGTTAATGTGCTTGTGGAGAGGAATCCTATTATTAAAGTGACTCCCAATCATTTAGCACTTCCTCGGTTGGCAGTGGCATAACAAAAAATGATGGGGCTCCCATGCAGATTATCAAGAGGGTCCCCTGAGTATCCCATATCTCAAAGCTAATCATTGACCTAGGGCTGAATGGGGGTCCCCTTCAAGGCTTGAGGGACCCCTTAAATCTCAGAGTGCCCACTGGCCTATGCATATTGGTTGTGTTGCAGTCTGAGCTGTTTGCGGAATCTAGCAGTATCTGGACTAGAGTAAGCCTGTGGTAAAATGAGAAACAACTCAGGTTTGTTAAGGTTGAATTTGAGATGACGAGTGGTCGTTCAAGATTGGATGCTGCCATGTGTCAGCACTGCTTGAGTAATATCTGCTGTGGTGAAACCCTTCACTAGAGCGGTGTGTCATCGGCTTACTTCTGGTATGGAATGATACTGTTGGATAATGTCACCCAGAGGTTCAGATAAAGATTTAAGAGTGCAATGGGCAAAACAGATCCCTAAGTAACTCTCTGTGGTACAAGAGTGGGGTTAGTAAAGGAGCTATTACTTTGACTCCGCTGAGAATAGGTTAGATAGGATTCAAACGAATCCAGTATCTTGCCTTCAAAAGCCATGGACCATATCATTAGTGTATACATGTGGATATCCTGGTTAATAGAGTCAAATGTTGCAGACATATCTAGAACGGTCATTAGCCGTAAATCTCCATTGTTCAGAATACCCAGATCATCATCCATAATTTGCAAAATGTCAAAGTACCTGCAGGCAGGCGTATTTGTACTTGCTATTTTTATATTCCACTTTCTTCCACTGGTGTGGATTCTACTGATGTTGCAAAGGTATATGTGTAAGCTACTTGCATACATTTAAATCTGTGCAGGGCTAAGTCAATATGTTATTCTTCATATGCTGAGAAAATGAATGTCACTGAGTAGGTTAGCAATTAAGTTTAAAGAGGGTAACAACCTGTTTTGCTGAAGGCTCCAAACTGCTCATTCTTGAGCAACGTAAACATGTACAAATATGTGTTGTCTGCTCCATTTATACCATAACAAAAACATGAAAAAATAAAGGAAATATGTTTTTCGAAAAAAAAATGTTTAAAAAATAAAGACCATAAAATTATAACCCTTAATTATCATTTCGTGCCGTGTTTCGTTGTAAGCTTTTGCGTGGCAAAATGTATAGTGTACATTTCATGTGTTTTTTTTATGTAATGATTGGCTGGTATTGAAAGAACATAGCTTCCGTTGCCGGGACAGGGTAGATATGTGGTATCCGATTTTAAGCAGATTGTTTCATATTTTATAATCTACACTACCTAAAGATCCGTCAATTGTATTTAGCGCATATTATGGAACTAACGCACTGTATGTACTTTTCTATTGTTCTGATATGTTAAAGGTTGCTTAAAACAATGTGCCTGAACAAACACACCCCGCCTTATTGTAACTGTGGCCACTCCCCCTGCCCCGAGGCGGTCTCGATGGCATGAGACACACTCCATATATTCTAGACACAGCACTGATGACCGTTCCAGAAACCACTACTATTTGGAGCCTCCCGGCACAAACAGCGCATGCTCCTCGGGGCCACAATAGCGTTGTTTCCTGTTGTGAAAACTCAATTTAAATCTGTATGAGAAGCGGGTGCAGCTGGTTCATTGCGCGCGGGTTGGTGAGGTCCATGGCCATTGTAGTCCCGTTGCTGATAAAATAACTCAGCAAGTTAAGCTTTTGCTGCAGACAGCGGTGTGCAACCTGCAGCCACACATCTGACTCTCGGCGGGTCCCTTTTAGCCTTCTGTGGTCGATACAATGAGCTGTGTTGAGTTTATTTACAATCCGCCTTTATAATGGGAGCAAAGGAAGGGACTCGCGTCATGGGACGAAAGTTAAATAGGCTGTGAAACCTTGGGTATAATAGAGTCGCGGCCAGCTAAATGCGTTGCACAAAATTAGACATGCACAACACAGAAATCACACAGAAACACATGTACAAAATAGTTAATGACGTAGGTTTCTATTTTTTTTACGTAACCCTTACGCATGTGTGTCACGTGTCCCCTTTCATGCAGAATAACAAAACAGTATTCATTCACGCACAGTGTCTGCACCGGAACAAAACTTTTCCTAACTATCCCTTCATCAGCATCTATAAAAAGAAGCACATTGTCGGCGCACCGCATGCTGCATAAGACGGTCCGGGTACCACCACCATGCGTGCGGCACCCTTTAATAATTGCCACAATCAACGCATCGGCACCCTTGAGCCTCCTGTGGGAGCACTGCAGCCAGCGGGGTAACCAGGGGTCTGGCTTTTCTATTCCCCACTTCCCATCACACAAGATGTGTGATTCTGGGCACCAAACTTCCCTGTGCCTCGTTTATATTATCTGCGAGATTTTGTAAAGCACATAGAAGAAAGTCACTCCGATACTTGATTCACTTACAATCATATCAGGAATTAAAGTTACAGTGCAATGACATACGATCGACTACCGTTTCAGACTCTTTTCTACACCCCCCTTCCCCCCCCCCCCCCACACACACACCTTTTAGTGGCACCACGCTGTTTGCTGAAAAAATTGTCATATAAAATACATCAGACATGCCGTGTCATACGTAGAACCAAAATTGTGGCCCACCAATCGTCGATATTACCATAACATATATTGGCATCAGTTCTACATAAGCCCTCCGCTCTCCTCTGAAAAGTCCGCTAAAAGTCTGCTTGCCTAGCCTCCCCGCGAATTTCAAGTGTCTAAGCCCAACTGGTGCACGTGAAATATCTAAAATCTGCTACTTGTTCCACATTCACCTCATCAGCCGCAGAAGTGAGCGCGCAGTCTGAAACATATAGGTTTAAACCCAAGTGGGGCTATCCTGGCAATTCATCCTACCAAGGTTACTAAATGGTACCAGTGGAATTTACAAGAACACAAGGCGGTATATTATACGAGGTGCCATTGGCGCAGGGACAATACTGCCCTGTCGTTTGTACCTACTCACCGGTGCTCTCCGGTGCTCTCCGGTGCAACTTTAACATGTGCACTGGCAAGTTCAAAGTAAACATGGTCACTGATCGTCACCTGTAGCTAGCTGGTCGGTGCTAACCTGTACCAGTGTACACCCACGTCATCTAGTAATAGGGCAAACATACAGCGACACGTGTACAGCCGTATGTAAGCAGGCCCCAGTGCTGCGAAACCCCCCAAATCAGACAACAAGCGCTGTGTACAGCAGCACGACTATGCTCGCGCTGGAACACTTACTATAAATGGTTTGAAGGGGCGTCCCGTCCACGTGCCCATCGCGGTTGATCTGCAGGTGAAAGCTGTTTTTGCCTGTGGCGGTGTACAGGTGCATCAGCCTGTCCGGGTTTGACCACCCTGGGTTCATGAGCAGGGGGGAAGAGTTGGGGAATGCAGTGGTCTCTCCCAGAAGGAAGAGGAAGGTGAAAGTCAAGTGCACGCGGCTGCAGAGGCTGCTCCTTGTCATCTTCGGGTCCTTGCCTTCCTGCCCCTCCTTTCTGTGGGTGCTGCTGCTGAAACTTGAGCCTTCCTCCGCACTTGCTCCCAGGGCCCCTTTGCAGTGGCAGGTTCTGGACTCTCGTGCTTCCCAAAGGTTTGCAGCCCTTTATAAAGGCTAGAAATGACGTGACACGGGAAAAAAACGCCTGTCCACATCCTTTATGTTGTAACAGCTCAGCATCATTTTAAGAGTGCCCTGAGACCTGCATGGCCAGGGAAGGCGTTTTTTCACACATATTCCCCAGGGAAACCAAGTCAGACTCCAGTGGGCATGAAAAGATTAGTTTTGGCAGGGCACCCATTTTTTGGCTGGTGTGACCTGACGTCTGCATGTTCGACTCCCAATTCTGTTGGCTCAGGATGTCATCTCCTTTTAAAATATAGTGCAACGAAAGCTGTGAAATTATAATTTAAATGAAAAACTTTAGTATTACAGTCTAATATATGACTAAACCTGTGGCCTTTTGGGCATGTAAGTTGCAGGTGGGTGAGCCACTGACAGTTCGAGCCAGGCTCGATCCTGTAGCCTGGCTTTAGCTCAGCTCTGGGTCCTCTTGGAACTGTAGCCCATGGCGAGGTAAACTTTCAGGTGGCTTCTGCCTGGCACCCCTGGTCTGCCCTCATGCACAAAGAGGTAAAAACAAAGCATTAACATCTGAGGTACCAAAGAAAGATACTTAGCTGCCCATTCAGTGGCTGTTTTTTTTTTAACAAAGTGAAACCAAAAAACCTGGACAAATTGCTGCTACCCTGCTTAACCAAACTGTGTGATTTTAGGTAAATATTTTATTTCATAGATCCTCCTTTTTCTTCAATATCATATATGAAAGCACTTTCAGATATGTGAGTTTAGAATACCAGCTGTACAAAGCCCTATTGTGTTTTATTTATTATACTATATTGTTGTTGCTTCTATAAGAATCCTGGCCACATACAGGGTTCTCATAACAACTGTCTTGCCTATTAGTTTATAAATGGCACTATCTCGAGGGTGGGAACCCATGTTCAAAAACTATCACTTTTATTTAGTCCTTCTCACTGCAGTGCTATAATTTGACGTAATAACACAGAACAACAGAGGCGGACTGTTAGTGCTGCACCTCAAACCCCAGCCACATCAAAGTTGGTATCCTGTGCACAATTCTTCCAGCACTTGCCGCTGTTGGGTGCCACTGTAAACCAGATCAGAACCTAGGAAAGAAATCCATGTTCAACTGAGTGTTCCATCATCTTTTTTATAAAGCCCTGATGAAGTTCCTTTTTCACACAGAACGAAATGTGTTGGCTGGATTTTAACTTGTATATTACTTATTAAAGAAGATGATCAATCAATCAATCAGAGTACTTGTAGAGCGCGCTACTTACCCGTGAGGGTCCCAAGGCGCTGAGGGGATGGGAGGGGGTGCTGCTACCGCTCGAAGAGCCAGGTCTCTAAGAGTCTCCTGAAGGTGAGTAGGTCTTGGATCTGCCGTATGTGGGTAGGGAGGGTGTTCCAGGTCTTGGCAGCGAGGTAGGAGAAGGATCTGCGGCCGGAGGTCGTTCGTTGGATGCGGGGAACAGCGGCGAGGGCGAGGCTGGCGGAGCGGAGCTGGCGGGTGGGGTTGTGGAAGCGGAGTCTGCTGTTCAGGTAGGCAGGTCCGGTGTTGTGGAGTGCTTTGTGTGCGTGGGTGAGGAGCTTGAAGGTGATCCTCCTTTCGACGGGGAGCCAGTGTAGGTCTCTCAGGTGGAGGTGATGTGGCTGCGGTGGGGGGCCTTGACGATCAGCGAGGGCGGGATGTCGTTGGCGCTGGGGTTGTAGAGTTCCTTTACGATGCTGAAGAGCTCTTTGCTGCTGTGCGTGTTGTTGTCCAAGCGGTCTTTGACGGAGGATCTCTTGGCTAGTCTGATGAGGTGGTGGTGTCTGTGGGTGGCGTCCTTGTGGGCTGCGTGGTTGTCCGGTGTGCGTTCATGTAGCCATGTCTTCTCCAGTTTTCGGCATGCACGTTTGGAGGCCTGGAGCTCGTTGGTGAACCATGTGACTCTCCACCTCATCTCTTGTTGGTGTGGCTGTTGGAGGGTTTCTTGAGCGGGGCGAGGGTGTTGGCGCAGTCGTCGATCCACTGTCTGAGGTTGTGGGCTGTGGCGTCAGAGTTGGTGGGGTCGGTGGGTGGGTTCTTGGCGAGGGAGGTGAGCAGCTGGTCTTCGGTGACTTTGCTCCAGCAGCGGCGAGGCAGCTGTTGGGTGCGATGGTGCGTGGTTGGTTTCATGAAGGTGAAGTGAATGCAGTGGTGGTCCAGTGGAATTCAGTGGTGTGGTCGAAGGCGGGGTGGGAGCCTGTGGAGAAGATGGGGTCAAGCCTGTGGCTGGCAGTGTGGGTGGGTGTGGTGACGAGTTGTCTGAGGCAGAGGTTGGCGAGGTTGTCGATCAGGGTGGTGGAGTTGGCGTTGTTGTTGTTCTCGAGGTGAAAGTTCAGGTCCCCGAGGAGGATGTAGTCCGTGGAGGCGAGTGCGTGGGTGCTGGCGAGGTCGGCGATGGAGTCGCTGAACTGAGTCTGGGATCCGGGGGGTCTGTAGATGAGTGTTCCTCCGAGGGTGGTGTTGGGGGTCGGTGTGGATCCGGAAGTGCAAGTGTTCGGCGGTGTTGAGGGTGTCGTCTGCGTGGGTGGCGACTTTGAGGGTTGACTTGTGGACGATGGCTATTCCTCCTCCGATTCCATTGGTGCGATCCCTGCGGGTGATCTTGTAGCCGTCCAGGATGGCTATGGCGATGTCAGGCGCCGAGGAGTCGTTCCACCAGGTCTCGGTCAGGAAGGCCACGTCTGCGGCAGAGGTGTCGAGCAGATCCCAAAGCTCGACGGCGTGTTTGCGAGCGGAGCGGGTGTTGAGGAGTATGCAGTGGAGGTGGTTGGGTCCAGTCTTTGGAGGTTTGGTGGTTTTGTCGCAGGTGAAGCTGCAGGTGTGGCAGGAGAAAGGTCCATGGGTCCGTTTTGGGGCGGCTTGGAAGCAGGTGCGGTTTCGGCCGGTGTTGAGTGCGTGGATGACGCTGGCGTCGTAGTGGATTCTGGTGTCGTGGCATTCGCGGGGTGCAGGGGTTCTGGCGCTGCGCGCGGCCCAGGCGCGAATGGGCGCAGACAGGCTTGCCTATGGCCCGGCCCCTGCTCAGCCTGCATATGAGGAGGCTTGGGAGGGAGGAGCAGCTGGGATGCGGGAGCGGGGAGGCCAATGGGTGTGCTGGGGGTTGGGCCCGCAGGGAGGCAGCGGCCGGAAGGCTGGGACGGGAGCGGTGGGTGAGGGAAGCCCAGGGACCAGGAAGCGGCAGCAGGGGCACAGAAATCAGCCGGTCAACAGGTGACGAGTGGCGGTGTGGGGGCGACCTGCCTACATTTTGACCTGCCTTCAAGCCGGGTCAAAGGTCACTCCCGCTGCCGTCACTCGGCCTGTATTCCAGGAGGCCTGGGAGGGAGGAGCAGCCGGGAGGCCAATGGGTGTGCTGGGGGGCGGGGCCGCAGGGAGGCATCAGCGGGAAGGCTCGAACGGGAGCGGTGGGGACGGGGGGGAAAAACTGACATGCAGGGCGAGGGAAGCCCAGGGACCAGGAGGCGGCAGCAGGGGCACAGGAATCAGCCGGTCAACAGGTGACAAGTGGCGGTGTGGGGGCGACCTGCCTGCAAGCAGGGAACAGTCAGATTGAACATGGACTTCTTTCCTGGAGTACCTTCCTATTGGTAGGAAAATGTGATGTAATAATGTCACAGCTTCCACGTGTCATTTTTTAAAATAATTTTGAAGAGACTTTATCATATTTTACATGATGTTTGTTGCAAGGTTTACATGTCAAAAATGTTCTGGTCTCAGCGTGCACATGCGCTGTTAGAGCAAAGCATTTGGGTTTGTGCTGTCTCGGCTTCTCTCTGGTAATTTGTAGGCTTGTCCACTTCTAATTTCAGTGTGTTTGGTACATAATCAAAGAATACAGGGCCATATGTCTGAACACATTTTCCCACAGACACAAAATGGGAAAAACTCTTTGATGCATCTGGCTCACAGTGTCTTACTGAAGGGATAGAAGCCGTGCTTAATTTGAGCCAGTGGGTTTGGTGCTCGGCACCAGCAATTAATTGTTAGCACGCTCACTTATGAGTTTCTGCCACATGGTGGCACTGTTTGTTTAATTTAGATATGAGCACAGTAACAGTTGTTTATTAATTCAATGTATGTTAAAATGACTAAAACCTACCGCCCAAGCCATTCTTATAGCATTGGGATATTCTGAATTGTCACACTTATAGAGTCAGATGGTTAGTAGTTGTGTTATGCTATGTTAAAGGGTCTTGTAAAGCATGCGTACACCAGGCGGTTTCATGGCGCTAAGGGCAGGTGGGGAGGCGGCATCAACAGGGTAGTTAGCTTACTCATATGACTGGGAGAATAGCAAGGTATTAGGATGCGTTCTGAAAGGAGTATAGGAAGTCGCAGACCTAAGCACTACGGGGAGCGAGTTCCAAAATTGTGGAGCCAAAACTGAGTAGCTTTCCGTTTGTAGGCGGGGTAGTGAGCATATTTAGACAGGAAGAGCGCAATTCCAGAGAAGGGTTATAGCACTGAATCCTTGATGAGATGAAAGCTGGGCTGTTCCCGGTAAGGGCTTTAAAAATGGTGCAGCCCAGCTTGAAAGCACAACGTTTGGCCACCGGAAGCCAATGGAGGCTTGATGATAGTTTGGCCTCGCCGCTTGGTTTAGTACCAACTGCAGGCGATGGAGTTGATAAGCAGGAATGCCAACATAGAGAGAGTTGCCATAATCAACATGGGAGATTACCATGGCTAAGGTGACTAGAGTCAAGGCCACAATGGTCAAGAATCTGCTGATCTTGCGGATTCTGCGTAGATGGAAAAATCAAGTGGAGACCACTGAGCTGATCTGGGCTTTCATTGACAGATCGTTACTGATTATGTCTCCTAAGCTCTTTACGGAGCCTGCTGGGCATGGAGGGCTGCCCAGCAGTGGGGGCCAGAAGCTGGAGTTTCACGGTTTGGCAGTTCCTCCAGTGAGGATCAGCTCGGTTTTATCAGGGTTTAATTTCAATTAATTTGCATACATCCACTCACTAATAAAGCTCATGGTGGATTGAAAATTGGATACTGCGGAGGTGGAGGAGTCAATGTCAAACACCAGCTGAAGGTCATCAGCGTAGTTAAAGGTTTCGACTTTTCTTTAGCGCAGGGAGCAGATCAATGGTAGCAAATACAGATTGAAGAGAAGTGGTGAGAGGGAGGAGCCCTGGGGGACCCCACAGGTCAGTTTCATTTTCTTAGAGGAGAAGTTGGCTATGCGGACTGCCTGAGATCCGTGGCAGAGGAAAGAAGCGATCCACTTCAACGCCAGACCCTGGATTCCAGCATTGCTGACACAGTCCATCAGGAGACCATGATTGGCCATGTCAAAAGCAGCTGATAAGTCCAAAAGTACCAGGGCCTAGGTGAGGCCTTTGTCGGCCCCTCTCCTAAGCTCGTACATGACTGCTAGAATAACTGACTCCGTAGAGTGTGCAGGTCTAAATCCTGCCTGGTAGTGGTCGAGGAAGTGGGAGAGTTCAATAAATGAACTAAGGCCGTTAGCAACGTGGGCCTCTAGAATTTTGCCTAGATAAGGAAGTAAGGAAATGGAGTGAAAGTTGGTAAGGATCAGAGGGTCAGAGTTGGGTTTCTTTAAGATGGGGACAATTTCTGCACATTTGAGTGAGTCGGGACAATGCTTTGTTTAAGAGAGTTATTCAGAAAAGAAAGGGGATGGTCTGGACAGATGCTGAAAGCCTCCTGTAAGATATGAGGAGGGCAACAGTCGGTTGGGGAGCCAGATCTGACTTTTTTGAGTAAGGCAAGGAATTCATCCCTTTAGATTAAGGGAATTTGTTCAAGGAAGAGTGGGTTTTGACATGAGATCAGAGCTGTGGTTGAAGAGTGGGTGAGGGTAGGGATACTCGCTTTAATATTGGCAATTTTCTAAATAAAGTAAGAGTTGAGGGAGTCACAAAGGGATTGTGAAGGGGCAGGTCTCACCATCACTCTGTCCGGTTGTGCGAGCTCGTCAACTATTGAAAACATTTCCTTGGACTTATTAGCTGAGTTCATAATTTTAGAGGAGAAATAGGCATCCTTTGTCTGAAGGATGGAATATTTATATTCTTTTAGCTGGGTTATATAGATGGCCTTTTTTCCTGGAGAATAGTCCCGTCTCCTGCGACGTTCTGCTTGCCTTAAGGCAAGTTTTTAAATTTCAGGTTGTTAGAGAACCAGCGTTGTGCATCGTGAGGGCGCTTAAGCTTAATTTTCTTAAAGGGGGTGATGCTGTCCCTGGCCGCTTTGAGCCACTGTTTGACACTTTTTGCCTGATTACATAGTAACTCCTGGTGAGTAGGCATTGCGGTCTTTAGTAGCGTGGAGAATTCGCCAATGTTGGCCCGGTTGTGTTGGTACAGTCATTGGCAGTGCAGGCAGGTGCAATGGGTGGTAGAAGCAGCAGTGGCTCCCTGACAAGTGAGCTGTCACTCATTTTTTTCTTATTACACATTAAGGATGATCTTGTGTTTCTTGGGGAGTAGATATTTGTGGGCGAGGAAGTAGACCAGAACTATCTATTGATGAGCTGGAGGCTTAGCAGGCCCAAGTATGAATCGGGCCCAAGTATGAATCCTGGGTGAAAATGGATGGGATGTGTAGTTACCGAAGAGTAGAACATGAGGCTAAGTCTATTGATGGCCTGATTTAATACAGAAGTGTAATGCATTAGATGTCAAATATCTGCAATGTCTGGAAGATGTACCTACTGTCGATGTTGCGAACATACATGGTTTGTATTGTACTAAATTTTATAAATGCCAATAAAGATGATTACAAAAAAAGTCTATTGATGACCAGCTGTAACAAGCCCGCTCCCCTGTAAATTAGAGGCAAACAGTCGAGTGTGTGGAACAACGTGCGGAGTAATTACACCAAACTCACGTTTACCCTGCACATAGAGAAGAGGTGCCCACGCAACATTATTAGGATATGTTGAGCATTGATGTCAAAGTTAGCTGCACGATGCACTCCCCCCTTCCCTCGGAGCGTTGTCATCTTATGACTACTGACCTTCATGTGCCTTATGGGGCGCTGTAACCCACTCTGAGATCACTCTCAATTATGTGAGTCTCACAATTATCAATTCAAAACCACATGGCCGTCAAAATAAACGTACACACACCTTGTGTCCTCTCTTCCCTCAGTCAGGTGACCCTTGAAGGTGATTTAGATGTGTTCGATATACAAGTGTTGCCCACTTCATCCCTGCCACCCTTCCTTTACCCCTGACTTACTCACTATCTCACTCACACTCACTCACTTGAGATTAAGTTCTGGTGTTCTATTAGACATGCCTTGCCAACTCTATCCCTTCCTGCCTCCCTCGGCAACGCCACTCTCCATCACTCACTCACTTGCTAATTTACACTCTCTCTCACAAACAAACACGCGCACACTCTTTTGCAAACACAATGACAAACTGACTGAAGCACTCAATCACTCTTATATGCACGTATTCATCCATTGATTTATTTGTCCCCACTAACTCACTCACTTAGTTCATATACATTCACTCGCTTACAAGTTTCTTCAAAGGCTCATTTGCCATCCCACTTACTTACTCATTCATTAACCCACTCGCGGATTCACTCACAATGAAGGCCCACTGACACCCGTGACTGACTATCCTTAGTGCCACCGAAGTACATTGCACTGGACATCTGTATAACGCTTTGCAATAGAAGTCTTAAACTTTCGATGAAACTGTGTATAAGTGGAAACAGTTGACTCCACACCCTTTTTCTGAAGTATACAAAAAAAGCGTCTCCTGGGTTTTTCATGGGTGTGCAGGTTTTACTTACATTAGAATTCCATTACCTGCCTCATTCCTTCGCATACACACCAGTGGACTTGGATTTGTAGAAGTAAAATAATCGTCTCTGTGCGCATTCTCAATTTCTAGCTCTAGAGGGCGCTCATTTTACAAATTATTTAACAGGCCAGTCAATGACAGTGACCACGATCTTCTAATGTGAAATGAAAGAACATGAACTTGAAGCTTGCGCGGCAATATTTCGAATTGCTTTTGTGAGCATATCCTCAAAACGAAGAAGATATTTGATCGAAATTTATTCGTAGTAGATTACTAAACTTGTTCTATTTCTACTGTTTGTCTTTTTTGTGTATCAATTGGATTTAAATAATAATCGAAGCAAATCATATCGCACAGAGATTAGCTTCGAGTTAAAATCCGTAGGATGACAAAGAAGTCCACCCAGGTGCCCTCGTTCAATAGTCTGAGCAAATGTACCTTTCGTCTGCTTCCGTGAGGACCGCAGCGGTTTCATATACTAGAGCATGGGTACTCACAAACTTTCTCTCGGGGGCCAAATTTACAGTGTGGTTTGTGTCCGAGGGCCGCACCGGTGGGGGAGGGGTCAGTGTGGGGAGGGGGCGGGGCTAGAGCAACAAAAAAACTGTGACCGTGAGGTTGAACACAGGTCCCTGCAGCGGACGCCTTCGTCCACTGAGCCACAGACCCGGCACACACACATATCCCTCTCTCTCTCTCTCTCTCCCTCTCACTGTCTCCCTCCCTCTATCTCTCTCTCTCTCCCTCTCTCCCTCCCTGTCTCCCTCTGTCTCACTCACTCTGACTGTCTCACTCCCTCTTACTCCCTCCCTCTCTCTCCCTATCTCTCCCTCACTCTGACTGTCTCACTCCCTCTCACTCCCTCCCTCTCCCGCTCTCTCCCTATCTCTCCCTCACTCTGACTGTCTCACTCCCTCTCCCTATCTCCTTCTCTCTCCTTCCCTCTCCCTCCCTCTCCTACCTTCTCCCTCCCTCTCCCTTCCCTCTCCTTTCATCTCCTTTCCTCCCTCACCCTCACTCCCCTTCCCCCTCACTCCCCTTCCCCCTCATCCCCCTCTCCCTTCCTCACTCCCCTTCCCTCACTCCCTCCCTCACTCCCCTTCCCTCATTCCCTCCCTCCTTCACTCCCTTCCCTCACCCCCTTCCCTCACTCCCTGCCTCCCCTTCCCTCACTCCCCTTACCTCACTCCCCTTCCCTCACTCCCTGCCTCCCCTTCCCTCACTCCCCTTCCCTCACTCCCTGCCTCCCCTTCCCTCACTCCCTTCCCTCACTCCCATTCCCTCACTCCCTGCCTCCCCTTCCCTCATTCCCTCCCTCCTTCACTCCCCTTCCCTCACTCCCATTCCCTCACACCTCTTCCCTCACTTCCCTTCCCTCACTCCCCTTCCCTCACTCCCCTTCCCTCACTCCCCTTACTCCCCTTCCCTCACTCCCTGCCTCAGCTTCCCTCATTCCCTCCCTCCTTCACTCCCCTTCCCTCACTCCCTCCCTCACTCCCCTTCCCTCACTCCCTCCCTCACTCCCCTTCCCTCACTCCCTCCCTCACACCCCTTCCCTCACTCCCTCCCCTTCCATCACTCCCTCCCCTTCCATAACTCCCCTTCCCTCACTCCCCTTCCCTCACTCCCCTTCCCTCCCTCACTCCCCTTCCCTCACTCCCCTTCCCTCCCTCACTCCCCTTCCCTCACTCCCCTTCCCGGCACGGTGAGGTGTTAGCCGGATGCTTTTTCACATCTCCCCACCCTCAGATGCCTTCACTCTCCCACGAAATGTCTCTTGCTGTCGAGAATCCCTCCCCATCCAGGACATAGTTCTTTCTCGCTGTTGCCCTTCCTGTGAGGGTCTTCGGAAGATAAATCCACCCCTCCAAGGAAAAGTTTCTCCCCGGAGCTTTTCTAGGGAGGGGTTCAGGAGCCCCCTCTCCCCCCCACTTGTATTCACCATTAAGGTCGTGACGAGAACCCCGCTCCCTCCACGGGGGTGGTCTCTCCGGCTCACCTCGGGTGGCTGTCTTCACCTCAGATCCCTCCCCCTCTTGATATGTTCTCGGCGCAGTTCATCATGTGAGGGTCTCGGGCTCCTCCAGTGAAAGAGCTCTCTATCATTCAAGTGCCTCACATGATTTTGGGCCTCCGAGGAGACTGCTGCTGCTTTTTCATGTTTATTTAAATCTAGATATATGTCTTCCTTAGCTGCTCCCGACACATTTTCAAACACCCCACTTCACGAGCTACTTATAATTCCTGCTTCTGTGTGACAGTTTTGTGGCCTCGCTTCCAAGACGTTGCACAAACACAGACTTCACTATAGGCTGCTTCCTCCATTCTAACCCTGCCTTCTGGACACAACCAGTAATTAAAATGCATAGAAGTGGAGCCCCGAGGTAGAAAAAAAACCGATAGTTAAATACTGGAGGAAAGCACTCTGTCACTCTCTGTCTCCCTCCCACCTCCCACCTGTCTGCCTCTCTCACCCCCTTCCCTCTCCCCCCCTCCCTCCCTCTGCCACCTCGCCTGGCGTGCGTGTGTGTCAGCCGGGCCTGAGACAGCTTCCCACCGCACCGAGTACTTAACAGGTCTTTAAAGGACCACTTACTTGTTAATGAGGCTTTGTTGTTCTTTAGCCCCTTCTTAGAGCCCCTGCAGCTCCACTCTGACCTTCGCTGGAATCGCCCGGCCCCATAGAGCGCTGCTGCAACCGGCAGTGTTTGCGGACACAGGACACTCTTAAATTTTTCTTAATAACACTGGTAGGATGTCTCTAAGGTCCGCGGGCCGCCAGGGAAGGCTTGCCGGGCCGCCACTGGCCCGCGGGCCGTACTATGAGTACCCCTGTACTAGAGGTTACCAGGAAGCTCGCCCGGCCATTTCGAGCCTCGCAGAAAAACGACCTGCCCATTCTGCAGTTGGATTGTACTCATCTGTATGTCGGGAGTCTAAACATATTCAATCCAGTTGTCCCCAGTAGACTAGAAGTCAGAGGGCCAGGGGCGTAGAAGAGACTGCATTTCTGCTCGGGGACTATGGGGCATATTCAGTGGTCGAAGTGGGGAAAAAACAGTAGGGGAACTGAGGGCGGAGCATCAGGAGAAGGGAATAACAGAGGATTGGGTCAGTGGGTGGAGTCAGAGGTCTGGCTAAAAAGAGCAAACCATACCAATTTTTAATATGTTTAATATGTTTGGCATTTCACTGATCAGTTACATCTTATAATGAACGTTATTTAATATATGCGTTAATGACATTAAGACAGCTCCCGCTGCCATGCATGGAGAGTGACAGAAATTAGAGATTGTCCCAAGCCACTTGTCATGAGTTCCTCCTGTTGAGACCTCAGAAGACATCAGAGATAGCAGAACAGAAAAACAATGAAGTTGCAAGCCAATGCAGGTACGCAAAGACCTGCACACTGAACATGGGAGACCTTGTGTTTCTGCTGTACACCAATCAAAGTGGATGGAAGTTCAAACCACATTTTGAACCCCAACCATGGTATGTTTCAGATCAAAGGTACCATAGTAACAGCAACTCAAGGGGATGCCAATATACTTGCAGTATCTCCCACATGAAAAGAATCTTAGTACAAGCAGCACGGCAGCGTTTGCCTGCCACTATGCATAGAGAAATAACACCACAGTAGCTAGACAAGAAGGCTGAGGCCCATGTTTCCTTCCTGCTCTCGAGCTGAGAAAAGAGTTGGGGCAGAGGGGTTGAGGGGTTGAGAGAAACAGGGGTGATGAGAGAGAGGTTAGAGATGAGGAAAAGAAAAAGACAATTTAGAGAAGGGGACTGGAGGGATCGTAACAAGGAGGTAGTAAAGGCTGGAAACAAAGAGGGAGCCAGAGGAGAATATGATATAACTGTAGGGGGGTGGCCCGAGAGATTGAGAAGCAAAGGAACCAGCAGGGTGTAATAAAAAGAGTGAGAAATTAGGGATTAAACAGAAGAATGATGGGAGGGGGAGAACGAAGATAAAGCGGAAAAGTATAGAGAAGAGGTGATATACAAAGGGGAAAGGAAGTTGAAAGAAGGTGAGACAGTCTGGAAGAAAAGGGAAGAGAAAGTTGGCGAGACAAGAGGACAGACAAGGAGCTGGAAACAGAGACCAGGAAAGGAGAGAGACAAGAGCGAAGGTAGCGTAATGACTAAATGGCGGTAATTTAAAAACAAGCATTTACAATGCAATGGTCTCGGCATTATTAAAGGTAGAGCTATTGGCATTGCTCATGACTTTTTTTTTCTTTTTTTTAAATCATAAATAAATGGTATTGTCATTTACATTGCCAATAGCTTAATCGTTAAATAAATGGCATTGTCATTTACAATGCCAATAGCTTAATCGCTCGCATATGCATGACCTATTGCATTTACACCCACACAGAGCCACACACACAAAGCCACCCACACACACATACAGAGCCACCCACACAGAGCCACCCTACACAGAGTCATTCACATAGAGCCACCTACACAGAGCCACCCTCACACAGACAGAGCCACCCACACAAAGAGCCACCTACAAAAAAAGCTATCCACACAGAGCCACACACACACACACAACCACACACACAGAGCCACACACACACACAGACAGAGCCACGCAAACACACACACACAGAGCCACGCGCACACACACACACAGAGCCACGCACACACACACACAGAGCCACGCACACACACACACAGAGCCACGCACACACACAGAGCCATGCACACACACACAGAGCCACGCACACACACAGAGCCACGCACACACACAGAGCCATGCACACACACACAGAGCCACGCACGCACACACAGAGCCACGCACACACACACAGAGCCACGCATACACACAGAGCCACGCACACACACACACACAGAGCCATGCACACACACACACACAGAGCCACGCACACACACACAGAGCCACGCACACACACACAGAGCCATGCACACACACACAGAGCCACGCACACACACACAGAGCCACGCACACACAGACAGAGCCACGCACACACACACAGAGCCACGCACACACACACAGAGCCATGTACACACACAGAGCCACGCACACACACACAGAGCCACGCACACACACACAGAGCCACGCACACACAGACAGAGCCACGCACACACACACAGAGCCACGCACACACACACAGAGCCATGCACATACACAGAGCCATGCACACACACACACAGAGCCACACACACATACACAGAGCCACGCACACACACACAGAGCCACGCACACACACAGAGCCACGCACACACACACAGAGCCACGCACACACACAGAGCAACGCACACACACACACACACACAGAGCCACGCACACACACACACACAGAGCCACGCACACACACACAGAGCCACACACACACACACAGAGCCATGCACACACACACAGAGCCATGCACACACAAACAGAGCCACGCACACACAGACAGAGCCACGCACACACACACAGAGCCACGCACACACACAGAGCCACGCACACACACACAGAGCCACGCACACACACAGAGCCACGCACACACACACAGAGCCACACACACACACAGAGCCACGCACACACACACAGAGCCACGGACACATACACACACAGAGCCACGCACACACACACACACACAGAGCCACGCACACACACACAGAGCCACGCACACACACAGAGAGCCATGCACACACACACAGAGCCACGCACACACACACAGAGCCATGCACACACAGACAGTGCCACACACACACACACACACAGAGCCACGCACACACACACAGAGCCATGCACACACACACAGAGCCACGCACACACACACAGAGCCACGCACACACACACAGAGCCACGCACACACACAGAGCCACGCACACACACACAGAGCCACGCACACACACAGCGCCACGCACACACACACACACACACACACACACAGAGCCATGCACACACACAGAGCCACGCACACACACACACACAGAGCCACACACACACACACAGAGCCATGCACACACACACAGAGCCACGCACACACAGACAGAGCCACGCACACACAGACAGAGCCACGCACACACACACACACACACAGAGCCACGCACACACACACAGAGCCATGCACACACACAGAGCCCCACACACACACACAGAGCCACGCACACACACACAGAGCCACGCACACACACACAGAGCAACGCACACACACACAGAGCCACCCACACACACACAGAGCCATGCACACACACACAGAGCCACGCACCCACACACAGAGCCACGCACACACACACAAAGCCACGCGCACACATACACAGAGCCATACGCACACACACAGAGCCACGCGCACACACACACAGAGCCACGCACACACACACACACACAGAGCCACGGGCACACACACACAGAGCCACGCACGCACACACACAGAGCCACGCACACACACACACAGAGCCACGCACACACACACACAGAGCCATGCACACACACAGAGAGCCACGCACACACACACACAGAGCCACACACACACAGACAGCCACGCACACACAGACAGCCACACACACACACAGAGCCACGCACACACATACAGAGCCACGCACACACACACAGAGCCACGCACACACACACACAGAGCCACGCATACACACACAGAGCCACGCACACACACACAGACTGAGCCACACACAGACAGAGCCACGCACAGACAGAGCCATGCACAGACAGAGCCACGCACAGACAGAGCCACACACAC
This sequence comes from Lissotriton helveticus, assembly GCF_964261635.1. Taxonomy (NCBI): domain Eukaryota; kingdom Metazoa; phylum Chordata; class Amphibia; order Caudata; family Salamandridae; genus Lissotriton; species Lissotriton helveticus. The sequence goes on from NC_136057.1 coordinate 508,822,019, forward strand.
ACACACAGACAATATAAATGCAGCGTGTATGTGTTAGCTGATCACTGCATAAGTGAGTTAAAGAATGTGTTGAGGGTTTCACTTAAATAATTCAGCTGTAGTGCTTCAGGGACAAATTCTACTTGGAAGAGGTTTGATAACGTTCTTTAGACCCCCAAAAGAAACGTTTTGCTTCATTTGTGGGACCAATAAACGCTATTGCTACCTACACAATATAGATTTTTCACAAAAACTACAAAGCTGCTGGTTTTCAGTTCATCAGAAAATGTGCAGTTTAAGTTTTGTCAGGCAGGAGTATGCTTGTGCCCTCCATCGTGCTGTGTGACTCTAAAAGGGGGCGGAAGTGGTACTCACGGTGGTTGTCGGTGTTCTCCAGGACTATTTCCGCCAGCACGAAGGCCCCTTCCTCCACGGTGTCGAGCAGTATGGTGGCGGCCCGCAGCTGGTCGCTGGTCGTCAGGTCCCTCCGCGCACCCACGGCCTGCAGCTGCAGGAGGTCGTTTACCAACTCTACCATGGCTTGCGGAGCAGAGGAAACAGGACGACAAAAGTCCGGTGGGCCGGCACGGGCTGTCAGACATCTACTAAAACATTCTGTGTGATATGACTAATAATGTAGGGCTTAATAATAGGTATTAAACCCTGGCCTGCTCAATGCTCATCATGCCCCCAAATTAATAGTCCTATTCCCGGCAAGTCTTTTAAATTCACGTAAACACAACGTTTCTCAAAAAATTCCTCTATGCGGACAACCACCCATCTCTGTCAGCACACACGGGGTAGCTATGGATGCCCAAGGCATGGGCTTGCCCCCCTACCCTCTGCTCTCTCGGGCAGTGGAGGGCCACAGAAGATGCACTCCTGAGTAACAGAGAAAACAAGAAAAACGAGTGCAATCAGGGGGCAGAAGGCAAGAAAACGAGCCGAGAGGTGTTTCCTTACCTTCAGTTCCTCTGAGCGCTGCAGCAGAAAGAGGGGGAGGAGGAAGGAGGTAGATGGAGGGTGCGGGCTGAGCTGGTGGTCTCCGGCTCTCACGTCCTGGCCATCCTGCGGCAACAACCAGCGAAGGCAGGCTCACAAGGAAGAGGGTGCGGAGGGCAAAGGGCATACGGCAGCCGCGGGATCACCAGTCTACAGGCAGTTCCCACAGGTGCCCAGCCATCCTCTTTCTCAGGCTCTGTAACCTTTGAATCCCAGAGGCTCTCAAATCACCTGGCCCTTGTGGCTCTCAAACCTTCCAACGCCACAGCCCGGGATCCATACAACCCCGTGAGTTATCAAACCATCAGATCCCGGTGGCTTTCAAGTCTTCCAATCAGCGGCCTCCTCGCCTTCCAGTTCCTGTAGCCGTATATTTTCTAATCTCAGTAGCTCTCGAATCCTCCTGTCCCGGTCCCGTCGAGCAGTCCGACCCCGGTGACTCGGGTCTGCAGCCCGCCTGCCCTGCTGTCTGTCGTTCCCGCCCTGCGCCCCTGGAATGCTAACCAGGGAACCGCCGGAGCTGGGAGAAGCCATTCTCCTTCACAGAACTGCTGAGCTCAGCGCTTCGCTTCCCGGGGTGTTTATTTTGTACAAAATCGCTGATCCTGTAAAGTGTCGAGAAACATCTGGGAATTGGCGCGAATAGAAAGATGGCGTTGTCATTTGTGCAGCTTTCTATGCCCTGGCTTCGCGCTGACTAGGCAGGCTGTCTCTGGCTCTCACAAACACGAGCAGCTTCCGACCCGGGCAGGCTGTCACTCTCTCTCACTCTAACAGAAATCTCCACGCACAGGTATTCTGAAGCTCACATACAACTCTCTAGCGCTCCCACTGGCCTCAGTCTCTCATTCTCTCACACGCAGATAATCGGACGCTGTATCTCACTCGGCTCTCCCGACGGAGGCCGTCTTTACTGTCGACCATAACTTTACCCAAAGAGGCTGCCTGCCACTTTCCAACACAATATCTACATTTGAGGAATCCTGTCAGTGGCATAGCAAGGTGCCCTGGTGCCTAACGCAACAAGAAAAATGCCCACTTTCCCCACGTTCGGTGGTTAAAGATAGACATAACTGGGTCCAGTGTCCCCTTCACACACCTGGACTCAATGCCACTGCATCTGCGGAAAAAAAATGGCGGCCGCAAGCTAAAGAAAGTTTCGGATTTGGGGGCGTGTTTTGGCGTTCTGAGTGACAGGTGACGTCACAGTCGAAAGAACGCAAAAAAACACGCCCCCGAATCCGAAAGATTTATTGGAGTGACGCCTGTCTCCTCCAATGGCTGGCCTCTGTTTAGGAAGTCAGCCAATGGAGGAGAGAGGAGGAGAGAGGCGGGTTCAAGCCCCGATACTCCAAATCATTAAATCTCCTCCCGGAGACTGCGCAAGCGCAGCCTTTCGGTCCTCGACCTAAAAAGAGGCGCGACTCGAGTGACAGAAAGAGCCAGTATTAGAGGAACAGAAAGCAAAAGTAAACTCTAGACAGGATTGTAAAATAAACAGATTTTGTTTTTTAAATGTGGAGCCAGTGTTACAAAACTCAATTTTTCCTTCCCTGCTCACCACAGATTGCTGCAATCTCTGCCGCACAGACTCTGCTGGGATATGTCTTTGTCTGTGTTCTCAAACACGTGTATTGCTAATTTCTACAAAATGTTCGAGTGCCATTGGTTAATTCGTTGATGATCTTTACAGTACACAAATACGTGACCTCTCTGGTACTGTATCTATGCCCTTCACATACGTGAGTTATACAGTTAGAGGGGGGTGTGCTCGAAGAGAGATATGCGCATGCCACGCCTCTTGAAGACCCACACTGAAGTGAAATCCCCCCCATGCCTCACTCCGTGATAAGAGCCCAGGGCGGGGTGGGAGGGTGTTTAGAAGGACTGGAACTTCTCACTTCACAGGCAGGGGGCCTCGTCACTAAATGAGGTGTAAATCACTGTAGCACCAAAGGAAGCCGTTTTCGCTGCTGATTGATTACTCCTACTGTGAAACGCTTCTCCTACAGTGTGGTCTCAGATACAGAGGGGAAGGGGGGGAGGTCCTGGTGACTTCAGAGGCCTTCCTTAATCTGCATCACACATGGCTGAACCATCATGCAATACTTTTTACATTTAGACCATCCCTGCCGTCCTGGGACGCATTTTTAAAATAAAGAAGTAGGGGACCGGACTGAGTTCAATTTAAAAAGTAGAGGCACGCCGTGCCCTTCCGATCCCGCCCACTTCCAACACTGGGCATATTAGCAAGAACCTCGGTAAAATTATCACTGTTTTAGCGGCAGGAAACTGTCGCTAACACGGCGATAATGGGCTTGCTAATATGCGTTATAGAATTCCAGTAGAAGCCCAGGTTAGATGTGCAGGACATCTAACCTGGGCTTCTATTGGAATTCTATAACGCATATTAGCAAGCCCATTATCGCCGTTTTAGCGGCAGTTTCCTGTCGCTAAAATGGCGATAATTTTTACCGAGGTTCTTGCTAATATGCCCCTATGTTTTGACACCATACCAAGGGCCCCTATAAACGTATACAATCGCATAGTTCTAAAGTTAACTAGAAAGCAGGCATGTAGTTATAGTTTGCAAGTATTGTGGCCAGGCCATGCGACCATCCCCCCGCAAGCACCCAACCTGCGCCGCACATGACTGGGGGATCGGCAAAATGGCCTGGCCTGCAGCCAACCCCCCACAGGCACACAACCCTGTGTCGCGCACAGCCTTTGGCCTTGCTCAGCGGGGTTTTGGACGCAAAAGCCAGGCCTTAAGACCAACAACCCAGGACAGGGGCACACAGCCCCCCTCCTCAGGCAGGTTTCGGCCAGGGGATCCCATCCCATTCATATAGTAAATGGGGAGGGGGGCACCTAGCCCCCTCCCCATGCCGAAATATGCTCCGGATACCCCATCTCCAGGGGCCCGGCAGTAAGGCAAGGGGCAGAAAAAAATGCTGTCCCGTGCGTGCAGGAGCAATTTATTCAACTTTTTCCCTTTCCGGTTCACTGTGGGCAGGTAAACAGAAAAAAAGTCAGATTCCAGCAGGTGGGAGCATATTTCGTGCTCGGCCCACTGGGAGCTGACGTACTGTTTGCTCTCGCTTGGCGGCAGCTTTAAATTGATCACTCCAAGAGAGAGCAAACAGAGTTTTTGTTTGCCAGTGCGGGGCGGAAAACTGCTATATCCCGGGGGGTGGGAACCCTGAGGCATAGTTGAGCCTGGCCCTGGAGGATGGGCTCCCCAGGGTCATTAATGCACAGCTGTGGAGTCGCGATCCCAGAGGCCGAAAAAATCCTTGGGATGAAGGTTGCATGGCCCCCTCTTCCTTTTATCAATCGGCCTGGCTCCGGGGAGATGGTGGTCCCGAGGCCAAATAGAGCCTGGGAGAGGAGCTGCATGGCTCACTTCCCCTTACCCCAATTGGCCTGTCTCTGGGGAGGTGGTGGTCCCTGGGGCCAAAAATGGCTCGGGATGGGGGCGCATCACCAAATGGTTGTGAATTATTCAAATTAATGGCAAGCAGTAATCTGACTGCTTCCTGTGGACATATCTAGGCGAACAATCCTGTGGCTGTGGCGAGAGACATGCAACACAGCAAATGACAGGAATGTTAAGTAATATTGCATGCTGTGGATGTAAGGACATTGACTTGTGCTTATTTATGGAAGTGAGATGACTTATTGAGACATCAAAGTAAGTATGGTATATAATAACTAATTGTACATTGCCTCATTAACATGGTGGCTGCAATGAGAAGAAAAATTGCACAGTCCTTTTTCATTTGCCCCTTTTTAGGTCTCGCTGAGTCAGCGCATGTGCTGCTCTGGTGAGACATTTTGTCTGTGGGCTTTTAAAAGTGCTACCACAGGTTGGCTGGCAACGAGTGTGCAGTTCCACGCACAATGAGGAGCAGAGGCGCCATATGGCTTTCCTCTCTCGTCATTGTGCGCGCACTTCGCACACCACTCGCCAGCCTACTTTCACTTTTCCAATTGCGCGCGCGCCCCACTCGCATCCATTTTTTGCTTGCGCTTGGTTTTTTTTAAGCATTGGCCACGCGCACACACAACTCCCGCTTCTCCCCCTCCCCCACCACATATCGCATCTCGCGGCCGCTCGTGCATGCGCGGCCAATAGTTGTTTTTAATACGTTACTGCAATTGGGGGGCCTCCATCACAAATGCCCATAATGGGTGCCTATTTAGCAGTGTTCCATTTGCACCCCATCCTGCAAAGCCCTCCACTATGAGGGTGACAGTTTTCTGTTGCCTTTAATTCCTAAAGTTTTCCTTTGTGAATTGTTGCACACTGCAGTTGCTCGATTTTCAGAAGAAATACAGCAGTAGCATTGGTGTCTGTTCTGCTTCTGCTCTGAGTGTAGGCGCTACCCTCGTCTGTTGCCTTTACTTCCGCCCCTCCCGTTGTCCTTGTTTACCACCCGCCTCATCCCTATTTTATATGTACTTGCTTTCAGGGGATTGATATATGTTTGCAGCCTCCCCCCACCCCCGTATAGCTCCTCTGTTTGCTGCCCATACTGGGTGCTGCACCACAGGCTCCCGGCTGGCTCTATCTCGCGGTAAAGTTTAAAAGCAGCTATGCTTCATTGCACACAGTTAACAACATTGTTTTACCAGAGCGCCGCTCACTCCCATGGCGTTTTGCACTCAGGAGCGAGCAGCGGCGTGCAGGTTGGCAGCTGCATTCCTCGTGTCCGGATCAGGTTACTATTCAGAAGGACAAGAACTTACACAACGGAGACGCCTTCGACGGTAAGTGCGCAGTCCCCTTCCCTGTTCGTGACTTTTGCATTGAGCACACAGTATTCAAATGCACTCCATGAAATGAATTCATTATTGGTTATTACACTAAGACCATTTATGGATATTTGAGTAAGCATCGCTTATTTTATCGACATCGGGTGGGTGAAAGGCTGATTGGGCTCGACCGTAATTGAAGGCTATGATTTAAACTTAGATCGCTGTTGTTAGTGCACATCTCACGGAGCTGTTTGACTTTGGTTTGCATTAACAGCCAGGTATTACTCAGAGATTGTGATTGTGCATGCTCATGGGTCGCAGGTAGCATAGATCCCTGCAGCAAGCGCTGAACCCTCCATCGAACCGCTTATTGAGTTTACAGCCTGTAATAACCAGGTCTCTCTCCCGCCCTCATTCACACAAACATGCACTCTGCTGCAAGTCCATTAATTTACTGAGCTGCCTTAGTAGGATTGTGTCAGACCTGTGACGAACGGCTTGCATACAGACCCTCGAAGCAGGTGCATTAGCCCTTTGAGCTGTCTTTGAGACTGTTGTTTACTAGGCGCACCATGATAAAAGCTTCACTAACCGGGAGAGACAATTGATGTGACATGCTACGTCACATTGGCCGAGGGGCCGGAGCAGCTTTTCAGCACGGTAGGCATGAGGTCTATGGAGCTGTGACCTTTCGCTCTGGATGAACAATCCCTTTTCACTTTTGTTTAATGCATAAAAAAGCAGCTCTGCAGTGGATTCGCCTCAGATAAATTGTCTGCTTCGTGGTGCTGCTAACTCACAAAGGCAGTGCTCATCATCTAGTGTTCGCTACATTTCCATGTACTGCTAGATTAAAAGGCACCCACTCTTTATTACTTCAAAATTTGTGAGTTGCTGAGGTCCAGAGGAAAGAGGTGTAACCTGCAAAGCTTTTACTGGGAGCAAACTGCAAGTGTCGCACCTTTACTGTGACTGACGCCATTCCAGACTGACCTCCCCTCTGACATTCCTCTGTTTTTTAGGTCTCGACCTTATCCAGCGCATGCGCTGGTCTCGGTCGAGACATTTAGTAGCTCTGAGAAATGCTACTTTGCCGGCAATCAGCTTGCTAGAAAGTGCACAAGAGTGCGCGCATCGTGCACAGCTGTTGCGGCTCCTTTAAGGCTCGTGAATGCTTTCCCCTACCCCCAGCTGGCATGCGGCTTCTTTTATCTTCCTTTCACGAGCGCGGCCGCTCACGCGTACACTGTGGGCATTGTGACCTTTTCTATGTTCATCACATACTTCGCCGCGTGAGACAGCAGATTCCCGGCCGGGTCGCGCATAAACCTCCTGCTGTGCTTGTCTTGGATCACGGTCTCTGTGCTCTTCCTTGTGTGGCCAGCCTTTCCACACATGCTCCCCAGCACAGCAGGGTTATTTCACCCATCTGCAAATGGCCCCAGTAGGTTCTGCACAGCGTTACCCACTGCAGCGTCTGCTGGGGATGCACCGTTGTGCAGAGATTGTTGCCGGACTCTGGGGATCTACGCTTCCTCCACTCCGGCCCAGCTGCACCGCAGGTAGGAGTCTTCTGCTTATGCAGGGATGGCCTAATCGTATGGATCCTCAGCCGCTTTCTGCTCCGCTGATTCTGGCATGGTACCTTCAACTCACACCAATCCCCGTCTTAGCTCTCTATACATAAACTGGCAGCTCCGGTGGTCTCAGGGGGTGTTATTATTTGTAAAAGAACGAGAGGTGGTGCTCAGAACCCCACGGCTATTAAATGTAAGCGCTGAATGCCTAGTCTTGAATCCACCCCATGCCTCTCTAATCATCCACCAGACACTCCCCGCCCCCTTGTCCTCCTCTTGACTTCTCCCTTTGTTACCTTTTTTCCGTCTTTCTCTTCCGCCTCGCCCCCCCCCCTCCCCTTGTGTGTTTTCCACTCTCTTGCTCTCGGTAGATGTCTGATAAGCGCCGGTCCCAAAAATCGAGTGCCAATGGGTCCCACCGCCTCAAATTAAGCACCATGTTGCTTTTTTATGAAACCTCTACATTTCAATAATTGTGTGTGAGCAGGCTGACTTCAGGCGAGATACGGAATTATCAAGAGAGGGAGTGGAACTTCACTGACCAGGGGCAGTCAAGCTAGGCATCATTTTAAACTCCTCACACTTTTATGTCCTTCCTCTTTAATGTTTCAGCTGCCTCTGCTTTACAGAGAAAGTGGCAAAGATTGCGGACAGGGTCCAAGGTCACGATCTCGATGAACACGACCCCTCCTTACTAAAGTCGGAAGCAAATGCATACCAGTTAGCCACGTTGGAAAGGTTTCCAGGCCTTAATGAGTGTACGTTCAACAGCTTGGTACAAAGTGTATCCTCGGGCTCACCGGAAGACCCCATGCCGGTAAAAATCTGGAAGTCATATGGGCTTCCAACCCTCCCATGGCTGCAGTGTATCTGTAATCAGTCCATTGAGGTGGGTTCGGTCCCGGATGGCTGGAAACAGGCGGTGGTGACACCCCTGTTAAAACCTCGCTGGACACCACCAAGTCGGAGAGTTATAGACCCATTTCCCTGCTGCTCTTCCCGATCAAAATCTTGGAACGGGCAGTGGGTGGGTCACTATCTGGCTTCCTGGAGGAAAATCAGAGGCTGGACAGAGATCAATTTGGATTACGCCCAGCACACGGGACGGAGTCCGCACTGACTCTGATGCTGGACAAACTGAGAATGCGGGCCGACAACGGGAATGTCACGGTGTTAGTGCTTCTCGATATGTCAGCCGCATTCGATACGGTAAACCACTCTATCCTGTTAGGAAGACTGGAGAGTATGGGGGTGCGGGGATGTGCACTACAGTGGCTGCAGTCCTACCTCTCAGGGCGACAGCAGGTGGTCACATTGGCAACCTTCTCCGCCCATAAGACGCCAATAGCCCATGGGGTCCCCCAGGGGTCGGCCATCAGCCCCATCCTGTTTAATGTATATTTACAGCCACTTCTTCCCCTTATTAAATCATTTGGGGTAGAGGTAGTCAATTAGGAAGACAACATGCAGCTGGCTTTCTCCCTGGAAGGGAAAAACGTAGTCCCGATGGAAACATTCCAAGAATGTATACGACATACAGCCAGCTGGCTCCGGAAGAACTCCCTACAGTTCAACGGGGAGAAAACAGAGGTGCTGTACTGCGCCCCAGTAGGGCTAACTCAGCACCTACCGAGGGAGTTCAGGCTTACTCTGGAGGAAGAACCAGTGCCGCCGTCTGACACATTAAGAAATTATGGGGTCCTGCTCGACAAAAATGGACAAATGGAGTCACAGCCCAATAGGATAGCTGGCCTGTGCTTCGGTCTCTTGCGGATGCTGCGTCAACTCCTTCCAATTCTTCCAGATGATAAGCGGTCGTTGGTGGTGAGAAGCATTGTGCTGAGCAGGTTGGACTATTGTAACTCACTGTATCTGGGGGCCCCTCAGTTTGTCATTGACAGGCTGCAGAGAGTTCAGTTGGCAGCAGCCAAGCTGGCTCTAAAGAGGAATCGCAGTGCCTCATCGTCCCAAGCTTTACGAGACCTGCACTGGTTGCCGGTTAAAGAGAGGGTACTATTTAAGTCTCTATGCATAGTATTCAAAGCGACACATGACCTGGGCCCAGTCCCACTGCAGGGCTGTTATTCCTGGTACCGGCCACAGAGACAGCTCCGTTCCACTGGTGTGTGTCTGCTGGAAGTCCCAAGATTCAAGCGTACCAGGTTGGGGGGCAGGGCTTTCCGGGTGGTTGGGGCACGCTTGTGGAATGAGCTTCCTTTGAGTATCAGACGGAGTGAGTCCCTCATGAGTTTCAGAGGCAACCTGAAAACCTGGCTCTTTCCGACCTGCTAGGGTTTTCCCCGTGCTCACGTCCTTCCATCTGAGGATGATGGTGTAAAATCTAAAGCGCCAGGATACCCGTAGGGTGACAGCATGCGCTATATAAGTACCACATACAATACAATACAATATTAATAAAGTGACTCACCTGCGCTCAGACAGCGATGCTGCCCAGCCCCAGCCTATGAAATGAACTTTTGTTGGTAAACACCCTCTCCCTTTAGGTCCCTCTCCCTCTGCTCTTTCCTAGACTAATATTCAGTTTCTTATTCCAGCAGCTCCTCACTACATTTTCCAGAATTCCCTTTCAAGTTCAGCTTCATACTCTTTGTCATTTTATTTTCCCTCAGTTTCCCCTGATGGTCATTCTGTTTCTTGCTCTCTTTCGCTCTCTCTTTTAGATGTTCTCTCTCTAGCCACCATCTCTTCCTTATCTCTGTTTTCTGTCTATCTCTGCTGTCTCTCCCCTTTTCTCTGATCCTTTGTCCCCACTTCTGCAGGGGTCCTTCAACATGTTGTCGCTCTCTCTTTCCTGGCCTCTCTTCCATTGTTTCTTGATTATTATTCTCTTTGCTGGGCCATGGCACTCGTTTTCTGTAGCTGCTTAACACTTATTCTTTTGTCCTTCTTGCTTCATTCTTTCTCTACTGTCTCTTTTATCACCAAGCCTCATTTCTTAAGCTCTTACCACTTACATTTTCATCTCTTTCTCTCAGGGCCCATGTACTTACATTACCTCAAACTGTCCGCCTCTCGGCCAGCAAATTCAAATGATTCTTATTGACTGTAGAAGTTATACCAATGTTGCCAAACTCAAAATATTGGCGTGTTTAAACTGACTTCACAGCGATATTGATACATAGTTTCGGTTTTGATAGAAAAGTATACACATTAGAGTACCTATACACGAGAATCCATGCTTGACATTTCATGTCACATCTAACATCATGGCAAATGTCGGCTTGTCAAGCATTGGCATAGCCAATAGGTCTCGCTTTTGGGACCTTATAAGTTTTTAGCCATGCAACAGTTGCTGTTATTGCACCAAGGACATTGTGCTGCATAACGTACGGCCACATGCATCATTGCACCCGTTTGCGATTCCTAAATTGCGAAAATTAAGGAATCGCAATTTAGAAATCGCAAACGGCAATGCATGAACAATTCGCATTTATTTTTGCGATTCTGTATTTTTCCTTAATTACGATTCACAATTTGCGAATGGCAATTAAGGAAAACCCTTCCCATTGATTCCTACGGGCCAAAAGGCCCATAGGAATGAATGGGAAGGCATTCACATTTTGCGAATTTCAAATTGCGATTCGCAAAATGTGAATGCAATTTCAAGGGTGCAGGGGGGGGGGGGTCCAAAGACCCCTCCCTGCACCCCTGAAATGTAACTTTAAATGCAATTTACACACACACATGCCCCAAGGGCATGTGTTTGTGTAAATTAAAACTTTCAAAAATGCAATTTGTGCATATTTGAAAGTTTTCGGTAAATTAGCATGAAGTTCAACTTCATGCTAATTTACCACTTCCAAATTGCGAATTCGCTAATAAAAAATGATCATGCATTGCATTTAAGAAATCTGAAATTGCGATTTCTTAAATGCAATCGCAATTTTAGAAATCGCAACATGGTTGCGATTCCTAAAATTGTGAAATGCATGATGCATTCCAAATTAGTCAATTGCATTCGCAAACGGCCGAAAATTGCGATTCGCACCGTTTGCGAATGCAATTGACTTTGATGCATGTGGGCATAAATAGTTATAAGGGTAAACATCGTTTACAGCGCGGTGTTTACACCGCAGTGCCTTTACAACGATGCCATTACAACGAAAGTCGTTACTACGACTTGCGCTGGATGGCGCTGTTGGACAAGGAATGTTGTAATTTTATATTCCAACACCTTCCCTACTGTTACGTGGACTGGTGTTGGAATATAAAATTATAATATTCCACAATCCGCGCCCTCCAACGCAAGTTGTTGTAACGACTTGCGTTGTAATGCCCGCGTTGTCAAGTACCGCGATCTAAAAGATCGCGTTCTATGAACATACATCCCTTATAAGGTCCCAAAACCGAGACCTATTGGCTATACCAATGCTTGTGTATTTCTCTCTCCCTTCCCACCTCCTTTTTGCCACCCTCTGATGCTTGTAATTACCAGGCCAGTAAGATAGCCCAATGGGTACAGTACCTTCGTCTGACGGTTTTATGTAATTGAAAATCCAAGCCGCTTCAGATAGCTGTCAGAGGTCGATTATAAAAGTACAATTTATAGTGCTACGAAGTTTCAAGCCCATGTGGTAGTGCGCCATTTGCAAGAACTGCATCATCATGACATCATCTTAATGTTGTCATTTGAATGATTGGCAACGCAATGGAAAATGCCCTTGTCGAGACATCCAACAGAACATTAAGGACTACTGCCACCTGTATGTCACCTCTAGTTTTTAACATGAAACATATTGTGTTTTCATTTACGGTCACATAAACTGAGTTTAATGCATAGAATAATACAAGGAAGGTTAAGGTGTATGTCGGTACTAGAGCCTTGATGGCCAGACAGTTGGATAATTTATTTGAGGTGACTGTGACTGACAAAGCTATAGGGGATGATACATGTGTTATAGGGACAGAGGCTCAACTCAACATTCTAAATAAGGCATTTCCTTGTTTTTTGTTTTTGTTTTTAGCATATATCTGAATGTTTTTGTCGGTGTCTTTCCTCCTGTGTATGCATGTGCTGCATGGCTAAACACTTAAAAGGTCCCAAAGGCGAGACCTAATGGCTATGCCAATGCTTGTTTTAAAGTACCAATGAGAATGAAGTATTCGCTTTTTTAATTAATTGAATTATGTGCAACTTCTATATACATTTTAATCACTAAGGATGGCATATTACTGAAACGCGTCTGCATAGAAAAAATGTATAACTCTGGCAATCCCATGAGTGATCTGTAATTGTTGGAACTTTGCATTTAAACATGAGACCTACCCTCATGATTTCGAGGCACCAACTTTTAAAAAAGAGTTCAGCAGCCAAATGCACGGCTTTGTTTCTATCTATCTATCTATCTATCTATCTATCTATCTATCTATCTATCTATCTATCTATCTATCTATCTATCTATCTATCTATCTATCTATCTATCTATCTATCTATCTATCTATCTATCTATCTATCTATCTATCTATCTATCTATCTATCTATCTATCTATCTATCTATCAATCTATCTATCTATCTATCTATCTATCTATCTATCTATCTATCTATCTATCTATCTATCTATCTATCTATCTATCTATCTATCTATGTGTGTATATGATTTGGGTGATTTCACACACATATACATATATTTATATACGTATACGGTCGCCAGTAGGTAGTTATAGTTAGGATCGTTTTCCATAGGAAATCCGCAACATTCTATTGGGAATAACTTTGGTGCCGAATGAGGGATCTGCCTGTAATTTTTCTTAACTTTGCTTCGCTGCGCTCCGCTCCTTCCCTGAAAGTTTCGGGGGGATCCGTCAAGCGGGAGCCGTAATAAAAGGGGGGTCCCAAAACGTGTTTTCCCCATGTTAATTTCCATAGGGCGGTTGGACTCACTTTTAGCCCGAACGGCTGAATGGATTTCCACCAAACTTGGCAAAATTGTAGGGACTGGTACCCCGATGTGCCTTTGCTATGTCTCAAGATATATGCTCCAGTGGTTTTTACGAAAATGAACTTTGAAAAAATATATATTGGGCTACATTGGGCTATATATATGTTAGAGCCCAAATGTAGCCCAATGTAGACCAATGTATCCCAAAGATGGCCACCAGAGACAAAAAAAAACAAATGTAGCCCAAATATCAGCCAGATGTAGCCCAACTATAGCCCAATGACAGAATGTCCCAGAGTGTTCTAAAGAACAACTAGAGCGCTAACAGTCTTACTTATGACAAAAGTATGGCACACCTGAAGTCATCTTGATTGGAATAAAGTGTTAACACTTTAAACATTTAATTTGCAAAGGAGCAAAATGAGGGGGTTCATTTTGCCATAGAAATTATGATTAGTGCTGAAGAAAGAAAAATTAGGGCACATTTTGAGTGACTTCTCAAATCCTCTTATATTTCATTAAAAAATTCTGATATGCAGTCTCCCAAGATGGCCACCAGAGACAAAAGAGCCCAAATGTAGCCCAAATATCAGCCAGATGTAGCCCAACTATAGCCCAATGACAGAATGTCCCAGAGTGTTCTAAAGAACAACTAGAACGCTAACAGTCTTACTTATGATAAAAGTATGGCACACCTGAAGTCATCTTGATTGGAATAAAGTGGTAACACTTAATACATTTAATTTGAAAAGGAACAAAATGAGGGGTTTCATTTTGCCATAGAAATTTTATATATATATATATATATATTTATATATATATATATATATATATATATATATATATATATATATATATATATATATATATATATATATTCACTGAAAAAACCATAGGTTTCACACCAGTTATAGTTAGGAATTAGCATTTAAAAAACCTATTAAATTCACTGAAAAAACCATAGGTTTCACACCAGTTATAGTTAGGTGGAAATTTTACTCGCATAAAACCATCGAAATTCCCACGTTATAGTTAGTTGGACTCACTATAACTTGCGCGTGCAATGCACTGCTGATGACGTCACATATTACATCACTCATGACATGGTCAGTGACATCACTCATGACATCACTGATGACATCTCAAATGACATCACTGATGACATCATCCAGTGAATGTGTATCTTTCTGAAAAATAAATATTTTTTATATATGTATATCTAAAGGTTGATGGAAGAATAAATGGGTAAATAAATGTCTAAATGGATGTTTTTTTTGTGTAAAATTGATTGGTTAACTGACTTATTAAATGTATCTTAGTGAATACATATATTAGCGAGTAATGTTTAAATATTTAAATATCTGTATCTGTGTCTCACTTTGTGTATAAGTGGCTGCATGGGTTGGTGAGTAGCTACATGAGTGTGTATATGGGTTATTAGTTGTTTTTTTGAGTATCAGTATCAGTGTCTGTATGGTTCGGTGGGGGATATTACTTAAAGCACAGATGCATGAATGAGTGACTCACTATTTGTATGTATTTTGAAGACCGCATGTGTGCAAGACTGTATGGGTGGATCATTGTGTGTATGGGTGGGTTAGTGAGTATGTGTTTTTATAATTGATTGTTTAAGAGAGTAAATATGTTTCCGTTTCTGTAGAAGTATGTGTAGTGGTGTGTATATAGCAGTATAATCAAGTAAATGTTTTTTTGATAGTTTATTTGCATGTGTGAATTTGTGTGTGAGTAACTATATGGATGAGTATTAGTGTGTAACAGGATGTATAGGTGTATGAGTATATATGATGAGTAAGTACATGCATGAGTGACTATATAGAACTGTTGGTGAATGAGTGGATGTGTATGTAGATGTTGGAATTACCTAATACGTTGTTGTAATTGGTATTGGTTTCTCCTTTTTTAAGAAAATGTTAGTTTCTATTTTTGAATGTGTGTGTCAAAGGTTATTTTATGCTGATAGTATGTCTGCCACTTTGTCACAAGGATGTTGTCATCAGTGATGTCATTTGAGATGTCATCAGTGATGTCATGAGTGATGTCACTGACCATGTCATGAGTGATGTAATATGTGACGTCATCAGCAGTGCATTGCACGCGCAAGTTATAGTCAGTCCAACTAACTATAACGTGGGAATTTCAATGGTTTTATACGAGTAAAATTTCCACCTAACTATAACTGGTGTGAAACCTATGGTTTTTTCAGTGAATATATATATATATGAAACAACGACCCCTCCATTGATGAGAAGCAAAAGGCCACACGGGGAATGCCACGGAGAAGTCTTTATTGGAATTCAGGCATAATGCATTTCAGCGATGTTTTTGCCGTCCTCAGATGCCATTGTGAACCTGGCCTGACTCCATCCCCACCTTTAACTCTCCTGCAGCTCTCCCATTTAATAGAGAGCTCCGCCCCACTGTTCTTTGTTCACGCCTGCTGTAGTTTGATATTTTCACTACAGGTCCCACAATTCTTCTGGATTGAAACAGGCAGCACGTGGAGGAAATGTTGTTGAAAATTTAAATTTTTCAGGGAAGGTGAGTGTTATTCCTATGGTTCGGCCAGGTATTTAAAATGCTGTCCCCAGACTTCATCGGGTCCCCGCTTACGTTCCAGCCTCTCCTGGGGACTCCGAGCGAGCCGCGAGTCGGGATATAATGATTCCTGGCTCCTCGTATAGTGACAAGCTGCTCCAGGCAGCGGCCCTGTTTCTTCACCTCAGTCCGAGGCGGGCCGGAGCATACCAATCCCTTGGTGTGCTAACTTCAGCAACAGCTTTGCCAGATGAAGCTCCGGCCTCTTGATGGAACGGTGCCTTTTCAGCACGCAACTGGCAGGCGTGCTTAATCATGAAACAACGACCCCTCCTTTGAAGAGATGCAAAAGATCACATGGGGAATGCCACGGAGAAGTCTTTATTGGAATTCAGGCATAATGCATTTCGGCGATGTTTTCGCCTTACTCAGATGCCATTGAGTACCTGGCCCGACTCCATCCTCACCTTTAACTCTCCTGCAGCTCTCCCATTGAATAGAGAGCTCCACCGCACTGTTCTTTGTTCAAGCCTGCTGTAGTTCGATATTTTCACTACAGGTCCCACAATTCTTCTGGATTGAAATAGGCAGCACGTGGGGATAATGATGTTGAAAATTTAATTTTTCAGGGAAGGTGAGTGTTATTCCTATGGTTGAGTCATGTATTTAAAATG
The DNA here is from genome assembly GCF_964261635.1 of Lissotriton helveticus. Classification (NCBI taxonomy): domain Eukaryota; kingdom Metazoa; phylum Chordata; class Amphibia; order Caudata; family Salamandridae; genus Lissotriton; species Lissotriton helveticus. Next base: position 508,838,469 of record NC_136057.1, read on the forward strand.
CTGTCTCAAGACTTCATCAGGTACCTGCTTACGTTTTAGCCTCTCCTGGGGACTCCAAGCAGGCCGCGAGTCGGGATACAATGATTCCCGGCTCCTCCTATAGTGACGAGCTGCTCCAGGCACCGGCCCTGTCTATTCACCTCAGTCCGAGGCGGGCCGGAGCATACCAATCCCTTGGTGTGCAATCTTCAGCACCAGCTTTGCCAGATGATGCCCCGGCCTTTTGTCGGAACGGGGCCTTTTCAGCACGCAACTGGCAGGCATGCTTAAACATGAAACAACCCCTCCATTGATGAGAAGCAAAAGGCCACACGGGGAATGCCACAGAGAAGTCTTTATTGGAATTCAGGCATAATGCATTTCGGCGATGTTTTCGCCTTCCTCAGATGCCATTGTGAACCTGGCCCGACTCCATCCCCACCTTTAACTCTCCTGCAGCACTCCCATTTAATAGAGAGCTCCGCCCCACTGTTCTTTGTTCACGCCTGCTGTAGTTCAATATTTTCACTACAGGTCCCACAATTCTTCTGGATTGAAACAGGCAGCACGTGGGGATAATGTTGTTGAAAATTTAATTTTTCAGGGAAGGTGAGTGTTATTCCTATGGTTGGGCCATGTATTTAAAATGCTGTCCCCAGACTTCCTTCGGGTCCCCGCTTACGTTCCAGCCTCTCCTGGGGACAACGAGCGGGCCGCGAGTCGGGATACAATGATTCCCGGCTCCTCGTAAAGTGACGAGCTGCTCCAGGCTCCTGTGTTTTCACCTCTTACCTAGTGGCGGATACCACTAGGTAGTTATTGTTAGGAGGGGTTATTTGTGTTGTTAAAAACTTTGACACCATTTGAGGAATCTCCCCGAAACGTTCCAATAAGATTCTACCTTCTGACTAGTTTGTGCATAGAAAGGTTTGGTGTGAACCATCAAGCGTGGGCCGAGAAAGTAGGGGGTTCTAAAACACAAAGTCCCCATGCATTTTCTATAGGTTTCTTTAGGCGAGGCTACAGCAAAATCTGTGAAGGGAATTACATTATGTTCGGCAGGAGGATAGATCTTGGCCCGCAGATTGTGCCTTTTGTGATATGGTGTAAATCTGTTCAGTAATTCTTGAGATATTAAGGGTCAAAAATAATTGTATATTATTTTGGCAGTTTGCTTTGTGTGAGTCATGTGGGCATCCAACAAGAGTGTAAAATAAACAAGCATTGGCATAGCCAATAGGTCTCGCCTTTGGGGCCTTATAAGTGTATAACCATGCCGCGCAAAATCCTGGCTTACTCTTGAAAGTGCAGTCTAGAGTGAAGCTGTCCGTGATGTACTGAGAGAGAGCTGTCTCCGGTGCAGTCTAGAGTACAGTTGTCTGTGACGTGATGTACTGTGAGAGAGAGGAAGAGCTGCCTCTGGCACAGTCTTTGTCGTGTCCCCAGACCCAGGAAAGCATGCAGGACACGATAGTGTTGTACAGGTATGCCTTTATTCTTGTTCCTTACAGCATATGCAGATCACGACCTCATGCTTCGAGGTCCAGTATCAGAATGTCTCTCTCCCCACCCCTTGACCGGATGGGGTGTCCGGTGTCCCCTCGCCCCTGCGCTGCCCCAGGGTCCTAGTGCCCTTGTCCTGGACAGGACATCTCCCCCCCTGTTGCAAAACAAACATTTTGAGAAAGGAAAGAGAGAAAGAGAGAGAGAGAGAGAGAGAGAGAGAGAGAGAGAGAGAGAGAGAGAGAGAGAGAGAGAGAGATGTTGTTCGATGGCCCAGAGGCCTCTTCGTTTACACCTCTTCAATTAGTCTCTTTAGTTCCATGTGTTTCCTTCTTGATCGTTGTTTTCTGATATCCGCTTGAGCTTCTTCCTTTTGTGTGCCTTTCTATAGTTCTTGCTTTGACCTTTCCGCTTCTCTTGCGTCTGCCTTGCTGACATGCGAAAGGTGCCCTGTGACGTGACACTGGCCAAACTGCCGCCTTTGCCGTCCGTTCTTTTGCTTTTGTCATCTTCAATTTGCCTCCGGGGATCTCGTTGCTCCATTTCCTCGCTTGTCCTTCTTTGACCATCGCAATGCCTCCTTTCTTTCTTTTCCGTTTCGTCGCATGTCTTCCTTTTTTCTCCTGAGCCTTTGTTGTTGCGTTTGCTGTTTGAGCTCTTGCAGCAGTGTCTTCTTGTTCCACGCTTTTTCCTTTCTTGTGTGTGATAGTCTCACTCTTCTTCATTCTCTCATTGCCACCACCTGTCTTCGGTAATTTTTTTTTTGTTGATGTTGTGTCACCTTTGCTACCAGTTCTATTTCGTTGCCATCTGAATTTGGCTTTCTGCGCTGTCCCCGGTCAGCATGTGCTGCGTCGTCCTCGGCCGTCATAGCAAATCTGATCTCTTTCAATTCTTTGTGGTGCTCTTCGGTCCATGTGACACGTTTTCCTTTGTTTGTTAGCCCCTTCGGTGGGGTGCTTGTGATGGCATCATCTTCTTCCAGTCTTTCAGTTGCCATGAGACCCATCATTTGCGTTGTGACGTTGCTCAACAGGCACGGCGCTGTTTCTTCTGTGAACTTTCCTCGCTCCATTTCTTTTGCGTCTGCTGTCGCTCTAGCCTCCGCTCTTGCCAGGATGTTTTCCAGTGATGTTGGCTCTTTTAGTATTTTTGCACGGAAGCTCCTGTCACGGCATCCTTCTATTATTCGCAATCTTATTGCTTGTGTGTTGTCAAATTTGTCAAATTCACAATGTGTTACAAGTTTCCTCAGTCTGGTCGCAAAGTCATCTGGTGTTTCGCCTATTTGTTGAGACGCAGTTGCGAAATTGTATCTTTCAAGATCAATATTTCTTTGCTGGTCAAATTTCATTGTTAAACATTTCTTTAGTTCTTTATAAGTAGTTGTTTCCTTTGTTGGTAGCGTCACTAGGAGGTCCCCAATGTCATCGCCTGCATAATTTAGTAATAGACCCAGTTTCTTTGCCTCTGTCACATCAGTCTCTTCCATGTATCTCTCCAGATGTCTGATCCAATTCTCCCACCTTATTCCTACTTGTGGCTCCGACAAGTTGAATGGTGGTGGTTTTCTGTATTGTGCACTTTGTCTTTCTGGCTTGGGGTCTGTCATTTCTTCTTTTCTGTGCTCTTCTTGACACTCTTTCGTGTGCGCTTCCAGGTATTCTTTTGTTGTTTCCCGTGCTCTTTCTGGCACTCTTCTGTTTCCTGTGCTCTTCCTGGCACTCTTCTATTCTCCGTGCTCTTCCGGCACTCTTCTATTCTCCGTGCTCTTCCTGGCACTCTTTTTTTTGTTTTTGTTATTTCTTCCACTATCTTTTCTATTGTTGTTTCCCCTGCTCTTTCTGGCACTCTTCTGTTTCCTGTGCTCTTCCTGGCACTCTTCTATTCTCCGTGCTCTTCCGGTATTCTTCTATTCTCCGTGCTCTTCCTGGCACTCTTTTTTTGTTTTTTTTGTTATTTCTTCTATTGCCTTTTTCTTTTGTTGTTTCCCGTGCTCTTTCTGGCACTCTTCTGTTTCCTGTGCTCTTCCTGGCACTCTTCTATTCTCCGTGCTCTTCCGGCACTCTTCTATTCTCCGTGCTCTTCCTGGCACTCTTTTTTTTTTTTTGTTTTTTTTTTGTTATTTCTTCTACTATCTTTTTCTTTGCTTTTTCCCGTGCTCTTTCTGGCACTCTTCTGTTTTCTGTGCTCTGCACTTTGTCGTCTTTATTTTCTCTTATGTGTCTTTATTTTCCTTTCTTTCTTTTTACTTGTTGTCTTTTTCTCTTATTCACTGTTTTTTTGTCTTCGCTTGTGCTTTATTAGCGCTCAATTCCTTTAGTTCGATTCTCTTATTCGTCCTTGTCACCCTTTGTTCTTTCTTTATTTTCTTCTTTGTCTGTGCTTTGTTCTCTTGTATCTTCTTTATTTGCACCTGTTCGTTGTGCTGTCACCTTCTTTTCTGTTCATTGTTCTATTGCTCCTTGTTCAACCCTTATTTTCTTATTTTGCCTCTTTTTGCCTTTGCATATGCTTGTTTGTGCCTTTTTCTTAATTTCCTTTCTTTTCTTTCCTTTGTCCTTTTATTTGCCCCTTGCCTCTTTTTGCCTTAGCATATGCTTGTTTGTTCCTTTTTCTTAATTTCCTTTCTTTTCTTTCCTTTGTCCTTTTATTTGCCCCTTGCCTCTTTTTGCCTTTGCATATCCTTGTTTGTGCCTTTATCTTAATTTCCTTTCTTTTCTTTCCTTTGTCCTTTTACTTGTTGTCTTTTTCTCTTATTCACTGTTTTTGTCTTCGCTTGTGCTTTATTAGCGCTCAATTCCTTTAGTTCGATTCTCTTATTCGTCCTTGTCACCCTTTGTTCTTTCTTTATTTTCTTCTTTGTCTGTGCTTTGTTCTCTTGTATCTTCTTTATTTGCACCTGTTCGTTGTGCTGTCACCTTCTTTTCTGTTCTTTGTTCTATTGCTCCTTGTTCAACCCTTATTTTCTTATTTTGCCTCTTTTTGCCTTTGCATATGCTTGTTTGTGCCTTTTTCTTGATTTCCTTTCTTTTCTTTCCTTTGTCCTTTTATTGGCCCCTTTTCTTCTGGTGTTTCTCTTATGTACATGCCCACTTGTCGTTATTTGTCCTTCTTTGTGCCTTTTCTCCTCTTTGATCGGCACTTTCTGATGTTTTTCGCCCTTTGCCTGACTTTAAGATGGCCGCCGCGCTCGTTCTCTGTTCCTATTGGCTTGTACAGCCTGATTCTAAGATGTCCGCCGTCTTCTCGCGGGACTTCGCGGCCAATCGCGATGCAGCCTGACCTCCAAATGGCCGCCGCGCTTGTTCTTCGTCCCTATTGGCCCTAGCGCCTGGCCCCAATATGGCCGCCGAGACTCTCGCGAGAGCTCGCGCTGGCTTTTCTTTTATATCTTGAAGCTCGCGCTCTTTGGCTGGCGCTTACCGGGCTCGTTTCTTCTTCGTGTGCGGCGGTCGGGGTGGGCTCCCACGTCGCTGCTTTCTTCTGGATGGCTGCACTCTTCCCTCTTCCTTCTTGACCACGACGCAATCCAGGGTGGGCTCCTTGTTCAACTCACGATGTTCCGATGGCACAGCATGCGGTCCGTCGTCCTCGTCGCCAGATGTCGTGTCCCCAGACCCAGGAAAGCATGCAGGACACGATAGTGTTGTACAGGTATGCCTTTATTCTTGTTCCTTACAGAATATGCAGATCACGACCTCATGCTTCGAGGTCCAGTATCAGAATGTCTCTCTCCCCACCCCTTGACCGGATGTGGTGTCCGGTGTCCCCTCGCCCCTGCGCTGCCCCAGGGTCCTAGTGCCCTTGTCCTGGACAGGACAGTCTTGAGCACAGCTGTACGTCATTTGATGTACTGAGAGAGAGAGTGCTGTCTCTGGAGTAGTCTGGAATGCAGCTGTCCGTGATGTACTGAGAGAGAGAGAGAGCTGTCTCTGGGACAGTCTAGAGTGCAGCTGTCCGTATGTACTGAGAGAGAGAGCTGTCTCTGGTGCAGTCTAGCGTGCAGCTGTCCCTGATGTGATGTACTGAGAAAGTGAGAGCAGTCTCTGGCCCAGTCTAGAGTTCAGCTTTTCATTCTTCTCTACTGTCCCACAATATAAATATAGCATGGACGCAGAAGGGGAGGCTAAAAGTAACAATGTGTGGGGAACCTACCTACTATCACAGAGAAGGCTGAGTGCTCGAATATTAGCGTGAAGCCAGTTGCACGTTATGCAATGATGATCTGTTTTTACTGTTACTAAAAGTAAAATGTGAAATAAAATCCATAATAAGTGCACCCTGCTCAGTCCACTTCTAATGTTCTTTGGCTTTTTTTCAAACAAAAATAAAATTGATGTTAAGGGACAAGAACAAAGGTACTTCAATACACATTACGATAAACCATCTTGTTCCCTCTAGTTCAGTTTCGTTCTCTGGCAACAGGATACAAATTCAAGTCGAAACTTTACAACAGGAACTAAAGAAAACGTTGTTTAAACAAATCAAGTTTAGGTATGGAAGACGTCTGTGTAAAGGTGTCTTAGTACCTCCTGATAAAGTGGGAAAATAAAGTTAACCGGAAATGAAAGGGTCAAGTAAGAAGTAAGCAGCAATATAAACTAAATCGCGGTCTAACCTCCTCTGCTCAGGAATTAAACCTATTAGGTATCAGCGTGTGAGAGACAGATGAAATAAAAAAAGCTGTGGCCATTGGGAAGAAAGGGAATGAGGACAACAGAAGGGGGTGGGAGCATTGTGAACATGGACAACAGGTGGGGGGCGGGAGCAAAGCAACTGGAAATTAAACTAGCGCGGGCGCGAAAGTGAAAGCGACCGTGCTGTGTTTAATTAGTAACCTGATCCACGACGAGGGAGGAATGCAGCTGCGACCCTGCGTGCCGCTGCTTGCTCCAGAGAGAAAAACGCTGTGGGAGTGTACCTTTGGAGAAGAGGTGGGACATGCACCCACCTTTGGCCATTTGCGTGCTTTCATTATAGAAAGACACACGCAAAGGCCAATTAAATGCCAATCAAATGTATGGGAGGAGTGAGACCCACATGGAGAAGTTTAGAGTGCTCACAGGAACCTCCCATTGAGCTCCGCATGCGCTCTGTGCTAGGCTCAACCTAAAAATGGAGATCTGTGATTGGCCAAGAGGCCCATTTTTCCAGTGAGTCTTCACGCTCTCAGGGGAGCGAGAGGCTTCCTCCAGTCTTGAGAAAGCAAACGCTCTGATTGGCTGCCTACTGGAATGTCAGAAATGGAATGGCTGCCATTATTGTTTTCTGTGAAAAATTGGATGTGTTTTGCAAATGAAGTAAACAAGTTATATAAGGGGGCAGCAGAAAGGCATGCTGTTCCTCTTGATTTAGAGAGGAGGTGTCCAAGGGTTAACTACTGTGAAGAAAATAAAAGTATATTTTTAACTCACTTTTATGATCTTGTGGGACTCTTGAGGGATAGTGAATAGTAAAAAGCAGACGGTGAGTTGCCAATACACTCTATTAGTAGGAATGCATATTATGTTCCTTGTTTTTGAGAGAAAGTGCGTAAGAGATAAGTATTGTGATAATTAGAAGCTTCATTCTTAAAAAAAAAAGTTACGATCTTGCAAGACTCTTGTGGCATTGAGAAAAGTAGAAAGGAGTAGGGGACCTTTGAATACACTATAGTATGCACACTTGCTACTATAGGAAGGAGCATTACTTTAGATGGTGTATATCAGAATGTACTATTAACCCCCATCGGCTTGGTAAGAGTTGTGAGTATAGACTCTTCCCAAACCCTACTATGCACACCTATTATCAGAGAGAAGGGTGATAGTCCCTCTTCACTCACTACTACACATGCTCGTTATCTCAGAGAAAGGTGTCAGCAGAGAGGCCAGTCTCTCTGAACACATCCTACTATGCATACCCATTGCCTGAGGGAGAGCTCTGAAAGGACAGGCCTGTCATTCTCCACACACTACTATGCACACCAGTCATCTGTGACAGAAATCTGAAAGGAAACGCCAATCCATCCACACACCCTACTACGCACACCTGTCATTCAGGAGAAGGGTCTAAGCAGAGGGCCCAGTCTCTCTTCACATACCCTACCACATACACTTGTCCACTGAGAGAGAAGTCTGAAAGGAGAGGCCAGTCCCTCCCCACTCCCTAATACACACATCCATCATCTGAGAGAGAAGTGTGTCAGGAGAGGCCAGTCCCTCCCCATGCACTAATATGCATAACTGTCATCTGAGAAAGAGGTGTGAAAAGACAGGCCTGCCATTTTCCACACACTACTATGTGCACTTGTCATCTGACACAGAGCTCTGAAAGGTAAGGGCAGTCCATCCACACACCCTATTATGCACACCCATCATGTAGGAGAAAGGTCCCAGCAGGGAGGCAAGTCTCTCTCCACACACCCTACCATGCACACCTGTCATCTGAGGGAAGTGTCTGGAAGGAGAGGGCTGTCCCTCCCCACTGACAACTATGCGCACCTGTAATCTGAGAGAGAGGTCTAAAAGGAGTGGCCAGTCCCTCCCCACGAGCTACTATGCACACCTATTATCTGAGAAAGAGGCCTGAAAGGAGAGGCCAGTCCCACGACACACCCTATTATGTACCCCCATTTATGCAAGAGAGGGTTGTCAGCGGAGAGGCTAGTCCCTGCACATGCCCTACTACACATAGTTGTAATTTGAGAAGTTTAAAAGAAGAGGGTAGTCCCTTCTCATACTCCAGTATGCACATTCATTATACAATAAAGGGTTTTTAGTGGAGAGGCTAGTGCTTCCCATATACTACTATTTCCCTACAATTATGTTGCAATCCCATGTGAATCTTGAGAAAGTAGAGTTAAGGCGTCAGGGAGTGAGGCTTGCCGTATGAGGCTCATGCGATCTTGCAAGATCCAAGCCTTTCACAAGACTCACATGGAAAGTTGCTGGGCTTTCACAAGGCGGTTTACGATCCTGTGAGAGGCACATAAGATCGCATAGGAAAATGTAATAAAAAAAAAAAGGGCAAGTGCTCAACCAATAATTACCATTCTTAATACATGTGATTTGGGTGGAGAGCCAGAGATAGTTCAGTTTGTCCTTGGTGCTTCGGAGAAGAAGGAAGTCTGTTTGAGTTCGGCTCAGCAGAAGGGAATTTATGTGGAGAAGAAAGAGACTGGTGCCTTCATCTGTATTTAAGAGAGAACTTCACATTCAGGTGTTTAATTATTTGTTTTATAAACGTTAGTAAAGGTATTCTTCACAAGGTTCACTGAGTGAAGAGCCTTTTGTAGAGGTGTAGATTTCTGAATATAGTTTTTGAGAGGTAGAGATTAGAATGTAGATAAATGTAAACAAGTATTGCAGATTTTGTTAAAAAATGAAGTTTTCCAACTGTATGTACTTGTATATAAAGGAAATAGTGTTTCTAAAATTATAACAGAAAGATTGTGGAATTTGTCAATACAAACCCTAGTGTTTTTTTAACCTCATTGTACATATACTTTAGCCCTATGAGGTGTTTGAATGGTGATATTGCTATTCCTAGTGTGAAAAACTGTTAGCAAAGGCATGTGAAAGATGAATGTGTTACTTTATAAACTCTTATGGAAGGAGAGCTCATGGCATGCTAAATTTCATTGCGAAAATATGAAAAAAAGAGTAGTTGAGGGTGTTCAAGTTTTCAGGAGAAAGGAATAAGATGTTAATGGTGTACTAGATATAAATATGTGAGCGGGGTGAAAACTGTAGCCAAGCTTAGACAGTATAGTGATGTATCACTCTTATAAAGTATTGATCAGTGTGTAACTTTTATCATGTCGGTTATTTTGTACTTTTTTAGGCGGAAAATGGAATCTTGTCTCTGAGAAAAATATTATCTGCTTACAAAAGCAGCAAAAAAAAGCCTTGTTAAGGCAAGCAAGATTATTGTATTTTTTTAGCAATACGTAACACTGCAGGCACAGTGTTTTCAGGTTTTAAGGATCTAGAAGCACCTAAACAATCGTCCAGTTCAGTAGCACAAGCTAACTCTGCATGAGCTATGCTTTGTGAACTGTTTTCTTTAAAAAATCTGACGGGGCATATTCACAATGAAGTGACGGAGTGCGGCGTTAGCTTTGTTGGCGTAATGCCATGCTCCGCCACATCAGAAACACAGGCCTGTTGCGTATTTACAACAATACGGTGCAGCCCTGCATTTCAATCTTCGCTGGCGCTAATTGCAGCTGCCTAGTGCCAATGCAGGCACTCATGCACAATTGTGCAAGGGTGCCTATCTTGCAGGGAACTATTGTTTATGTGCAAGAAGGTGTACCTTCCTGCACATAAACAATCAATAATGGCGATTTGTTACTTCCATATGTGCTGTAAAATGCAGCACACAAAGAGACAGCAAAAATGAGGAGAAATAAAGCATTTCTCCTCGTTTCACCAGGGTAAGATAAGGTTTTCTTTGGTCTTAATTTTGGCGCTGCCCCATTTTTACGCCACCCTAGTAAATATGGGCCAGCATCAAATTCAGTGGATGTTGTGGTGGAACGCCCATCACAACACCCATTGCCGTCCGCTTTCATTCTAAGTAAAGCTTGAAAGGGTGCCTTATTTACAAGGAAGCGTTCATTCACAGAGTGGTGGAGAAAGGGGCGGGGCGTCCCACGAGCCCTCACCAATCCCACAGTGTGGGACTTACTGGAGGTAACAGGAGGGGTTGTTGGCCCCAACAAGTTGCACGCCAGGAGGTCCCTTTACAGAGTGGTTGAGAAAGGGGGCGGGTCTTCGAGCGACTTGCCCCGAGGCTGGCGTTCTTTTTTATTATTTTTAAATTATTTTTCCAATGGGATTTCGGGACTGGGGACCCATCCTTTTGTGGCCCAGCTTCTTTATTCTGGGTTGCCCTAGGGCAGCGCAGGCCCCATGCATTAGTATAAACATTTGCCCTGGGGAGATGGTTGTCCCCGGGGCGCAAGGGTACGGTGTGGTTACCCCAGCATACATAAAGAACAATGCCCTGGGGAAGTCACAGTCCCTGAGGCTTTCATAAGTCCTAGGAGGAGGTACCATGTGTCCCCTCCTATTTCATTGTCATGCCCTCTGGACATGGCCCACTCGGTGGTTAAATAAAAACAAGCCCAAGCTTTTTATTTCCACAAATTTGCGACCCCAGGACTAACCTTATTGGGTCAGGGTAATCCTACTCTGCCCCCTTTCCTTTGTTTTTACACTTTTTTGGGGACTCAGCTGAAGCAGAGTCCCAAGATGGCTGCCAACACTTCCTGGTTGAAGTGTTGTCAGCCAATCAGAGCTCTGCTTTTCCCTGCACGACATCGTTTTTTTTGTGAAGTCGTAGTAGCCACAGATATCACTAAACAACTACTGAATGGATGTGCACCAAATAACAAAAACCCCAATCTGCGTAACTAAACCTACCTTTCTGTCAAATTTGGTGTAATTCTGTCCAGCAGTTCGAGCTGCAGGCATGTCTGTAGGTCCTGTGGGAATTAACATTCGAAAATCCATTTTGTTTTGCCATACCTTTTTTCTCAGTCCCCGCCTGAAACTTTCCATGCACAACAAGACCTAACTTGACACTTTTTTTGGAACATTTTGTGAGGATACATCAACCGGCTTAAAGGTATAGCCAAGTCCAAAAATGCTTTTCCTATGGTAACATGGTCCAAACTACTGTAACCACAAGTAGGTAATATATATATATATATATATATATATTACCTACTGGCGGTCGCCAGTAGGTATATATAGTTAGGATTTTTTTCCTATGGGATTTTTGAAAATTCTATGTCGAATAACTTTGGCGTTTGAGGACGGAATTGGCTGAAATTGTCAGGAAAATTGAACATTTTGTTTCTGAGCAGCCCCTGAAAATTTGGGGGGCTTTCGTCAAGGGGGGGCCGAGAAAAAAGGGGGGTCCCAAAAACACGTTTTTCCCATGCAATTTTCCATAGGGCGGTTGGACTCACTTTTAGCTCGAACGGCTGAATGGATTTCCACGAAACTTGGCAAAATTGTAGATATTGTTTGCCCGATGTGCCTTTGCTAGGTCTCAATATATGTGCTCCAGTGGATTTTGATAAATTAACGTTAAAAAAAATATATATATCTGTAACAGCGCTCCGGTTAGCGCCCCGGTTCCCGTATCTGACGCGTAACGGAACTTCGCGAAGCGAAGCTGATTGGCTCTCCGGGGTCTGTCAACATTCTAAACAGTCCGGAGCGGCCGCCATCTTGTCTCTCGGTAGGATCGAGAGACAAGAGGTGAAGAAAAACGAAGGGGGAAATTAATGAAAGGGGGCAAGGTAGACCCCTCCTGACCCCCTAGGATTGATGAGGGGGCTATTAAAGGGTCCCGCGGGGCAAAAAATAAAAAAAAATAAAAATTAAGTTTTTTCACGGTAGAGGCGCTACCCGGTACGCGAACCGGGTAGCTAACCGGTAGCGTAACGGGAGTCCGCCATCTTGTGTTTACGATGTTGCTTTCTAATGTGGCAGTTGCGCAAACGGAAAGTTTACCGGTTCGCGGACCGGGTCGCGGCACCAAATTGAGCTAACGGGAAGCTACCCGGTGCGCGGACCGGTAGCGAAACAAAAATAAAAAATATATATATATATATACATTAAAAAATTGTATTAAAAACATACAAAATATATTTTTCGATTTAAAGAAGAATACATTTTAAAGCTTTTGATATTTGCTATTAAAAAACCATTGAAATTCACTGAAAAAAACATAGGTTATAGACCATATATAGTTAGGAATTAGCATTTACAAAACCTTGAAAATTCACTGAAAAAACCATAGGTTATGCACCATATATAGTTAGGAATTAGCATTTACAAAACCTTATTTTACTCACACAAAACCATTGAAATTCGCATATATAGTTAGTTGCACTAACTATATATCGCGCATCCGCAATCCACTGCTGATCATATCACATATTACATCATTCATGACATGGTCAGTGACATCACTGATGACATCACTGATGACATCTCAAATGACATCACTGATGACATCACTGATGACATCTCAAATGACATTACCATTCAAAAAGCAAAAAAATGTGGAGTTGGGTAACGTGTGAGCAAGACACACTTTGGTGTCGAAACGCATAACGTTTATTGAGTAATTAAAAAACTTCGGGCATCTCTACTACCGAGTGCGCGTAGTGCTTTCAGCACACTGGGACTAGTCATTGAATTTTTCGGCTTACGGGTTCGCCGGATAACGCGCCACACGACAATGGGAGCGGGACCCCGGAAGGACCCTTTTTGGTTGCAGCAGTAATTTCAAACGAGGGATCCAGAGCCGGCCGTTTATTAAATTGGATTTCCAACACGAGAGAATCGAGAAACTGAGGCGACGCCGAGGCTCCGCTAGGTAAGCCATTCCTTTGTTTTTTCCCCTGTGTGTCCCGGCTCGGCCAACGCAGGAGTGCGGCGGCAAAGCTGGTTGAGTGACAGGGGATTACGGGAAGTGTGCTGCCGCGGTAGCAGGCGGGAGCAAAACGGACATTTAAACAATCAAAGACTGCTAGTGTGAATACTATACTTACCGAGTAGGTCCGTATGTTTTGCACACCTTTCTGAAGTGCTATTTGAACGGCATCGGGAACCACTTATTTAAGTGGGGTAGTAGAGAGAGCGTAATCAGTAATCTGATACCTTGTATATCAGCAGTAAGGCGGTACGGAGTATCGCGCATTTCTCAATTTAACCCAACGCGAAGTAAAACAGTGGGTTCAAGCATTCAGTACAGCTGTTCATGATATTTACAAGTGGAAATTAACAGCATATTATGGATGAAGAAGGTGAAAGAAGGCGCGAGACAGCGTCATTGTTCGCCAGAGCACCTGGCAAAGGAAATCTCAAGACAACAATACAAAATAAAACAGCAAATGATCCCTTGAATGAACAGCTACGAAAATATGAAAGACTGAAAAAGCAGGAAAGTGCGAAATGGTGGGAAGCAACATCATTGCAAGATAATGTGGAGAAAGAAATGGTACCAAGGGGCTTAAGAATCTATATTACACCATCCCACGAATCGTTGAACCCACAAATGCTGGACGATTGGGCGCAGAACTCTGCCGTGAGCTCCAAAAACATGTTAAGCATATTAATTAAATACGCATGGGAGGACCGAGATGTAATCCTACAACAAATAAAAGAATTGGAGGATGAATTTCTTAAAAGTAAGGAACTAGATACCATCAAAAAATTCAAAGAAGAACTTAAAAATAGACTAAAAAAACATGAAGATGACATTAAATACCGTAAACAAAGGAAATTACACCCTGACTGCGGAGATTATGAGAGCGGGTGTATTCTAACGTATAGCCCAAAATATGATTACCTCTACAACCAACAGGAAACCACCCTGAGCTCCGCAAGTCAAATTGATGTGGAAGTTGATCAAACCATAACAATTCCAACAAGTGGCTCAGAAACCGATACTTCCCAACAATCCTCAAGTACAATATCTGTGGTCGATATCACCAAGAAACCGGCGAATTTTTTACAGGAGTTCCGGGTCTTGCGAACACGCAGAAAAAAAGACACGAACTTAGGACAACAAACAGGACCCAAACAGACCCCAACAAGAGGACGACCAAGGGGAAGAGCAAGAGGCAGGGGAGATCGAAACAGAGACGACTCAAGCTCCAGCAGAGGAGAAGAATCAAACAACAAAAAACCAGTGGGAACCAAACGCAGGGGTTACCAAAGAAGGAAATAAATATGGATGAAGAAACGGTAAATAAAACAATAATAAACGTATCTTCTAGAACATTGACTTTTAAAGAAAAACAAACATTATGCCTGGGACTTACATTTTGCCCTACTGAATTATTCGACTATGCGGACACAAGAGTGGATGTCTTTAAATTTATTAGGAAATTGAAACTGACTTGTGAACAAGAAAGCAAGAACTAACTTAGAAGCAAGTGTAAATACACCAGAACTTACAATAGGTGACACTGAGATCCTACAAACTGTGTATTCTTTAGGAGGTATTGTCCCTGATACGGAAATTGACATAGATGTTATAGGAGTAAGAGAAACAAGAACTGACAGGGCCGCTATTACCTCCTTTAGACCTAAGTCAGTGTTCTTTCCTACACTTCCCTACGATGCTATCGACACCTTTCACGAGGTAGTAACCAAAGAACTCACTAGACTTAAACATACATGTCACAAACGGAGAAAAGGAGACATTAATCTGACAAAGGGAGAGATGGATTTCATCTTCTCTGTGGCAGATGATAAAAATGTTATACTGCGACCTTCCGACAAGGGAGGTAATATTGTGTTGTGGGGGAGAGAACTCTACATAAAAGAAGCCCTATCTCAACTCAAGGGGGGCATCTTTTATTGTACAAGTAGCATGGATGAATATAACAGAAGTATCTTAGATACATGGGAACAACTGACAGAGTGGCATAATGAGGGACTGATTTCCTGGCATGAGTTCCGCTACCTCAAAAAAGATTTTCCTAAACTTCCAATATTCTACCTTCTTCCAAAGGTCCATAAAAACCCACTTGTACCTCCAGGGAGACCTATTATCTCTTTCATAGGCGGCATTAATGAAAATCTTTCAAAATATATTGACCATTTTTTAAGAGAACATGTCTGCCAATTACCTTCATATACTAAAGATACAACTGATTTCCTCAAATTACTAGAGAACATCATATGGTCAGAGGGTGCCTTGCTTATTACTATGGACGTAAGCGCACTCTATACCATCATAGACCACACACAGGGGATGGAAGCTAGCTACCACTTCCTCAAACAGAGAGAAATAGGCTTTCGAGAACACACTACCATGCTGATACGTATGATGAAATTGTGCCTCAAAAACAATATTTTTATGTTTGACTGCACAATCTACAAACAAACCCGTGGCGCGGCTATGGGTTCGGCCTTCGCGCCTAGTTTCGCGAACCTGTGTGTAGGGAAATGGGAAGAGGAATTAAGAAATGATGTTACGTTGAAGGAGGATTTCATCAAGGTTAAAACATGGATCAGATATATAGATGATTTGTTCATAGTGTGGGGTGGTACAGAGGAGGAGGCGACCAGGTTCATTGAGAAACTGAACTGGAACGCATACAATATACACCTCACCTACACTATGAACAAACATCGAGTTGAATTTCTGGATACAGAAATAGAAGTCGTGGAAGGGAAATTGATCTCCAGATTACATAGAAAGGATACGGCTGGCAACAGCCTACTCCATGCTTTGAGTGCACACCCTGACCCACTGAAATGGAGCATCCCATATGGGGAATTACTTAGAGCAAAGAGAAATTGCAGCAATGTAGAGGGATTTGAGAAAGAACAAGAATGTATGTTAACGAGATTCCGGGATAGAGGCTATCCAGAATGGGTGTTGAGAAAAGCTGTGGGCAAAGTTGCAGAGGTAGAGAGAGCTGAAACACTCATTCCTAAAATAGACAAGGAGAAAGACAGTACACCCACAAGAATTATAACCACATTTCACCAAAGATCAGACAAGGTCCGCAAAATCATAGCTGATAATTGGAATATTCTCCAGTCGGACAATATAATAGGACCTAAGCTTCCTGAAAGACCCTTAATAACTTATCGAAGGGGTCACAATCTCAGAGACATCTTGGTCAAAGGTGATATCACGGATACTAAAAAACAACACGTACAGGGCCTCAAAGGGTTTTATCCTTGTGGACACTGTGTGGCGTGTAAATCGAGCTACATGGTACAAGAAGTCAGTATCCCGGGACAAAAGACAACACATAAAATTAAACAATTCCTCACATGCAGCACATGCTATGTTATCTATGTTCTTGTATGTCCATGCCACATGAGATATGTGGGCAGCACCACATGCATGGCCAAAAAACGCATACAAGAACATTTACGAGCAATAACCAATGTTGATATACGATATCCAGTCGCAAGACATTTTCAGGAACATCACCAATCTAAGTCCTCCTTGCTAAGATATTTTGCAGTGGAACAAGTCAATGTAGGCAGGAGAGGGGGTAATCGCACTCTAGCACTCAGAAAGAAAGAATCTAAATGGATTATGGAGTTAGAAAGTAGATTTCAGGGGGGCCACAACCTCGATGAGGAACTTGCAACACATCTCTATGAAGAGTAATTCTATCCTGTATATTGTGAACATACTGTACTGAAATGCTTTTGTAATGAATGTTTATAGAATTCTTGTATAATCTTTTAATGCATATTTTATCATTTTTTCCAGGAGAAAAGGAAGGGAGAATTTAATCTTTTTCACATGCACTGCACATCTTCCCTACCCTTTTCTTCGGCACAATAGGAAATCACTGCACTTGATTAAGATAAGAAATTCACTTTTATTCACGTAATTCACTGTTTTCGAATTGTACATTGTCCGGGTTTAAAATTGTGTTAGATTTTCCTTTTTTAAACCAGTTTGCATGAATAGGTGTATACACAGAGAGGTCGAGTCTGAGAATGATTTTTTCTAAACCATAACACATGTATACTGTTTTTGGAACACAATACTCTACAGTTTGTGTCATATACTTCATAGGCACTAGTCCGAATGTATATATATGTAAATAGTAACAGAGAGAATTATGTTATAAATCAGGCACTAGACCTTCTAATATAACTACAAATGGGCTGTTCTTGCATAACTATACAAGAAATTCACTTTTACTATAAGATATTCTTTTTGGAAATATTGCAGCCCAGATCTCAGGTAATGGATAATTATTAACATCCATTCTCTATGTTATGGTTTTAGTTGTCTGGTGAGAATATAATCTCAAGAATAATGCATATCGTGTTTTTTTACTAAGAATTGTATTAGTGAAAACACTAGCTTAAAATGGCGGAAGTTTTTGTATAACATGCATCTGTGTAGCTTATACATTTGTACATCTTCTCTGTCTATGACCCCTGTGTTTACCATTCAAAAAGCAAAAAAATGTGGAGTTGGGTAACGTGTGAGCAAGATACACTTTGGTGTCGAAACGCGTAACGTTTATTGAGTAATTAAAAAACTTTGGGCATCTCTACTACCGAGTGCGCGTAGTGCTTTCAGCACACTGGGACTAGTCATATGTATATATATATATTCACTGAAAAGACCATAGGTTTCAGGAGTTATATAGTTAGGAATTAGTTTTTAAAAAACCTTTGAAATTCACTCAAAAAACTATAAGTTTTAGTGGTGTTATAGTTAGCTGGACATTTTACTCATACAAAACCAATGAAATTGCTCCTATATAGTTAGTTGTACTAACTATATTTCGCGCACCCGCAATCCACTGCTGATGATGTCACATATTAGATCATTCATGACATGGTCAGTGACATCACTGATGACATCTCAAATGACATCACTGATGACATCATCCAGTGAATGTGGTTTGCTTCGTTATTTAAATATGCATTATATATATAGCAATTTACATTGAAGAATGAGTGGATATATATAAATAAATATTTGGATGGAGGATTTAGTAGCAGTGTAATTGACTGTTTACTTGACCAATTTATAATGTCTCACTAAATATAGTGGATAGTGACTAAACTGTGTGAATATCTGTATCACTTTGTCAGTTGTTGTGTAAACTGATTCTACAGTTGGTTACTAGCTATGTGAAAGTCTATATTAGTTATTGATTAGTTAACTGAGTATTTGTATGGGAGTGTGAAAGTGTGTGTGGTTCGGTGGGGGGGGTGTGACTGTCCAAAGATGTGTGAATAGTTGATTCAGTAGATATATGAAGTTAAAACTACATGTTCTAACAGTTTGGGTGAGGGAATCTCTTTATGGGTGTGGTGATGAGCAAATATATTTCTCTAAGGTACAGGTCCAACAAACTAGAAAAATAAAAGGCAGTGTATGTGTCAGTTGTTGTATATAAATAAGTATACATAAGACACAATGATTGTGTGAGTGACTGTATGGATAACTGTATACTTGTAATAATGATTTTATAATTCACTAAGTATGACTTACTATCTAAATGAATAGAAGAAGTGGTGTTTGTATAAGTGTTTTGCTAAGTAAATATGTAAGTATGATCCATTGTTTGCATAAGTGAGTAGGATGACTTCATATGTGAATAGGATGCGTGCTGTTGTTTAATGTCGATATAGATGTATAAGTATTTTTGATAGTGTTCTATTGTTCATTGACAGCATGTATGAGTGAATCCATAGGTAAGTGATCAGATGTATGTATATATCTATGAATCACTGAGGGGATTTTTAGATACTTGTATTGCTGTGACAATGGATTTAAATATGATACTCTGTATTTTACAAACAGTGATGAAAAATTGTAATAGTGTATGAAAAGGTGTATGTGATTGTCACGTGGATGATGTCATCAGTGATGTCATCAGTGATGTCATTTGAGATGTCATCAGTGATGTCACTGACCATGTCATGAATGATCTAATATGTGACATCATCAGCAGTGGATTGCGGGTGCGCGAAATATAGTTAGTACAACTAACTATATAGGAGCAATTTCATTGGTTTTGTATGAGTAAAATGTCCAGCTAACTATAACACCACTAAAACTTATAGTTTTTGAGTGAATTTCAAAGGTTTTTTAAAAACTAATTCCTAACTATATAACTCCTAAAACCTATGGTTTTTTCAGTGAATTTCAAAGGTTTTTTTAAATGCTAATTCCTAACTATATAAGGCCTGAAACCTATGGTTTTTTCAGTGAATTTCAAAGGTTTTTTAAATGCTGATTCCTAACTATATAAGGCCTGAAACCTATGGTTTTTTCAGTGAATTTCAAAGGTTTTTTAAATGCTAATTCCTAACTATATAAGGCCTGAAACCTATGGTTTTTTCAGTGAATTTCAAAGGTTTTTTAAATGCTAATTCCTAACTATATAAGGCCTGAAACCTATGGTTTTTTCAGTGTTTTAAAAAAAAAATTGATTGGTTAACTGGCTTATTAAGTGTATCTTAGTGAATACATATATTAGCGAGTAATGTTTAAATATTTAAATATATGCATGAGTGATGTAATATGTGACGTCATCAGCAGTGCAT
Source organism: Lissotriton helveticus (assembly GCF_964261635.1). Classification (NCBI taxonomy): domain Eukaryota; kingdom Metazoa; phylum Chordata; class Amphibia; order Caudata; family Salamandridae; genus Lissotriton; species Lissotriton helveticus. Next base: position 508,858,016 of record NC_136057.1, read on the forward strand.
TGCAGACGTGCAAGTTATAGTGAGTCCAACTAACTATAACGTGGGAATTTTAATGGTTTTATGCGAGTAAAATTTCCAGCTAACTATAACTGGTGTGAAACCTATGGTTTTTTCAGTGAATTTCAAAGGTTTTTTAAATGCTAATTCCTAACTATAACTGGTGTGTAACCTATGGTTTTTTCAGTGAATATATATATATATATCTAAAATTTCTATGGCAAAATGAAACCCCTCATTTTGTTCCTTTTCAAATTAAATGTATTAAGTGTTGCCACTTTATTCCAATCAAGATGACTTCAGGTGTGCCATACTTTTGTCATAAGTAAGACTGTTAGCGTTCTAGTTGTTCTTTAGAACACTCTGGGATATTCTGTCATTGGGCTATAGTTGGGCTACATCTAAAATAAATAAATCATAAATCATACATTCTTATATAGCGCCTTTTCACCGTAAGGTCTCAAGGTGCTTGCTTTGCGAACCCGTCCTGGCCTTTCCCTGCGAGATTAACCCTACTGGGCATCCCCAAGGTGAAGACCAGGCATCCCATCGCGGTGGGGCCATAGTGGAGATTAAGCAAGCTATTGCCCAGAGTTGCAGAGTGTGAACCCACGATTCGAGTAGGCACCGAGGCGAGAATTATCGAGTCCGTGGACATTTTGAGCTCAAGACCCTGCCGCGTCGGGGATTGAACCCTGGTCCCGGGTCTGACCTCTGCATCAGGGACTGCCTCCTGTAACCGGTGAGCCACACTTCTCCACATCTGGCTGATATTTGGGCTACATTTGGGCTCTTTTGTCTCTGGTGGCCATCTTGGAAGACTGCATATCAGAATTTTTTTAATGAAATATAAGAGGATTTGAGAAGTCACTCAAAATGTGCCCTAATTTTTCTTTCTTCAGCACTAATCATATTTCTATGGCAAAATGAACCCCCTCATTTTGCTCCTTTGCAAATTAAATGTTTTAAGTGTTAACACTTTATTCCAATCAAGATGACTTCAGGTGTGCCATACTTTTGTCATAAGTAAGACTGTTAGCGCTCTAGTTCTGTCATTGGGCTATAGTTGGGCTACATCTGGCTGATATTTGGGCTACATTTGTTTTTTTTGTCTCTGGTGGCCATCTTTGGGCTACATTGGGCTACATTGGGCTACATTGGGCTACATTGGGCTACATTTGGGCTCTAACATATATATAGCCCAATATATATTTTTTCAAAGTTAATTTTCGTAAAAACCACTGGAGCACATATCTTGAGACATAGCAAAGGCACATCGGGCTACCAGTCCCTACAATTTTGCCAAGTTTGGTGGAAAACCATTCAGCCGTTTGGGCTAAAAGTGAGTCCAACCGCCCTATGGAAATTAACATGGGGAAAACACGTTTTGGGACCCCCCTTTTATCTCGACCCCCGCTTGACAAATCCCCCCCAAACTTTCAGGGAAGGAGCGGAGCGCCGCGAGGCAAAGTTAAGGGAAATTTCAGGAAGATTCCTCAACTGGCGCCAAAGTTATTCCCAATAGAATGTTGCGATTTCCCTATGGAAAACAATCCTAACTATATATACCTACTGGCTATGGCCAGTAGGTAATAAAACAATATATATATATATATATATATATAGACACACATGAATATATGATATATATATATATATATATATATATAAATATATATATATATATATTCACTGAAAAAACCATAGGTTAGAGACCATATATAGTTAGCTGGACATTTTATTGACATAAAACCAATGAAATTCCATATATAGTTAGTTGCACTAACTATATATCGCGCACCCGCAATCCACTGCTGATGATGTCACATATTACATCATTCATGACATGGTCAGTGACATCACTGATGACATCACTGATGACATCTCAAATGACATCACTGATGACATCACTGATGACATCTCAAATGACATCACTGATGACATCATCTAGTGTCTGTGTGTTTTTGTAAAGTTTAAATATGTTTTACATATTGAAGAATGAGTGGATGTATGGAAGACTGAGTGTGTGTGTGGCTGGCTGGGAGGTGTGTGACTCTGTGCATATCAATGTGTACTTGTATCAGTGATTGTATAAGAGAGTAAGTATGTGTTAGTATATGTGTGAAAAGTATGGTGTTCTGTGTTTAACTGTATAGATGAGGAAATCGAAGTGTGATTGATTCTTCACAGGACTGACTAGGTGTATGAGTGCATATGATAGTGTTGTAATAATGAGTGACTGTATGTATGAGTGATTGTATGGGTGAATGAGTGAATGTGTGTGTAGACGTAGGAATCAGTGAGTGCGTATGTAGTAACTGGTATTGGTGTGTCATGATGTCATCAGTGATGTCATTGAGATGTCATCAGTGATGTCATTTGAGATGTCATCAGTGATGTCATCAGTGATGTCACTGAAGTATGGTGTTCTGTGTTTAACTGTATAGATGAGGAAATGGAAGTGTGATTGATTCTTTACAGGACTGACTAGGTGTGTGAGTAACTCCATGGATGAGTGGCAGTGTGTGAGTGTCTGCATAGGTGTATGAGTGCATATGATAGTGTTGTAATAATGAGTGACTGTATGTATGAGTGATTGTATGGGTGAATGAGTGAATGTGTGTGTAGACGTAGGAATCAGTGAGTGCGTATGTAGTAACTGGTATTGGTGTGTCATGATGTCATCAGTGATGTCATTTGAGATGTCATTTGAGATGTCATCAGTGATGTCATCAGTGATGTCACTGACCATGTCATGAATGATGTAATATGTGACATCATCAGCAGTGGATTGCGGGTGCGCGATATATAGTTAGTGCAACTAACTATATATGGAATTTCATTGGTTTTATGTCAATAAAATGTCCAGCTAACTATATATGGTCTCTAACCTATGGTTTTTTCAGTGAATTTTCAAGGTTTTGTAAATGCAAATTCCTAACTATATATGGTCTATAACCTATGGTTTTTTCAGTGAATTTCATTGGTTTTTTAAAAGCTAATATCTATAGCTGTAAAATATATTCTTTATTACGTGACGTATCACGTAGCCACGTGAGACGCCTCATGACGCGTCGCATAACCGTGACGTATCGGCTCTGCAGCACAAACAAAACCCGTAACGTAAGCGTGCCGGAGCACGCTTACAGATATATATATTTTTTTTAACCTTAATTAGAAAAAATCCACACGTGCCCATATCTTGAGGCCTTGCAAAGGCACATCAAACAAACAGTCCCTACAATTTTGCCAAGTTTGCTGGAAATCTATTCCCTTAATTTTTTTTTACTGTTTCTCTTGGTTTTCCCCTTGTTACGCTTACCGGGACGCTACCCGGTACGCGAACCGGACGCTCCAAAAACACAAGATGGCGGACTCCCGCTACGCTGCCAGTTAGCTGCCCGGTTCGCGTACCGGGAAGCGCCTCTACCGCGAAAAATCGTGGGGGACTTTAATATCCCCCTCATCAATCCTAGGGTGTCAGGAGGGGTTTACCTTGCCCCCTTTCCTTCATTTCCCCCTTCTTTTTTCACCACATCTTGTCTCTCGAACCTACCGAGAGATAAGATGGCGGCCGCTCCGGACTGTTTACAATGTTGACAGCTACGCTGCCGGTTAGCTGCCCGGTTAGCTGCCCGGTGAGCTGCCCGGTGAGCTGCCCGGTTCGCGTACCGGGACGCGCCTCTACGGCGTAAAATTTTTTGCCCCGCGGGGCACTTTAATATCCCCCTCATCAATCCTAGGGGTCAGGAGTGGTCTACCTTGCCCCCTTTCCTTCATTTCCCCCTTCGTTTTTCACCACATCTTGTCTCTCGATCGTACCGAGAGACAAGATGGCGGCCGCTCCGGACTGTTTAGAATGTTGACAGACACTGGAGAGCCAATCAGCTTCGCTTCACGAAGTTCCGTTACGCGTCAGGTACGCGAACCGGGGCGCTAACCGGAGCGCTGTCACAGATATATATTTTTTTTTAAACGTTAATTTCTCAAAATCCACTGGAGCACATATATTGAGACATAGCAAAGGCACGTCGGGCAAACCATATCTACAATTTTGCCAAGTTTCATGTAAATCTATTCAGCCGTTCGAGCTAAAAGTGAGTCCAACCGCCCTATGGAAAAATGAATGGGAAAAACGCGTTTTGGGATCCCCCTTTTTTCTCGGCCCCCCCCTTGACTAAACCCCCCCAAATTTTCAGGGGCTGCTCAGAAACAAAATGTGCCATTTTCCTGAAAATTTCAGCCAATTCCGTCCACAAACGCCAAAGTTATTAGACATAGAATTTTCAAAAATCCCATAGAGTAAAAATCCTAACTATATATACCCACTGGGGGTAGTGTTTTAGGGTTTAGGGTTGTGTTGTAGTGTTTGCGTAGTGTAGGGTCATGCTGGGGGTAGTTTTTTAGGGTTTAGGGTAGTGTTGTAGTGTTTGCGTAGTGTAGGGTCATGCTGGGGGTAGTGTTTTAGGGTTTAGGGTTGTGTTGTAGGGTTTGCGTAGTGTAGGGTCATGCTGGGGCTAGTGTTTTAGGGTTTATGGTAGTGTTGTAGTGTTTGCGTAGTGTAGGGTCATGCTGGGCGTAGTGTTTTAGGGTTTAGGATAGTGTTGTAGTGTTTGCGTAGTGTAGGGTCATGCTGGGGGTAGTGTTTTAGGGTTTAGGGTTGTGTTGTAGTGTTTGTGTAGTGTAGGGTCATGCTGGGGGTAGTGTTTTAGGGTTTAGGGTAGTGTTGTAGTGTTTGCGTAGTGTAGGGTCATGCTGGGGTGTAGTGTTTTAGGGTTTTGGGTAGTGTTGTAGTGTTTGCGTAGTGTAGGGTCATGCTGGGGGTAGTGTTTTAGGGTTTAGGGTAGTGTTGTAGTGTTTGTGTAGTGTAGGGTCATGCTGGGGGTAGTGTTTTAGGGTTTAGGGTAGTGTTGTACTGTTTGTGTAGTGTAGGGTCATGCTGGGGGTAGTGTTTTAGGGTTTAGGGTAGTTTAGTTGTTTAGTGTATGCTAAAGCCATATTCGTTCTAAAAGTTTTCGTTATTTTAATTTGCGGCCTAATAGTACATGCGGGATTTTTTTTGCGGACTGATGGTATGCGGTATTTCGTCATATATTCGCTAATCATACTTTCTATGGCAAAATGAACCCCCTCATTTTGTTCATTTTTAAATTAAATGTTTTAAGAGTTACCACTTTATTCCAATCAAGATGGCTTCAGGTGTGCCATACCTTTGTAATAAGTAGGACTGTTAGCACTCTAGTTGTTCTTTAGAACACTCTGGGACATTCTGTCATTGGGCTATAGTTGGGCTACATCTGGCTGATATTTGGGCTACATTTGTTTTTTTTGTCTCTGGTGGCCATCTTTGGGCTACATTGGGCTACATTGGGCTACATTGGGCTACATTTGGGCTCCAACATATATATAGCCCAATGTAGCCCAATATATATTTTTCAAAGTTAATTTTCGTAAAAACCACTGGAGCCTATATCTTGAGACATAGCAAAGGCACATCGGGCTACCAGTCCCTACAATTTTGCCAAGTTTGGTGTAAATCCATTCAGCCGTTCAGGCTAAAAGTGAGGCCAACCGCCCTATGGAAAATTGCATGGGAAAAACACGTTTTGGGACCCCCCTTTTTTCTCGGCCCCCCCTTCACGAAACCCCCCCAAATTTTCAGGGGCTGCTTAGAAACAAAATGTTCCATTTTCCTGAAAATTTCAGCCAATTCTGTCCTCAAACGCCAAAGTTATTCGACATAGAATTTTCAAAAATCCCATAGGAAAAAAATCCTATTTATATATACCTACTGGCTATCGCCAGTAGGTAATATATATATATATATATATATATATATATATATATATATATATATATATATATATATATATATATATATATATATATATATATATATATATATATATATATATATATATATATATATATATATATATATATATTTCTATTTATTTTATAATTTGCCATTATCCACTTCGCTTATAATTTTTAAAGGTCAATTTCAGTATAATTTTAGGTAAAGGGTTTTTAAACATCTCTTTTCTTAAAAGGTAATCTTGCCTAATGTCAGAAGAAGGGTACATTATTTTATATTTAAGCCCTTTGATGCTCATGGCGGAACCTAGCCGCCATGAGCCACAGGTCGCCAGTGCGCATGATGGCTGGGTTCCGTCCCGACCACGCAGGCGATTGGAATGTCCAGCACCGGGCTGGAACTCCTGCCGCAGGCAAGGTGTTAACCTTCTATTTTCCTTCAGAAGCAAATGCTGTAGATTTACATAAAAAGAATGCTACATTTCTACATTTGCAACACACCTGGTAATTAAAGTGCTCATTGTCCTCAACTCCACCACCCATGTCCAGCTGAAGCACATTTTAACCAGCCAATCACAGCCAGTCTCACCACATAAAAAAATAAGTCACACAGCAATCATCTTTTGCTGCCTTCTCTATGTCCACGAACATGTTTGTTGGTTGCCCCCTCCTTTTGAGGAATAATTATTTGAGGAGGAGAAGAGAGATAACTTAAAGACAAAAGATCAACATCTTTGGGATGTCCAGGGAAGCTTTCACTCATAGATACCCGTTGTCACCTGGGGCTAGATGTAGGTAAAGCATATTTACCGACCCTTAAATACCGAATTTTACCGATTCGGTATTTAAAAGTCGGTAAATATGAAGGGGGGAGATGTAGGGAAATCCAGATGTTTATTTACCGAATCGGTAAAAGTCGGTATTTACCGATCGGTAAATACCGACCTGTAATGCTCCATTCATTCCTATGGGCTATGAAGCCCATAGGAATGAATGGGGCATTACAGGTCGGTATTTACCGATCGGTAAATACAGATTTTTGGCAAGGGTGCAGGGGGTGTCACTTTGACACCCTCTAGCACCCCCAAAAAAGGTTCGGGGGCCATATGGCAGGCATACCTGCCCTAAGGGCAGGTCTGCCTGTCATATGGCACAGGTGTGCATGCGCACATTTGCATGCACACCTGAATCGGTATTTCACCATCAAATTGAATTTGATGGTAAAATACCGATTTCTAAGGCCTTGTGGGACTCATAAGAGTCCCACCTACATATCGATTTTACAGATTCTGTAAATATACCGGTCAGTAAATTTACCGACCGGTATATTTACAGATTCTGTAAAATTACCTATCGGTAAATTTACAGAACGGTAAATTTACCGATTCTGCCCCCTACATCTCAAATGCCTTTTACCGGTCGGTAACGGCCGAATTCGGCCGTTACCGACCGGTAAAAGCCTACCTACATCTGGCCCCTGATGTGATCCTTGACATGGTTGAAGACAGGGAGCAGGGGCTTGAATCACCTACAATCTGGTCCCAGACTATCCATACAACTCACTGGCAAGCCAGTCTCGATGCTTGCATCATGAGCTGCCTCAACAATAGGGCGTATCAGTGTATCGTCATCTCATAGTCACTGGAGGAAACAGAAAGGGTGGCAAGGGAACTCCATGCCTTTACTCCCTTCCCTCATGTGGTGGATGCCACTGACTACACCCACATGGCCCTTCAGCCACCTCACTATACCTTTTCCACAACAGACACAGCTGCCACTGAATGCACAACCTGTCTGCGATGGTAGGGGCTGCTTACTGCTAACTTTCTGGTATGTACACAACAGCTACATTTTGTAGCAGTGACCTCTTGCACGACACTTTGTTGTTGGAGATTTCGGTGGCATGTTATTCATTGTTAATTAACAACACCTCACACTGAGCCTACTCGGTTATCTTTGGGTGGTAGCTCTAAAATACTAATAATCACACACATTAGCTTCACATCCACTGCACTTTGGAGGCAAGATATATTACATTTATTATAGAGGCCCCTTGTAAACTCTTCACATGTCTTTGTTGTTCTCTCTTCACATCTCCTCACAACCTACAGGTGCCCAGCCACACTACCTCAATAGAGGCACAATAGGGCACAAGTCGTTATTGCATGAACTAACTTTTGGGGTCTCAAGTCATGAGGTCTTGATTGTAATCAGGCATGCTGGTGCACTACCCAGAAGATGTGTGAAAGATTGTTGTAGCCTACTGCATGATACAAAGCATCACCTTGCAGGGCTTACATATAGATCTTGAGTCTGATCTATGGCTCATCCATGTTACTGTGGTGGGGTACAGAAAGTCAGGACTGCATGACCTTGGATACAACCAATATACAATTGTAGCTTTATACTCCTTAGAGCCTGATCTTTAACTCAGACGTTGTATGCCCCAAGTTTGAAACTCATAGTATCAGCATTTTATGCCCCATAGATGTACAATCAGGGGCTGACCAGAATATGGCTAAAAGACACATCTCAAAAGGTGAATTCTGACATACTCCAGTGAGGTTTTGAAATCTCGCATGAATGGTGGCCATTTTGTGGGCCCTCCCTATTTAAACCATACCCATTCGTGTGCAACTACCTACCGGGCAGGAGGTTGCGGTGCTTGCTGCAACTTATGGTGGACTTTGGTGCTTTCAGAGCTACTCTGCACAGTTTAATCACACAGATCTCAAGCATCAGCTGTCTAAAGAACCATTAAAAGAAGAATACAAATTGATTTTGAGCATCTAAAGTACGAGAATATGTGCTTACAGTGAACATAAATCACTATTTACCTTTACTGTACTAAAAAGGAACCTAAGGTTTTGGCGACCAAGAACCTAAGAGAAGGAAAAGAACATAGAACACTGATTAATGCAAATTCAGAAATCTGTTGTGAACATTATGAAAATCTGTCATTAAAGTTGATTACAATTGTCAAAATATTGTTATCTCATTTATACTTTTTGGAGACAACAGAATTGAGTGAACCAGTATTTCACTTTGAAATGTAGCCAGAACATTTTTTGTAGGAAAACTGAAAATCATTCAAAGTTATGAAGCTATAAGAAGAATAGCACACAACAGTGGGAAAGAGAAAATGTAAAGATGATTAAGGTTACTAAGTTTTGAGTACAGCTTACCATTAGAGTAGAAGCTGAAAAAGACATAATGCAGATTCATCAGAAGAACCTTTGCTGACTAAGACAATTAGGAATCGACTAAAAGGGCTACCCAATATTCCCCCGGGAGTCTGGGTATATACTATGATAAACAAACTAGAAGCTCCTGTACGAGTAGCTTACGTATACTTTAGGATTAAAATGGAATTGGTATAAAAAGAATGAAACCTAAAAGGATTGAGCAAAGTAAAGTAAAACAATTAAACTAAATTATTATTAGGAAATAGGGTGTACCATACATTAAATTATAAATCTTTTTTTTTTTACATAGAATGCAAATGAGTTACACAATATAACGTACAATAGTCCATCAAAAGCACAATACTTGTTCATTCAGGGTCATCCATTGAAAGCACAACAGATATCAAGAAATAACAGAAGGTAGATATTCGTGTGTTTGTTGGTAATTATTGGTGATCGGTATATCTACCTAACCAAAAGCAGTGATCGGCATATCCACCTAACCAAAACCAGTCACATAGACCATAGTCCCATAATTGTTGAATGACCAGTTCAGAATGGTCATGGCCAAGTAAAGGTCAGAGAGGATGCACCATTGACAGTTTGGTCTCATTGGCTAAAATGTCTGTGAGACCATCTTCAGGACAGGACCATGTTACAATCACAAAGCCAATAGGGTAAACCCTGAGGAAACATAGACTCAAATGTAAACATAACTAATATACCCATCCAACCTTGAAAGTATAAAGGCTCAGATGAATCAAAAAATGCTCCAACAAAACCCATATTATTGCAAAGCTCTGTGAGTCAACAATAAATCTGTTGTGATATAATGATACTCAGAAATTTCCAGCAACTATGAGAATCACTGCTGGTCTGATTGTTGTGCATCATTATATCACTACAGATTATATTACAACCAGTTGTCCCAAATCCAAGTTTTCTTTGATGCCTGTTTCCCCTGCTACCCATGTTTTTCCTTCTTTCTGCTGGGTGTCTGGTCCTGCCATGGCTAGCCATTTGAAGTCCATTTTGGAGGGGTACTTCAACATTGTTGTGGTAAAAACAGGGAGCAAGGATGGCCATGGACTTTTGCCACCCCAAGTCAGGAACATGACTCGGATTCCCCCTCTTGTTGAGGAAATTACTTTGTTATAGTTTGTGACAATTAACACTTGTTTTTTGGGCTTAATATGGACTATTGACATGTGTCCCTTTTGTAGATAAATTGCTTCCCTTCACGTTTACTAACATGTTTGACATGCTTTTATTATTGGATCACCTATCCCCGGAGCTAACATTTTTCCTCTGCTTTAAGATTCAATGTTAGTTACTCTTGGTCCTTCTGAAGACAGTTTTTCATTCCTCTCAAAATAATTTCCTTTTTTGGTAAACATTTGTTTTAGAAAATATTTTTTTAAAACATCTCATTCAATGTCTTTTTTGCTACTTACATTTTTTCTGAATAATGGTCTGTATGTCAAACAAAAGAAATGTATATAGATAGTTAGAACAAACAAAGAGTACATACATAGCACTTTCCAATGTTTTAAATGCAACATCAAACTTTCAGCACAGATTAAAGTTTATTAATCATAAACAGTTACAGTGACTTTGTTAGTGATATAGTTGCTATTTTTCACTTAGCACAACTTATTTCCAGGAGTTCCTCCTACTACTCTGTCTACTCGAAGCTGGTGGTGAGATTGATTGAGTCTGTGCTTGCCTTGTGGGTTGTTGAGTTGGTGGTGTTGGAGGTTGAGCTGGTGCAGGTGGAAGTAGTCCAGGTGACTGTAACAGATGTGCGAGGTCGGCAGCTAGTATGTCCTCCTAAGTTTAGATGCTGCTGAAGAATCTCATGCATGTGTTGGCTGAGAAGATAAATACTAGCATTTTTGTCTATTGCTGCTACCATCACCAGGGCCATGGCATGTTGCTTTGCAATCTCTTCCCTACAAGTTCAAAGAAGTGTTGAATGCATATTTGCCAAGTCTTGGTAACATTTAGGAACATCATCCAAGGCACATCCCTGCCATTCAATCATCTGAGAAAATTGTTGGGATGGAGAAGTCCCTTGCATGTTAATGGACGTATACTGCTCCCCTGAGTGTCCTAGATGGTGTGATACCTGGATCGTTAGTGACAATTTATTGGTCATGGGCTACCACGGATCTAGCATGTGTGCCATGCCTATGTTTGTCACATGGATTGCGGCCTTTCTTAGGCCAAGAGGGGTGCCTAAAGGATTGCTGACTCCACCTAGAGTTAAGTAGTATGAGCGCAGTGGTGGCTGCATAGCTTGTTTTCAATATTAGTGGCCGGCAGAGTGAAGAGGCCTTTTTATTTGGGTTACTGCAGTAAAGAGTTCTGGCCCACTTGTGTAAAGTTCCACTGCTGTGTGCTTAACTTACCCTTGGACTGCATTGGGTTGTATGCAGTGCCAGTCACTGCACATGGTTGCGTGTGCGCATGTGTTCTTGTGAAGTGCAACAGTACATGAGTCAGTGCATGGGTGCATGTATGCACTGGGAATATATGTATTCCTGTGAAGGGGTACAGTACATGAGAGCCTGCGCGCATATGTAATTGCGTGCAACCAGGTATGTATGGGTCCTTGTGAAGGGCACCATACATGGAAGTCTCTGGGTTCCATTTTGGAAGGCCCAGAGACTGCTGGAGGAGCATGTGGAGATAGAGTAACTCCCTAGGCCATTTTGTGTATTGCTGCATTCCCGAGAGTTGAGTGGGACACACACTATAGGAAGTAAGAGTCTGGCTCTTCATTCGCTTTAAAAGGGATTTTTGATTTTTAGAGGTTATTGGTGAACATTAGAAAGGCAATGAGCTGCTAAGGGAATCATAAATAGTAGGGTTGAGGGCCTTTGTAACCCTTTGATATCAATAAACAGTGTCTCCAATTTGATAGCCCCAGACACAGGCCTTGGGTGTGACTAGAGGATCACGCCTGGATGTCAGCCTCTGTAATATGTGCATCAAAAGGTTGCAAAGGCCCCCAGCCCTACTCTTATCAGCTTACCTCCCTCCTGAGATGAGTCCAGGCTACTTTGATCAGTGACCTCTCTTAGAATATAATACCTTTTCAGAAGTGCATGAAGACCCTTGCTTTTCCTTCCTACAGTGTATGTGCTACCCAGCTCTCAGGAAGGCTGCAATCCACACATCTTGCTAGGGGATTTCTCTACTTCCTCATGCTCCTCCAACGGGTCTCAGTTCTGCCAAAATGGAACATATAGACTTCCACGTATTGTGCCCTTCACAAGTACACATACACCCCTGCACACACACCTAATTAATTTGCACATGCTCTCATCTAATGTACTACTTGAGCACACAGCAGTGCAACTTTACACAAGTGAATCAGAAGGCTCCCCTCTAGTGACATTGGTAAAAAGGCTGTTTCACCCTACTGAGCACTAATATTGAAAATGCTGTGTGCTGCCACCACCACACTCATGCTACATAACTCTGGGTGGAGGCAGTAGCTTTTAACCACCTGAGGGTAGCGCTTTGAGTGCCCCTCCCAGACTAAGCAAGGCGCACATGCATGATCCATTTTCACCCATGTCCACACATTTTTACTAAGGATTCAGATTTTACCGCAGCTGGTGCACTCATGGCAAGACTACACGTCCATTACTATGCATGGGGCTTTTCCGTTCCAAAAGATACCCGTCCCAACAGACGCCCCTCCCAGATGAGACTTCCTCAAACCAAACCTACTCCTAACTGGTTAGGTGATCAGATTAGTAAAACCGATGGTAAAGTCCATCAGCATTCCCGTGACTCAATCTGGCTCTGTGGTCAACTGCTAAATCTAACCCTTCAAAGAGATATACCATCTCAACAACTTGGGATTCCCTACCTTCATAGCCACCAGCCAACGTCTTATGATCTGTTTGCACTACATAAAAAGAGCCAGATTTACTAAGGTTTTGCGTTGCCATTGCATCACTCATGGTGATGCAAGGGCTTAAGTGATATTTACTAAGCCACACAAAGCCACCCTGCGTGACTCTGCATGGCTTAGTAAATCCAGAGTAACTCAAGGCAGCGCAAATCGCTGCCTTGCCTAACTCTGCATTGGGACAGCGTTCCTTGGGTGAAGTGTGGGTGTACCCACACATCCACCCATGAAAATTGGCGCATTACCAGATTTGCTAACGGTAGACAAACTGGGAATGCATCAACATGCTACACCATCCCAATAGAGGCATAACAAGGAGAAATATTGTTATTTCTCCTTGTTATTGTGGAATGCAGCATACATAGAGAGTGGAAAAATGCTTCTGAGGATTGCTTTGTGCAGGAAGGTGTTCCTTTCTGCACAAAAACAATCTTATCTGTAGCACAGGCACCTTTGCACCATGGGGCATTGGAGCTAGGCTACACAGAGTGCACCAGTAGAGAGAACACAGAAATGTGCCATATCTTATTAATTATGGCACATTTCTGCTCTCTCCATTTGACACAGCACAGCAAGTTGTCTTGCTGCGTTGCATTGTGTCAAGTGTTTGTAAATCTGCCCCCAAGTGCCAAGCAAGTAAGGGGGGAAAATATATCCACACTAGCGCAAAGCACTCTTTCTCAATGGCCACCCAATTCTCTTCCATGTGTGGTAATTTCTTACTAATAAGGGCTACCAGACGCCCCCACCTTTGTTGAGCTATCACAGCTCCAACTCCCTTGTCAAAGGCATCTGTCTGTACAACTAAGAGCTGACTTTAGTCCGGTGCTTTCAGTACAGGTGCATTGCATGGTGCCTACTTCAGTTCCTCAAATACATTTGACACTCCTAAGTCTAGATCACTTTTTGGGCTGGTTCTTGGCAGTCAAAACAGTCAATGAGGCAACTATACTCCCATAGTTTGCCATAAAGTTCTTGTAATACCCGGTGTGTCCTGAAAAGGCCCTCACTTTAGTCTGGGTAGTAGGCACTTTGCACTGCATCACAGACTGAAATTTGGCACCCAAATGGTGGATATTCCCATTCCCCACCTCATGCCCGATGTAGACTACAGAGAACTACCATATGTCACACCTGATTGCCTCGATGGTCAGTTTTTCCTCCTGGAGCCTTGGTCCTTGTCCTTGGTAAAAGTCAAAATGTGTTAGTATAGTTACTTAAAACCATTGAATAAGAGAAACAAACATTAAAATCCTTACAAAATAATAAAATATTGTGTGAGCATGCAGTAGTCCTATAAAATGTGTAATATAAGCTCTTAAGTGCTTGGAAAGTGTCTTGGTGTAAAATTGTGCGGCGTTGGAGGGATACCTCGCCTAGGTGTCTCAGGTGGCCCTGCCATGAATTGCTAAACACCACATTGTCATCCAGGTAGGCCACACATAACTTCTTCAGCTGTCGAAGAACATAGTTCACCAGGTGCTAAACAGTAGCAGGAGCATTCTTCAACCCAAAGGGCATCACTTTAAAACTGATAAAGGCCCTATCGCTTAGAAAACACAATCTTCTCTTTGGCACTTGGTGCTAAGGTGATCTGCCAGTAGGCACTGGTCACATCTAAGGTACTTTGCAGTTCCTAACTGATCTACTAGCTCATCCGCTCATGGGATTGGATGGGCCTCATTGAGAGCTCAGTAGTTCACACATAAACGCAAGTCAATATACCCTTGTTTTGGTAGTAGTACCACAGGACTAGATCATGGACTACTCAATAGACCCCCCAGGACTAACATTTTGAACAACTTTCCCCTTAATGTATCCCTGAACCCGGTCAGACATTCTGTACATGCTGCCTTGTTTCCTGCCTTGTCTCCAATTTGTCTACTGTGTCTGTGATGCACATAGACAGGTGTCAACCCTAGAGCCAGTGAGAAGAAGTTGGAAAACTGTTTCAACACCACTCTACACACTCTGCTGCTCAGGTTTTAACTAAGGGGCTAACTGTACCCCTTTGACAGTGCCATCCCTCATATTACTATGCAACAAATCAGGAAGAGGCTCACTGTCTTCCTCCACGTCCTCGGCCATAGCCATGATATGCACTGTGTAATCTATCCAGGGGTAAGGCTTCAGCCTGCCCACATGGAACACCCTCTTGGGTTCACTTGCAACACATGTGTTACCTCACCAGTTTACTCAGAAACCTTCTGAACTACCTTGTATGCCCACACCATTTGTCCTCCAAAGCTCTTGTACAAACACCAACACAGCCTGACCTTCCTGATATCCAGTCAGCGTAGCTTTCTGGTTGTAACAGTCCTTCATCAGCTTTTGGATACTCTGGAGGATTTCCTTGGTACTCAGCCATCAACTGCCTGAGTCATGTACTAAGCCATCAACTTCCTGAAGCCAATCACATAATCCACCACATCCTTCTTCGGAGACTGTGAGTTTCCTTCCCATCCTTCTCTGACTAGGGACCCTGAACTGCGTGCCCATGCAGAAGCAAAAAAGGGATTCACCCTACCCCCTTCTGCAGAATCTATCTGTAAATAAACAAAAGACATGGAAGTAGAAAATCCACTTCCTCCTGAGGTTCTCTGGCAGAGTTCCCGCCATGCTGGTAGTAGTGTATGAAGTCGCTACACACACTAATTTGATCCCATGGTGAGTTAAATGTATTGGGTTCAGGAAAACAATGAAATAAAGAGTGCAGTAAATTCAGATTCGTCTCTGAGGGCGTTAGATTACGGCGATAGGTCTCCTTTTCTTCAGGAAGCAATGGGGATATCGAGACGTAAATCAAACAATGTAGTGCCTGAGAAAGATTACAAACCAATCAGATAACAGAGCCATCACAGGAAAATAACATAACATGTTGAATACAAGGAACATTTAAAGAAATAAACTTTGACAAAACTAAAATTATTGACATCACACACAAAAAACGATATAAAAAAAATAAATGCAAAAATAATGTCAGCAAAACAAAATGAAGCCCATATTACAAAGGTGCACTAGCATAGAAAAGGTTTCACCCATTGACTAGCCCTTTCTGGAAAAAAACGTAAAATCTAGCATCGAGGAAGTACATCACCAAATTTAAGAAGGCCTCTCCTGCAAAACAACTGGGATGACAGAACTGGTGCCCCGTTGGCTTATCATTCGGAAGGTAAAGGAGGCTATTTTACATGGAATATGCTGCACCCTCATCCCCCAGGTGTTGTAAATGTAAATGTAAATGTAAATGTAAATGTACAGGAATTTATATAGCGCAAATCACCGAGCGGTTTCTAAGTGCTTGCTTAGGGAACCCGTCCTGGTATTCCCCTGTGAGATAACCCCGGAAGGGTATCCGCAAGGTGAAAGCCAGGCTTCCCGCCGCGAGGGGCCGTTGTTGTGGCGGCAACAATTGTGGATTGGATTCCCCCTGTGTTTTTATTGCGAACTCTATACACCATAGCACACCTAATCATCTTGGCAAGCTTCGTTTATTTAAATTTTAAAAAAAAACATAATCTCATTCCCAATATGAAGTACCTGGGTGGCATGGGGTTGGCCTGGGTGGCATGGCGTTCTGAGGGGGCACGCAAGGAAAAACAAGGGATGTCCCCTTACAATCCAATCAGGGACAAGGGGAGCATACATAAGAAACAAATGAGTCCCTAACAAAAGTGATGATATATCTTGAACAATAAGGTTTTTAACCGAGGTGGAGATCATCATTACCCCTCTCTACAAGATTTTAAGATTTTAATCGTAAGATTTTATCACCAGATGTGTTAGTATATTTGAAATCTAGCATCATCTTCACTATGGTTAGAAAACTGTCCTGAAGAAGGTGTTTATTCACGTATTCACGAAAATGCAGCGTCGACAACTGTTTTCTTGCAATGATGTAATTTTAATGAAATGTTTTTATATAATATTATGTACATAACTGTATTTAATAAATACTTAATGCCAATCTATGAGTTTTTTGTTTTTTTTACAATTGTTGTGTTGACTTTATGATATTGTATAACTGTGATGTTTTCTCAAATCTGTAGCTCCCTGACCACCAGCACTTGTTAAGTTTGTGATTTATCATCACTGTTGTTAGGGACTCATTTGTTTCTTACGTTCTGAGGGGGCACTCCATACATATCATACAGGTAAAACCTTATCTAGCTACAGGCTTCAACAAACAAACACATTTCCACTCTATTCAACTGCTAGTTACCAACTTACATTCGATTACTTAATGGAAGCAACTATTTGATCTAAATCTATGTAAGGGCCTGGCTTTGACGGGTTTTTCATGCGTCCTGGGCGGCATGTGGCCATGCAAATTTAATTTGCAAGGCAAATGAAAGATTTTTTGGGTGTACTTGTGACGTTTCTAGTATATATGAGATCGGTTCTAACCAACGTCGGATTGGTAACGAGGGCACTCGGGCAATGTCCGAGGGGCCGGTATCCGAATTCCAGCTGTGGGCTGTTTTTTGGAGCTGCCTGTGGGCCGATTTGGGCGGTTCTGCCTTGTTCAATGCCACCAGTGGGTTCATAAGTGGCCTTTCGGAGGCAGATGGGCGTCCATTCCCTCCCTTTTATAAAGGGGAGAGGTGTCACTCTCTTTCTCTCACTGGGCCGGTCCATTAGCATATGCATATTGAGCGGGGGCAGGGGGCCTGAGCAGAAGTGACCTCACTTATTTTCAGGTGTGTTTCACCAGTGTAAACTAAGATGTGCATTTTTTAGCCCCGCCCTCCCCCTTTAAAAAAAATAAAAAAATTGCCGATGCAGTGTTTTGCCGAAAGGCAATATTCAAATGTGGGCCACTTTTTTTTACCTTGCCCGGGCTGATTTTTTATCCCATTCCAACCCTGATTCTAACCCATACGGTGCTGAAATAATCAGTACTATAAAGGAATCGCCCTAGCATATTTTTTCAGGGGAAATCCTGTTAGGGAAAAGCCATATATTTCACTGGAATGGTCGAAGTCTAGGAAAATGTAGGCACGGTCCTTCCATTTGTTTCACAAGTGGCACCTCCATGCCTGAGTATGAATCATGCCTTCACCGTGACTAATGGCAATGCTGGCAGCACCATCCTGACAGGCTCCAATGCACAGCCCTCATGATAGAATTCGAAACTTTGAGGAAGATAAAGGAAACACAGAGTCATCAAAAATGCAGAACCTCAGACATGGATCATAGCTTATATAGTCCACATTGGACATTTAAGAGGCATAATATTATAAACTTATACTTGGTTCTCATCTGCATTTTTGTACATCTAAAAGTAAATTAAATTCTTATTTCTTTTCTCATTATGTTGCTCGTACAAGTTAAGTAAAACGTAAGTGAAGCAAAACAGGTAAACAGCCCAGCTACCTTCAAGATGCGCCACTGATACATCCACACTTGAGGGCAGAATGAGGGGCAAGTCTTGTGCTTGGATTGCTAAACACTAGACGGCGCAGATGGAGGTAGCTATAACTCCTGTGGGCTTGTCCGGGCTGGGCTCTTAATTATAGCTTGCTTGGATGGTGGAGTACAGTAGAAGTGCATCAATGAACTTTGTTCTTCCCTGGTGAAAAAATACCCACATCATACCAGTATGCGTCCTTGGGTGGGATACTTAACTAATCTAGTCATCAGCAATAATGTAGTCCTGGGTGGAGTTATGCCCAGAATTACATACCCAAGAGCAGGGCCGGACTGGGAACCAAAACCGGCCCTGGCAAAGTGCTCAGCCGACCCCCCTCCACCCCGGGGGTTGTGGGTGCCGCCGAGCATTTGCCAGGGCTGGTTTTCGGCCAATGCTGCAAAAACGGCCTTGTAACAAACATGGCCCCCAGAGGCCCCAAACCGGCCCCCACCCGTGCGGCGGACCAGGGGATTGCCTAGTGCTCGCTACGGCCAATTCAGCCCTGCCCAAGAGGATTGTAAATTTACGAAGGGGATTTGGCTCTTAACTCTGATTAAACTCCTATTACTCGAATATGAAATACCTTCACAAATTAAGAGATAAGGGAGCTTTTTTGGAAGCTCCTTGCGCTGCAGGTACATCACTTCTTCCCATATTAAAAGTGACACACCTGCGGCGCAAGGGGCTTGTAAATAAGCTCTAGAGGAGCAGTTTTTTTAATTAAATATAATGGCCGGGAAGTTACAGGCACAGGGTCTTAGGACTGTCTCAATTTGACATCGATTTGTAACTTTCTTATATAAAGTTCATTAAAGGTAATAACGATTTTGGGCAATCCTTGTATGGTGAGGGATGTAAGTTGCAGCCTTTGATGTAATAAATTAATTGTCTAATGTATAATGCAGATGGGCCTCAAACTTGCGTGGACACAATGTGGCCAGTGGGTAACATGTCCATATGTCCTGCATGGGGAGCATGTATTCACTGCATGTGCTGTGTCCTGATTGGCTATATGTTCTTAACTCATATGACATCTGACATTATGATGTTTCAGGAGCGCGCGTACCCCTACCGGCCATGTGTGCTTTATCGGGGCCAATCTCCCTTGATCATTGTAGTGTCACTGGGCCCGATTCACAGAAATAACTTAAGACAAAACCCTAAACTTACTACCATTTTCGTATTCACAGAAGGCACTTACTCATTTTGGTATTCACAGAAGACACTTACTCATTTTGGTATTCACAGAAGTTAGGAGTCCTAAGTTTAAGACTCCTAAATGCCGTCTGTGAATACCGAAAGTCTTAAAATTAGGATTTTTCTCAATTTAGTAGTAGTAAAGTTAGGACTCCTAACTTTAGGACTTCTAAAAACCTTCTGTGAATACCAAAAGTCTTAGAATTAGGATTTTTCTCAATTTAGTAGTAGTAAAGTTAGTACTCCTAACTTTAGGACTCCTAAATGCCTTCTGTGAATATCGAAAGTCTTAAAATTAGGATTTTTCTCAATTTAGTAGTAGTAAAGTTAAGAGTCCTAACTTTAGGACTCCTAAACTGAGAAAAATACGAATTTTAAGAGTTTAGGTATTCACAGAAGGCATTTAGGAGTCCTAAACTTGGGACTCCTAACTTTACTACTACTAAACTGAGAAAAATCCTAATTTTAAGACTTTAAGTATTCACAGAAGGCATTTAGGTGTCCTAAAGTTAGGACTCCTAACTTCTGTGAATACCGAAATGAGTAAGTGCCTTCTGTGAATACCAAAATGGTAGTAAGTTTAGGATGTTGTCTTAAGTTAGTTCTGTGAATCGGGCCCACTGTGCCTATCTGTGGGACTGATCTAAGGTTTCCGGTCCATGCGTTTGTTTGCCGCTACATACTAACATACCTGTGACCTATCAATCAATAACGTGGGAACTAGGTCTCAGTGCCTGCCTGACTATCATTTGCGAGTTGGGGTTGATGTGGGGTTCACAATTGGCAAATTCATTAAATAAGACAAAATTTCATTCAGACAAATAAATATATTGTTTTTCATATCAGCATCGACTTTTTCCATATTAAAATTTTTTTATCAGGTGACCTAGTTTCTGTGTTACCTCTGGCTGAGTCTGCTCTGCAGGTAATAGGCCAATTGTGTACGAAAATATTGACAATTAAAAAGAGAAATGCTGAGGAAAGTGAAACCTACAAGGAGAAAGTAGAATGAATAGTGGTGAGGCCAGACTGGCCATTAATGCTAGTGGGCATTTTGCCAGGGAGCTGAACCCACTGCTAGCTGGTTTTAAGGCCAGGGACCACTGCCTCTGTCACTCTCTACAGCCTCCACAACCTCTGTCCTCTATGGCATCAGGCACAGTGGAGGCCAGGAGACAAAGTGAGAGGTGGTTAGGGGGAAGAGAAAGACAGAGGGCCCAATTCCAATTTCGGACGGAAGGGCTCCGAACGATGGTCTGAGCCCTCCCGCCAGAATCGGAACATGCCGACCTGATTCTTTTCTGACCGAGCCCATCGGAAGGGCTTAGTCGGAAAGGAATCCGACTCGGATTTTCGAGTGGCTTACGACGGACTCGGAGAACCCCTCCACCATCCGAAAATCCTTCGGTACTCCCCCGGTTGCCTCTTTACGACCGAGGGAGTACGATGACAGTTTTTCACTACCTTTTCGTGCCGGTGTTTCCGGCACAAAAAGGCAGTCGTAAACTGTCTTTGGGGGGCCCCAGTAGGGCCCCCATGGGTGCGAGGCTGCTGAAAGGCAGCCTGGGTGCGCCTATGGTGCCCCTCTGTTGATCCCTGCACTCGGTGGCAGGCACCCTTGGCGTGCAGGCCACAGAGTGCAAGGATGAACTGCACCCCTCCATTTCACAATGCGGGCATGCATTTTGCTTGGAATGCATTCTCCTATTGTGAAACATAGGAGTGCGACCGAACAGGGTTCGGTCGCATCGTACTTGCAGGGCCGTAACGATGACAGTAAGCCGTTCGGTCATGGTTTCTGGCCGATGTCGGACAGACTCAGGTCTGTCCGACATCGGAATCGGGCCCTAAGTGAAAAAGTGAAAGTTGGGCTTGTTTGAACATTTTTGGTTCCCAGTACAACCCTGACTAGTGGCATTTGAATGCATGGCACAAAATATTTTTTCTAACCTTTAAGCTCATTTGCACCATTAAGTACATTCATCTGTGATTCACAAAGTCATTATGTCATGAAACCAGTTTTAAGGTTATTAGTTGCACCATTTACACCAGACAGCTATGTACAAAAGATTACCTGTCAAATGTTAATGGCTTCACTGCTGTATACATTCTCTACAATGGGAGGTAGATTTACAAAGTTTAAAGGCAATGGAGCATAGCAACAAAAGTTACTGTGCTGCATTGTGTGAGTGGGTGAGTACGGGATGGCACCATATCTACTAAGATATGGCACTGTACTGCTGTCTCCCTAGCACTGGCGCAGTTAGGCTAGGTGTCTGAGTTATGTCAAGCAAAGGTTTTGTAATAAAAGGGTACACTTCCAGCACAAAATACTATGCCTAGACAAACTCTAAAACCTTTCACACTTTAAATGTGTGCTGTACTGTGCATAGTCTGAAATGCTTGGCGAAATATAAGCATTTCTTTAATATAATGTCAACAATTAATAGGCATTATTTTTAGATGCAAAATCATGTCCGCTATCGTTAGAGGATAAGGCTTTGTGGAAAAAACAATAGGCAGTTGTATGGGAACGCCCATGTATCACCCACGGAACACCCTCTGCTTTGCAAAGTAATGCAAAGCACTGCTTTGTGTTACCTTCAGGCAACTTTCCAATACAAAACAAGTTTTAAGTCAAGAAGTTGACAAGTATGCATTTGCCACTGATAAGTTACCATCTGCCAGGCCCAATGGACAACCCTCCGTAGTTTACTATAATGCACTAGTGACATTCCTGAGTTGAGCACAACAGCATGGAACCTTTTTGCAATGCTTACAACCTCAGTGTCGGCTAAACCCCGTCTAAGCAGGTCACTCCTTCAATCTATATTATTCAACAATCTGTACTGGTTCAAAATCTTCAGCAAAGTTCTGTAACTAAATATCCACACCTTATAAACATCCTCATTACGTAGACTATTTTATTTGCACTGAAATACATCTATTAACAAAGGCACATGCACAGACATCCACTGTTGAATAATATATTGACAAACAAAACTTTAGCTTTTCTCACAGTTCTTTTGCAACAGGCTTTGGAGTTAAGCCACAACATATTTTGAAAATAAAATATAAAGAGAAGCTTCTGAGGGAATACTTTCCAATGGTTACATCTGTAATTTAAAGGACTGGTCTCAGCTGCATCCAATCCAAATTAAAGATTTACAAAAAAAAATAAGTATTTTCTTGACTTGGATGCAGGCACTCTCTGAGTTGTTTGGTGGTAAGTTATACATCAAGAAATGTATGTACACACAGTTTGCTTTTTCAATATCAAATCACACAGTGATTAATGTTATTTCAATACATGGAAAGTCAAACAAATAGCACACATCAACAGATGCCACATAAATGTGGAAGTCTATTATTTCATAGGGTCCTTTGATAGTGTATCAACCACTCACCAAATATATGGTCTCTGTAGTTTTAAATATAAGGAACCAAATGTTGATTTGTTAGGCTGATATGGGATGATAATTGACATTTTGGTCTCTTGTTGTAGAATTCCAAAAGACCATCCTCAGTGCTCAAGTGAGCAAAAGTACAGCAGAACAAGTGGAAACACTTTTCATCACAGGTGGATGAGTCCCAGAGTAGGTGACCTAAAGGGAGTTAAATTTTAATTACAGTATAAGACATATCATAAAATTGATTAGACACATTTTACCAGAGTTCGACCAGCAACATGTATTGTTGTGTAGGAATCTAGGACCCTAGTGTAATTTTCCCGATTCATGCCCATATATAGGTATAAATTACCCGATCCTTATATAGGCATATAAATCATTACCATATTTAGACTGAGCCTATGCAGCCCAAATACGGCATTGCTACTTCCACTAAGTTCCGAGAATCAACAACGATTTCTTTAAAAAAAACCCGCCTCCAGCAGCTAGAGACTTCCCCTTGCCTGAATACTAATTTATCTAGGAAATCATGGAGTTTTCAAAGAACTGAGTCTTTGATGACGTTATTATGTCCAATCATACGTCAAACTCGACACCTTCAAGGTATAAATATGCCTACATGTGCCCAGACAAACACACGGTGGTTTGGAGCAGTTCGACTATCTACTTGCCCGACGCGCCCTGATGCAGCAAGTGCCGAAGGAAGCCGACCCTCCAGCTGACGCACTAAGAGACGCTGTCTTTTCTCTGCCGAGAAATCCAGCTCCAGTGTTTCCAGGCTACCCTTGCGGGTTGCTGGGAAATCGAGTCCTGAGAGAGAGATACAAGACCTCCTTCATTCTAAAACCAAGGTACGGAGCTGATTAGACCCTTAGAGAATTCTTGGAATAGATTCTTGGCAAAGAATACTGAACTTAAGCTACACCTCACTTACTTCTTCCCTTGTACTAGACTTAGATTAGGTACACCGGGGTAGGCGTATTTTAGAAGCACCAGTTGAGTACTTTTAGTCGTTATTTATCACTATTTGTAATGTATGTATTACATGTTATTTTATATGGTTTAGAAACCATACCATGCTTTTACAGTACTACTATATAATACTTTTCGTATTATATGCCATGTACTTTAGAACAAGTATTACGATTATAGCAGTACATTTCTTATGCTTGAGAAAGAAAACTGTTCAATAAATACTTTTATTGAAAACGCCCGTCTCTCTATGTCTCAGCACCTCTTGTGAAACGAAGCATGCACGATTGACTGAGTAAAATAGCTATCTATTGTTTCCGCGACTCTAGAGATAGATTTCTTATTCTTGGGAAACAAAGTTGTCATGTTTATGCAGTCGTCAGAAAATAAGCCCTTCTTGTGCATTCGAGAAAGTTTCTAGTGACCTCTGAGCTAGATGGCACTCACAATTAAGTTTAATATATTCGGTAGAGACCTAGTCGACCTCAGTCCTACGTCTAAACTACAGGATATACTATTCAAATGCGCAGAGCCTATTGGGAATATAGGAACTACACTACATGGCACCCACCGCTTGGTAAGGCGATAATTTAACGCTAGATACTAGAGTAACTCAGTCGTGCTTTTCACACAGACCCCTTTTTCCCGTAAAAACTCTAAAAGACGTCTGGAGTGGGTTAAAGGATAAAATCCGCCAAAACTAAGTAGGACGAAAATCTTATGTATTAGTTTTTGGTTTGGTCAACGTTGAAGGATACAGTGTTCCAAAATATTGTGCACCTAATCTTTGTTTCCTTGAAACTTGTTCTGAAAACTCTTCAGTTAACAAGATAATGAATAGTGACGAAGAATTAGCTGCAGCTGCAGCTCAAGCAGTTTTAGATGACAGAAATCTCCTACAGAATGACCCGGATGTTATAATCATCCCGGTAAATGCAAGAAAAACTATAACTTACAAACTCATAAACAATGGAGTATCATCAAGAGGTGGTAAAGTAATCTTTGTTATAGAGGCACATGAATATTGGCAGACAGAAGTATTCTATTCATGGATTCAGTTTCCTCCAGCAGATGCAGGAACACACGGGTTTCACTACTACAAAGTAGAGGTACCTTCAATGGAATACGTTCCTTACGAGGACGTTGAAATTCCATTAACATACCAAGAGCATCAGCTCTGGTTTAAAGGCGCCCTACAACATGAAAATCACATAACCAGGCTCGGTCCACTAGGTAGACCAGGAGCGACATGGCCGGTACTAGCCAGCTATACACCACATCCTGACATAGACAATATGACAGGTCCAGAACTGTTAGTACAGCTAAAACAATGAATTAAAATACATAGACCATTGGTTCAATATGTCATGCGGACCTTAACAGTCCAACCTACTGTGAGGATTCAACAGCACACCCCTCACCAGGGGAACACAAACAAAATCACACCACAGACTATACAATCAGTTATTGGTAAATTACCAGCAAAAAGGGAACACATTCCGTTCTGGTTGGCTCAAAAAATTACTCGAATTGAGGCAGTATTCCCTGATAGTACACCTCATGAGAAACACAGAATTCTGACAATCTGTTTACCAATGGGGATTGCACAACACGTAGAGGACTGTGACACTTGGGGCACAGTGTTTGCTTCAATCTACACAAAAACACATGGTGTCCCATCTATGGTGGTAATACCAGACGTTCTAAGACAGATTCAATATGAATATGGACCAGAACCAGCCTTAAATCTTGGTATGAAATTACTAAAAGATTTCAATCAAGTCTCGGCTTTATTATTAGCCAACATTAAAGGAGAAGCAGCATCAGTGGCAATCTTCCAAAAGTTAAAAGAAACAGATATAACAGAACAACCATATGAACTTGCCAGAATTATTGAAAAATCCTATGAAGAACTAGGTAGAGATAGTTTGGGTGGGAAACCATTAAAACCACAACTAACAGAAATTCCTGAAAAAGTTTTTATTAAAAATAATCTCACTACTCCTAAAAAGAAGTGGGAAAACACTAAACAAATACTTCCTTAAGAGAAGCATTCCCAGTCCAGAGGAAGATCTCCCTAACGGGGAGGTAGGGCTCCCCAACGGGAGCCCTCTGAAAAGAGGTACAACCTCAGAAATAGGGATAACTTAAGAAAAACTGATATTTATCAAGATACTGATACACGTTCCTCTCGTACCTTTCAGACTTCCTCACAGAAATCAGAAAGAAGAGGACGATCAGAAGAAAAAGAAGAACGCGTGAAGTCCAAAGACGAACAGCACGTTCCAAAAAATAAGAAAACTCAATTCACCAAGAAGAAGGTAGCAAGTGTAAAGATCAGACATGCTGAGGATCTTGAGGACACAATTCAAGAACAGGGAATGGGCCCAGACAATGCTAGACAGCGCAGCAGAAATAACCATAATTCGCAAGATCCTGAAGGATCATCTGGAGACAGTGGACTTGAATGAATACATTCAAGTTGAAACTGGCGACACCAGGGTTAGTGTACCCCACAAGTTATATGAAGTAACACTCCGGATGGAGGGGACATAACTAGGAAAATAAAGCTCTCTTTTGGGATAAGCTTTCCGGGTTATGACATTCTTCTAGCTCAGGGGTACTCATAGTACGGCCCGCCAGCGGCCCGGCAAGCCTTCCCTGGCGGCCCGCGGACCGTCCAAACATCGTACCTGTGTTTTAATATATATATTTTAATAGTGTCAGCAAACACCACTGCGGCAGCACGAGTCAAGAGACTGCTACTCTGTGGGGGCTGGGCCGGGCGATTCCGTGGAGCTGCAGGGGCCTACGAGGTGAACAAAGCCTCATTAACATGGGAATGGTCTTTTAAAGACCTGTGAATTGCTCGGGTGTGTGTGTGCCCGGAAGCTGTCACAGCCCAGGCACACACAGGCAGGATTTGAAGACAAAGGTGTGTATAAATCTGGTAGGCTTTGTGCTTTAAACAAGGGGAAATCTAGTTGAGATTGATGCTAGCTATACCAACTATAGTTTGGCTTCTGAATCTAAAAACATCTATATTTGGTATTTTTCAGCAAATCTGCACCAGGGGGAGGATGGATGACTACCTGGTCTTAAAGAGGTGCAATTTATCCCCGTCTGCCAACCTACCAAATGGCGCCCTTTGAAAGTCAGGGGGAGCTAGGGTAGAACCAGTCACAGGTCAGCCTTGCATCTTTAAGGGAATGAGGGCTTTGGACGAGTGAGACCCTGTAAGGCCGACGGGGTTGGGCCAGCGTCAGCCACACTTGTGCAGCTAAACGATGAAGAAAGACTACTAGCCTGGTCACTGCATTTTAAAAGTGCAGAAAGGCAGATGTATGCAGCAACATTATATCTATCGTCTCACCTTTAACACCTTCTCGGTTTTTACTGATAAATGACAACTCAGCCGCACTGTTTTTGTTATAGACATGCAGGGACTATTTTCTCAGTTTAGGTCCTATCTGGAAATCAAATGAGGCGGGGCGGAGTCAGTCAAGTCATGTTATTAAGTTGGCATAGAAGGGTTTGTCATTCTGTTTGTATCTGGAAGAAAATGGAAAATGAAACACTATTTAAAAAGGGAAAAAGTGTTCCAAGAAATGGCACACGTTTTTACGGGAAGACGAAAGCAAATATATGTTATATTAAAATGTCTATATATGGAGAGGAATTTGAGTTTGATCCTTAGACTAGATGGGGCTAATGAGTTTTAATTAAGGGTCTCAGTTAAGGTTTGACGTGTTGGGCACCAAACCATTGGGCTGGGGCTTAGGACAGATACACATCTCCTTTCCCATGACATACACTGGGGTGAGTGTTGGGGGGCTTAGGACAGACACACATCTCCCTCCCTGAGGGAGAGCGAGGGAGAGGCAGACAGAGGGAGAGTGAGGGAGAGGCAGACAGAGGGAGAGCGAGGGAGAGGCAGACAGAGGGAGAGCGAGGGAGAGCGAGGG
Organism: Lissotriton helveticus; assembly: GCF_964261635.1. Lineage (NCBI taxonomy): Eukaryota > Metazoa > Chordata > Amphibia > Caudata > Salamandridae > Lissotriton > Lissotriton helveticus. Next base: position 508,885,897 of record NC_136057.1, read on the forward strand.
AGAGCGCGGGAGAGTGAGGGAGACAGAGGCAGACAGAGGGAGAGCGAGGGAGGGTGACAGAGGGAGAGCGAGGGAGAGCCAGACAGAGGGAGAGCGAGGGAGAAGCAGACAGAGGGAGAGCGAGGGAGGGAGACAGAGTCAGACAGAGTTAGAGCGAGGAAGAGGCAGACAGAGGGAGAGCGAGGGAGAGGCAGACAGAGGGAGAGCGAGGGAGAGGCAGACAGAGGGAGAGCGAGGGAGAGCGAGGGAGTGCGCGGGAGAGTGAGGGAGACAGAGGCAGACAGAGGGAGAGCGAGGGAGGGTGACAGAGGGAGAGCGAGGGAGAGCCAGACAGAGGGAGAGCGAGGGAGAAGCAGACAGAGGGAGAGCAAGGGAGAGCGAGGGAGGGAGACAGAGGAAGACAGAGTTAGAGCGAGGGAGAGGCAGACAGAGGGAGAGTGAGGGAGAGGCAGACAGAGGGAGAGCGAGGGAGAGTGATGGAGAGTGAGGGAGAGAGACAGAGGCAGACAGAGGGAGAGCAAGGGAGAGGCAGACAGAGGGAGAGCGAGGGAGAGGCAGACAGAGGGAGAGCGAGGGAGAGTGATGGAGAGCGAGGGAGAGAGACAGAGGCAGACAGAGGGAGAGCAAGGGAGAGCGAGGGTGAGAGACAGAGGGAGAGCGAGGGAGAGCCAGACAGAGGGAGAGCGAGGGAGAGCGAGGGAGAAGCAGACAGAGGAAGAGCAAGGGAGAGCGAGGGAGACAGAGGCCGAGGGAGGGAGACAGAGGCTGACAGAGTTAGAGCGAGGGAGAGGCAGACAGAGGGAGAGCGAGGGAGAGGCAGACAGAGGGAGAGCAAGGGAGAGTGATGGAGAGCAAGGGAGAGAGACAGAGGCAGACAGAGGGAGAGTGAGGGAGGGAGGAGAGCGAGGGATAGCCAGACAGAGGGAGAGCGAGGGAGAGCGAGGGAGAGGCAGACAGAGGGAGAGCGAGGGAGGGAGACATAGGCCGAGGGAGGGAGACAGAGGCAGACAGAGGGAGAGCGAGGAGGGAGACAGAGGGAGAGCGAGGGAGAGCAAGGGAGAGTAAGGGAGGGGGACAGAGGCAGACAGAGGGAGAGCGAGGGAGTGAGGCAGAGGCAGACAGAGGGAGAGCGAGGGAGGGAGGCAGAGTGAGGGAGACAGAGCGAGGGAGGGAGACAGAGCAAGGGAGAGAGACAGAGCAAGGGAGAGTGAGGGAGGGAGACCTCAGAGTGAGGGAGGGGGAAGGAGAGAGAGTCAGACAGAGGGAAGGAGGGAGAGGGAAGGAGACAGAGGGAGACAGAGGGAAGGAGGGAGAGGGAAGGAGAGAGGGAGAGGGAAATAGAGTGAGGAGAGGGAAACAGAGAGAGGGAGAGGGTAACAGAGAGAGGGAGAGGGTAACAGGGAGAGGGAAACAGAGAGACGGAGACAGAGAGAGAGTGAGACAGTCAGAGTGAGTGAGACAGAGGGAGTGAGACAGTCAGAGTGAGTGAGACAGACGGAGACAGAGAAACAGAGGGAGAGAGAGGTAGAGAGAGGGAGGAAGAGGGAGAGAGAGAGGGAGGGAGACAGAGAGAGAGAGAGAGAGACAGAGACAGAGAGAGAGAGAGAGACTGAGAAAGAATGAGAGAGAGAGATGTGTGTATGTCGGGTCTGGTGTCTCAGTGGATGAAGGCATCCTCTGCAGGGACCAGTGATCAACCTCATGGTACCAGTTTTTTTTGTTCGAGCCCCGCCCCTTCCCCCACTGACCCCGCCCCCACCGGTGCAGCCCTCGGCCACAAACCACACTGTAAATTTGGCCCCCGAGAGAAAGTTTGTGAGTACCCATGTTCTAGCTGAACAAGACTGGCCACCTGCATTTGTCAGGAAGGGCCCACATGGCGAAGAGATAATTATGCCAGCCTTCTCAAATCACATTCCAATTCATAAAAAATGCACATATGCCAGGAAATGGGCAGTAGCTCAGGCTCCAGCATTATATAAAAATCACATAGGATGGGATGAGGATTATCCTCACCATAAAATCAAGCTAAAAAATCAACCAACAATGCAAAGGTAATATCCTGTAAAACAGGAAGCTAAAAAACAGGTCAGGAAGATTTTAAATCAACTTGAATACCAAGGGGGGATTCAAACATGCACCTCATCAATGAACAATCCTTTGTTTCCTGTCTCCAAACCAGACAATACTTATCGTCTAGTTTTGGACTACAGACACTTAAACTCTTGTTGCAAAACTTTTGCAGTACAAAACGCGCTCAGTGCAGCACTGATGAATAACATCATGCGTAAAAAATATAAAACCACATTAAATATTTCAAATGGTTTTTTTCTGTCAAAACATTGCACCTGAAAGCAGGCACTTGACCGCTTTCTCAATCATGGGGACACAGAATAATTTTACCGTCTCCCCCAGGGATTCAAGAATAGTCCAGGGTTATTTTCAGCCAGAGTAACTACAAATGTACGATGAAGAGGCATTATCTTATGTCGATGACATCTATCTTACAGACGATGAGTTGGACGTGCACTTGAAAAGAGTGAACACCATAATACTTGGGTTCGCTTCTGAAGGGTGTAAATTCAATTTTAAATAATCACGAATTGCCCACCTCAACGTCCTATTCTTAGGATATGAGTTATCAAGTGAGTTATCAAGTGAAGGCAACAGCCTGGCAGCAAACTTCCTAGAGAAATGTGCGCTGATCTAACCTCCGAAAACGCTGAAAAACTTACAATCAATTCTAGGTTTCCTGAATTTCGGAAGAACTTATGTTCTAAATTACGCAGAAAGGGTTAAACCTCTCTACAAACTAATCAAACCTGATTTCAAAACAACAAATTGGACTCAAAACCATACAGAAATTTTGCGTTCAGTGCAAACAGACATGTTAGCAAAAACACAGTTAGAAACACGCGATAATGCGCGCAATCATGTGATCTGAATCATCCCAGGGAGATGAGGATTCACATACCTGACCTTTAATGAAGGTGAAAAGGTACCAATAGCATACAAATCATACTTGTACACACAAGCGGAAATAAAATTCACTTCTACAGAAAAAGTTCTGACAGCAGTTCAAACTGCAGTAGCAAAAGAGAGAGCTCTCGCGCAGGGTAAACGCATAATGATCATTACACCTGTACCTGCCTTAGAGTCAGTGACGAAAGCAAGCATTCCCAATGCTAAGGCTTTACATGCGAGATGGATACAATGGGTTAATTCTCTTGCTGCAACAGACGTTAAATACGTTTTTGACCCCTTCTTGAAGACACAAGAATTCCTACAATACGAACACGAATGTCCTCTGCCGACCGAAATTTTGCCTCTAGAACATTATGGATGTATAATCTATACAGATGGATCAGCACAGCCCGCAATTGGGGGTTAACAAGCCTATAGTGCTGCGTGCGTGATTGTTAAAGGTCGCAGGTGCGAAGGTAAATTTAGACCTATGGTCACTAAAACTCAATCACTCAGAGACTGTACAGCTCAGCGAGCTGAACTACAGGCTTTCAAGATGGCGCTTCAGAAGACCGATCGCGAATTCCCCACACTCATAGTGTGCGATTTGTACTTCTGTGTTGAATCCTACAACAAGCACTTGCAGAATTGGGGTCGAAACGGTTTAAAAAATGCAAAAGGTGGCACAATTAAGCATAAAATGCTTTGGGAACAAGTAGTTCTTTTGCAAAAAGAACTATAAATGACTCACGTGATACATACACTGAGTCATCAGCGTGATGGCGTTCACGTTGCAGGGAATTTATTGGCTGATGAAGCCGCAAAGGCAGCTGTGTAAACGGCTTTCGCGTAGCTACAATCGCTCGCTCTAAAAAAGTAATAGGCGGTGAAACGTTACTAGCAGTAAAAGCCTCAATGCAAGGCAGCTATGCAGCGTTACCTCTAAACTATCCACTCACGTATACATACATGATTGATGCAAACTCCGTTCCTTTTGCTCGAATCCCTAGAGTGGGGGACAGTGTAATTCCAAACAGGAACAGGAGAAGTGCTTTGGTTCAAGAAGCACATAGACATCGAGGGATCTTAGAATCTCTAATAGAATTAGAAGAGATGTACTGGTGGCAGGGAATGAGTGTCGAAGTTTCCAAATTCGGAATTAACTGTGACACCTGTTACAAAGATCATAGCTTCGAAAACCACCAGGTACCTGACTACAGTATAGCCAGCCCAGTACAGACACAATTGTTAGACAGCATTAGACTATCTACGCGCAGACGTCATCATGGACAGATGCGGTCCCACAACTACTAGGATAAGATTTATTTGGATATGGCCCCAGCGCTCGCCTGACGCCAGAACTGTTATAAAGGATCTGCGAGTCTTTATCGGCTTGGGCGTTACATTGCGGTATTCTAGTCCCTTCCATCCTGAGGGTAATGCGGTAGTGGAAAGAAAAAACCGTGACATAAAGCAATCCATAACAGCTAAGGTATTAGGTTTGTGTGATGGGTGGGTTAAACATCTAATAAGTGTCCAACGTAGTCTTAACAATCTGCCAAGAAATTCTCTGGGTGGAATCACTCCATATGAATTACTGTTTGGTACTAGAATGATAATCAAAGACCTCGATTGTCAACCTTCAGTGGTGGAACAAAAACCCTTTGATGTCAAAGATCGTTTGGCTGTTTTACAGGTCTTACAGGAAGCAAGAAGAAGTCTGAGTAACATAATACAGAAGCAAACGACCACTGAAGAAAAACCACCTGTCCCAGCAAGACCTGTCTGGATTCCAAAGATTGGGGATCTAGTCAGGGAAAAGATCGCGGTAAAGAAGGAATTTGGGCCTTCTTACAGAAAAGCAGTACCTGTCTTAGCTATCTACGGAACAAGATCAGTATTACTACCGCCCCTTGCTGGTAAAAGGGAGAACAGAGTTGTGTCCATCGACCTGGTCAAACCACATCATGTGGCCAATAATAAGTAGTAGGCCCTGTGGACTCCCAAGAAGTAGCAAACAACCAAATCTTGCTACAATCCAAGAGGTTCAAACTGAAAGACTTATCACCTTTGATAAACGTGCAGTAAGAAAGGAAGGACTATGCAACAAATCCATGGAACTTGTGCCTCGGGATACCCAAATAACATTTCGTCAAGAAACACCTGTCTACAATGATATAGCATCTGACTATACCAACATGGCAAAAGTAGAAACAGCTCCAGTGATTTCAAGTAATCCGGATGCAATTCCAACAATTGACAGAACTACCTCTGGCTATTTTATCAACTTTGATATAATTTCTGAGGATCCCAGTGAACCTGAAAATACGCCCGGAAATAAAACTTTCAAAGAAAAAAAAAGAACTCTTTCATCAACTTGAAAAAACATATCTGGTTTCACCATGGGTTGAATTTTGGATTGTGTTAGGTGTACTTTTCCTCCTGCTCTGGCTCATACTGGTGTTAAGTTTGGGAAGGATGATTGATGGAAAATATAGTACAATAGACACAGCAAGTAAGAAAATCAACTTGGTCCTTAAACCTCACAAATCATCTCATCGTGAAAGAAGAGACCTGTCATCAGTAAACATCACAGCCGTTCCTATACCTGGTGGTATAGCATGGGACAGAACTGATTATGACATTTATGGCCCAGTGGAACTGCTGAAGATTCCACACCAGTTTAAGGTTTCTTTAAGTGACTTTGTCGCACCCAGCACATTTTCTGATGATTGAGACTTTGAAACTGTTAACAACATGATGGCAGATTTAGAAATGTCAGCTAAATTTACAGAACATGAATACCTAGAAGGTTCATCAGATTATGAACAAATGTATTGTTTTAATCATTATGGTCACCATTATTTCCATAAATCTGCAAACCCTAGAAATGTTTTTACTTATAATCAATGGGAACATTGTCCAACGCCACCAAGGGGTAGCTCAAAAACATTTAATGTAAAATTTCCGTACTTCTCAGGGTTTAATGTTACAAATCCAGAAACGTTTTATTTTAAAAATATAAATAAGACAGGAATTAAAACAATGTTGACCAATACTAAATACATTTATTCTGCAAACTTTTATGCTCAGCTGTCTACATTAGGGTTTGACTTTTGGAAAGACAACATTGCGACAAAAACTGTCTGGGGCACAAAAGAATGGCAGGTGCAAGGTTTAGAAGCCTTATTCAGAGCCTGCATTATCCCGGAACAAATAATATTTTTAAATGACACTGTTCAACAAACATCTTATCTTGGCCTAGCTAAGATAAAATATTTAAACAAACCGTCTATACCTAAGCCCACATCTGACAGTAATGACACTACAGAAGAGGAGGTAGACGTACCCTATATTTTTAAACAAAACAGAACTAATCCTGATTGGAAAAAATTGTTAATCTGGCCCACAGACACGAATAACTGTCCTGAACAAATCATAGGGGTTCACAGTGAAAAGGCCAGATCCAAGATATTCCGAGAGACAACATCCAGAGATAGTAACTACTTACAGTGTAGGAAAGCTATGCCTTGAGTGGCTACATAAATCTACACTTCCAGAAATCAAACAACAACTTACTTATGATTTGTGAGATTTCTTAATGGGGCCTTGCAAACCACGTCAAAAACGTTTCATATACGCCGTATATACGCTGCTTACAATGAAGCATGGAAAATAACGCAAATGGAAACTGCAGAAAGAATACGAGAAATTGAACGTATTAATTTAGAGAAAAGCCTCTCTGTAGTGGACAATGGGTTAACGCCTAACGACTCTGTCCTCCAGAATTTATTCTTTGGACAGCATCGTATCATCTGCAATTGACATAATAGAGCAAGACTTGCTAATGTTACAACATGGCCAGTCTCAATTACGTTCTATAATGCTGCTAGGCTGGACGTTACAAAATCTCCATTCAGGCTACGTGCCATGGCGTCTAATCAATACCACGTCATTATTTACTGTGTTTAAACTTACAGATACACAAATCTCTTTGGCACAAAGAGGAGCAGACTATACGGTGCTGAGCATTAAGAAACTGGAAAGATTACCATTGACAGTTTCTGAGAAGCCTGTCATTGAATGGATAATACATGGCACCATCACAATACCAGTGAGGATTTTCAAATTTCAATATTGTCTACACCATTTACCAGCGGGCCTGTATGAAAGGTTGGGTAAAGAATACATTAAGTCGACATGGAATTTCCCCCACACACACAAATGTTGGAATGGGGGAAAGGAGGTATTCCTTAGTGGTAAAAATTGTAAGAACTCACTAAGTGGTACACTTTTGTGCCAAGGTATTAATTTACACGGAGCCTGCGAAGGTTCTGCAAATAACCTCTCTTGCCACCTGCACGGCTCAACCTCCACAGTGATAGAACCAATTTTCAGGCAGCTATCCAATGGCAGCTATGTTATGCCCAATGACCACAGCTGTTGTGGCATGTTGCCAGGAAGAGCGTATCTAGTTAGTGTGTCATCCAGGGTCACTTGTTGTATGCAAGTATTGTACCAAAAAGTAAGACAGAAAGGGAAATGGCGTTATGGCCTCCACTGAATATACGAATTGATACTTTAAGCAGAATGATAGTCATTCTTTTACAAAAAAATATGCCACTGACCTCGTCTAGAGAAACGTATGATCTACAAGTTGCAGGGACTTCTGCAGAGATAAATGCATTATTATCAACTAACTGCCCAGTACATTTCGCAGAAATGTTAAGTCAAATCTTAAATATGTCTGATACCAGTGGCATTGCAAATGTATTTACGACGCTTTTTCGGGACTGTTAGCACCATTTGAAGCAGTCCTCGACATTTTTCCTAATTTCATGCACTCTGTGTTCGGCGGCCTGCCTCTCATCTTGGGACTCCTAGCAGGAATTCTGTTTTTATTCCTTCTGCTCCGATATGGCAAGTCCAGTGACCAGTGATACCCAGACTACCATGGAAGAAGCCCTTCTTGCCATGAGGTATCGTGAGAGAATTACACAGATTCTTGGCTTGGCTCGTTTAAGGGATCTGAACACAACTTGGTTCCTTTCGTTCAGACCAATCTGGCAAGATTGCATCTTACCTGTTCTACGATGCCTGCTTTGCGGAGAAGAATGCGTGTTGGACGTTTGTCTTACACTCCCATCAGTCCTGCCATCGGATATTTACGCTTTGCTAGGTCCGGTAACGACTCATGCATCGTGATGCCCCCAACGGCTGCCCATTCTGATGACGGCATTCATTGAGGTCTCACCGGCAAGTCTAACTAAGGGTGAGATACGTGACACTACAGGCACACAGGTACCACCTACTGCGAACATTGCTAACGCATCTAACGCTGACGGCGATGATCCTCATCTATGCACATTTGACCTGCTAACTGAAGTGGTACCACTTTCACCTACTATGGTAGACGGTTTCTTTGCCAGCCTAGACGATCTGATGTTTTCTCCTGACACCGAGAATAACTTTTGACTAAATTCACACAGCGTTCCCTGAACTCTGAAATTCGGCCTTCGTTTTTTTCAAAACGAACTGTCTAAAAAATTTGACATTTTCCAAAATATAACTTGTTTGCACAGAGAAATCTGCTTAAAGTAGAACTATTCTTAGAGAACACGATTTATTTGGAAAACTTTCTTATGACAATATTTGGCCGTGTCCTAAAAAATGAAACAGTTTAGATATTATGCTATGGGATAGTCTCAACTTTTTTTCTGTACCTTAATTTCATCTTTCATAAATGTTAGAATGTATGCTCTTATACTATGCTTCATATCGGTTGAGACCTATTTTTTCATACAGTTTATACTCATTTCATGTGAACAAACTTTTCAAATGCAATTTGTATTTTGGGTGGTATTGTAAACACTTGCCTTAGATATGTTCAGTGCTTATACATTTAGTTTTATTGAACTTAATATCGTGGAGTGGGTGTTGTGTAGGAATCTAGGACCCTAGTGTAATTTCCCGATTCATGCCCATATATAGGTATAAATTACCCAATCCTTATATAGGCATAGAAATCATTACCATATTTAGACTGAGCCTATGCAGCCCAAATATGGCATGGCTACTTCCACGTTCCGAGAATCAACAACGATTTCTTAGAAAAACCCGCCTTCAGCAGCTAGGGACTTCCCCTTGCCTGAATACTAATTTATCTAGGAAATCATGGAGTTTTCAAAGAACTGAGTCTTTGATGACATTATTATGTCCAATCATACGTCAAACTCGGCACCTTCAAGGTATAAATATGCCTACATTTTGCCCAGACAAACACACGGTGGTTTGGAGCAGTTCGACTATCTACTTGCCCGACGCGCCCTGCTGCAGCAAGTGCCGAAGGAAGCCGACCCTCCAGCTGACGCACTAAGAGACGCTGTCTTTTCTCTGCCGAGAAATCCAGCACCAGTGTTTCCAGGCTACCCTTGCGGGTTGCTGGGAAATCGAGTCCTGAGAGAGAGATACCTCCTACATTCTAAAACCAAGGTACGGAGCTGATTAGACCCGCAGAGAATTCTTGGAATAGATTCTTGGCAAAGAATACTGGACTTAAGCTACACCTCACTTACTTTCTCCCTTGTACTAGACTCAGGTTAGGTACACCGGGGTAGGCGTATTTTAGAAGCACCAGTTGAGTACTTTTAGTCGTTATTTATCACTATATGTATTGTATGTATTACATGTTATTTTATATGGCTTAGAAACCATACCATGCTGTTACAGTACTACTTTATAATACTTTTCGTATTATATGCCTTGTACTTTATAACCAGTGTTACGATTGTAGCAGTACATTTCTTATGATTGAGAAAGAAGACTGATCAATAAATACTTTTATTGAAAACACCCGTCTCTCTATGTCTCAGTACCTCTGGTGAAACGAAGCATGCACGATTGACTGAGTAAAATAGCTATCTATTGTTTCCGCGACTCTAGAGATTGATTTCTTATTCTTGGGAAGCAAAGTTGTCATGTTTATGCTGTTGTCAGAAACTAATCCCTTCTTGTGAATTCGAGAAAGTTTCTAGTGACCTCTGAGCTTGCTGGCACTCACAATTAAGTTTAATATATTCGGTAGAGACCTAGTCGACCTCAGTCTTACGTCTAAACTACAGGATATAATATTCCAATGCGCAGAGCCTATTGGGAATATAGAAACTACACTACAGTATAATAAACTACCCGACAACTCGTAGAACTACCCGACAACAGAAATAATACAGGGGCAATCTGATTACATTAGTGTGTATAAATGTGCACAGTAAACACTGTAGCATTTTAGAGTAGTTTGTTAATTACTTAATCTAGAATAGCCTGATTGGAATAACATTTAGCAAGATGTGAGCAATTAAGTTAAAGAAACCCAGACTTTCGAAATTCAGACGTGGACCACCAGAAAACAGGCGTACCCCTATTAATAGTAAAAACAATTCAATTCAACAAACCTTTTGATGATATTCTGCCACATGGGTGGCTTCTCTGCTCTGTGGAGAGCATGTGGCGGGAAAAACACAACGGCCAACTTCAGTGGGATTGGTTCCATCTTGCAGATTTGGACAGGTCACTGGATCCAAACAACACACAGCACAAGTGGAAGAGAGCAAAGCCCTCAGTGTTGAATTCAGTTATGAGCTTATGTATGTGATTAAGACTACTGTCTGGTGTGTTTGTGATTATGGTAATTTCCTGTTTTCTGATATTCAGAATTATACATATTGCTGGAGGAATCCAATACCTACATTGCATAGGCATTGGTATGCATACTTCATGAACACTGGGTCGTGTTTATAAAGATGAATCGATGAGCGGAAATTTCGACCCAGATAGATTCACACCTAAGCGTCAATCTTCACTTAAGTACAATTCAACGACTCTGGCTGAAGATTTACAGTTAGTAGTAAGACTAGGTATCCACAACCCTTAGAGAAGGGGGTGGGCACAAGCTCAATTCAACATATGATTGTATGGTAATGTACTATGACCTTTTTGAGTGTATTTAGATTTAAATCTGCTAAATTTAGTTCTGCCTAGCGTACACCATTATTATTATTATTATTATTATTACTTTTATTAAGCGTGCCTGTTACCTATACAGGTGGCCTGCTGCCTAATAACAGCAGAACACAATGATCACAGCAAGGAGTTAGAGTGTGTAAAGCCAGGTTTTTAGGCCTTTCTACATGCTAACACATCATATGTAGAGATCTACCTCTATGGTATATAGAACTACAAAGTAAAAGAAACAGGGAAACCAGCATTACTCAAAAGAAATAATACACACCTAACAGCCATTACTTCTGGAGGCACATAAATACAGTGCTCACCCTTTTCTCCATGTGCTGTGAGACATTATGAACATCAAACATCAGCTGTAGTTGTGTTGTGTGTCACTGTGTATGTTTGTGTTTGATTGGGATATGTCATTTGTTATCATGTGACTTTTACTTGGTGCACAGTATTACACGTGAAATGAGTAATGTGTGTTCTTTAACTTAATTTAAATTGTACATATTTGTAATGTGACTGTGTTATTTGACTTTTTACATTAATTAATTACTTTTTAAATTTTTCTACATTTGAGCATTGTAATCTATATGGGTATTTGCAACGCGTAAAGTTATATGATCATGTCGTTATTTATTTATTTAGGTCTTGCCTTTGTGCTCTTAGCGTTATTCCTTGCTACCATTGATTTCTATTTGATTCGTTTGCTGTATCCAAGTAGATTTCAGCCAGCTGGATCTGAAGTACTAATGTAGTAGATAGGGGTGTAATGTTAGTAAAATGCAACTGGCTTACGCTTTTCTAAGTTTGCTTTTGTATGTTCCTGTCCCACCTGTGGCCTACGTTAATTTCCCATTTCCTCCCCCTTTTTCCAGTCACTCCCCTTAGCCATTCGCACATTTACATATAAAACGTGGACCTACTAAATTTGCAGAATTCTATGAGTTATCTACAATAAATTCAATACATTGGCTGCAGGACAGGTGGTAATGAGGGCTGGTCCCTCAGTTTTAGCAGGACACTGAACAAGAAACAATAAATTCAATCAATGAATCAGGGGATTTCTAGAGTGCACTTCTCACCCATAAGGTTCTCAATACGCTAGAGGTGGTGGGGGGGGGGTAACTTTTCATTTCTACTTTGAAGTAATATTGTAGCAGTGTGTCAAAGATTCACCCAGGAGATGTATCACAGGGCTTGTGATCTGTAGTGAGGATAGCACCATAAATATGGATTAGAGCACACTTATGGCATGTGTTCTAAACCTTATTCATCGATCTATCCTCTTTACAGAACACCTGATGACCTTCATTAAGGAATTAATTGTGTGTCCCATTATGAGGAGGTCGAAGCACGTCGGCTCATATATCTATCCAAGGAATGTGGGCTCATCAATGGAAAATCACCTAACTCGCCCAAAAAAGAACATAAAAACTGCAAGAAGACCTGGGTATTCTAAGTAAGGTCCACAGTGGAGTGGGACTATATTAATTGCAAATTACATGAAGACTTGTATGAAATATACTAATTGAACGCATCATTATTGTTTTTGTTTATAGCATACCTTGCTTTGGTGTGAATTATTTTTGTGAGTGTTTTCAACTTTTTCGGTATGTCTTGTATTTTTGTATATTCATGTACATTTTTGTTTTCAAAATTGGTGATGAACACAATTTATAGTCTGAGATTCTTTTGACAACATAGACCTATGTGATGTAATGTGCTGACTGTGCTAAGAACCTGCAAATGTGCAATATGGCAAAAGAAAAAAGGGATGCACAGTGACTCTGACATCATTTGCTGGTGACTTGAGAAGGAGAAAATTCAGGGAAGGGTTTATTCTTTATCTGATTTATTTGAATCTTTTCTGGAAGTCAAAAACAATTGCTGAGCAAGACTGGGAGAGGTTGCTTAAAGCTCAACGTCACAGTTCTGCTGTAACACTTCACAGCTAAATGCTCTGACGGGGACAGACGAGAACAATGTAGCCACTGAAGCTGCATTTTTTGGGGGTAAACTTGACCCCTTTTCTCTGTCCCCCAAAGTTGGAGATTGCCAACAACCTACCGTTCAAGAAACATTCCATAATTTTTCTCCACTTTAAGAGAAGTCTTCTTGGTCACTGAACGACCAGCAGTTGGAGATTGTGAAAAGGCTTGTCATTACACTGTGTGTGCTTGCGATTAGACAGTGATAGATGCACAATCCCTCCATTCTCACTGGGATGATGTGAATGTATCATCTATTAAGTGAGCAGATAGCAAAATTGGTGGAGCTCTGCCACCACACTTAAAGGCTGTCCACCACCATCTCAAACTTTTGTGGCTATTTGATGATGGAATTGAGGTCGATGGGAGTCCACTATAAGCAGTAAAGCCACAAACATGTTACAATAAAGCACAGGTTCAATAGTTTAAACCTAGGCTCAAACCCCTGATACCTATGGCACAGAGTAAACAATCCTAACATGGGAAAATGTGTAAAATACTTAGCAGTAACAAAATAATTAATAAGTCAAAACATAACACAATAGAAATCCCACAACCAATTTAGAACAACTGAGAATAATGTATTTCGCAAACTGACACCAACATGACAATAATCTAATAAGGGGAACCATACATATGCATTTTTAAAGATAATGCAAAAAGCACCAAGAAAATGTATAGTACCAGTCAGTAGTCACTGTTAGTGGTTGACCAGGACCTAGGAACTATTTCAGGCTGACCACAATGGAGCATGGATAGGATACACAAAGAGGATTCATTCTCGTCAAAGATTTTACTTTTTGACTTAGGACCAGATTTAGGTGGATGGGTTACTCATTCACAGTGGTGACAGATATCCCGTCCACCGAAATGTAAATCCCAGTATTTCCTAAGGGATTTATATTTCGATGGACAGGATTGTTGTCACTGCTGTGGTGGAGTAACCCATCCACCGAGTTCTAAATCAGGCCCTTCGCCTCTGAAAAGGAAGTTGAAATCCTCTAGTGGGGCAAGGTTGCATGCTTTATCCACAGAAGTCCTCTCAAAACCCGATAGCCGCTGCATGAGGTGCTACTGAAGCTCCTGGTTTGACAGGAAAAACTCAAAGAAGAAGAAATTCAAATTCTGCAACTGCCAAAGTCCTCTCATCAGGCAGGCCCTTTTCACACCTTTGCCCAGTTAAGATTTCTACTGCTGAGTCTTTTGTATGGAGTGCAAAACCCAGGCAAGCATGGCGCTCTATCTGACAAAGTCCTCTCAAAATCAGCCACCATTGCAATGAGGCCCCAAGGAGGCTCTGGGGGTATTGGAAGTCCAAAAAAGTTCTGATGCTTAACATTCAGAGTTTCTGGATCAGGTCCTCTTGGACATGTCTAAGGCTCTCAGGACCTGAAGGATAGTACTAGGGGGCTAGCTCTCATCCTAGCAGAGGCCACCAGCAGGTTCTAGTCGAGTTCCAGTTACTTTTGGCCTGCTGGGTGCTTCAGTAAAATGTCTCTTGCCGCTTAATGTGTTGTATGCATACAAGAAGTCAGCCAAATGACCCTTGAAGTTAACTTCTTAGTCCTGGGTCCAAGTGAGAGTGTAGTGTAGTTCCCATATTCCCAATAGGCTCTGTGCATTGGAATAATATATGCTATAGATTTGACGTAGGACTTATGTCTACTAGGTCTCTATCGAATATATTATACTTAATTGTGAGTGCCAGCTAGCTTAGAGGTCACAAGAAACGTTCTCGAATTCACAAGAAGGGATTTAGTTTCCGACAACCGCATAAACATGACAACTTTGTTTCCGCAAGATGAAACTGATCTTCAGAATCGTGGAAACAATAGATAGATATTTTACTCTGTCATTCGTGCGTGCTTCGTTTCACCAGAGGTGCAGAGAAATAGAGAGATGGGTGTTTTCAATAAAAGTATTTATTGAACAGTCTTCTTTCTCGAGCAGTAGAAATGAACTGCTACAATCGTGATACTGGTTGCAAAGTATAATGCGTACACTAAAAATAATATTATGAAATAATACTGTAAAAGCATTGCATGGTTCCTAGACCATAGATAAAAACATACATAAATAGCAAAGGCTAAAAAGTACTCAACTGGTGCTTCTAATATATGCCTACCCCTGTGTACCTAACCTAAGTCTAGTACGAGGGAAGAAGCAAGTGAGGTGTAGCATAAATTTAGTATTCTTTGCCAAGAATATATCCATGATTTCTCTTAGGGTCTAATCAGCTCCGTACCTTGGTTTAGAATCAAGAAAGTCAGTCTCCTGACTCGATTTCCCAGCAACCCGCAAGGGTAGCTTGGAAAAACTGGAGCTGGATTTCTCAGCAGGAGAAAAGACAGCGTCTCTCTCAGTGCGTCTGTTGGAAGGTCGGCTTCCTTCGGCACTTGCTGCAGCAGGATGCGTCGGGCAAGTAGATAGTCGACTGCTCCAAACCACCGTGTGTTTGCTATGGCAAGTGTGGCCATATTTATACCTTGAAGGTGCCAAGTTTGACGTAAAGGTGTACATAATAACATCATCAAAGAGTCTCAGTTCTTTGAAAACTCCATGAGTTTTGGACAAAACAATATTCAAGCAAGGGGAAGTCCCTAACTGCTGAAGCCAAGTTTTCCAATAAATCGTTGTGGATTTTCAGAACTAGTGGAAGTAGCCATGCCGTATTTGTACTGAATGAGCTATGTCTAAATACATTTATGATTTCTATGCCTATATAAGGATAAGGTGATTTATACCTATATAAGGGCATGAATTGGGAAAATTACACTAGGGTCCTAAAATGCTATACAACACCCACTCCACTTTATTATGTTCGACATTACTAAATCTCAGCATTAAAACATATCTAAAGCATGTGTTTACAATCCCACCCAAAAATACATGAAAATGCATTTGAAATGGTTTTACACGAATAAACGAGCATTTATACTGAACGCATTTGTAAAGCAATGATTTGATTTCAATCATGTAGCATGTTGTTAGTATTGCTAACTGAATGAATCATAAAATTATATTTATGAAATGGCTCTAAATACAGAAAAAAAAATTGAGACCATTCCATATATAAACTCTTTTGGTTTCTTGATAAGGTCCATATTGTTTCTCGGAAGTGTTCAATAATTCCTGTTCTCTAAGAATAGTTCTACTGTAAGCAGATTACTTTGTGCCAAAGTTCAGTTTTGGAAAAAAGTCAAATGAAATCTTAGAAAAATAGTGTTCCAAAGTTAGAAGTTTTGTTTTGAAAAAGCAAAGGTCGAATTCAGAGTAGAAAGAACACATTGTGCTAACTTCAAAAGTTTTACGATACTGCACTGCCAGAAAAACGTTCTCCAAGGTAATCTGGGTATCGCTGGAGACCGGACTTGCCAAAACGGAGCAGGAGGAATAAAAATTGTATCCCTGCTACGAGTCCCAAGATGAGAGGCAGGCCGCCGAACACAGAGTGCACAAAGTTAGGAAAAATGTCTAGGACTGCTTCAAAGGGTGCTAACAGACCCGAAAAAATCATCTTAAATACATGTAAAATATCACTGGTATCAGACATGTTTAAAATAAGACCTAACATTTCTGCAAAATGTATGGGGCAGTTTGTTGATAATAAGGCATGTATCTCCGCAGAGGACCTAGCAACTTGTAGATCATACGTCTCTCTGGACAAGGTCAGTGGCACAGTTTTTTGTAAAAGAATGGCTTTCATTCTGCTTAAAGTATCAATTCGTATAGAAGAGTTGTTCAGTGAAGGCCATAGTGGCGACTCCCCGCCTGTCTTAGTTTTCGGAAACAATACTTGCATACAGCAAGTGACCCTGGCTGACACACTAACGAGATAGGCTATTCCTGGCATCATTCCAGAACAGCAGTGATCATTCAGCATTATGTAGCTCCCATTGGAAAGCTGCCTAAAAATTGGATCTATCACTGCTGCCGGGGAACCCTGCAGGTGGCATGATAAGTTGTTTGATGAACCATCACAGGCTCCATGTAAATTAATGCCTTGACATAGAAGTGTACCGTTCAATGTGGTTTTGTAATTTTTACCACTAAGAAATACCTCCTTTTCCCCACTCCAACATTTGTGTGTGTATGGTAAATCCCAGGTCAACTTTATGTTCTCTTTACCCAACCTTTCACACAGGCCTGCTGGTATGTGTTTTAAGCAATACTGAAACTGGAAAATCGTCACTGGTATCGTGTATGGTGCCATGTATTATCCATTCAACAGCTGATTTCTCAGAAACGGTTAATGGTAATCTTTCCAGTTTGTCTATGCTAAGCACCGTATAGTCTGCTCCCCTCTGTGCCAAAGAGATTTGTTTATCTGTAATCTTAAATTGTTAAATCCAGTAAACAATGACGTGGTGTTGATTAGACGCCAAGGCACATAGCCTGAACAAAGGTTTTGTAACGTCCAGCCTAGCAGCATTATAGAACGTAATTGAGACTGGCCATTTTGTAACGTTAGCAAGTCCTGTTCCATTATGCCTATGGCAGAGGATACAATGCTGTCCAAAGAATAAATTCTGGACGACAGAGTCGTTAACCCATTGTCAACTACAGAGAGAGTTTTCTCTAAATTAATACATTCAATTTCTCGTATTCGTTCTGCAGTTTCCATTTGCGTGACTTTCCATGCTTCATTGTAAGCAGCGTAAATACCGGCATATGTGAACTTTTATGACGTGGTTTATAAGGTCCTAGTAAGAAGTCTCTCAAATCAACGTCCTCTTTAAGTAAAGTTGTGTTGTTTTATTTCTGGGAGTGCGGATTTTTGTTGCCACTCAAGGCACAGTTTTCCTACACTGTAAGTTCTTATTATCCCTGGATGTTGTCTCTGGACATATCTTGGATCTGCCCTAGTTACTGTAAATCCTTGTGTCTTGTTCAGGAATCTATCTTGACAGTTATTCGTGTCTGTGGGCCAGATTAACCATTTTTTCCAATCAGGATTAGTTCTGTTGTGTTGTAAAATATAGTTTACGTCTACCTCCTCATCTGGAGTTCCATTACTATCAGGTGTGGGCTTAGGTATGGACGGTTTGTTTAAATCTTTTATCTTAGCCAGGCCAAGACAAGATGTTTGTTGAACAGTGTCATTTAAAAACGTTATTTGTTCTGGGATTATGCAGGCTCTAAATAAGGCTTCTAAACCTTGCACCTGCCAGTCTTTTGTGCCCCAGACAGTTTTTGTCTCAATGTTGTCTTTCCAATAGTCAAAACATAATGTGGACAATTGAGCATAAAAGGCCGCAGAATAAATTTGCTTAGTATTAGTCAACATACTTTTCATGCCTGTCTTATTAACATTTTTAAAATAAAAAGTCTCTGGATTTGTGACATTAAAGCCTGAGAAGTATGGACATTTTTCATAAAATGTTTTAGAGCTACCCTTTGGCGGCGTTGGACAATGTTCCCATTGATTATAAGTTAAAACATTTCTAGGGTTTGCAGATTTGTGCAAAAAATGATGACCAAAATGATTAAAACAATACATTTCTTCATAATTTGATGAACCTTCTAAGTATTCATGTTTCGCAAATGTTGCTGACATTTCTAAGTCTGACATCATGTTATTAACAGTCTCAAAGTCCCAATCATCAGAAAATGTGCTGGGTGAAACAAAATCACTCAAGGAAACCTCAAATTGGTGTGGAATCTTCAACAGCTCGACCGGACCATAAATGTCATAATCAGTTCTGTCCCATGCTATACCACCAGGTACGGGAATGGTTGTGATGTTCACTGATGACAGGTCTCTTTGCTCACGATGAGATGATTTGTGTGGCTTCAGGAGCAAGTTGATGTTCTTACTTGCTGTGTCCATTTTACTATATTTTCCATCTATCATCTTTCCCAAACTTAAAACAAGAATGAGCCTTAGTAGGAGAAAAAGTACACCTAACACAATCCAAAATTCAACCAACGGCGAAGACAGATTTGCATTTGCAAGCTGGTGAAAAAGTTCTGTTACTTGTTCCTTGAAAGTTTTATTTGCTGTTGTTGTTTCAGGTTCACTGGGATCCTCAGAAAACGTATCAAAGTTGATGAAATAGCCAGAGGCAGTTCTGTCAATTGTTGGTATCGCATCCGGATTATTCGAAATCGCTGGAGCTGCTTTTTCCCTTGACATATTGGTATAGTCAGATGCTACATCATTGTAGACGGGAGTGTCTGGACGAACTGGTATTTGGGTTTCAAGAGGCACAAGTTCCATGGCTTTGTTGCATAGTCCTTCTTTTTTTACTGCAGAGTCTTCAAAGGTGATGAGTCTTTCAGTTTGAACCTCTTGGATTGTAGCAAGATTGAGTCGTCTGCTACATCTTTGGAGTCCACTAGGCCTACTACTTATTAGCGGCCACATGATATTGTTTTACCAGGTCAATTGATACGGACCAGTTCTCCTTTCTTCCAGCAAGGGGCGGCAGTAACACTGTTCTTGATCCATGGACTGCTAGTATAGGTACTGGTTTTCTGTAAGAAGGCCCAAATTCCTTCTTATCCGCTATTTTTCTCTGACCATGTCATATATGCTTTGCCTACACACTGTCTTAAGTTAGCATGAGCTTATTAGGAGTTTAAATGCCATTTTACCTTTCTGCTGCTTCTGCACACGACACATAATTGTTACTTTAGCTTTGAGCCTAGTAGAATGTTTTGCTTCACACGAGAATAATATGTTATTGCTCTGATATCAGCTTTGCTTGGTGCTTGCCGATGAGGCAGCAAAATCAGCAGTATTGACATATTTAGTTGCAGCAGTTACACGGTCCAAAAGTAAGATTGATGATGATATCTTGGCAGCTGTGGCTGCGACTGAGAAGGGAAGTAAATATCCTAATGGATTCCCTTCTAAGTATTCATACCACTTAAGTCCCGATAAGGTTCCTTATGTGAAAATACCTTACATTGCGGAAAGATTGATTCCCAACTCGGATCGCTGACATACATTGATCACAGCGGCCTATGAAGGGGTTGTGTCTGCGCATGCAGGCGTTTCAGCCACTGTGGCTCAGTTACAACAGTGTTTTTGGTGGCGGGGACTGTACAAACAGACGTGTGATTATGTCCTTCAATGTGACATTTGCCAGCAGATTAAGCCTTCAACTGCTGCGCGTTTGCCCCAAACACAGTTGTTCATTTCTAATAAACCACTTGGGTGTGTTTATCTAGATCACTGCGGTCCTTTTTCTTCTGATACCGCTTATAAGTACATCTTAGTAGCAGTTGATTCATGTACACGCTTTGTGTGGGTATGGCCTCACCGCAGCGCTGATTCACGGACCGTCATTAGAGATTTGCGTGTCTTTGTAGGGATTTTTGCCTGTGGTACGTTTCATTCGGATCGGGGTCCTGCTTTCGCCTCTAAGGCGTATAAGGATGCCATGGCTTCGTTGGGGGTCCAAGTCAAGCTTTCGTCTCCATACAGACCTGAGGGTAATCGTGTTGTGGAACGAATGAACCGTGACTTAAAGCAATCATTGACAGCTCGAGTTATAGGCACTGGCAGGAACTGGCTGGCCCACCTCAATGGCGTGCAGCGTGCTCTAAATAATCTCCCTAGAAGGTCTCTGGGTGGGCGAACCCCATACGAAATGCTCTTTGGTATCAAGATGAATGTACCGGACCTTGATGGTCTAGACTCGGTGGCTGTTGCTGCCTCCTTTGACGTAGATGAGCATTGCAATGTTTTACAGAATCTACAAGAGACAAGAGACAGTCTTGCAAAGGAACATTTGCCCTCCACCACGGATGATGCGTTGCAGATCCCGGTAGTTGGCTGGCTACCCCAAGTTGGAGAATTGGTTCGAGAGAAGATCGAAAACAAGAAAGAGTTTGGTCCCTCTTATCAAGCTCCAGTTCCAGTGCTTGGTGTGCAGGGCACAAGAACAGTCATTTTACCACCACTTCCTGGTCGTAAGGAAAACAGGTATATCTCCACTGACAATGTCGAGATACACAGAGTGGCCGATTCTTCTTAGTATGACACCGGCAGTCTCATGTCCTTCGATAGTGAGAAATTCTGTGTTGGCCTCGACTTCGAATCCTGAACCTGAGGTTGTCCTCGAGATGCCTGCAATTTCTAGTCCTTTACTGAGTACATTGCATGGTACTCAACTTGATGAAACTGACTACACTTACCCAACTGACTTATCGATGCCTGATTTACAAACTCGTCTGGCCACAGAATCTAGATTTTTATTTGGCACTGTTTCGCACACATCAGGAAAGCCGTCACGGATTACAGTCTATGCAAGATTATTTAAAAAACATTTTTTGATTCCCCTTGGACATATATTTGGCTGGTGCTTTTTTCGATTGACCTTTTTATGTCAATTGGTTTTGTGTTTTATTTTTTCCAAATCGTCAATGGACACTATGTCGAAGAGAGAACATGTATTCGACATCTCAATGGAACATTGGCGCCCCATTCCTCCTCGCATACTGCACACAGATTGAAGAGAGACTTGGCTTTTGTGAACATCACTGCTTGGCCTGTCCTGGATGGGATTGTATGGGATGCTGTTAAATATCAAATCCATGGCCCCACTGAGGTTATCAATGTCCCTAATGTGCTTAGAGTTAACATGGGGATGTAGTTAAACAAAACATACGTTCTGATGATTGGGATGTTCAGGCTGTAGAAGCGTTGTTTTCTGATTTGAAATATTATGCTGCCTTTGATGCTGAAGATTTGTATTTAGAATCTGCTAATTATGGTGATTTATTTTGTTACCAACATTTTGGTAACCACTACCTACATAAAACTAATTCCAGGAGGAGAACTGTGACTTATACACAATGGGAACATTGTCCGGCTCCTATACAAGGCAGTTCGAGTACCTTTTTGAAAAAGTACACTTATTTTACTGATTTTAATCAGTCTAATCCCACATCATTTTATTTTAAAATGACAGAAAAGTCCATGTCCAAGGTTAGACTTACCGATACAAAATTGTTGTACTCGAAGTCCTTTCTAGACCAGCTAGCTGTTGGAGGCTACGAGTTGTGGAAGCAAACAGTTGACCTTAAATCTTTTGGGGTTCTAAAAGTTGGCAGGTACAAGGCACTGAGGCTTTGCACCGTGCATGTGTCATCCCGAATCATAAGTTGATTTTGAATTCTACTATTTCACAGACAACATGCTTTGGATTGGCTACTTCTAAAAAATTAAATACTCCTTCCTTCCCTGATTTGGAAGAATATTCAGGTTGGGGTAATACTACAAAATTTTTGATTAGAGAGTTGCAATCTCTGTTGCTAAATTCGTCCTTTAACATATCCAGTTTGGATCTCAAAGGTTGGTTGCTCTGGCACAGAAGTGCTGACTCGTGCCAACATCGTTTTCTGGGTTTGGCTGAAGGCTTTACACAGGTCAGGGTAGATCCCCGTTTTGAAAGTGACCATTCTGTAACTACCTATTCTGTAGGCAAATTATGTCAGAGTTGGCTCAAACATTCTACCTTGGCGTCAGTTAAACTGCATTTATCTAAACTGACTGACGATGTTGATCTGAATGATTACATAAAAGGCCCGGCTAAAGGTAGATCTAAAAGATGGATATATGCTGTTTATAACGAACTTTGGAAAACATCCCAGATTGAAGCGGCTACCTGCCTTAGGGCTATAGATCAGGCTAATTTAGAAAAAGTGCTTGCAGTGGTAGACAATAGCATTAACACGCTTTCTTCCCGCATTTACACGTTGGACAATATTGTGTCATCTGTTGTTGATATTGTGCAGGATGAAGTGTCTGTGTTATACCATGGTCAAAATCAATTGCGTTCTGTAATGCAATTTGCTTGGACCCTGCAGACACTCAAGGCCGGGAAAGTTCCATGGCATTACATGAATACCTCTTCTCTATTTGCCCCGTTTAATTTGACTGGTAAGCAACGTTTGCTTTCAATGAAGGATGCTTCTTTTTCCATGTTACATATTGAACGTTTAAAATCTTTACTATTTTCTGTGGCAGAGGCCACTACTGCAACGTGGCTTATACACGGATTAATAACTTTACCGATTGCTCTTTTCTAATTTAAAAATTGTATGAAGTATTTTGCCATTGGTAGATACAAGCCTCTTGCTAGCTCCTATCTCCATGAAGCCTGGTCGCTTCCTTTTACATACACATGCCTTAGGGAGGGCAAGGAAGTTTATCTGAAAGGTGAAGAATGCATTGAAACACCGGATCACTCATTAATGTGTAGACATATCCAATTACACGGCTCTTGTAACCAAAACGAGCCTAATGTAGCCTGTGTTTTGGAAGGTACACCCATGCCCGCTATCGTTCCCACATTCACATTACTGGCAAATGGGAGTTATTTACTATTAAACAATGAGGATTGCTGTGGGTTAATAAAAAACACAACAATGATGGACAGAATGTGGATCAATGTTACACATTCACCCCAGTCCAAAGATCTGGGCCCAAATCCATCGTTTTTCCACTCCACACCACCCTGGGTTAGACAATGGCGATATGCAAATCAGCGCTGACCCTGTGCCCCATGGGAACAGTCCAGTCCGAACTACAAAAGCCATGTCCTTCCCAGAACGGAAACAAGCATCCGAGGACCGGACCGGTTTCGAGGTAACACCTCTCATCAGCCCGGCTAGCTTGATTCCAGTGGTGTGGAGTGCCTGGGACTCACGTCTGAGCATCCCCAGTACACTTAGAGCGGTAATTGCAAACACAACAATGATGGACAGAATGTGGATCAATGTCACACATTCACCCCAGTCCAAAGATCTGGGCCCAAATCCATTGTTTTTCCACTCCACACCACCCTGGGTTAGACAATGGCGATATGCAAATCAGCGCTGACCCTGTGCCCCATGGGAACAGTCCAGTTCGAACTACAAAAGCCATGTCCTTCCCAGAACGGAAACAAGCATCCGAGGACCGGCCCGGTTTCGAGGTAACACCTCTCATCAGCCCGGCTAGCTTGATTCCAGTGGTGTGGAGTGCCTGGGACCCACGTCTGAGCATCCCCAGTACACTTAGAGCGGTAATTGCAAACACAACAATGATGGACAGAATGTGGATCAATGTCACACATTCACCCCAGTCCAAAGATCTGGGCCCAAATCCATCGTTTTTCCACTCCACACCACCCTGGGTTAGACAATGGCGATATGCAAATCAGCGCTGACCCTGTGCCCCATGGGAACAGTCCAGTCCGAACTACAAAAGCCATGTCCTTCCCAGAACGGAAACAAGCATCCGAGGACCGGCCCGGTTTCGAGGTAACACCTCTCATCAGCCCGGCTAGCTTGATTCCAGTGGTGTGGAGTGCCTGGGACTCACGTCTGAGCATCCCCAGTACACTTAGAGAGGTAATTGCAAACACAACAATGATGGACAGAATGTGGATCAATGTCACACATTCACCCCAGTCCAAAGATCTGGGCCCAAATCCATCGTTTTTCCACTCCACACCACCCTGGGTTAGACAATGGCGATATGCAAATCAGCGCTGACCCTGTGCCCCATGGGAACAGTCCAGTCCGAACTACAAAAGCCATGTCCTTCCCAGAACGGAAACAAGCATCCGAGGACCGGCCCGGTTTCGAGGTAACACCTCTCATCAGCCCGGCTAGCTTGATTCCAGTGGTGTGGAGTGCCTGGGACTCACGTCTGAGCATCCCCAGTACACTTAGAGCGGTAATTGCAAACACAACAATGATGGACAGAATGTGGATCAATGTCACACATTCACCCCAGTCCAAAGATCTGGGCCCAAATCCATCGTTTTTCCACTCCACACCACCCTGGGTTAGACAATGGCGATATGCAAATCAGCGCTGACCCTGTGCCCCATGGGAACAGTCCAGTCCGAACTACAAAAGCCATGTCCTTCCCAGAACGGAAACAAGCATCCGAGGACCGGCCCGGTTTCGAGGTAACACCTCTCATCAGCCCGGGTAGCTTGATTCCAGTGGTGTGGAGTGCCTGGGACTCACGTCTGAGCATCCCCAGTACACTTAGAGCGGTAATTGCAAACACAACAATGATGGACAGAATGTGGATCAATGTCACACATTCACCCCAGTCCAAAGATCTGGGCCCAAATCCATCGTTTTTCCACTCCACACCACCCTGGGTTAGACAATGGCGATATGCAAATCAGCGCTGACCCTGTGCCCCATGGGAACAGTCCAGTCCGAACTACAAAAGCCATGTCCTTCCCAGAACGGAAACAAGCATCCGAGGACCGGCCCGGTTTCGAGGTAACACCTCTCATCAGCCCGGCTAGCTTGATTCCAGTGGTGTGGAGTGCCTGGGACTCACGTCTGAGCATCCCCAGTACACTTAGAGCGGTAATTGCAAACACAACAATGATGGACAGAATGTGGATCAATGTCACACATTCACCCCAGTCCAAAGATCTGGGCCCAAATCCATTGTTTTTCCACTCCACACCACCCTGGGTTAGACAATGGCGATATGCAAATCAGCGCTGACCCTGTGCCCCATGGGAACAGTCCAGTCCGAACTACAAAAGCCATGTCCTTCCCAGAACGGAAACAAGCATCCGAGGACCGGCCCGGTTTCGAGGTAACACCTCTCAT
Organism: Lissotriton helveticus; assembly: GCF_964261635.1. NCBI lineage: Eukaryota > Metazoa > Chordata > Amphibia > Caudata > Salamandridae > Lissotriton > Lissotriton helveticus. Next base: position 508,911,441 of record NC_136057.1, read on the forward strand.
CAGCCCGGCTAGCTTGATTCCAGTGGTGTGGAGTGCCTGGGACTCACGTCTGAGCATCCCCAGTACACTTAGAGCGGTAATTGCAAACACAACAATGATGGACAGAATGTGGATCAATGTCACACATTCACCCCAGTCCAAAGATCTGGGCCCAAATCCATCGTTTTTCCACTCCACACCACCCTGGGTTAGACAATGGCGATATGCAAATCAGCGCTGACCCTGTGCCCCATGGGAACAGTCCAGTCCGAACTACAAAATGGATTTGGGCCCAGATCTTTGGACTGGGGTGAATGTGTGACATTGATCCACATTCTGTCCATCATTGTTGTGTTTGCTAACACCCGCACATAGGTGCATGCTTTATTAAATACTGACCTACCATTGCATTTCGGTGAACTGATTCATTCAATCTTCAATGCATCCTCCAAAACGGGGCTGGCGCACTCTTTTAAAGTAGTTAGCAGCGGTCTTGTGACTTCATTTCAACATATATTTGGGGTCATTCCTGCTTTCTTCCATTCGATTTTTTCCAGCTTATTTGGTGGGTTTCCCGTTTTACTGGCACTGGCTGCAGGCGTTCTTTTGCTGTTTTGTTTTATTCAAAATGGATGCACATCCTGTGTTCCAAGACGAGCTGTCGCGGCTGGCACTGTTTCGCAACAGGATGCTTGAATACTATGGTGCGCTGCAGCTCGCCACCTTCAGTGCAGTTTATGGATTATCGTTTCGATTTTCCTATTTTACATGTGTCCAGCCTGTCTTACATTGCCTGAGTTGCGATTTCGACTGGGCCCTGGATTTGTGTCTCTGCAATACGGTGTCTCCCGAGGTTGATTATAACCAGCTCATGAGCCCCTTAGTTGCTCATGAATTGCTTTGTTCTGACAGAGAGATTATGGTCTTTGCAGCGATGCATGGAATGCTGGGTCGTTGGAATATATTTGCAGCGGCGCAAGATTTCTTGGCACACAGCTTCATTGAGAGCCCACCGAGTTGGCCTCTGATGATGCTAGAGGCTCCGGTAATTGAAGAGCATGTATGTTCTTTCCCACTATTGAATTGGATGGCTGAATTATTTTCGGATGAGAACATTGACTTCCTTTTGGAAGCTGTTGCTGCTTATTTTGCATATTCAGTGCTAGGCTGAGGTCTGTCGATGCCTTTTTTTGACATTGAACATTTTTTATTTTTTTTAGGAGCTATGGTAAACTTTTTGAGCCCCAGACCTATTGACTTTGATTCCGGAGAACACTAAACTGTCATGATTATGAGACTTTGTTTTTTTCAGTGAAAAGAAAAAAAAAATGTTCTCACTTACTCAAATTTGAACTGATTATCGTTTTTGAACTCTGCATTTCAAATATGTGCCCCTTATCTTATCTTATCTTATCTTATCAGTGCTCTGATCAAGGGAGGGGGTCATATAGATATGCTTTGCCTACAAACTGTGTTAAGTTAGCATGAGCTTATTAGGAGTTTAAACGCCATTTTACCTTTCTGCTGCTTCTGCACACAACACATAATTGTTACTTTGAGCCTAGTAGAATGTTTTGCTTCACATGAGAATAATATGTTATTGCTCTGATATCAGCTTTGCTTGGTGAGCTGTGTCTGTACAGTGAGTGCTGAAGCCTTCAAGGATATCTCGACCCAGTGGTTGTTATGAGGTCTGATCTTCGCACGTTCCTAGACATAACATACATGCAGCTGCGGCCAAATTCTGGCTTTAGGCGCGTTTTATATTGCATTGCACTGAGCATACACACACACTTGATGGTGCTTCGCATGCAGAGAGCTGGTGGAAGATGATGTGATCCCTTACCACTAGGATCTGAGGTAATGGGGCCGCCCTGCTAAAACCCAAAGAGACCTTCTTAGATAAAATATAATATACTAGCAAGGGAGGGTGAGAATTAGGTGTCTTGTAGCCTTCTTCCCTCTAGCATTTTAATATGCTTTCACCCTTTGTATTCTATGGACTAGTAACTATGCTGATTACTTTGTTTCTTATAATATGTTTGCTTGTATTAGCTAAGATACTGCGCTTGAGAACACTGCATTAGAAAATAAACATTTCAAATGTGCACGCGTCCTCATTTACTCCTTGTTCTGGATTGAAATGATTGTATAACGAAAGAGCGTTCATGTGTTCCACGTTACCTGAGGTGTTCTAAGCCCATGTTCTGGTTTGTCTAAACATTGGGAGTTTGTAATAACCAATGAGACACTGGGCCAGATGTAGGTAAATGTAATTTACCGATTTTTAAATACCGAATTTTACCGAGTCGGTATTCAAAAATCGGTAAATGAGATGTAGGTAAAAAAATCGGTATTTTTTACCGAATCGGTAAAAGTCGGTATCGGACTTTCTGTAATTACCGAATCGGTAAATACCGAATCGGTAATTGCCGATTCGGTAATGGCCATACAACCCTATGGGCCAAAAGGCCCATAGGAATGCATTGAAAATACCGAATCGGTAAATACCGAATCGGTAAATACCGAATCGGTAAATCCCGAATCGGCAAGCAAGTAAAAGTGAAAGCAATGGAAACAGCCAATCAGGTGCCACCACCCTCCCCCACCCTACCAGGGAGTGTCAACCCAGGCAGTTGCAACTCATTAGAAGGTTCTGGAGAGGCAGTCAGAGCTGAGCAGAGAGACAGAGCAGCAGGGAGAGATGTGTTTGCAGTGAAAGAGAGCAATAATGGCAAGCAGCACAGAGAGCCAGAAGGCTGAAAGAAAACGAAAATTAAAGTTCAGCAGCATGGAGCTGCAGGTACTGGTGGAGGAAGTGGTGAGGGTCCACAAACAGCTTTTTGGCAGGCTGTCCCTCACAGTACCAGAGTCAGCCAAAAGAAAACTGTGGCTTGCCATAGGGGAGAAGGTGAATGCTGTGGGTGTGACCAGCAGGAGCCAAGAGGACCTGAAGAAAAGATTTTACGACCTCAGGAGCCTCACCCAAAAAAAAATGGCAGAGATCCACAAGCAGGCTGGTGTGACCGGTGGAGGCAGGAATCCAGCGCCCCCCCTGACTGACCTTGAGGAACTGGTGGCCTCAACCATTGAGCCTGACAGTGTTGTGGGAGTAGGAGATGTGGACAGCTCAGCCAGAGCTACTAGAAAAGGTAAGAGGCGTGCGCAGCATGACACCCCAAAGCAAACTGCTTCCCTTTAGCCTTTGTGTACAGGCCAACCCCAGTCCAGTACTGCTAGCACTATACATGAGCAATGCATTATGGGAAATGTAGTCAGCAAATGTAGGACCACATGTAAGTGCACAGAAAACAGCAAGGCATTGAAAGGCAATCAGAGTAATGAAAGTGAAATGTGCAATGCATTTATTGTAGTGACTGTAAGACAATAGCACTCAGTGTACATACGCTTCTTTATATCTAGGGCCAACATCAGGCAGTGGACCATCTGCATCACAAGGAACTGCACCAGCGAGGGAGGAGAGTGTTGAGGCAGGGCCAAGCACCGCAGAAGCCTCGCAGGAGGACGAAGACGCCACTGCCATCTCCCATGAGGATGACACTGTTCGTCCCCTTGTGTTTGCCCACTCCCCACACCTTTCCCAATCCCCCCCATTGGTGTTCTCACCTGAGAACTCCCCATCACGGTCCCTGACAACACCTGCTACCTCACCGGCCAGGAGGAGAAATGTGGCCCCACTGAGAGTCATGGCGGGAGGTGAGGGTGAGGCTCCAGCAACCACACTAGTCACTCCTACTGCACAGGTGTGCACCCATCAGTCCAGCAGCACTCGCAGCCGCCAACGCACTCCCAGCAGGGCAGGTCCACCTGGAGAGGGCACTGTGTTCCGTGGCCTTGAGGGGAGTATGGTGCGCATCCAGCGCATGCAGGGGAAATCGATTCAAGCCTGCCACCGCCAATTTCGAATCCTAAATCAGCAAATGGGAGACATGGCCAAGGGCATCAGTGATTTAGTGGAAACCAACAGGGAGGTTGCAAAGACCAACAGCGACATTGCATCTGGAATGCTTCACATGACCACCGCCATCAACCAGCTGTGCGCAAAAATGGATACCCAGGAGAACACAAGGCGCAGGGATGCGCGTGTGCACTACAGGGCTATGAACCGGCTGGCCACGGCAACATCCCAGCTATGCCGGAGGGGCGCCAACATGCAGGAGAGCCTCACGCAGAACACCGCGGAGGTAACCAGGGGCATGGGCAGGATCACCAGTGCCCTGGAAGCCATGATCATCTCCCATACTGCTGTGAATCCTGCCCTGGACGTGGCTGAGGCAGACAACAGCAGCAGCCGCAGCAGCCCGGCTAGCGCAGTTGTTGAGCCACGCCGGAGCACCAGGCGCTCAGCTGAGCCTGCAGGCCATGCTGAAGGGAGTGAGCAACACCCCAGTGGCTCTGCGAAGCGCGGCCGCAAATGACATTGACAGTGTGGGTGAGGCAACCTGGGACATTAGCAGTCCCCACGTTCCAATCCTTATTTTTTGTTCCACATCAGTGCATGAACGTTGTGGCAACATTAAAAATCGTTTTTCACATTCACAACCTGTCTGTGTCTCTTTACTCACTCAGAAATAGTTGTCTGTAATCTCCTCACGTCTGTATCTGCCATCACTTGGTGTTGACACTCCAGCAGGTTGGGTTTCTGGCACAGCATTGTCGTCATCATGATCCTCGTAGTCTGTCAACTCCACCTCAGTGCCCTTCTTCACAGCAAGGTTGTGCAACATGGCACAGGGAGCAATTATCTTACAGCAGGTGATGGGGGTATACTGCCTTGCACCTCCACTCTTGTGCAAGCATCTGAATCTGCTTTTCCATATGCCAAAGGTCCGTTCTACTACATTCCTTGTGCTTTTGTGGGCCCGGTTATACCTCCTCTGCCTGGGTGTTGAGGGGTTGAGGTAGGGGGTCAGTATGAATGAGCGGAGGGCAAATGCACTGTCTCCTGGAATGAAAAGGGAATACATTACTCACATGCATACATGTACTTCTTACTGCAATTGGTATGATGGGGGTCTGACACTGTGTCTCACCTAGGAGGTATCCTTCACCAAATTCCCCTGCAGCCAGCCGTGCATAGATGCCGCTGTTTTGAAATATGTAGGAGTCGTGGGTACTCCCAGGGTATTTTGCCACTAGGTCAGTGATGGCGCACTTTGCATTGCAAATCACCTGCACATTGATGGTGTGCGTTGACTTCCTATTCCTGTAGATATATTCAGTGGCAGCAGGGGGACAAATGGGGATATGCGTGCCATCAATGCAGCCGATGATATGGGGAAATCTAGCCATCTGGTAGAAGTCAGATTTGGTTTGAACCAGTTCAGCATGGGTGGCAGGAAAAGAAATGTAATGCTCCATCCTCTGCAACATGGCGTCAAGGAATTTTTGAAAAAACCTTGAGAGGCTGCTCTGGGTCACCCCACCCGCCACAGCAACCATGCTCTGGTAGCTCCCAGACGCAAGCAGGTGGAGGCTGCACAGCACCTGTACATGGGGTGAAATTGCATGTGCCCTTGGGGTAGTGTGCTGCAACAGTGGTTGGAGGTCCCTGATTAGTTCCAAGATGGTGTCTGGATCCAACCTGTACCTCTGCAGTATCTCTGCCTCTGTGAGCATGAACAGGGTCCCCCTCTGCCTGTAGACCTGCTCCTGTCTCAGCCATTCCCTCTCTCCTTCCTCCTGTAGCCGTAGCCGTCTTGCGATGACATAAAATGCCGCCATTGTGCAAACAGCATTGCATTTTGGGTCCATTTTTATAGGCTGCACCTGGTTACCACCTGATTTGAATCCATGGTAAATACCGACTCTTAAATACCGAATTTGAAGCAAAATCGGTATTTCAGAGCTTACCTACATCTCAATCTTCGATTTTTCCTATTTTATTTACTGATTCGGTATTTTACCGATTCTGTACTTTTACCGAATCTGTAAATTTTCAGACTCGGTAAATATTCCGTATCGGTTTTTTACCGAATCGGTAAATTTTCACAATCGGTAAATTTTCCAATTCGTTTTTTTACCGATTCGGTTAATTTTCCGATTCGGTAAATTTACCGATTTGGCCCAATTTCTATCACCTACATACCGATCACTCAATACCGCTCGGTAACGGCCGAAAATACCGATTTTCGGCCGTTACCGACCGACCTACATCTGGCCCACTGTAGCTAGTCTGATAGGGTATTTTGGGTACTAAGGTGAGTTTTGGCACACCCTAATTCACTGAGGTTCCAAGTCTCTATGCACAGTTCTGTATGAGAACGGAATCACTGCGACAACCATATCCCCAATCTTCGGAATCCAGACAGGTCTTGCTGGGACAGGTGGTTTTTCTTCACTGGTCGTTGGCTTCTGTAATGTGTTGCTTAGACTTCTTCGTGTTTCATTTAAGTCCTGCAAAACAGCCAAACGGTCTTTGATATCAAAGGGTTTTTGTTCTACCTCTGAAGTATGACGATCGAGGTCCTCGACCATCATTCTTGTACCAAAAAAGGATTTCATATGGAGTGATTCCACCCAGAGAATTTCTTGGCAGGTTATTAAGGCTACGTTGGACACTTATTAGATGTTTGACCCACCCGTCACCCGAATCTCATACCCTAGCTGTTATAGATTGCTTTATGTCATGGTTTTTTCATTCCACAACCGAATTTCCCTTAGGATGGAATGTACTCGAATACCACAAAGCAATGCCCAAGCTGGACATGGCCTCCTTGTAAGCCCGAGAGCTAAAAGCAGGACCCTGGTCAGAATGTAGCGTGCAGATTGTGTGTGTGCCAATAAAGACTCGCAAATCTTTTATAACAGTTCGGGCGTCAGCCGAGCGCTGAGGCCACATCCAAATGAATCTTGAGCATGAATCCACTGCGACCATGATATATTTATAATTGTCATCCCTCTGTAAGGGACCACAGTGGTCCAGGTAAACACATGCTAGTGGTTTATCTGAACTTAAAAGGGGCGTCTGCGCCGGACGCTTCACTGTTGACACTTTCATTTTCTGGTAGATTTCACATTCCAAAACATAGTTTCTGGTCTGTTTCCTCATGCGCAGCCACCAGTATCTTTGCTTTATTAATGACACTGTGACGGAAACACCTGCGTGTGCAGAGGCGAGCCCTTCATGTGCTGCTAAAATTAGTCCTAATCTGTGTTCCATGTTTGGAATTACTCTATCCCCCACTCCAGGGATTCGAGCAAAAGGAACAATATTTGCATCAGTTGTAGAGGAGTACTTGAGTGGAAAGCCTTTTGGTAAAGTTTGACCATTGTCTTTGTTGGAAGCGGTGACTGCCTGCTTTATTTTGCTGTTTATTTTTGTTTTTGAACGAGTGATTGCAGCTACGGAAGCCGTTTGCACAGCTGCCTTCGCGGCTTCATCAGCCAATGAATTCCCTGCAACGTGAACGCCATCACGCTGATGACTCAGTGTATGGATCACGTGAGTCTTTTGTAGTTCTTTATGTAAAATAACTACTTGTTCCCATAGCAATTTATGCTTGATTGTGCCACCTTTTGCGTCTTTGAAACCGTTTTGAACCCAATTCTGCAAGTATTCATTGTAAGACTGGACGCAGTAATACAAATCGCACACTATGAGTGTGGGGAATTCACGATCCGTATTTTCAAGCGCCTTCTTGAAAGCTTGGAGTTCAGCTCGCTGAGCTGTACAATCTCCTAAGGACTGAGTTTTTGTGACCATAGGTCTGAATTTACCATCGGGCCAGCGACCTTTAACAATCGCGCCTGCAGCACTGTAAGCTTGCTTTCCCCCAATCGCGGGTTGTGCTGATCCATATGTATAAATTATACATCCGTAATGTTATAGAGGAAGAATCTCAGTGGGCAGAGGACATTCTTGTTCGTATTGGAGAAATTCTTGAGTCTTCAAGTAGGGGTCAAAAACGTATTCAACATCTGTTGCATCAAGAGAATTAACCCATTGGATCCATCTTGGATGTAAAGCTTTTGCATTTGGAATGCTTGCCTTTGTCACTGCCTCTAAGGCAGGTACAGGAGTAACGACCTTTATGCATTTTCCCTGCGCGAGGGCTCTCTCTTTTGCTACTGCAGTTTGAACCGCTGTCAGATTTTTTTCTGTTGAAGTGAATTTCATTTCAGCTTGTGTACACAAGCTTGATTTGTAAGCTATTGGTACCTTTTCACCTTCATTAAAGGTTAAGTATGTGAATTCGCATCTCCCTGGGATGATTCGGATTACAAGGTTGCGTTTGTTTACGCGGGTCTGTAAATGTGTTGTTGCTAACATGTCTGTTTGCACAGAACACAACATTTCTGTGTGTTTTTGAGTCAAATTAGTTTGTTTGAAATCAGGTTTGATTAGTTCGTAGAGAGGTTTAACCCTTTCTGTGTAATTTAGAATGTAAGTTCTTCCGAAATTCAGGAATCTTTGAACTGACTATAAGTTTTTCAGCGTTTTTGAAGGTTGGAGCAGCGCACATTTCTCTAAAAAGTTTGCTGCCAGGCTTTTGCCCTCACTTGAACGTTTGTATCCCAAGAATAGGATGTTGAGGTGGGCAATTCTTGATTTTTTAAAGTTGAATTTGTACCCTTCAGAGGCGAATCCTAGTATTATGGTGTTCACCCTGGTCAAGTGCCTGTCCAAATCATCGTCTGTAAGATAGATGTCATCGACGTAAGATAATGCCTCATCATCATACGTTTGTAGTAACTCTGTTACTCTGGCTGAAAATAACCCAGGACTGTTCTTGAGTCCCTGTGGGAGACGACAGGAGTGTTGTTCTGTCCCCATAATTAAGAAAGGGGTCAAATACCTGCTTTCAGGTGCGATATTTTGACAGAAGAAACTGTTTGAAATATCTAACGTGGTTTTATATTATTTGTGCACAATGTTATTCATCAGTGCTGCACGGTGTGTATTTTGTACTGCAAAAGATTTGCAACAAGAGTTTAAATGTCTGTAGTCCAAAACTAGACGATATGTATTGCCTGGTTTGGAGACAGGAAACAAAGGATTATTCATGGACGAGGTGCATGTTTCAATCACCCGTTGGTATTCAAGTTGATCTAGGATCTCCCTGACCTGTTGTTTATATTCTTGTTTAACCGGATACTGCTTCTGAGCAGTTGGTTGACTTTTTAACTGGATCTTATGGTGAGGAAAAATCCTCATCCCATCCCACATGATTTTTATAAAATGCGGGAGCCTAGGCCACAGCCCATTTTCTGGCATAGGTGTATTTTTTATGAATAGGAATATGATTTGAGAAGGCTGGCATAATGATCCCTCCGCCATGTGGGCACTCCCTGACAAATTCAGGTGGCCAGTCTTTTTCAGCCAGAAGGATGTCATAACCCTTTGATAGCTTTTCCCAAAAGAGTGCTTTTATTTTTCTAGTTGTGTCCCCCTCCATCCGGAGCGTTATTTCGTATATCTTATGGGGTACACTAACCCTGGTATCGGCAGTTTCAACCTGAATGCATTCATTCAGGTCCACTGCCTCCAGATGATCCTTCAGGATCCTGCGAGTTATGGTAACCTCTGCTGCGCTGTCCAGCATTGTCTGGGCCCACTCCCCGTTCTTGAGTTGTGTCCTCAAGATCCTCGGCATGTCTGATTTTAAGACTTGCTACCTTCTTTTTGGTGAATTTAGTTTTCTTATTTTTTGGAACATGTTGATCGTCTTTGGACTTCACGCGTTCTTCCTTGTGTTCTGATCGTCCTCTTCTTTCAGATTTCTGCGAGGAAGTCTGAAAGGTACGAGAGGAACATGTATCAGTATCTTGATATCTATCAGGTTTTCTCAAATTTTCCCTGTTTCTGAGGTTATACCTCTTTTCAGAGGGCTCCTTTTGAGGAGACCTTCCTCTTGATTGAGAACGCTTTTCCCTAGGAAGTGTCACTCTAGTATTTTCCCACTTCTTTTTAGGAGTAGTGAGAGTGTTTTTTATAAAAACTTTTTCAGGATTTTCTGTTACTTCAGACTTTACTAGTTTCCCTCCCAAACTATCTCTTTCTAGTTCTTCTTAGGATTTTTCTATTATTCTGGCCAGTTCATATGGTTGCTCAGTTACATCAAGTTCTTTTAGTTTTCGGCGGATTGCCACTGATGCTGCTTCACCCTTAATATTAGCTAATATTATAGCTGAGACCTGTTTGAAATCCTTCAGTAACTTCATACCCAGATTTAAAGCAGGCTCTGCCCCGTATTCATTTAGAATCTGTTTCAGGACGTCTGGTATCACCGCCATAGATGGTACACCATGAGTTTTTGTGTAGATTGCAGCAAAGACTGTACCCCAAGTGTCACAGTCCTCTAGGTGTGGTGCGATCCCCATTGGTAAACAGATTGTTAGAATCCTGTGTTTCTCAGGAGGTGTACTATCGGGAAATACTGCTTCGATCTGAGTAATTTTTTGAGCGAACCAGAATGGTGGGTAATTTACCAATCACTGATTGTATGATCTGTGGTGTTATTTTGTTTGTGTTCCCCTGATGAAGGGTTTGCTGTGGAATTCTTATAGCAGGTTGGACTGTTAGAGTCCGCATGACATATTGTACCAATTGTCTATGTATTTTAATTAATTATTTTAGTTGAACAAATAGTTCTGGATCTGTCATTCCTTCAGTGGCAGGATGTGGTGTATAGCTGGCTAGTACCGGCCATGTTGCTCCTGGTCTACCTAGTGGATCGCGCCTGGTAGTGTGATTTTGATGTTGTAGGGCACCTTTAAACCAGAGCTGATGCTCTTGGTAAGTTAGTGGAATTTCAATGTCCTCGAAAGGAACGTATTCCGCTGAATGTTCCTCTATCTTATAGAAGTGGAACACATGTGTTGTTGGATTTGCTTGTGGAAAGATAATACATGAATAGAATACCTCTGTCTGCCGATATTCATGTGCCTCTATGACAAAAATTACTCTACCACCTCTTGGTGATAGGCCCTTTTCTATGAGCTTTATAGCTATTGTTTTCCTTAGGTTTTCCGGGATGATTATAGCATCCGGGTCATCTTGTTGGAGACCTGTAACATCTAAATCCAGTCGGGTATTATTTCCTGCCGGTCCACCATTCTCGGTGTCACTATCCGACATTTTGTTGAAAGTCTTGCAGAGCAAGTTTCAAGGAAACAAAGATAAGGTGCACAATATTTTGGAACACTGTATCCTTCAACGTTGAACAAAACCAAAAACTAATACATAGGATTTTTCGTCCTACTCAGTGATGGCGGATATTTTAACCTTTTACCCACTCCAGATGTCTATTGGAGTATTTTACGGGAAAAAAGGGTCTCTGTGAAAAGCACGACTGAGTTACTCTAGTGTCTATCGTTAAATGAGTGCCTAACCAAACGTTGGGTGCCATGTAGTGTAGTTCCTATATTCCCAATAGGCTCTGCGCATTGGAATAATATATCCTCTAGATTTGACGTAGGACTTATATCTACTAGGTCTCTATCGAATGTATTAGACTTAATTGTGAGTGCCAGCTAGCTCAGAGGTCACTAGAAACTTTCTCGAGTTCACAAGAAGGGATTTCGTTTCTGACAACCACATAAACATGACAACTTTGTTTCCCCAAGATGAAACTGATCTTCAGAGCCGTGGAAACAATAGATATATATTTTACCTAGTCATTCGTGCATGCTTCAATTCACCAGAGGTGCAGAGAAATAGAGAGGAGAAGAAATGAACTGCTACAATCATGATACTGGTTGCAAAGTATAATGCGTACAGTAAAAAGAGTATTATGAAATAATACTGTTAAAGCATTGTGTGGTTCCTAGACCATAGATAAATACATACATAAATAACAAAGGCTAAAAAGTACTCAACTGGTGCTTCTAAAATACGCCTACCCCGGTGTACCTAACCTAAGTCTAGTACGAGGGAAGAAGTAAGTGAGGTGTAGCATAAATTTAGTATTCTATGCCAAGAATCTATCCAAGATTTCCCTTAGGGTCTAATCAGCTCAGTGCCTTCGTTTAGAATCAAGAAGGTCAGTCTCAGGACTTGATTTCCTAGCTACCCGCAAGGATAACTTGGAAACACTGGAGCTGGATTTCTCGGAGTGCGTCTGCTGGAGGGTCGGCTTCCTTCGGCACTTGCTGCAGCAGGATGCGTCGGGCAAGTAGATAGTCGAACTGCTCCAAACCACTGTGTGTTTGCTATGGCAAGTGTGGGCATATTTATACCTTGAAGGTGCCAAGTTTGATGTAAAGGTGGACATAATAACATCATCAAAGAGTCTCAGTTCTTTGAAAACTCCATGAGTTCTTGGACAAATCAATATTCAAGCAAGGGGAAGTCCCTAACTGCTGAAGCCGAGTTTTCCAAGAAATCATTGTGGATTTTCAGAACTAGTGGAAGTAGCCATGCCGTATTTGGACTGCATGACCTATGTCTAAATATGGTTATGATCTCTCTACCTATATAAGGATATGGTGATTTATACCTATATAAGGGCATGAATCTGGAAAATTACACTAGGGTCCTAAAATGCTATACAACAAGAGAAGGTCCACCCCTTTAGATTTCCCAACAGATCTCAAGCTACTGCCGGTCTAGTTTTCTGCTGTTTTTCCACAGGTCCAGACAGTGTTCTGAGGAGCTGTAGGTTAGGTACAAGCTTTGTAAGCTTCACTTGGCAGTGGGTGGGAGTGACTCCTTGACACTCCCTACCCAATGAGAAAAATGTTCTCCGGAGCAACCCTTCCTGCTTTTGCAGCACATCCTGTTTGCCTTACGGCAAACTACCCCATAGTGCACAATTCTGAGTCACAACCAACATGACAGAATCTTTAAGCCCTGAAGGGTGCTTGTGTACCAGCCAGGGGGTGTTTAGGAAAATGACCGGTTTCCTTCACAGTTACACCAAACTAGTTCTAGGATCAACTCCCCTTCGCACTGGGCTGGTGCCAGGCTGGCTGAAGAGGCATATGAAATAAAATGATTCACCTCCCTAGGGCTCACACTGGTCCATTTCAAAATTAATGTAGTTACTGTACACTCCCCAGCTGTCCTTCCGGAACTAATATCTGTCACATACCTTGCAATCATGGTCTAGGTTTTCCTGTGCAAAGGCCTAAGCCAGTGTTCCTACTCTAGGGCAGTTTTCACACCTCATTAAAGAGAAGCACTGGCAGGGCTATCCATGAGCAGGCTAATGCTCATTAGTCTACTCAAGGCTCCGGCAGGTAAAATGTAACTTTTTTAAAGTCAGATTTCAGAAATATTTATTGAAACTCTGAGTTTACCATTGTAGTGGATTTTAAATAATTATTAAAAAAAGGTGTTTGAATTATTTATGTCAACATTACATTGCTACATGTACCACTTTTAAATGCTAGGCCCCCTACCAGCCCTACATAGGGGTGACTTATTTAATATATAAATGTAGGATTCTTTCCTGTCAAAAAGGTTAATTTTGAAAGATTCACCTACAGGTTTAAAAGCTGCATGTGCCAGGCTACACAGGTAGCCCTGAAACAATGCCTCCTTTGTCAATCTAGCAAAACATGTGCTACACAACATGTGCTACAGTCTACAGACAACATTTAACATTCTCATGCAATTGGATTATTTCTTGGATTGTGTGCTATGGCCTAAAAGGGAATTTAAACATGCCAATTTTGAGTTAACCAATGTAACCATGTATTAGGGTCAGGGGTACCATCTGCGTCTGTTCCAATTTCACTCTCTTTAAAAAACTTGGCTGTTCTACCTCTAACCCTTCCATCTTTTGGTGATATGTTCCCTGCTGCAATGGCGCCTAGAGGTCCCTTTGGGGATGATTTGAACGCCCAATAAATACAATAAAATATAAAAAAACTAAAAAAGGGCTTAGTTAATTCCTAATTGGCATATTTTAAAAAGTTAAACTGGGACTGCAGTCCCAGGGTGCAAAGTTGAAAAACCAGCAGCATAAATCCAAACATATCGGGTTGCCACACAAAAAAAGCACTTTCTCAGAGTGAGTATTGAAAAGTCAGCACCCAGATGGTTAAATATATATTAACAATGATCTCTTTACTTGTGTGATTGCGAAGTTCCTCAGCCATATATGGGGAATCAGAAGGAAGGCGAGATTAAAACCAGATACCATCCCCATCTGCCCCAGTGTGTTCCCCTAATCCCGGCCAGCCAATAGCAATCTGCATTGCTTTAAAGTATTCCAAGTATTGCTATGTAGAAACAGCAGGCATGGGTCATATTGATTTAGTGTTTTTAAAGTTTTTAACTTTATTCAAATGATTCCTAATGGCTATAGTACCTTTTTTTATCATATTTTACTATAAATGTAAAATTGAATTACGTTTTAATGTGTTTTCTAGGGATTACAATGAATTATGTCTATGTAATTTGCTATAATCTCTGCACATGCACATTGACACTTTTTTCTGCTTAAAGCTACTGTAGGAAGCCATGATGGATATTGTTTATTTTGATTCTGGTTCTGACTCTTTTTAGCAACTTTTATTACACATGTATATAAGGATTATGGGTCATATGTATCAAGTCAAATTGACTTCGCAAACGCCGATATTCGCAGAATTTCGGCGTTTGCGAATGCAATTTGGACTAATGGTATGCATCAAGCAAATCTGCTTGAGAAATAAGGAATCGCAAAATATGCGATTCCTTATCTTGCGATTGCATTTAAGGAATCGCAAATTTAGTGATTCCTTAAATGCAGTGTAAGAAGCTTAAAAAAATAGCAAATTGGCCTTAAGGAATCGCAAATTACCACCAACTTCTAGTTGGTGGTAAGTTGCAAATTCCTTTCAAAATGCATATTTTTTCTTTTTTCAAAGTGCCATGTGACGCACATACATGCCCTTAGGGCATGTATGTGCGCCACATGTGCACCCATGCAGTTTTCAGGGGTGCAACAGGGTGTCCTTTGGACACCCCTGCATCCTTGAAAATATTCACAATTTGCAATTAGCAAATTGCGAATCGCACATTTCCCCTTCATTCCTATGGGCCTCCTGGCCCATAGAAATGAATGGGAAATTATTCCTTAATTGCGATTAGCAATTTGCTAATCGCAATTAAGGAATTATTGGAAATCGCTAAAAAGAAGAGACTTTCTACATACATACAGTTTTGCGATTTCTAAATAGCGATTCCTTAAAAATCGCTATTTAGGAATCGCAAAACGGAATGTTGATACATATGGCCCTTAGTTTTAAGAGTTATCCTGACGAAATTAGCTAATGATGAATACATAATCTGCAACAATTTATGTTTATACATGTGATACTTTTAATGTCTGATTTACCTAATTAAAGTTTTTTTACTTACTATTAACAATGACCGCTGGATTTAGTTACATTCATTGATTGTATGAGGGTTTTCAAGGAAGGCCAAAATTACATATGAGGAGTTGGGCAATCTTAAAATGAGAAAAATCATTGCAATTCAGAAGTTAGGTTTTGTCTGCTTCCTAGATCTTTTTGTAATACTTTGTAGGGTTCAATCCAGAGAGGTTTTAAGGCATGGGCAAAGAGGGCAATTTCTAGGTCCCCCATCTCAAAAAGAGCCCCAGAGGAAACTGATCTTTCTCCCACCTCTGTCTATTTATTTACTTCAACCACCCTCCCATTCACTGTCTGTCTTTACCTCTCACTATTTTTTTCTCTACCAAGTGGCATTCAAATGTTTTTTGTGACATCAGGCAAGACAGGGTTCATCTGTTTTTGTGTGGCCCTATTTCTGAAATGTATATATAATTCATTATTTTGACATATTTGGCATCTTGCAGGCCTAAAGTAGCAGTACATGTGTAATGAGCTTCAATGTTGTTCCAAACAGTGGGTCCTGAACTAATGCCTGCCAGCGGCCCTAAATCCTTAAAATAGCACTGGGAAAATCGTCTCATAGATAAAGAGAATCAGATATAAACAGAACAGGTTTTTAAATTTTGAACTTGCATTCCTCAAATACAGGTTGAGCTTTATGGAGGTCCATAAGGTAGAATGTAGACAGAGACAGTGCTGTATAAATCTCAATCTAGAGACACCTTAGAAGGGGTCACTCTACACAGCCCACTCCAAATCAATTGCTAACGTAAAATACATGTTAGCCAGCACTTTTTTGTGATCTAGAACTTAGAATGTAGTACATTACTCTATGGAATGAGGCAAACAAAGTAAGAAGTATTTTATTGGCACAAATAATTAAAATCACTGCAATTCATACAAAAAACAAGTTAAAACACTGACCATATTCTATTTAAATAGAGGTATGCATAAAAGCAAGGGGGATCATAGCTGGTAGGGCAAATTCTCTTGGTGGTCATCTTCTGGTAACAGGGAACTAATCTCAAACATGAATTTTACAAAACGGGCGGACATCTGAGCTGAGTCGCTCCTCATACACTCCCCTAGAGCTTTTTGGCATGTCCGGACATTCAGGATCTGCCAAACTGGGCGCAGCAAAAAAGTTAGTAATGGGAGTACGGTTCTGCAGATGCACAGTACGTGGATTAGGTTTTCTTCCCCGTTATTACAAATACGGAACTGTGTGGGCACGTCTTCCTTGTACCTCCGGCCTTACTTATACGCATATGGAATGAGGCAATGGAGTGAAAATTTTATAAAGAAATGTTTTTCTTTAAACATTGTAAAGTCATCCTAGATCATTGCTTCCTTCTTTGATTTGTTCTTCTCCCTTTTATCTTCCTCTGTGTGGTATTTCTTCATTTCCACTTTCTTTGTGTTGTTTAATTTGATATAACTCTGTTAGGCAGTATTTTGCCCTTGCATTACTTCTTTCAGAATGTTTTAGTATTTGGTGTGTGTCTCACTTTTCAGGTGCACCCATATAAACCAATGTGCATTACAATAAATGGAAGCCCAGCACTACAATACAGGCACAAATTAAACTCTAACACAAGGCATCCTTCCTTCTCCCCCTGTAAACAGGTACATATGCTTTATTCCTGAAAAAAGACGAGTAGGAAGTCCATGGTCAAGCAGGGCAACTCTCCTCTGCCTTTTTGCTAGGTCTGCGCTATAGAAATACTAGATACTTACACATATGTTCAGTTAAAACCAAGATATCATCAGTTTCATACAATGCACACAAAGGCATGCAATCAGCAAGTATTATGATGTACATAATAATGGGAGAATGGTCCCTAAGCACACCAGGCTTGTTATCCAGGGCCCATGACAAAAAAATACTACTTCCAATATGATACAAGTGCACAGGAATTATGAAGTGGTACATGGAACAAAGTAGCTCCCACCATCAGCACACATTATTATGGATGTTGCACAACATTCTTACAACCTGTTCTACGGATTAATTTACAGTCGTAAGATATACAACTAATGCACCAGGTTCTGTCAAGACAAGGAGTGCTGGTAAAATACTACTGGAGAATGCGGGCAGCAGTGGAAGAGTATCTGGCACACTATTGCTGGCTAGAGGTTGAAAGGCAATCCAGATTGAGTAACTTGGTTTATACATTTTTAAAGCAATCGATTGAAGCTTTAAAGTTAGAGGAAGCTTGGCACACAATACCATCATACTCGGAGTTAAAAAAAATAGTCAACATAACGATCAATCAAATTTCTCAAGAAAAGGACAAAGCCTCATTGACCACGAAAATCAATGCATGGATTGTGTTGCCAACATACAAAATGTTAAAGCCTCAGTCATACCTGTCGGAACATTTTGCAACTTGCATGAAGCAGCAACTGACATTATTGAGACTGGGAGTTTAATCAACTAAAGACCTAACCCCAAAATGGAAACGGACTTGCCCCTCAACGGACTTCCGCCTTTGTGGACAAGGAGACAAATCATTGCTCCACCTACTATGCATTTGTCCGGCATTATTAACCATACAGAAAGAACTTTTGCAGTCAATAATGAAAAGACAACAAATAAGGACTTGTAGACCCGCCGTAATAAAATGTTTGGGAGGCTTGACAGTACAATTGGCATATAAAGCAATAAAGATTTTTAGTCTAGCTGCAAACGAACTAGAAAAGAGAGACTGAGAACTTGAACCGGCTAAGCATGCAAAGTGATAAAATGTAGTTAATCAGCCCGCAGCTTACATAAGAACTACGTATCTTATAGCCTGACCCACTATTACAAGACTGAAGGAACCAATTGTACTCTGTTTTAAAAAGTTTTTATCACAAATTTTAACGAGAATTCATCAATCAATTAATCTGCATCTTGCTTAAGAATTTTAAGTGTTTTAGCGGTTATGCCGCTCTTTTTATGATTTAAATTAAATCAAATAAAGTAATTTCTACTACAAACTAATGCACCTGGACAACCCAGGAAAGTGCTTTAGGCTTGCAAGTGGTATGGAAAGTACTATATGAAATATCTGTACAATGCAATGGAATAGTACAAAAAACAATCGTAATCTTCTGGTAGAAAAGTTAACCTACACCTAGACTGCAAAGTGAAAGTTCTCAAATCGACTACAATCCAGCACAATACAGCAAGTCCTACTAACATGGAAGGGTGAAATAGCATGCCAAGGAAAGGCACCAACTCTCATTGTGGGAAACTATACACAATACAGTCACTGGAACCCTACAGCCCTCTCGAGGACATAGTTCCTACACACGAACGGAACAGAAAAGAATCCTTTGTATACAAAGGAGGTTGTATGTGAGCCCATTTCCAATACTATCCCAGCTCTCATACATGCCAGGCTGTCTGTAAAGTGCCTAGAATATGTCTAGTGTGCATGGGGTGTCAGTCGTTTTCCTATCTTGGCATAAAGCTATGGAACAACCTTCCAGAATTGTTGCGAAGCTGCTCCTCCCACAAGGTGTTTTGCAAGGAATTGAAGACCTGGCTGTTTTAAATTAGGGGCTGATTTAACTTTTCCTGAGTTTAGTGCTGGAAATCCCCCTGGTTGTAGCTAAACGCTTTACAAGAATCAATAATAAAAATAATAATGTTGTGCTCTTAATACAAGTGAGGTCATTAATATTCACCTTTGTGAGACCACTTGGGATTCAGTTTTCTCATGCTAACTTCTGTACTTTTATGCAGTTTGCAGCTGTATTGTTGCAGGTGTGCATTAGCGGGGGGCTTCATTAACCCTTCTTATGACTCTGCAGGAGTTTCCATATTTGTATATGCATCTTCTTTACCTTGAACTCATACGTGTTTATAATCTTAGTCTTTCCTTGCAATACTTTCCAAATTCACTTTGCTTTGAATAAACGCCTTCATTCACACATTCTCTGTTTCTTTCAAACCTAATTGCATAGAGCGCATTTCTGTGGGTTTTCTCGTTGGGCAGGTTTATACACTTTTTTATATTTTGAGGGTCTTTCTTAGTTTGTTGGCTGCTTTGCAGTCTTTGCTTTCTTTGGTGGGAGTGTTCATGCAAAGTTGTTTATCTTTGCAGAACTTAGTCTCCTGCTTGAAATGTTGAAGGCTAAGTTTGCAGTACTATCGTTCCTTTTGCTGGATGTGATATCTGCTTTTCATGTGTAATAACATATGTAATACCCTGTCCACTCAGGGCAGATGGTGACAGATCTTTCCTACGAGCAATAAAATGCACAAACAACTGTGCAGATGGAGGGTCTCAGGTGCAATACCTACATCCTGGCCAATACAAAAAAAGAGCCCTGAACAGGGATAATCCCTTTTAGGAACTCCTAAATACTTATTGTTAGAACTGGAGTTTCTGTTTGTCAGACTAAATCACGCCTCTAGTCAGGGTAAGCTAGATACACACTAAAAGATAACCTGCGCTCCCCTCTGATAGCTTGACACAGAGCAGTCAGGCTTATCTAAAGAGGCATTGTGTAAAGTGTTTTTGGAATGCACACACAAACAAACGCACACACAGTAACACAATGAAAACACCACAAAAATACTCTGTGAAGGGTTAGAGAAATAGGATATGTGGTTATGAGTAGATCAAGACCAAAATGACAACAATCCAATAAGTAGAACTAGATTCATGAATTTTGAAAGAATAAATCAAAAAGTAGTGCTTAGAAGCAAATAGCGCTTAGTGGTTACTTGAGGTCGCAGTCTACTGCAGTAAATCTAATGTTCCAGCAGACCACAATGGAAGGCAGGCCGACTACGGGACTCACACGAGTCCCACTGATAAAGTAACTTGGATGGAGGAAACATTGGCATTGAGGACATACCCATTTACAATGCAGGTAATGCGTCATCATTTAGCCATGTTGTCCATAGTCGTCGTGCTGCGCAGACCGTCAAAGCGTTGTCATCAATCAGCTTCTATGTCAGCGTTGAAGGGCATTGCGTTGTTTCCGAATAGCGCCAAATCATTGCTGCATCGATTTTGATGGTTCTGTACAGCAGATGTCACTTTTCAAGGGACCACTTGGCAGGTCAGGATTCCCGGATGGCAGAGACCTGTGCTGTTGCAGGATTGAAGGAAGTCATTGATGGCCCTGAGTCTTCAGAACAGGTGGCAAGACAGCAAACCCTTGGAGTCACTCTGAGTTCAAGTGAGAGGGGTCCAGTTCTTATCACCAGCAGGGCAGAGATCAGCAGGCAGCAGAGCAGCACAGAAAAACAGAAGAGCAGTTCTTTGAGAGCAGCGGTCAAGCAGAGTGGCAATCCTTGCAGCACAGTAATCTTTAGTCCTTGCAGATTTCTTCACAGGCCCCTTAGTGTACTGTCTTGGTGGTGTCAGAGGCCCAGTACGTATACTCCGTTGTGCCTTTGAAGTGGGGGGGTGACTTCAAAGAAGGCACTTGTAGTGCACTGGTCCCCCTTTCATCCCAACCCTTGCTCCAGACTATTAGTACAGTGTAATCAGCCCTTTGTGTAGGAAACAGGACACTGTCTATTCAGGTGCAAGTGTCAGCTCCCCCTCTCTCTTTCTGCCCAGTAAGAGCTATAAGAATGCAGATGAGTTGGTTGTCACACCCACCGCACCTTGTTTGTGGCTGTCTAGAGGGAGCACACACACTGTCACCCACCCCAGAGGTGTATTGGAGACAAGCTGAAAGGTACACAGAGCAGTAAGAACAGAGAAATGTCCACTTTGTAAAATTGCAAAAAGAGCAATTGACGGACAGAATGCTGAACAGTGTCATCCATGCACCCCAGTACAGACATTACAGAGATCCGGGCCTAAATCCATAGATTTTTTGCTCCTCGTGCCATTCCAGTTTAGACACAGCCATATGCAAATCATTCTTGACCCTGTTACTCATGGGAACAGTCCACCACGAACTACCAGGCCAGGTCCTTCCTGGACTGGAAAACAAGCATCCTAGGATTGATTTCGGGGTATCACCCATCATCAGCCAGGCTAGCTTGACAAGTGACATAAAAAAAAGTGGCATTTCTAAAACAGTAATTTTAAATCCAACTTTATCAGTAAAGAGGATTTATCAATACATTCCAAAAATAAGAAACATGATGCAGCTACTCCTTTCTAATCAGGAATTACAACGTAAGACTGTATTAAGGAATTCCCAATGCTAGCCTATGAGAAGAGTAGGCCTCACAGTAGTGGAAAACTCATTAGCTGCTTGTCACTACCAGGACATGCAAAACTTAACAGAACATGTCCTACCTTTTACTTAAACTCTCCCTGCCTTATGGATCACCCAGGGCCCACCTTAGGGGTGACTTAAGTGTAATAAAAGGGTAGTTCAAGGCTTAGTAAGTGGTTTTAAATGCCAAGTCAAAGTTTCAGTAAACTGCACACACAGCCCTTGCCATGGCAGGCCTGAGACAGGTTTGAAAGGCTCCTTGTGTGGTGGCACAATAAATGCTGCAGGCCCACTAGTAGCATTAATTTACAAGCACCTTGGTATATGTTAAATCACTGTACAAGGGACTTCCAAGCCATCTAAACATGCAAGTATTTCATACACCAATGCCACCATGTTTAGGGGAGAAGCCCATGCACTTTAGCACTGGTCAGCAATGGTAAAGTGCTCAGATACTAATGGCTAACAAAAAGAGACAGCAAAAAGAGGAGGTTGGCAGGCAAAACATTTGGGAAAGTCCACCCTAATGTGGTAATTTATATTAGACAGATACATACAAGCCGGAAAAATGTACAAGATTAGCATTGTTTCCCTACCAATCTCCCACCACTAATCTAACTGCTTTTGATACGTAGGGCCTGATGTATGAAATTTCCATTCACAACAAGTAGTCGCAAGCTGTACACTGACTTTTTGCAAATGAAAAAGAATTCTGTGAACTGGCCTTTTCACTAATAGGTCACTCAGTTGACAAAATTTAGAATCATAGTGGGGCGCAATTTGACCTACCTCATCAATATTTATGAGGGCGGTCATGATTGGCAACTCACTAAGATTAGATGCCACACAGGGATTTTGGTGTGCTGGGGTCAGCAAACTATCAAGTCGTAGTTGCATTTTAATAAAGATTTCTTTTTTAAAGCAGCCCATTTTAAGCTACACTGACTAATCTCCAACACAGTTTGTTAGATTCACATAGTGGAAAAAGTCCCAAAGAGACACCTTTCCTTCTGCGAATGTGTTACCACCCCAATTCAGGAATCATTAACTTGTCAATGTTTTGTGACTTGATCACTATTGCAAAACTTCGATACAGCCCTTAAGGAATGGCAGTTTGGAAAGGACGCAGTAAACATGCCCCATCCTCAAAGAGCATCATTATGAGTTTCTGATCCATTTTGAAATTTGCTAAGCTGCTACCAAATGCCAAAATGGATTTAGTATATAACAAATAACAATTGAAGTTGCAAACCCTGTGATTTTGTGAAATAAAGGCATTGGGGCTTTAAAATGGCTTTGTACATCAGGCCCTAAGTTAAATTAATTTTCCCGGACTGCCACAGTCCCTTCTCAGGTTTCATCAGAGTTATATATACGAATGTGGAGAGCTGTGTTCCTTTCATACACGTGATTATGCACACTGAAGCTTGAAGACTGTAGATAAGGCTCGTGTTTTGAGACCTTGGAGAAAGATAGCGAGATTTCCCTTCCAGTAAGAATAGCTGATGCACGAGCTAATGATGTATAATCAGTTGTTGGATGAGTTGGAGGTAGAGCTATCATCTAACTGGATGGCCATGTGCATCGGAGCATATGTGAGACTGGAATCTTCCAGAGGAGTTCCTGCCATACTCAGTATGGATGATAGGTACCTGCCATCCTCCCTCCAGGGTGGAACCCTTTTAGAGTAGAACCCTGTAACCCAAGAGGGCTAACAAGGAGGGAAGGAGCCAATAACAATTTGAGTGGTACACCAAAAGCTTTCTTTGCTTTGAATGAGGTTGAAAGATTTTAAGACAACAGAGTCACTCTTGGCCAAGCGGGTCTGATGGATTCCCGATGTCCTCTGCCCTATAGTTGCTAGGAGCTGTGTCTGCCCTTCGGCTAATTTCATTAGGTTTTCTGCCTGTTGTTGTATTGCAGCAGTAAATGCTGCTCTATCATGTTCTGCTTGGTCGGTGGACTGTCCCATGGCCCACTCCATTTTGGCCTGTCCCTCCCTCATTTGATTTATCAAGGTCTCCATCTTGGCAGATGGAAATCTCCTATCTGGCTCGCCACTTGTAATCCGAGAGGGCTAACAAGGAGGAAAGGAGCCAATAACAATTTGAGTGGTACACCAAAAGCTTTATTTGCTTTTGAATGAGGTTGAAAGATTTTAAGACAACAGAGTCACTCTTGGCCAAGCGGGTCTGATGGATTCCCGACGTCCTTGCTTGTTCCTGGTCCTTCGGAGTCTGGGTTTCTCTTCACCGTATTCACCCCTAGGAAAAAACAAAGGAGAGGTAGTAATTAGATCTCTGCTCTAATACTACAACTGTTATTGGGTAGCGAGTGAGGGCAACGTTTGTGGGAATCACCAACACCAGTGTGCACAACAAAAGAACACATTCGTGACAAGCAGCGAGATTCAGCCCACTATGTGAAGTGACGGTGCTCAAAGAATAGTGGGAGCGTTTGTTGGCAACACGGTAATTCGCCCCCCCTTCCCGTTACTCAGCCCCCCCTTTAAAGACAAAAGATCCCGGAGTCTGCTCCGTACCTTGCTTAGCCACGCATCTCCCTGAGCGTGGCTGGGCAAAGCGTTTTGTCGGTGGCCTCCTGGCTTTCCTTTCGATGGTAGTGTCGCCTCCTCTTCACTGTCGGGAACTCCCTCCATGACTCCGATGGTTCGCCACTCCGTTCGGCTTCTCCGTCTCTCTCCGCTGCTGCTCCCGGCTGCCTCTTCGGGTTCTTCCGGGTCCGCCTTTTTCCCTGAAGGAGTCGACAGGGATAGGCCGACAAACTCTGACGTCACGGGGGCAGGCGTCAGTTCAGGGAAGTTCGTCTCTTCCTTAAAGGGCCCGCTCCAGTCCTGTGAAGGAGACTGCACATCAGTCACGGGGGATACTACGGGGAATCCCGTGAACCCGTGACAAACCCCAAGCCTGACATGAAGGACTGTACCTAAGGGATACGGGGACTAGATCAGCAGCGGCCTGTGCAGGTAAGAGCGGTGGGGCGGTTGGGCCAGGGGGGGATTTAGACAGACGATGGCGAGGGAAAAATAATTATTTATGTAATTTTTTCTCTTGGTCGTCTGTCGAATCCCGACCTCACCGCTCTTACCTGTACAGGCCACTGCTAGACTAGTGGGCTAGGTACTATGCATCCACAAGCCACCACCATATTCATTTCCAAAGGCTCTTGAAGACAGAGACAGAGGACTGAGAGAGACATTGTTGGCTACTGCTATGTAGTTTTCTTTGTGAGCCGCAGGGCTAAACAGGCCTTTTTGTCCACCGTGTATTACCCCGGTGGGCTGGAGCCCTTGGTGGGTGGTTTTGTGAGCCATGGACTGCTCCTGGTGCCTCAGTAAGTTTAAATTTATTATAAAATTGATATTCTTCAATCAATCAATTTGTAGATTTGTAGAGTGTGA
This sequence comes from Lissotriton helveticus, assembly GCF_964261635.1. NCBI lineage: Eukaryota > Metazoa > Chordata > Amphibia > Caudata > Salamandridae > Lissotriton > Lissotriton helveticus. Next base: position 508,936,330 of record NC_136057.1, read on the forward strand.
GGTTATCCAGGCCATGGCAGTGTCCAGGTCTTTTGGGATATTCAGAACTGTGGAAGAGATGGAGAGGTGCATAGATGAAAGGGTAGCTTATTCCATTCTTTGCTGCTAGTTAGGAGGCTTGACATCCAGATCTGCTACGTCGAATGCTGGGGGCTGAGGATTAGAGAAAGGGACACGAGATGGGGGTATCTGGTGGGCTGATGGAAGCGCCAGTGGTGTTTCAAGTAAGAAGGACTGCTGTTGTGTAATGTATTGTATACATGAGTCTGGAGCTTGAACTGGCATTCTGGACAGGGAGCCAGTGGAACTCCCTGAGGTGGGGGTGATGGGGTTTGTCTAGGGAGATGCAGGACAAGTCTGGCTGTGGCGTTCTGTATTGTCTGTAGTCGGAGGAGGAGGTGGACTGGGATTCCTTCGTAGAGAATGTAGCCATAGTCCAGTAGGCTGGACATAAAGGCCAGGGCGAATTGTGCGTTTTAAGCTTTGAGGTAGCTGTTTGAATATCTTACAATGTGTGCAGAGGATGAAGAAGCAGGAGGAGGAGACAGAGTGACCTGAGTTGTCATGGTTAGCATGATGTCCAGATAGATGCCTAGGTTCCTAGCGCGGTCAATGGAGCTAGAAGTAGCTCCAAATTCTAAGGACCCCCAAAATGAGTCCCATGGGAGCCTTCCATTTCCGAAAATCAGTACCTCTGTCTTGTCCATGTTGAGCTTCACACAGTTGTCCTTTGTCCATTTGGTGACATCTGTCATGCTGTTGTGGAAGTTGGTTTTGGTGGTGTCTTTGGAAAGGGAGTGGATATTACTAGGTTTTTGACAATATTCTCTTCCACCATATTTTGACACAATATTTATGTAATTCCTAGTAAAAGTATAAGAAGACAGTGTTAATGTTCACAATTTTTTTGCGACAATATTTTTGAGTCTCAATCATTTTTAACTTGATATATTATCATGGAGCTGAGGCTATCATTTCAAGAGCTGGACCAGCCATGCCTTTATTGCTACAAGGAATTCCATGGGTGGAAGTGGGGGGTGCTTTCCCAGGGATATTAGTAGAAAGAGGGGTTAACATGACTTGGCGCAGTGATGCAACAACTGTGCATATGTCATATTTGTGCCATTGCATCACTAAGTCAGCTGGCTTCATTCACCCACCACGCAGATTGACCCTCTGCCCAACCTGGTAGACGGCAGGGTACTAATCAGCAGGAGGTTGTGAGGTGGGTTTTATTGTTTGGAAATTTGTCTCTGGAAACAATTGGTGATGGTGCCAAGAAAGAGTTCTAGATATCAGCTAAAGGGAAGAACCGGAGAGTAGGGGGACCCAGAATGGAAAGGCGAAACAAGAGGTAGTTCTGGTCCTGGAGCAGGCAGCCCAGTAAAGCAAATCGGAGCATCAAGGACTAGAGTAAAAATATATGGGCCTTAAGGCAAGAAGTTTAATTGAAATCTGTGCATAGAAATAAAGAGGGTGTGGGTACATTAGGGATGGGAATTATGTGGGAGGTTAGGTGAAGGAATAGATACTCATGGTTAGATTATTGTATAGGCCATATTTGGTTCAGCTGGAAGTTGTAACGTGAGCTCAGCTAGCTCCCGAATAAAGGGGCATTTTACACAGGGGTGTTTCATCTCCCACGGTTGCCCTCTGACTCCTTGCAGTCAGTCCACGAGTCCTGCCTCGGGCTTCCACTCTGCTTCCCTGAGCACACGCCACAGCTATGCCTCATATTTGCCATTATATCAGTGAAATAGTGGGGCATATTCTCAAGGACTTACCGCCGAGTTAACGGCACTTTATCACTGCCAAAGTGGCGATGAATACATCGCCCTAGTCACAAGCTGCTGCAAACAGCCCATATCACAGGTTAACCTCCGATAGAAGCCGCAAACAATATCGCCACAGTTGACCCCCGCAACTATCGCTAATGAGAGGCAGAGTAGGCCTTCCCGTGCAAAAAGCCGTGACAACACCAATCTGCAACATTCTCAACGACCAGCCAGGGAGCCAAGGCCAGAGGCACACATGAAGGGCCACAGATGCCATGGAGCCACTGACCATGCAGATGGGAGCCCCAGCAGGGCCACAACACCCACCGCCTCCCCCCTCAAATCCCCCCCGACCAACACCGAGGCAGCGCAGACAAAGACAGCGACCCTCAGAAAACGCTCCAATCTCACAGACCCAACACCAGAGAAAGTCATTGCCCACCACAGGCACAAAGTGACAACCATCCTCTGCATCCTGCCCATCATTGCCCACAGGCTGACGGTACCAACACAGCGGACAGCCAACATACCACCTCAGACAAAGCTGCTGGTTGTGCTCCACCTGTTGGCCCCTAATAGCGGACATAGCGGACATAGCGGAATAGCGGACATAGCGAAAATAGCGGACAGTCTTTCATCTCCTCTGGCGGTGGGTCAAGGTGTTCCCCAAGGCTCTATTCTTGCACCCACATTGTTCAATCTCTATTTGGAACCTCTGGGAAATCTCCTAAGTAAATCTGAGGTCAACTATCATCTATACGCAGACGACACTCAAATCTACCTCAAGGTTGCCTCCACTCACGATCTCTCCGTCCTAAGCTCTACCCTCGACTCCATTCAAAATTGGATGTCAACACATCAACTGATTCTGAATCCCTCCAAAACTGAATTCCTCCTCCTCTCTTTCTCCTCCCCCGGTTCAATCATGGATGGACCAGATGAATCTGCTGAACAACAAACCCATCATTGTTGACAGCGCAAAATCCCCCGGTGTCATACTCGACACAAAACTCAATCTACTCTCCCACATTAATTCAATTGCAAAGTATGCCCGATACCAACTGCGCCTTCTTTGGGGGATTCGTTGCTTCTTCCCGGAGCATGACCTTAAAACCCTGGTCCAATCGCTGGTCCTATCCAGACTGGACTACTGCAATTCTCTTCTGACTGGCCTCCCCAAATCCCACCTATCCCCCCTTAATTCTGTTCTCCATTCAGCAGCTCGTTTCATTTATGGGGCCAAAAGAAGCGACCACATCACTCCCATGTTATCCACCCTCCGCTGGCTTCCCATCGAGGCTAGAGCTATCTACAAGACTGCCTGCATCACCCACAAAGCCTTGCACTCCTCCTCTCCGCGCTACCTGGCGAATAAACTGAAACTCTCTGAAGGCTCTAGACCATCACGAAATGCGGAAAAACTACTACTGGAACCTCCCATTTTCAAGAAGGAAAGATCGATGGCTCAATCCTTTTCAGGCAGCGCAGTGAGAGTCTGGAACTCACTTCCGCCTCAGCTCCGGACCACCTCCTCCTCCCAGGCCTTCAAAACTGACCTCAAAGTTCTCCTCCTACAAAGACACTTCCAAATGTAATCCATGCCCTCTCTATTATCTGAAGGAAGCCCTTTTAATTATTGAAAAATCTACTTTGCATGACTTTGGAAGTGTCCTCCCAGTGTGTTATTGTGCCATTTATTGCAGTACTATCCTACCTGTGTTTGGGACTCATGGGTAACATGCACCCGTCACTTTCTCTTGTAACACACTGTTTTCTACCTCTTAAATGTGTTTGTTTTCGATACCTGCACAAGTGCCACCAGTGCCTTCGTAACGTTTGTTCTTTTGCTTGAGTGTCCTCCATATATTACAGTATTTTACCTCTATGTTTATTTTGTACGCTTTTGTAACCTTCACACGTCACTTTTTCCTCCTGCAATGCACCGTTTGCCACCTCTTGTATTTTGTTGGCCCACGATTGTCACTTTTGTAATGCACCGTTTGCTACCTCTTTATGTTTTTGGTTCATGATTGTCACTTTTGTAATGCACCGTTTGCTACCTCTTGTATTTTGTTGGCTCACGATTGTCATTTTTGTGTCATTTAATGTAACGTTTGCTTTTGTATGTTGCTCACTTGTAATGTTCTCATGTATCAGTTCTGTTCCTACTGTGAAGCGCTCTGACACCTTCGGGTAAAGTCCGCGCTATATAAAAACGCATAAATAAATAAATATTACCCTCCAACCAATAACCGCCTGAGTCAGAGGAGTCTCACGGCCAGCCCAATCCAAGTCCCTCACAACGGTTATGGATGACACCATCAGCTTGGTACCACACGCGAAGGCGGTAGTACTTTCTTTCATGAACTGCCCTGCGCTAGCTGGTTATGCTATTGCCTGAAACGGCTAAACTTTTAAAAATCGTCACTTGTGTTTTTTAAACGTGGTTCTGACATATTGTATTTGCATTCATTACTTGCCTGGAAGTTTATACTGACCTTTGGGTTGTTCTACTGTCCTCTGTGCCGGTCTCCCTTCCCTGGTCCATCGCGGGTCTTAGTCCCGTTTGTGTGGAGGGAAGTGGTACTTCCGGTCGGCAGTTGGCAGTCTAGCTTCAGACCGGGCCTCACTTCAAAAGGGGCATGCAGAGCATAGCGCGCTGCGGATGCGCGCAGCGGGTGCGCCAAAGGCAAGCCCGTCTGCGCCCGTCCGTACCAGAACGCTGCCAGGTGCCAGGGACCCTGGTCGTTTTTCTATAAAAGACACTCTTCCCATACAACTATCACATACCGGACAAGAGCTCTTGAATTTACAGACTAATCTGCGTCACAGCTGTAAAACAGAGTCTTGGCCATGCCCTGAAGACCCATTTTCCTACCGAGGTTGCCATTTTCAATCAACCCCCAATCTATTTAGCTGCTCAAGTGATCCCTCTTCAAAGACTTCTTATAGAGGGTGGAAAAATATGCTGTGCCACATTAGGTCTCTGCCTAAACATTTGATCGAAGTCTGGGACCTTGTGTCTTCAGCTCAACCTGAGATAGGCTTCTTCACTGAAAACTGGATGAAACCTCATTCAGTCCCGGCCATAACTCTAGGGATACCAGAGGGGTATAAAATGATTAGACTAGATAGGCCTATAAAGACCGGGGTTGGGGGGGTTAGCTATTGTACATAAAGACGACATCAACATATCTGTCTTAGATCAACGCAGTGATGCAACAGTAGAGATGCTGAATTTTAGAATAGACCTGCCCCCACAGGAGAGCTGGAAAGGGGCATTAATATATCGCCCCCCAGGACCACTACTGGATTTTTCCCTACAACTGGTGGAGTGTCTTGCTCCCCATGTGAAGGGGGAAATAACTTCTTATTATTGGGAGATTTCAATGTCCATAGTGAATGCCACTATAACCCCAATGTCCAGACTCTACTGACGGATCTATCCCTCCTGGTCTGTTGCAGCTCAATGAGGGGCCAACTCATATAGCTGGCCACACCTTGGACATTCTCTTTTCTAACTCTTCCAATAAAAAGTGTAAACCTCCTCAACAATTCACCTGGTCAAACCATTCAGTATAGAGTTTGATATCCAGCACATTAATAATCCTAAACCCCCTAATCAAGCTGTACCGTATCTGCGGAAGCAATGGCAGAAGGTATCAGCAGAAAACTTTCAAAGCACATTTATAGAGCCGCAATTCCTGGCATCAGACCCTACTGAGGAATCTCTGTAAAAATTTAATTTGGTGGTTATCACAGCTATCAACCACATTACGTTGCTTTTTGAGCCAATCCAAACGCCCGCAAACTGCTTGGTTTACTCCCCTATTGCGAAGCCAGAAACAACTATGCAGAAAACTGGAACAAGTTTGGAGCTTATAACATACTGAGGTAGATAGGGAAAAGTATTGTGCTTCCCTGACCAGCTACCACAAAAACATAAAGGCAGCTCCTGAAATGCACCTTATGTCTCAGCTGACTCAGGCTGGCAACTCTTCTAAAATACTGTATCAAATTCTCCATTCCTTCACTAATCCAAAAGCTTGTGAGAGTCTGGAGACTCCTTCACAAAAATTGTTCGATGACATTGCCTCACACTTTGCCCAGAAGATTGAACTCATATACGAGAAAATAACAGCAGCTAGCTGGTAATCCGTCACAGTCCCCTATGGCCTTGGATCACTTGGAAATGACAAACCAGCTTAAGTTAGAGTCCTTTCCTTCTATTACCTTAGCAGAGGTTGGAATCCTGATTCACAGGATAAAATTCGGATCTCCTACAGATCACATCCCAGTTACATTTATCCCATCCTTGGAGAATCAGCTGTCCCCAGTGGTGCAGAGTATTATCAATCTCTCTCTTTTAGAGGGATACGTTCCACGGAAATGGAAGGTTGCCCAGGTTAGACCCATCCGCAAGAAATCTAATATTCCATAGACAGACCTCTCTAATATCCGTCCCATCTCTCTTCTTCCATTCTGGAGCAAGATAATGGAGAAACATGTGAATATCCATCTGTCCAATTATGTCGAACTATCTGGATGTTTAGATCATTGCCAGTCCGGTTTTAGGCCCAAATATAGCACCGAATCTGCGTTACTTACAGTAACGGATAACATCAGAATGAACCTTGATAAGGGCCATTCTACAATTCTGGTGCTGCCGGACCTATCCGCGGTGTTCGACACGGTTTCTCATAGTGTCTTGCTCCGAAGATTGGAGGAAGTTGGTATAAGATACTCAGCTCTATCCTGGATGGAAAGTTTCTTGTCGAATCGCTCTCAGACTGTCAACCTAGGCCCTTATCAGTCGGCTCCAGCGGGTATGACCAAGGGAGTACCACAGGGCTCATGTTTGAGCCCAACTCCTTTTAACATATTTATTGCTCCCTTGGCCAACCTTATGAGGGCGTATGGGTCCATCCCCATATCATATGCCGATGATACTCAGCTCCTCTTTCCATTTGATAAATTCTCATCCCCAGTACAACTGGCGTTCTCCAACGGGATGAGGGCCATATCGCACTGGATGTGGAATAACTTCCTCCAGTGCAATGAGGGAAAAACTGAGATCATGCTTCTGGGAGAAGCCCCCCTCCTATGGACGCCAGATTGGTGGCCAAGGGATTTGGGCCCTCTTCCCTCTCCTAGGCTCACAGTTAAAAATCTGGGGATTCGTCTTGACCGTGATCTCAGCCTGAAAGAACATGTTACCCAAACAGCGGGCTCATGCTTTCATGTAATTAGCCTGCTACGCCGAGTTTTCCCTCTGCTCCCCGACTCTGCCAGAAAATATTTAGTCTAAGCGATGGTCTTAAGTCGTCTGGACTACTGCAATGGTCTGCTGATCTCGGCAAACAATGCCTTGCTCAGCAAACTACAGGTAGTACAAAACAAGGCAGCTCGGCTGGTCCTCAATGTTCCACCCTGGACCCCCTCTCTACCTCTTCTTGCGAAATTGCATTGGCTCCCTATCCGCCAATGGATTAAGTTTAAGACATGTTGTATCATCCATAAGGCTTTGGTTTATCTGGGCCCTTCCTATCTCGCCGAAAAATTCCTGCCTTATGCTCCCTCCAGATCCCTACGCTCAGGTGCTAAACACCTTCTGGTAGTACCGCGAGTAAGAAAGACCAGATTGGGAGGCAGAGCTCTCTCATATCATGGACCACACCTATGGAATGAACTTCCGCTCCCCATGAGACAGTGCTCGGAAAACTTGCAGTTCAGGAAAATGCTTAAGACCTTCCTCTTCTGCCATGACTGTTTATGACAAATGTGCTGCTATCCCTCATGGTCCTGCCGAAGCACAGAGATACCCCTTCGGGGGTCAATTCTAGAGATATATAAACAATTACACATACAAATACTCTATCTATACTTCCCCCACACTGCGCAGGAACATCCAGAGACCAAGCAAGGTGTCTACACACAGCAGGCAACCCACACATGTTATGTGCCAATTGACTGCACACATGTCCTACTTGTGCCCCCTGACAACACTGCGCACAATAGCCGCAACAGAAAGCACACGCATTCCAGCAATGTGCAGGTAATAGTGGACCTGCGGAGACTCTTCACCAATGTCGACGCCAACCACCCAGGCAGTGTGCATGATTCCTACAACTTCCAACAGTCCATCACCAACCAGCGATACCAGGATGGTACCCACGGACCTGCAGTGCTCGTTGGCACATACCAAATGTACACACACCACACACCTCAACTCCACAATCATTCAACTCACAACTCTGGGGATGCACATGCCACAAGCTCACATACAACATGCCAAACAACATGCTCACCCACCAGACACAACAGCACAACTTACTGTGGGAACCTGGACCAGTCGTGCACAGAAGCCATCAACGACATGGCCCCTCAGCCACACAATAGCAGAATGTGGAAAGGGGCGGGGCCCAGGCATGTGCGAAGGATGCAAGTGACCCATGAATCAGAATGTACACAATGCCTAGTGTGGCGTGGATGTGCTGGCCAGACTGCAGTATGCAGACCACTGGCATGTCCATGTCAATCTATACCGCTGGTGTTTGGACAGTGGACGCAACAATGTCACCCGAGCCAGTGGGGACAATTGTGGAAATGTAGCTTGTTATGCCTCCCCCGTAAGCGTGAGCGTAAGTGGGCTGGCCTGATGTACGCCATGTCAGCGTAGGGGTGTGAATAAAAGGCAGATTACTCTGGGTGTGGTCCTCTTCTGGAATGCCCAACATGTCTTGTAGTGTAGTTCCTATTTTCCCAATAGGCTCTGCGCATTGGAAAAACATAAACAGCAGTTTAGACGTAGGACTGAGGTCATCTAGGTCTCTACTGACTATGTTAGACTTAATTAGGTTTGCCAGCTAGCTCAGAGGTCACTAGAAACTTTCTCGAGTAAACAAGGAGGTGTTAACTTCCCTGAATAGACAAGAAGGGATTAGCTTCTGACAACCGCATAAACATGACAACTTTGCTCCCTCAGAATAAAGAGTATATCTCCAGAGTAGTGTGAAAACAATAGACAGCTATTTCACTCAGTCAATCGTGCATGCTTAATTTCACCAAGAGTGCAGAGAAATAGAGAGACGGGTGTTTTCAATAAAAGTTGTTATTTATTGAGCAGTCTTCTTTCTCATGCAAGAGAAATGAATTGCCACAATTGCAATACTTATCATGGAGTAAAGTGCGTACAGAAAAATGAGTATTATGAAATAATACTGTAAAAGCATTGATATGGTTTCTTAGCCATATGATACTGTAAAACGGATAAAATATATACATACATAAAAACATTGACTAACGTACTCAACTGGTGCTTCTAATATACGCCTACCCGGGTGTACCTGACCTAAGCCTAATACGTGGGAAGGAGTAAGAAAGTTGCAGTTTAAGTTAAGTTGTTTTTTTTGCCAAGAATCTGAATCAAGAATTCTCTTAAGGTTTTAGTCAGCTCCGTACCTTGGTTTATAGAATGAAGGAGGTCTTGTATCTCTCTCTCAGGACTCGATCTCCCAGCAACCCGCAAGGGTGACTGGAAACACCGGAGCTGGATTTCTCGGCAGGAGAAAAGATAGCGTCTCTCTCAGTGCGTCAAATGGGAGGGTCGGCTTCCTTCAGCACTCGCATCAGCTGGGCGTCGGGCAAGTAGATAGCCGCTCTGCTCCAAACCACCGTGTGTTTGCTTAAGGCAACGTTGGTATATTTATACATGAAAGGTGCCGTGTTTGACGTAAAGTTGGACATAAGACGTCACTAAGAACTAACAGTTCTTTCTGGACTCCAGGAGTTCTTGTGCAAATCAAAACAAAAGCAGGGGGAATTCCTGGGCTGCTGGAGGCTTGGTTTGTTTAAAGAACACGTTGTACTTTCTAGGAGTCTATGGGAGTAGCCTTGCCGTATTTGGACTGCATGGGCTATGACTAAATATGGACATGATTCTTATGCCTTTATAAGGATATGTTTTGTTATAACCACATAAGGGCATGAATCGGGGATATTTAATTAGGGTCCTAGATACATTCACAACACCCACTCCACGTATTAATGTCCATCATTACTAAATACTAAGCAATACTAAACATGTAACGATGCCTGTGTTTTCCAACCCACCCCAAAATACATAAATTGCATTTGAAATGGTATATGGTATATACACGAAAATGAGTATTTGTACTGTACGTCTTTCAAGCAGTGCTATCATTCATATAATGCATACATAAATATTTGCTGAATGAATTGCGAAAATTACATTTATGAAATGGCTCTTGATATAGAAAAGAAGGTCGAGACCATTTCATCACATATTTATACAATACTGTACATGTGCTAGAGGCTGAGGTAAAATATTGTCTCTAGAGTCTCTAAAAATAGAAGTTCAGTTCTCTAAGAATAGTTCTACTTTAAGCAGAGTACCATGTGCCAAAAAAAAGGTAAATATTTTGGAAATGGAAAAAATAATTTCGTTTTCAGGGGAAAAATAGTTCCAATTGTTTTCAGTAATGTTGTTTATCAAAGACTGAAGGCCGAATTCAGAGTTCAGGGAACGCTGTGTGCTCGTTGTTTTAAAAGTTATTCTCGTTGTTAGGAGAGAACATCATATCAGACAGGCTTGCAAAAAATTGGTCTACAACAGTAGGTGAGAGTTCGACCAAGTTTGAAAAAGCTGAAATTGTACATATGTGAGAATCATTGCTATCATCGATGTCTGGATCAGCAATGCTCACAGAATGTTGTACCTGTGTGGTGCTGCTTTCATCTCGTACTTCACCGCCACCTAATCGTAATGGTGAAGTCTGAACGAATGCCGTCATCAGAATAGGTAGCCGCTGGGGACAACACGTTGCATGAGCCGTCACTGAACCAAGCAAAGTATCGATATCCATAGGTACTGCTGATGGTAGTGTAAGACAGATGTCCAACACGCATTCTTCTCCGCATAGCAGACATCGAAGCACAGGTAAGATGCAATCTTGCCAGATTGGTCTGAATGAAAGAAACCAGGTTGCAGTCAGATCTCTAAGCCGGGCCAATCCGAGGACTCTAGTGATTTGGTCTCGGCAGCGTATTGCTAGGATCGTTTTTTCCATTGTAGCTGGAGTTTTGTCTGTGGCTTGGCTTGCCATATCGGAGTAGAAGGATCAAAAATAAAATTCCTGCTACGAGTCCCAAAAGAAGAGGCAGGCCGCCGAATACAGAATGCACAAATTTCGGGAAGATGCCCAGAACTGTTTCAAAGGGTGCTAACAGTCCAGAAAAAATTGTCTTAAATACATGTGTGATGCCACTGGTATCAGACATGTTTAAAATTTGACCTAACATTTCTACTAAATGCACGGGGCAATTTGTTGATAATAGGGAATTTATCTCTGCCGCTGTCCTTGCAACTTGCAGATCATACGTCTCTTTGGACGAGGTTAAAGGCACAGTTGTCTGTAAAAGAATAGACTTTATTCTGCACTAAGTATCAATTCGAATAGAAGAGATATTCAAAGAAGGCCATATTGCAGCCTCCATGTCTTTATTGCCATTTGGATACAATACTTGCATACAGCAAATGACCCTGGAAGTAACGGTTACGAGATAGGCTTTTCCTGGCACCATGCCACAACAGCTGTGGTCACTTATTAGAACATAGCTGCCGTTGGAAAGCTGTCTGAAAAAAGGCTCTATCTGTGTTGCAGGAGTGCCTTGCAGGTGACATGAAAGGTTATTTGATGAACCTTCGCAGGCTCCATGCAAGTTAATACCTTGACACAGAAGTGTACCGCTTAGTGATTTTTTACAATTGTTACCACTAAGGAATACCTCTTTTTTCCTTCACTATAACATTTATGTGTATAAGGTAATTTCGAGGTTGATTTGATGTATCCTTTACCCAACCTTTCATACAGGCCTGCTGGTATATACTTTTGGCAATATTTAAACTGGAAAGTTGTTATTGGGATTGTAATCGTTCCATGTATTATCCATGACAGGTCTCTCTGACATTGTCAATGGTAATCTCTCAAGTTTTTCAATGCTCAGAATCATATAGTCTGCTCCTTTTTGTGCCAAACTGATTTGTTTATCAGTAAGGTTAAAGATAGAAAATAATGACCTTGTGTTGATTAGACGCCATGGCACGTAGCCTGAACGCAGGTTTTGCAACGTCCAGCCTAGCTGTACAATAGAACGTAATTGGGACTGACCATGTTGTAATATTAGCAAGTCCTGCTCTATTATATCAATAGCAGATGATACAATACTGTCCAGTGAATAAATTCTGGAGGACAGAGTCGTTAACCCATTGTCCATTACAGAAAGGGATTTTTTCAAATTTATACGATCAATTTCTCGTATTTTTTCAGCAGTTTCAATTTGCATTACTTTCCAAGCCTCATTGTAAGCTGCGTATATACCGCCGTATATGAAACGTTTTTGACGCTATTTGCAAAGTCCCAATATGAAATCTCGCAAGTCAGCACCTTCTTTAAGTAAAGTTAAGTGTTGCTTAATTTCTGGCAGTGTGGATTTCTGTATCCACTCAAGGCAGAGTTTTCCTACACTATATGTTGTAACTATCCCTGGATGTTGTCTCTGGGAATATCTTGGGTCTGGCCTGTTCTGTTTGAACCCCTGTGTTTTGTTCAGGAATCTATCTTGACAGTTATTTGTGTCTGTGGGCCAGATCAACCATTTTTTCCAATCAGGATTTGTTCTGTTTTGGTGTAAAATATGGGATACGTCTATCTCTACATCTGTAGTGCTATTACTATCAGGTATGGGCTTTGGAATAGACGGTTTGTTTAAGTCTTTTATCTTGGCTAAACCAAGATAGGTTGTCTGTTGAATGGTGTCATTAAGGAATATTATGTGTTCCGGGATCATGCAGGCTCTAAATAATGCTTCTAGACCTTGTACCTGCCAGTCTTTTGAACCCCAGATAGTTTTCGTTTCAATGTTGTTTTTCCAAAATTCAAAACCAAATGTAGACATTTTATCCTAAAACTTTTTAGAATAAATCAATTTAGTATTTGTCAACATTGTTTTCATTCCTGTCTTATTTAACATTTTAAAATAAAACGTTTCTGGATCACTCTTGTTAAACCCTGAGAAGTATGTGAAGTTCTCATAAAATGTTTTCGAGCTGCCTTTTGGCGGTGTTGGACAATGTTCCCATTGATTATAAGTTAAAACATTTCTAGGTTGAGCAGATTTATGCAAATAGTGATGACCATAGTGGTTAAAACAGTACATTTCTTCATAGTTCGATGAACCCTGTAAATAATCATGTTCTGTAAATTTTGCTGACATTTCTAAATCTGACATCATATTATTAATATTTTCGAAGTCCCAATCATCAGAGAAAGTACTTGGTGTCACAAAGTCACTTAAGGAAACCTTGAATTGATGTAGATATTTCAAGAGCTCAATCGGGCCATAGATTTCATAATCCATTTTGTCCCATGCTACCCCACCGGGTATAGGATTGGCTGTGATGTTTACTGATGACAGTTCTCTTTTTTCGATGTGTGAAGATCTGTGAGGCTTTAGGACCAAGTGGATGTTCTGACTTGCTGTGACCATTGTACCATATTTTCCATCAATAAATCTACCCAAACATAAAACCATGATGAGCCAAAGTAGGAGGAAAAGTACACCTAACATAATCCAAAATTCAATCCATGGTGAAATCAGATATGTTTCTTTTAGTTGATGAAAGAGTTTAGTCATTTTTTCTTTGAAAGTTTTTGTTGCTGGCGTTTCTTCATGCTCACTTGGATCATCAGAAAAGTCATCAAAATTGATGAAGTAGCCAGATGCAGTTCTGTCAATTGTTGGAATTGCTTCCGGATTTTCTTTAGTCTTTGCATTTTTCTTTGTTTCATTAGCATAGTCTGAGGCTACATCGTTGCAGACAGGCATTTCTTGACGAACTGTTGCAATTTGGGTTTCAAGAGGCACAAGTTCCATGGCTTTGTTGCATAGTCCTTTTTTATTCACTGCAGGTTTATCAAATGTGATTAGTCTCTCAGTTTGAACCTTTGGATTTTAGCAAGATTTGGTCTTCTGCTATTTCTTGGGAGTCCACTGGGCCTATTACTTATTATTGGCCACATGTTGTGGTTTTACCAGGTCGATGGATACAACTCTGTTCTCCTTTTTACCAGCAAGTGGCGGTAGTACTACTGATCTTATTCCGCTGACAGCTAAGACAGGTACTGCTTTTCTGTAAGAAGGCCCAAATTCCTTCTTCACCGCGATCTTTTCTCTGACTAGATCCCCAATCTCTGGAATCCAGACAGGTCTTGCAGGGACAGGTGGTTTCTCCTCAGTGGCTGTTGGCTTTAACTTTATGTTACTAAGACTTTTTCTTGTTTCATTTAAGTCCTGTAAAACAGCCAAACGATCTTTGATATCAAAGGCTTTTTCTTTTACCACTGAAGTCTGACAATCTAAGTCCTGGATTTTCATTCTAGTGCCGAACAATAGTTCATAAGGAGTGATACCTTTTAGAGATTTTCTTGGCAGATTGTTAAGACTACGTTGGACACTTGTTAGATGTTTGACCCACCCATCACCCGAACCTAATACCCTCGCCGTTATAGATTGCTTCATGTCACGGTTTTTTCTTTCCACTACCGCATTTCCCTCAGGATGGAAGGGAGAAGAGTACCGCAATGCAATGCCCATGCTAGTCATGGGCTCTTTGTAAACTCGAGAGCTAAACGCAGGACCCTGGTCAGAATGTAGCATGCCAATTGCGTATGTGCCGATAAAGACTCACAAATCTTTTATAAAAGTTCTGGCGTCAGCCGAGTGCTGGGGCCTACATTTTTAAGTGAATCTAGTCTTAATAATTGTGGGGACACATTTCTCCGGCTGGATTTCTGCGTATAGCTAGCCTGATGCTTTCTAATAAAGGTGTCCTGGCAGTAGTCTGGTCCGGTTCACAACTGCGATCTCTGTTGCAGTCTTGACAATCCATTGCAAAGTTGTAAATTTGCAGGCTCATCCCCGGCCACCAGTATTCTGATTGTAATTCTTTTAGAGATTTCACGATCTCTTGGTGCCTCAGACCCTGTCCCATATGCGCTTCTTGAATCAAGTAAGCCCTCCGGTTAGTGTTTGGAATTACTCTGTCTCCCACTCCAGGGATTTGAGCAAAAGGAACGGAGTTTACAACAATTATGTATGTACTACTGAGTGGATAGTTGAGAGGTGATGCTGCATAGTCGCCTTTTAATGAGGTTTTTACTGCCAGCATGGTTTCTCCATCTATGTGTTTTTTAGAACGCTTTTTTGTGGCTACGGAAGCCGGTTGAACCGCTGCCGCTGTGGCTCTATTAGCCAATGAATTCCCTGCAACGTGAACGCCATCACGTTGATGACTCAGTGTATGTATCACATGAGTCTTTTGTAGTTCTTTCTGTAAAATAACTACTTGTTCCCAGAGCTTTTTACGCTTTATTGTGGCACCTGTCTCATCTTTGAAACCGTTTTTGACCCAAGTCTGCATGTCCTTATTGTAAGACCGGATGCAGAAATGCGAATCGCACACTATTAGTGTGGGGAATTCGCGATCGGCATTTTCAAGCGCCATATTTAAAGATCTTATTTCAGCTCGCTGAGCTGTACAGTTTCTGAATGATTCAGTTTTGGTGATTAATGGTCTGAATTTACCTAAGCGCCAGCGACCTTTAACAATCGCGCATGCTGCATTGCAAGATTTTTTATCCACAACATAGTGTTGTGCAAATCTGTCTGTGTAGATTACGTAGCTGTATTGTTCGAGAGGCATTATTTCGGTCGGCAGAGGACATTCATGTTCGTATTCTAGATCTTTTCGTTTTTTCATTTTTGGATCAAAAGCGTGTTTCACGTCTTCTGCAGCAAGAGAATTTTCCCATTGTATCCATTTTGGATCTAAAGCCACAGCATTTGGAATGCGTGGTCTTGTTACTGCCTCAAGGGATGATTCTGCTGTCAAAACAGATATGTTTCTCCCTTGGACTAGGGCTCTTTCTTTTGCTACAGCAGTTTGAACCGCAGTTAGAATTTTTTCAGTAGAACTGAATTTCATTTCAGCTTGTGTGTACAAGTGTGATTTATAAGCTATTGGTACCGTTTCTCCCTCATTAGAGGTCAGGTACGTGAATCCGCATCTTCCTGGGATGACTCGGATTACAAGGTTGCGTTCGTTTGCGCATGTTTGCAGTTTTGTTTTAGTTAACATGTCTGTTTGTAATGATCTTAAAATTTCTGTGTGTTTCTGAGTCCAATTAATTGGTTTGAAATCAAGTTTTATTAATTCATAGAGAGGTTTAACCCTCTCTGCATAATTTAGAATGTATGTTCTTCCGAAATTCAGGAAACCTAGTATTGATTGTAAGTTCTTCAGCGTTTTTGGAGCTTGGAGTACTGCACATTTCTCTAAGAAATTGTCTGCTAGGCTTTTGCTTTCACTTGATAATTCATATCCTAAAAACAGGACAGTTAGATGGGCAATTCGTGACTTCTTAAAGTTGAATTTATACCCTTCAGCTGCGAACCCAAGTATTATTGTATTCACTCTTTTTAAGTGTGTCTCCAAGTCGTCGTCTGTAAGATAGATGTCATTGACATATGATAATGCCTCATCATCATACATTTGTAGTAACTCTGTTACCCTTGCTGAGAATAATCCTGGGCTATTCTTGAATCCCTGTGGGAGTCGACAGAATTGTTTTTGCGCTCCCATTGTTGAGAAAGCGGTCGGTGCAATGTTTTGACAAAAGAAGCCATTTGAGATATCTAATGTTGTTTTATATTTTTTGCACATGATGTTATTCATTAGTGCTGCACTGTGTGAGTTTTGTACTGCAAATGTTTTGCAGCAGGAGTTTAGGTGTCTGTAGTCCAAAACTAGACGATATGAATCGTCTGGCTTGGAGACAGGAAACAAAGGATTGTTCATTTGTGTGGTGCATGTTTCAATCACCCCCTGATATTCAAGTTGATCTAAGATCTCCCTGACTTGTTTTTTAGCTTCTTCCTTAACAGGATACTGCCTTTGTGCAGTTGGTTGATTTTTTAACTGAATTTTATGGTGAGGAGAATCCTCATCCCATCCTACATGATTTTTTTTATAATGCAGGAGCTTGGAACACTGCCCATTTTCTAGCAAATGTGTATTTTTTATGAATTGGAATGTGATTTGAGAAGGCAGGCATAATCATTTCTTCGCCATGAGGGCACTCCCTGACAAACTCTGGTGGCCAGTCTTTCTCAGCTAACAGGATGTCATAGCCTTTCGAAAGGTTATCCCAAAAGAGACACCTTACTTTCGTAGTCTTGTCCCCCTCTATACGTAATGTTATTTCATATAATTTATGGGGTTTTCTAACTCTGGTGTCTGCAGTTTCCACTTGAATGTATTCATTCGTGTCCACTGTCTCCAAAAGATTCAGCAGAATCTTGCGAGCTATGGTTACTTCTGCTGCGCTGTCTAGCATTGTCTGGGCCCACTCTCCATTTTTCAGTTGTGTCCTCAGAATCCTCGACATGTTTTATTTTAATACTATCCACCTTCTTCTTTGGAAATTGTAATTTTTTACTTTGATGAGCAGGTTCCTTGTCTTTGGACTTGACGGGCTCTTCTTTGTGTTCTGACCGTCCTCTTCTTTCCGATTTCTGTGAGGAATTCTGAAAAGATCGAGAGGGACGTGTATCAATATCTTGATATCTGTCAGGTTTCCTTAATTTATCCCTATCTCTAAGGTTGTATCTTTTCTCAGAGGGCTCCCTGTGGGGAGACTTGCCTCCTCGTTCTGGAGATCTATCTCTTCGTTGAAGAGACCTTCCTCTGGACTGAAACCGTTTTTCTCTGGGAGTGGATTGTTTATTACCCTCCCAACTCTTTTTTGAAGTATTGAGATTATTTAAAAAACAATGTTTTTTCAGGATTTTCAGTTAGTTGGGGTTTTAATGGTTTCCCACCCAAACTATCTCTAACTAGTTCTTCATAGGATTTTTCTATGATTCTGGCAAGTTCAAAAGGTTGTTCTGCTATATCTGTTTCTTTCAATTTTTGGCGGATCGCCACAGATGCTGCTTCTCCTTTTATGTTGGCTAGTAATATAGCCGAGACTTGCTTAAAGTCTTTTAGTAATTTCATACCTAGAGTTAAAGCAGGTTCTGGACCGTATTCATTTTGAATCTGCTTTAGTACGTCAGGTATAACCGCCATGGACGGAACACCATGTGTTTTTGTGTAAATCGAAGCAAAGACTGTGCCCCAAGTGCCACAGTCCTCCACATGTGGTGCGATCCCCATTGGAAGACAGATAGTCAGAATTCTCATGAGGTGTAGTATCAGGAAATACCGCCTCTATTTGAGTGATTTTCTGGGCTAACCAGAATGGAATCTGTTCCCGTTTTGCGGGAATTTTGCCAATGGCTGATTGTATATTCTGTGGTGTGATTTTATTTGTGTTCCCCTGGTGAGGGGTGGTCTGTGGAATTTTTATTGCTGGTTCGACTGTTGAAGTCCGCATGACATATTGGACCAATTGTCTGTGTATTTTAATTAATATTTTTAGCTGAGCTAAGAGTTCTCGGTCTGACACCTTTTCAATGTCGGGATGTGGTGTGTAGCTGGCTAGAACCGGCCACGTGGCTCCTGGTCTACCTAGTGGACCGAGCCTGGTGATGTGATTTTGATGTTTTAGGGCGCCATTAAACCAGAGCAGGTGCTCTTGGTATGTTAGTGGAATTTCAACGTCCTCGAAAGGAGCATATTCATCCGGAGGTTCCTCTATTTTGTAATAGTGGAAATCTTGTGTGATAGCATGTGCTGCTGGAAAATGTATCCATGAATAGAATACCTCTGTCTGCCGATATTCATGGGCCTCTACCACAAATATGACTGTACCACCTCTTGGTGATAGTCCATTTTCTATAAGTTTAAGAGTTATACTTCTTCTTACATTTACCGGAATGATTATAGCATTCGGGTCATCTTCTCGGAGACTTGTGTCATCCGCTAAGAGTTGAGCTGCTATTCTAGCTCTCTCTCTTTCGTCTTCACTTCCTCCCATTTTAATGACAGAAAGTTTTGTTTGCAGAGCAAGTTTCAAGGGAAACAAAGATTAGGTGCACAATATTTTGGAACACTGTATCCCTCAACGTTGACTAAACCAAAAACTAATACATAGGAATCTCTTCCTACTAAGTTCCGGCAGATATTAACCTTTTACCCACTCCAGACATCTTTTGGAGTATTTAGGGGAGAAAGGAGTCTGTGTGAAAAGCACGACTGAGTTACTCTAGAGTCTTGCGTTAGATTATCGCCTTACCAAACGTTGGGTGCCAGGTAGTGTAGTTCTGTTAGAAACGGGACCCTGGCCGGCCAAGACTCGCGTCGAGGTCAGTCAGGGATCACTATTTCCAAGGTCAGGGCTAGGGAGTCACACACCAAGATAACCCCCGCTCACCCTCTAGGTAACGTGGCGCGAGCAGCAAGGCTAATCTCAGAGGCGATGTGTAAAGCGTTTGCGCGCGCACCCCAGCGACAACAACCAAAGGCCCACCACAAAGGAAACTCCACACAAGGTTATATCAAAAATAGCCTTTGTATTATAATAATAAAAACACATTAGATAACACACACACTTTACAATGTGCCAACAGGCACGGGCAAGATTTACAAGGGATTATGTACAGGACAGGGCCACCTGGACCACTGTCAGGGGTATGCACTTGTTAGAAATAATACTGGTAGGTATAACACTTTAGCACATCAACATATAATGACTGTAACACAGAAGTAGTAAATGTAGCATACAACCAGTAACTACTGGTAAAGAGAAAATACCTCCTACGCCACCCTAGTCTCTGTAGGGAAATCACGCAGGGAGCTAGGACCTATGGAAGGAAAACCTATCACCTACTATGCCACCCTAGTCTCTGTAGGGAAATCACGCAGGGAGCTAGGACCTTATCATCAGGACCTATGGAAGGAAAACCTATCACCTCCTACGCCACCCTAGTCTCTGTAGGGAAATCACGCAGGGAGAAGGAAACCTATGGAAGGAAAACCTATCACCTCCTACGCCACCCTAGTCTCTGTAGGGAAATCACGCAGGGGGAAGGAAACCTAAAATAATCACCTAGGCAAGTAACATTTAGCAAAGGCAATCAAACATCAACATTCCTCTAAGCAGGTTACTTTTAGCAAAGGGAAATAAAAGAACAAGGCATTACCTAAGCAGGTCACTTTTAGCAAAGGTAATGACACCAACAATCCTCTAAGCAGGTCACTTTTAGCAAAGGGGATAAACACATAAAGAATTACCTAAGCAGGTCACTTTTAGCAAAGGTAATAATAAACAAGAATTGCACATGTAACATTAAAACACATTCAGAGGTGCAGGTTAGAACTTTTGCGCAAGAATCATATAGCAAAGAAATCACAATGCGCAGGGTGCATGTAGCACAACACTCAAAATGTCCCTCAGGCCAACTGGCCTCGAAAGGGGCGGAATGCCCTGAGTCTCAGTGTCAGGGAGGTCTGCGCAGGCAGCACAGAACACAAAAGCCTAAACGTAGCAACTGTCCACTAAGTGCTGGACAGTTGTGAATAGCAGGTAGGCAGACGTTGGAGCCAGGTGGGCTCAAGAACAAGGAATGGCACCCAAGAGCCTCTCTGGGGCTCTAGAACAACTGTGGGCGCTGTGAGCCTTTCTGGCTCTAAATAAATCAACTGCCCCCTCGAGCTTCTCTGAGCTCGCAAAACAAAGTAGGCAATGTAGAGCTTCTGCGCTCTAAAACAATTAAAATGCTCCCAGAGCCTCGGGGCTCGTAAATATAGGAGTAGGGCGGGAGCCTCTCGGGCTCTAAATCAACCAATTGCCCCCAGGAGCCTCGGGGCTCCAAGCACCAAAAATGCGGCCACGTGGGAGTCCCTCACGGGGGACTCAGGAATCAATAATGCCCCCCTGAAGCCCTCGGGCTTCACGCTTGCAAGGAGCCTCTCGGCTCCCACGAAGAAAGGCAACACACGTTGGAGCGGCCCTCTGCCAATCGGGGCCGCTCAAAGAACAAAGGACCCTGTCCCCGCACTCACCGGTACCTCGCTGGTGCTGCGGGGGCAGGGACACTGCAGGCTCTCCTCCTCCCTCGTCCCGGGGCTCTCCCTCCGATCGGGAGCCTCGGGCAGGACACGCCGGCGGCTTCTCTGCTGCGGGGGCGGGACTTCCGGTCGGCCTCGAGGGGGCCGCGCAGTGATTGGCCGGTCGGCCAGATACTTCCGGGTCGCCGCGGGCAGCGCGGCGGCTCGCTGTAGACAGGCAGGCGGGCTCTCAGTACCCGAGGAGTGGGCTCCCTCGTGGTAATTATAAAATCCAGGTACGGGGCAATGCCGGGTGGCACCGGCCTTCAAATTAAAACATAAAGCGAGGTAGGCACTCGCGATGCGCCGCAAATCGGCCAAATCAGGCGGGCAGATGCCGGGTGGGCACCGGCTGGACACAAAGCGCTCCCAAGCGCTTAGGGGCTAAAGAAAGCGCTCCTAGCGCTAGAAATATAAGCAAAGCGCTATTGAGCGCTGGGGCACCAGGAAAGCGCTCCTAGCGCTATAAATCAAATAAGAGCGCCTCCAGGCACTCTAAGCAAAAAGCAAAAGCTCCAGCAGGGACTGGAGGCAGGCAGGGGGGCAAGGCAGGGCCAGAGCCAGCACACTGGGTCTCCAGGCAGGGAGACAAGCCAAGTGGCGGTCCTCCTGGCCCCAGCAGCAGCAACAGCCCCCTCTGGCAAGGATCCAAAAGTAGAACAATTTCTGTGGGGACACAGCCCCATATTTATACAGAGAAATCCTTTGTTAGGAGGTGCAGGGTGGGGGGAAACCAGTTGCAGCTGGCTTGGGAGTACCCTTGATGGCCCAGCCACCCCTTTCATTCACTGGGGAGGCTTGGGTCATTAGACAAACCACAGGGGGGCGGAGCCAGCATTGTGTGGGGAAAAACCCAGCCCATCCAGGACACAGATCTACTCCTCCCACACATCACTCATGCTGATCTCACACTCACCACCGGGCAGACCCATCCAGACTTCCTGGAGCCTGGCATGCCAGCCAGCTCCAGCCAATCACGCTCCACTATCCTCACTGCACACATACATCAATGTCCAGAAGTAGCACTTCCCTTCTAGACACATACAAGCCGCACATACCATTGCGCAGCATTCATTCTCACGAGTTCATACATACTAAACTCGAGCCTGCACTCCCCACACATCAGGAACTACCAGGGCACACACATTCCCCATGCATTACTATGGGAGGGCAGGCCAGCCATACTACACGCACGCACTTTCACTCTGGGACACAGGGAAAAAGTGCGCCAAGACCCAAAAATCACTACACAGGGTCATACATAAAGGCAAAAAGATTAGGGGTGAACCTGCCCTAAGGCCCAAGTCTAACACGACCCCCTTCCAGCCAAAACGCAGGGCAGACCGATCACCACCGTGATGGGCTTCCCTGCTTGGGGCGATAAAACAAGGACGCGGGCCCATAACTGCAGGGACACCCTCCTGTTTTACGCCACGGTGAACCCCTAGGGTTCCTTCTAAAACTACTGTAGGG
Organism: Lissotriton helveticus; assembly: GCF_964261635.1. NCBI lineage: Eukaryota > Metazoa > Chordata > Amphibia > Caudata > Salamandridae > Lissotriton > Lissotriton helveticus. Next base: position 508,958,710 of record NC_136057.1, read on the forward strand.
ACTAACTGGGGTACCCCACTGATACTCTCCAGCTGCCCTCGGCCAGGACCAGGCCCTAGGCCACCCAGGTACCACTGGATCCTGTATACTCACAAAGTGGGGGGTAGTAACCCCTGGCACATAATAGCCATGCTCCACTCTTCCTGTCTGTAAGACAGGGCTAGACTTCCACTGGTTCTCCAACCTAGGGTCTACAACCTCAGGCGGACCAGGAGTCTCAGGGAAGGCTCTCCTCCCCTTACCTCTTCTCCTAGGGTTCCTCCTCCTCCTGCGAGGGGTACCCTCTAAACACCAGTCTCCCAACCTAGGGTTTAACCCATCAGGTGGTAACGGGGTCAGAGGTGGGCTCTCCCACCCTCTGCACCCCCTTCCAGAGTCCTGCTCCCTCCCAACCGGGGCGGTACCTCTGGAGAAAGAACTGGTTAGGACACTGATTACGGTAGTCCCACCCTTCAGGTCAGGCTGATCCTGAACCTGGCCATCCAACCTCCGGTCTACAACCTTTGGTGGAATCACTGCCTGGCACTCCAGGACTTCTGGGGATTCACACACCATCCCCCTGAGGCTAGCAAATGACACATATGTTGTGTGACTGTCTGCCTGGCGCAGATCTCCCGCCTCCTGTCCACCTGACAGTGCGCAAAGGTCCCCCAGCACAGAAGTGGTGTCACCATGGTCACTACACGGGATCCTAGCCCCACTGGGTAGTCCCTGACCCACTGGTTCTTCCACTGGGGAACTCCCCCAATCACTCCTCACGCTGGACTCCGGTACTCTCCCTACTGGAGCAGTACTGCCAGACTCTATAACCATGGAAGCTCCGCTTACAGATGCTCCAGGTTCTCTACCCACTAGGAGATCTCCCTCAAGTGAACTAACAGGCAAGTCTAGGTTCCCTTCCTGGTGTTCCCTAAAGGAACCATCCAGGCTCTGTGACAAGGCTTCGGGCGTCTGGGGACTCTCTGTCACACACTCACTCCCGCTCCACTGAGACAGGCAGTCAGCCCCTACACTCTTCTCACTAACCAAGGACCTAGCTGGGCTACTCTCACCCTCCTCCACCACACTGGGCTGGAAGACACCTGACCCACTATTGTTGGAATCACTCACTAGTGACTCAAAAGAACCTCTCGCACTGTCCCAGCGTTCTGCTTCCTCTGCAAGGTCCCAAGGACAAAAACACTTCAACTTCAGCAGGTGCTGGCGCAACTCTGGACAAACAACACTGAGCAACTGCTCTTTGAGGAACATATTCACCACACCGTCCACCTCATTGTCCGAGTTAGCCGTCAGCCAACCCCACATTGCATCCGAACAGTCATCCACAAAATACCCCCACTTCTGGTGAGATGGTTTCTTAAGGTTCCTAAACCTCAACCTATTCTCCTCCTCTGGGGAAACAGGAACCATACTCGGGGAACTGGGAGTGGGACTGTCTACACTGACATTTAAAAAGCTGCCACCACTGGACTCCACCCTCCCTGGGGAATCCAGACAATTACAACTGTGCGCAGGGAAGAGTCTATCCTCTAGGGCTGCTCTCTCACGGATGATGGCCCTTCTCTCCACCTCTATCCTCTCCTGCGCTAAGAGTCTTTCGATCTCTAGCTGCGCCATAGCCTGGGCATGCTCTAACATGAGCTGTTCCATCGCTAACTGATGCTCCCTTTCTTTCTCCCTATCTTCCCACTCTTCTGGGGACAGGACAAGGGATGGGGCGCTGGTACTGACACTGGGCCTAGCAAGGGACTCCCTATCTATGGGGTCCTCACTATCTGCTGGGGCCCAACCACTGTCATCATCCAACTCACATTCTTCATCAGAATCTTCAGGGCTCCCCACAGACTCACCACCCTCATGGCGTGTGGCCTGGGCCCTTTCCTCGCTGCGCTCAAGATCCCTTTGATCCTTATACCATTGGACCAGGTGGTTCCTAAGTTGGTTCTCAGTATCTGACTCATCCACCCCTATGTCTCTCTCTCTACAGAACCTTTCCAACTCCTGCATACTGTACCAAACTAGATCACTGAGATCAAAAACAGGCTCCATTTTGGCAGACGTTCTAGAGACGAGATCACACAGGGAACCTGGGGGTCTGAGCTAAACAGGAGTATACAATCAACAAAATTCAGCAAGATTCCTATCTCAGAACTTGCACTCCACTGTCCAGCGTAACACACACTCATTCACACACAACCCTCCCCTCGGACTGGTAAGGCAGTTTCTACCACCCCTGATTATCTCAACCTGACCACTAGCGACACAGGTACCAAACTCTGGGAGCAGGGCGGGGAACAAGGTACTGGACAAAATACAAATGACACCTTTCAGGAGAAGCAAAACTGAACTTCCCTAAAAACAATAATCCCAAAAATGTGGTTATCTAAAATTGCAGAGTTTTGAAGTGTGGCCTGTCGCCACTGTGGTACAGCGCAAACGCAAGTCCAATCCGCACCGCTAGCCACCAATGTTAGAAACGGGACCCTGGCCGGCCAAGACTCGCGTCGAGGTCAGTCAGGGATCACTATTTCCAAGGTCAGGGCTAGGGAGTCACACACCAAGATAACCCCCGCTCACCCTCTAGGTAACGTGGCGCGAGCAGCAAGGCTAATCTCAGAGGCGATGTGTAAAGCGTTTGCGCGCGCACCCCAGCGACAACAACCAAAGGCCCACCACAAAGGAAACTCCACACAAGGTTATATCAAAAATAGCCTTTGTATTATAATAATAAAAACACATTAGATAACACACACACTTTACAATGTGCCAACAGGCACGGGCAAGATTTACAAGGGATTATGTACAGGACAGGGCCACCTGGACCACTGTCAGGGGTATGCACTTGTTAGAAATAATACTGGTAGGTATAACACTTTAGCACATCAACATATAATGACTGTAACACAGAAGTAGTAAATGTAGCATACAACCAGTAACTACTGGTAAAGAGAAAATACCTCCTACGCCACCCTAGTCTCTGTAGGGAAATCACGCAGGGAGCTAGGACCTATGGAAGGAAAACCTATCACCTACTATGCCACCCTAGTCTCTGTAGGGAAATCACGCAGGGAGCTAGGACCTTATCATCAGGACCTATGGAAGGAAAACCTATCACCTCCTACGCCACCCTAGTCTCTGTAGGGAAATCACGCAGGGAGAAGGAAACCTATGGAAGGAAAACCTATCACCTCCTACGCCACCCTAGTCTCTGTAGGGAAATCACGCAGGGGGAAGGAAACCTAAAATAATCACCTAGGCAAGTAACATTTAGCAAAGGCAATCAAACATCAACATTCCTCTAAGCAGGTTACTTTTAGCAAAGGGAAATAAAAGAACAAGGCATTACCTAAGCAGGTCACTTTTAGCAAAGGTAATGACACCAACAATCCTCTAAGCAGGTCACTTTTAGCAAAGGGGATAAACACATAAAGAATTACCTAAGCAGGTCACTTTTAGCAAAGGTAATAATAAACAAGAATTGCACATGTAACATTAAAACACATTCAGAGGTGCAGGTTAGAACTTTTGCGCAAGAATCATATAGCAAAGAAATCACAATGCGCAGGGTGCATGTAGCACAACACTCAAAATGTCCCTCAGGCCAACTGGCCTCGAAAGGGGCGGAATGCCCTGAGTCTCAGTGTCAGGGAGGTCTGCGCAGGCAGCACAGAACACAAAAGCCTAAACGTAGCAACTGTCCACTAAGTGCTGGACAGTTGTGAATAGCAGGTAGGCAGACGTTGGAGCCAGGTGGGCTCAAGAACAAGGAATGGCACCCAAGAGCCTCTCTGGGGCTCTAGAACAACTGTGGGCGCTGTGAGCCTTTCTGGCTCTAAATAAATCAACTGCCCCCTCGAGCTTCTCTGAGCTCGCAAAACAAAGTAGGCAATGTAGAGCTTCTGCGCTCTAAAACAATTAAAATGCTCCCAGAGCCTCGGGGCTCGTAAATATAGGAGTAGGGCGGGAGCCTCTCGGGCTCTAAATCAACCAATTGCCCCCAGGAGCCTCGGGGCTCCAAGCACCAAAAATGCGGCCACGTGGGAGTCCCTCACGGGGGACTCAGGAATCAATAATGCCCCCCTGAAGCCCTCGGGCTTCACGCTTGCAAGGAGCCTCTCGGCTCCCACGAAGAAAGGCAACACACGTTGGAGCGGCCCTCTGCCAATCGGGGCCGCTCAAAGAACAAAGGACCCTGTCCCCGCACTCACCGGTACCTCGCTGGTGCTGCGGGGGCAGGGACACTGCAGGCTCTCCTCCTCCCTCGTCCCGGGGCTCTCCCTCCGATCGGGAGCCTCGGGCAGGACACGCCGGCGGCTTCTCTGCTGCGGGGGCGGGACTTCCGGTCGGCCTCGAGGGGGCCGCGCAGTGATTGGCCGGTCGGCCAGATACTTCCGGGTCGCCGCGGGCAGCGCGGCGGCTCGCTGTAGACAGGCAGGCGGGCTCTCAGTACCCGAGGAGTGGGCTCCCTCGTGGTAATTATAAAATCCAGGTACGGGGCAATGCCGGGTGGCACCGGCCTTCAAATTAAAACATAAAGCGAGGTAGGCACTCGCGATGCGCCGCAAATCGGCCAAATCAGGCGGGCAGATGCCGGGTGGGCACCGGCTGGACACAAAGCGCTCCCAAGCGCTTAGGGGCTAAAGAAAGCGCTCCTAGCGCTAGAAATATAAGCAAAGCGCTATTGAGCGCTGGGGCACCAGGAAAGCGCTCCTAGCGCTATAAATCAAATAAGAGCGCCTCCAGGCACTCTAAGCAAAAAGCAAAAGCTCCAGCAGGGACTGGAGGCAGGCAGGGGGGCAAGGCAGGGCCAGAGCCAGCACACTGGGTCTCCAGGCAGGGAGACAAGCCAAGTGGCGGTCCTCCTGGCCCCAGCAGCAGCAACAGCCCCCTCTGGCAAGGATCCAAAAGTAGAACAATTTCTGTGGGGACACAGCCCCATATTTATACAGAGAAATCCTTTGTTAGGAGGTGCAGGGTGGGGGGAAACCAGTTGCAGCTGGCTTGGGAGTACCCTTGATGGCCCAGCCACCCCTTTCATTCACTGGGGAGGCTTGGGTCATTAGACAAACCACAGGGGGGCGGAGCCAGCATTGTGTGGGGAAAAACCCAGCCCATCCAGGACACAGATCTACTCCTCCCACACATCACTCATGCTGATCTCACACTCACCACCGGGCAGACCCATCCAGACTTCCTGGAGCCTGGCATGCCAGCCAGCTCCAGCCAATCACGCTCCACTATCCTCACTGCACACATACATCAATGTCCAGAAGTAGCACTTCCCTTCTAGACACATACAAGCCGCACATACCATTGCGCAGCATTCATTCTCACGAGTTCATACATACTAAACTCGAGCCTGCACTCCCCACACATCAGGAACTACCAGGGCACACACATTCCCCATGCATTACTATGGGAGGGCAGGCCAGCCATACTACACGCACGCACTTTCACTCTGGGACACAGGGAAAAAGTGCGCCAAGACCCAAAAATCACTACACAGGGTCATACATAAAGGCAAAAAGATTAGGGGTGAACCTGCCCTAAGGCCCAAGTCTAACAAGTTCCTATTTTCCCAATAGGCTCTGCGCATTGGAATAACATAAACAGCAGCTTAGACGAAGGACTGAGGTCATCTAGGTCTCTACTGACTATGTTAGACTTAATTAGGTTTGCCAGCTAGCTCAGAGGTCACTAGAAACTTTCTCGAGTAAACAAGGAGGTGTTAACTTCCCTGAATAGACAAGAAGGGATTAGCTTCTGACAACCGCATAAACATGACAACTTTGCTCCCTCAGAATAAAGAGTATATCACCAGAGTCGTGTGAAAACAATAGACAGCTATTTCACTCAGTCAATCGTGCATGCATAATTTTACCAGGAGTGTAGAGAAATAAAGAGACAGGCGTTTTCAATAAAAGTTGTTATTTATTGAGCAGTCTTCTTTCTCATGCAAGAGAAATTAATTGCCACAATTGCAATACTTATCATGAAGTAAAGTGCGTACAGTAAAAGGAGTATTATGAAATAATACTGTAAAAGCATTGATATGGTTTCTTAGCCATATGATACTTTAAAACGGATAAAATATATACATACATAAAAACATTGACTAACGTACTCAACTGGTGCTTCTAATCTATGCCTACCCCGGTGTACCTGACCTAAGCCTAATACGTGGGAAGGAGTAAGTAAGTTGCAGTTTAAGTTAAGTTGGTTTTTTGCCAAGAATCTGAATCAAGAATTCTCTTAAGGTTTTAGTCAGCTCCGTACCTTGGTTTATAGAATGAAGGAGGTCTTGTATCTCTCTCTCAGGACTCGATCTCCCAGCAACCCGCAAGGGTGACTGGAAACACCAGAGCTGGATTTCTCGGCAGGAGAAAAGACAGCGTCTCTCTCAGTGCGTCAAATGGGAGGGTCGGCTTCCTTCACCAATCGCATCAGCTGGGCGTCGGGCAAGTAGATAGCCGCTCTGCTCCAAACCACTGTGTGTTTGCTTAAGGCAATGTTGGTATAGTTATACCTGAAAGGTGCCGTGTTTGGCGTAAGGTTGGACATAAGATGTCACTAAGAACTAACAGTTCTTTCTGGACTCCAGGAGTTCTTGTGCAAATCAAAACAAAAGCAGGGGAAATTCCCGGGCTGCTGGTGGCTTGGTTTGTTTAAAGAACGCGTTGTACTTTCTAGGAGTCTATGGGAGTAGCCTTGCCGTATGTGGACTGCATGGGCTATGACTAAATATGGACATGATTCTTATGCCTTTATAAGGATATGTTTTGTTATAACCACATAAGGGCATGAATCGGGGATATTTAATTAGGGTCCTAGATACATTCACAACAGTCTGCCAGGGCGGCGCCTCTCACCCCGCCACGAGGCTGATGCCGTCGCCATGAGAGGTGTTGCCTGCAACCCTAAGCGCCTGTTGCACCCTGGGCGGCTGGTCCGCGAACCAGTCTTGCCCGCTCCTGTGCACCCAGGCCTCAATGCCCACCTGCTGACACCGGCGTGTGTTAAAGAGGGCCCACCACGTGCCGGTGCAAGCTCCATGCCCGGGGCTGGCGACCCTGGCAACGTGCTAAGACCATCATAGTCTCCGTGAGCAAGGCCCACAGTACTCCTATCTCATTGACACAGCGGACTAGTAGGTCACACATTTGGAACTGAGTCTTGATTACACCATGGCAGTGAACATTATTTAAGCCAGAGTTTATGTCACTATACTCCCTTCGATATGGTGCCACCAAGACTCACACACCAAGACAACCACACTTGTCTTTGGGCCAATGCGCACTTCTGCCCTCGGGCACCACAGCGCTCGGGTAGGTCACACAATCGGAACTGAGCATCGATTTTTCAACGGCAAAGTGCATAACATTGCACGCAAGGTGAGATGTAAGAGGAAGATGCGTTGCAGTCAGGAGGACAAAAGGATCATTGTTACAGAGGTGGTCTAACACTACGGACAACTGCCCTGATGTCACTAACTTTGTGCATCTCGAGCCAACGGCTAATGGCTGTTTGCCTCTGCTGACCACTGCCTCCGGCCTACACTGCGGTGCAGTAGGTCCGAGAGTCTTGATTTAGCAATGGCGGAGTTCATATCAGTGTACCGGCATCATCGCAGACTCCATCCCCTCTCAGCCCCGGTAACACTAAGTCAGTTTCTGGACATTCATGGACACTCTCTGGTCGAACTTTGGTGGCGTCTGAGTCTATTAACTAGGGGGTAGTTTTCATCCTCATGTAGCTGATACTGAATTGGTGGTGGAAACAAGACTGTAGCATTCCAGTCCTCCATTTGCTGCTTCTGAACGGCTACTGCCCTCTGCATCACGCCCTGGAGGACACCTTCCACACTATCCCCCGTGACCTCCCGCCACAGTCCCCTTGGACATCGCCGAGGACCCGCTCAGTCTGCGTGGCCCTACCTCAGTGGACTGCAAGTCACTTTCCCGTGGCGGTGTGCCTGTGCCAGACGCTGTGCATCTGGGGCCACTAACTCTGTTCAGCTCAAGTCAGGGACCCTGTTTGATTCAATATTTTATGGCATCTGAGATGATGGCATTGGGGTCGTCAACGTCATGTGTATGTGGCCCTGCGCTGTCCACTGCCTCCGGCCTCAACAGCGGTCCACCAGGGCTCACACATCCAATGGAGTCCTGACTGGCCGGACATGGCATCACCGCAGGAGGCACACACCACCATCGCAAGGACCACCTGCCAGAGTCGAAACAGTGGTACTGGCAGACTGAAGGCGTTGCTCACATCTGTTTTGGATGCCATCATCTGCCTGATACCCTGCTCAGCACTCCAGGTGCCACTGACTCAGCGCACCGCAACCCATGGACCGTTAATGATTGCGTTTTGTGCTGTGGAGAGGTTGCATAGCAATGTCATCTCAAGCAATGTGGGAGACCTGGTACGTTGATGAGGAAGATGATGCAATTCTAACACACCCCACTGCATCTGCATCAGGAATATCTTGAAGGGACACAATCCTAGACATTTTCGTCACATGAGCGCGCTCAGCTCTAGTGCCCCAACGTCAGTGCACTGCAACAAACGGTCACTTCTGTTTGAATGTTGGGTGACCTCTGTACTTGCTCCGGCTCCCTCCATGTTGCTCAGCAGTTGACTCTGTTTCGCTGCTGTTTTCTGTTTCCGTTTCAATGGTGTCCACTGTTCAAGTTGTTGCCAGCACCAACCACTCTGTGCGGACTGACTTACACTCACCCCACACACATCCAGCACAGGCGTCACTGTACATGTGGCCCTGCCAATATAGGGGCCAGGCGCATGTGCCCGTAGCCAGTTCCACATACTTTCTGCGTGTGTCCCTGTGGTCTTGTTGTATGCATGAGAGCCCTGGGCCGTACAACATTACATTGTGCTGTGTATAGCAGACGCAGACATGTCACCACAGGGAGCGGGTTAGAGTTTGGACATGTAGCTTTGTCTTCACCCACTCAATACGTAAGAGGAGTGGACTGGGCCATCGTACGCAGAGCCAACGTGGGTGTGTGACTGATATTCCTGTGCCCCTGGGCGTGGTTCTGTACTGGGAATGTGCATCTGCATGTGTCTCTGTGGCAGTGTGGGTCTCCTTTATGGGGTGTAGGTGGTCCCTGAAGGGTATTAGACACCCATGTATGTGATCTAGTTCGCCTTCCATGGGTTGGACCCCACCCGCACCTGTTCGGCCACCTCCTTTTGGCATTCTGGCACCTGGCATTAGGATGCCATGTGTGGGTCGGTGAAGTGTTGGGAGTCAGCCGTGCTTGCGGGTGCTTCCTGCTGTGTGGTCTGTTGCTGGGGCTGTGTTATCCTCTATGTAGCTTGGCTGCCCTGGTGATGGGTTGCATGGAATGTATGGGCTGTTGTAGGGTTTTGGTGTCGAAGGTGTGGTGGTCCTCTGGCATCACTGATGAGTGGTCTTCTCTGCTCTGCTGGAGGTGTTGTGTGTCCCTCTGCAATGTGAAGGGGGGATGCATGTTGACATTGTGTTGACATATGTTGGCGCATTGTTCTTGTTTACATGCAGACTGTATGACAATGTACATTGTGACTGTTTGGGAGGTGCTGGATTTAGATGTGGGACAGTGGACATTTGAACTACATGACGGATGTGAGGTTGTACGCGTACATTTCCATTTCACAGTTTCCAGCTGTGTCAGATGTAGTTGGCTTCTTTCTGGGTGTGTGTGGAGCCAGTTGTGTCCTCTGTTATGCAGTGTTGGGTTTGCGCATTGTACCACATTGTTGTCAATGTGGATGTGCTGTTATTGCTATGTGTGTGTACTGCAGTGTGCTACGAGGATCAGGGACATGATCCAGGGTCATTGTGGGTGTGCAGTGTGCTGCACATCGTTGTGCATGTGTGCCATTGTGCCCATCTCCCCCCGTCCCCCCAGTCCCTGGTCGTTACTCACACTATTGATGTTGTGTTAGGTCCTCCCGAGCTGTGTCCGAACTCCCAACTCCTTGCATCGTCTTCACACTGATGACTGTGGCCTCCGTTTCCTCCCACCTCCTGTCGACGTTGTTGCCTTCCTGTTGGCAGCAGCTTTGTGCCTGGTTTAGATTTTCACATCATGCCAGCACCTCTTGGTCTCCTCCATTGGCCTTCTCGACACTCCGACTGCGGACTGCCCCTGTCTTCCTCTCCCTCTTCTCCTTGGCCTTTCCTGACCCCATTGCTCCTTACTGGTGGTCTGAGGGGCTTGTGGAGTTCGCGTTGGCCTCTGCGCTCGGTCAGGGTGCATCTATGTTTCTACGCAGTTTGCATTGTTTCTGGTGTGTTGTTTTTGTAGCTTTTATAGTGCATTTTCCCGCTATACGCGTGGGATTTGCAGGCCTGCCGCTGGTTTTCGCTGCTTTTTGTATCGCGATTGGCCTCATCACACCTTTTTTTGTGTTTGTGTTTCGCATTTTTGCAGTGTGGTGTTGATTTTAACACGGCCATTTGACACGTTATCTGGAGACTATTGCATGGTACCGCCATGTTGTGAATAGTTGGTTAATGTGGCGTGATTTTCCAGCGATAGACTGGGATGTTGAGTGTTGCGTTCTTACTTTTGCAATGGTTATCACACGTTCTTGAGAATATTCCCCACTGTGCAATGACACTACGATGCTCACATGTCTATGAGACTGAGCAGGTTCGTAAGTCGGGGCAGCTTGGCTTCTTTGAGGGATTTGCTCTAGCTACATAAAGAATTGAGACATGAGATCCAATATTACCTCAGTGGAGAACAATTGATTTATTTATGAATATGTTACCTGGATCACTAGTTTCTGTGAAATGAAGATACTTTCTTGTCGCCTCCAGCCTGTCTCCTAGGACTGTACACTTTCTCTTTGCATTCTCACAATAGCTGTAATTTCTGCACGCTATAGGTGAAGCGGCTGGGAGAAGAAATTGGAGAATGCTCTCCGTACCTACAGCATGTGCTGGGCGGTATCCATGTGCACTGAGTGCACCACTACTGAGTCACAATCAGCTGTTGTGCATGCACACAACACTACAATATTGTCAATTCACTGCACAGCAGTTTACTTCAGTTTCATACTGGCTGTGTCTTGCAGCTCAACCCAGCTCTTGTGAAACCTACATACAACAGAATGTAATTGCATCTGTCTCAAACCAAGAGGAGCGCTTGTGTCTAATAGCATTTTCCAGACACTATTATTCAATATTAGGTGCTACTCAGGTTACCTTTCAGGTTACCTTTCGTGACACTATTATTCAATATTAGGTGCTACTCAGGTTACCTTTCAGACTTGGTTAAAATGAGCAGCGGTAATAATTTGTTTTTATGCAGCGCTTCACGTTGCATTGATGCCATTGTTTAGTTCAGTACAGTTGTTCCAAGAATACAATGTAATCGTGCTGAATTCTCCCACCTCAAAAGGTTGAAAAGGTTGGAAGGCGGATTCAGGCCTACTGTATTTGAACTAATGACCAGCATATAGTGGCGCATTAAATTCAAGGACCACACCTGCTGACCCTATATTAAATAAATGTACATTCTTGGAGCAAATTAAAGGACAGGTGATTTAGAAAATATTGGGGCATATTCTCAAGGACATGTCGCTGAGTTAGCGGCACTTTATCGCAGCCAAAGTGGTGATACAAAATATCACCCTATTCGCAAGCTGGTGCTAACAGCTAACAACACCAGATTTCCAGCGATAGCAGCAGCAAAAAACATTGCCACAGATGACACCGGCAACTAACGCTAATGATATGCAGACTAGGCGTTCCCATGCAAAAAGCTGCGACAACACCACTTTGCAACATTCTCAGCAAGCCAGATTGGTGATAAGATCACAAAACAGGTGATAAGGCGCATTAGCAGCAGGGAATTAAGACCTTCTCTTACCTGGTGTAAAGTTGGACGACAACCTGCACCATAAAAGGGAGCCCAGCCCAGAGGCACACCTGAAGAATAACAGATGCCATGGAGCAACTGATCATGCAGCTTGGACACCCAAGAGGGCCACAACACCCACCGCCACCACCCCCAGGACCCCTCCCCCCCCACACCCCACAGGGCCCTACTCCGGGCACCCCCCCAGACAAAGATATGTTACATCAACTTTACGAAATCATGAACCAAACAATTCGCCTGATGTCTCACAATTACACCACTTAACATTCAGGTGTGGACAGAAAAAGGAGAAACTTTCATTCATCTTTGAATTTCCAAACAAATCATTTTATTCAGATGAAAGCAAAAACAACCATTTTGAAGAGTCATGGCGAGTCTTCTCAGGACAATCTGTAAGTCACAGCCAGCAGGACAAAATTCAAGATAAGAAGGTTTGTCATGTGCTCACCAAAGGATAGAGAGAGCAAGAACAAGAGAGAGAGAGAGAGAGAGAGAGACAGTGAAAGCAAGAGAGGGAGAGAGAAAGCGAGGAAGAGAGAGAGACAGTGAACGGAAGAGGGGGAGAGAGAGAGAGAGAGAGAAAGAGAGGGAGAGAGGAAGAAAGGGAGAGAGAGAGAGAGTGCCGACACAGCTGACTCAGACTTCTCAGCTCACCTGCTGCCACAGGTGTGTCTCCAACCACGTGCCGATATACACTGCAGTCCACCAGGTCCCTTATCTGAAACAGAGTCCAGATTCATGAATGGCAGAGTCCATACAATTGCACACGCCATCATCGCTTGCCCACCCCTGCTCCCACAGGCTGCTGCACCCCAGGCCCTCCCACCGCCCAGCGGTGATTGCCCAGGCCTCACTGCTCACCTTCCGCCACCGGCGTGTCTCCAAGAGGGCCCACAAAGTGCTGGTGCAAGCTCCAAGCCCGGGCCCAAGATCTTGCCAGCCTCCACATCATGCAGCCCTGCACCGTGGGCCACCAGGTCACACACTTGATTCTGGGTCTTGATTTCACAGTGGCAGAGATCATATCAGGGCACACAGCCTCATTACAGGCTGCACACCTGCTCAGCTCTTTAAGTGCCACTAACTCTGTGAACCGCGAGGCAATGCCACGTGGCGGTAGGCCCACGCTGCCAGCTGGCTCAGGCCTACACTGTGGTCCAGCAGGGCTCACACAAATCCTTACCAGTCTGGATCGCCAGGACGGGGCATCATCGCAGGCTGCACAACCGTTTAGCTCTTTAGGTGCCCCTACCTCAGTGCACCTAAAGTCACTGTCCCATGGCGGTGTACCTGTGCCGGCCGCAGTGTATCCGGTGCCATCAAGTCTGCGCACCACAAGTCACGGACCCTTTATCATTGAGTATCATGGCGCAGACGCCATCATGTCACCTCGGGCAGTGGGGAATGTGATATGGTAGGGCCCTAGGCCCTCATGCATGAATAATACCCACACGCATATACCCAGATAGAGAGTGGAAATGGCATCTAACACATGCGCCCGGCCCTTTTTATTGGCAGAGTCACATGTCCTGTGACGCGTGTGCTGAATGGGTGTGGTGTGGGTGTAAAGCAGCCATGAGGGAGTGGCTGTGGCATGTGTACAACTAGACCAGTGATCAACAGATCACTACAGGGAAGACCTGGGACATGTAGTGTTGTCATCCCCCCTTGTAAGCTTAGGCGGAGTGGGCTGGCCTGACCTGTGCCAGTCCAGTGTAGGGGTGTGAACAATGACCACGGGGCTCTGGGCGGGGTTCCGTCCTGGGCTGAACAAGGAAGTAACTAATGTGAGTGTCTCTGTTGTAGTATCAGCGACACCCGGACCGCAATCGGTAATGTTGCACCCTGTGACTCAAGTCCCACTACATGAGCAACATGGACTTGGGGAAATCACTGACCGTACATTCATCCATACTTCCACACTTGAATGATCGTAGACATAACACATCTGTGTGAATATGAATGTTTAATGCACATTAATTGGTGTTGTAGTTGGAGCAGTACAGAGCCATGCAAACCCCACTTTACATTGTAGTCACGTGGAGGACCAGCCATAGTCCTTTACAGAATGACAAGTTCATCGGAAGAGGAAGAGTTCAGACCACAGTCTGATTGCTGTGTCATTGGTAACCAAACAGATTATGGCAGTCCATGTCGAGGTCCAAGGTGAGTGTCGCATAGTACATCGGGGGACAGTGGAAGTTGATGCAGAACCAAGCAGAAACAGGCCATATGGCGAGATGAATGCTACAGCTTTCTTCTTACCACTAAGGCAGATTCATCCTCATCTTCGTCCTCTGATGTTTCTTGTGCCTCACATGTGGGTGGCGGTGTTCTGTCTTCAGCACTGTGTGGCAGTGACACCTCAGGGGTCTGAGGTGGAATGTCTGCCGCACTGTGTGGCACTGACACTTCAGGGGACAGAGATGTGGATAGAGTGATAGCAGCAGCATTCATCCGCACCAGGCCTTGTGGCAGCAATGGAGGAGGGTCTGCAGGGCACGGAAGAACCCAGCTATCTCTCGCTGGTCTGCAGCCATGGCAGCCGCTCTTTCTGCCTGCGTCCGCTCCATGTTCTCCATGATCCTCCCCATGTGTCCTAACTCCCGGGTGACATCGCTGGAGCAACTCTGACAAGACAGTTGTTTTTGTCTGAGCCAGGACTCCAGCGATGTCAGCCATGGATCGTTGGAGAGCATGGATCTGACTCTGGGTGTCCATTAGGGACTGTGAGTGGTCCCTGATAGGACTTAGACACCCATGTATGGCATCTAGTTTGGCTGCCATGTGGTCGAACCCCACCCGCACCTGTTCAGCCAGCTTCTCCTGGCACCGCAACAAACGACGTTAGTGGGGGGTCCTGGGAGGCTGTTGTGGTAGTGGGTGCTGCCTGCTGTGTGGTCTGTGCAGGGGGTGGGGTCTCCTCGTTGCAGCTGGGCTGCCCTGCTCCTGGAGGTGGTTTGACATAGCTGTCAATGTACTCTTGGAGGGCGTCCGTGTCTAAGGTGTGGTGGTCCTCTTCGTCATCAGAGAAGAGAGTTTCGGCCTGCCCTGCAGGAGGTGTTGGTTTTCCCTCTGCAATGTGAAGAGAAGATGCAGTTTAACATTGTGTTCACATGTATGTTGACGCATTGTACATGTTTACATACAGACTGCATGACAGTGTACATCGTGAATGTTTGGGAGGAGCTGCCTGTTTGAAGCGGGACTACATCACGGATGTGTGTTTGTACTTGTACATTGTCAACTCACATTTCCCTGCAAGGCCAAATGTGATTGGCCAGTTACTACACACAAGCGGCACCAGTTGTGTCCTCTGTTCTGTTGTGGACGTTATTGTGGTTTGTACCACATGGTTGTCAATGTTGATGTGCTCTGCATGTTATGTGTGTGTGCTGCATTTTGGGAGAGTCGCCCCTGCAGCTCTGATTTTGCTGCCACATATCCCTTTCATGGGGGGTGCCTTTTTTCTGTGCTTATACAGTGCTGAGATGTTGCATACTTGGGTACATTGGTCTCTTGGTGGGAGTTGGGGGTCTGGGGCATGGATTGTCCGCAGATGTGCTATACATAATTGTGCATGTGTGCCATTGTGCCCATATCCCCCCATCCACCCAGTCCCTGGTTGTTACTCACCCTGGTGCTATTGTGTCAGGTCATGTTGAGCAGTGTCCGGTCCCCCAACTACTGCCACCGTCTCCCCACTGATGACTGTGGACACCATTTCCTCCATCTCGTCCAACTTCTCCTGTGGCGCTGGACTCCCACCTCCAGTCTGCATTGCTGACTTCCGGTTGTTGGCAAGTTTCTGCTTGGTTTTGCACTTCACATCATTACAGCGCCTCTTGACTTCTTCCATTGTCCTCTTCAGCACTCCGACTGCATTCATCTTGTCCACGATGGACTGCCATATTCCATTTTTTTTTACCAATGACACAGTGGAG
Organism: Lissotriton helveticus; assembly: GCF_964261635.1. Lineage (NCBI taxonomy): Eukaryota > Metazoa > Chordata > Amphibia > Caudata > Salamandridae > Lissotriton > Lissotriton helveticus. The sequence goes on from NC_136057.1 coordinate 508,974,551, forward strand.
GTGACGAACAGTAGTTGACGGTGTTCTACCACCTCCGTTATCAGGATCCTGTTTTCCTGTGGACTGAACCGTGTCTTCCTCTTCTTCTTGTCCTTGCCCTTCCCTGACCCCGAAGTCCCAGGCTGGTCCTCCGGGGGGCTTGTGGGGTTCTGGTTGCCCTCTGTACTTGCTTTGGCTACCTCCATTGTGCTTCGCTGTTGTTTTGCTTTTGTTTGTATGTTTTTTTCTACTTTTATAGTGATTTTTCCCACCTGACGTGTGTGACTTGCAGGCCTGCGAAGATTATCACTGATTTTTTATCGCGGTTGGGCCCATCGCAACTTTTTGCGCATTGAGATTTACATTTTTATCGCCGTCACAGTGACTTTATCGCGGACATTTGACGTGTTATCGGGAACCTATTGCATGTTATCGCCGTGTTGTGAATAGGACGTTAACACAGAGTTATTTTCCCGTGATGGACGGCGATATGAAACATTGCGATAACCGATTTTGCCGATTATTATCACATGTTCACATGTTCCTGAGAATATACCCCATTGATCCTAGTATCTGAAACATGCAGCTGTTAGGTTTGATCTGGGGGGGTAGCTAGCAACGGTGCAGCAGGAGCAGTGGCACCGAGGCCTTGAGGTGGCAAAGCCTCACTGGACCCCAATTATATCTATCCAGAGGGGTATTTTCCTGATTTGCAATAGGGCCCCTGGCATCGTTGGTGGCCCACTCTCAGAATTACGAAAAATGTAGGTCGATTTGAAAACGTAATGCAAGGTGGGCTATCTGAATTCACTTTAATGGCATGCTTTCTGTAACTTCTGGACTGACAATATTTATCAAGTTGCAAATCGTCCGGAGCAGAGACTAGGGGGCTTATTTACATGCCCCTTGTGCAGCCAGTAGGTCCCTTTTTCCCATATTAGAAGCGACGCACCAGCGTCACAAGGGACTTGTAAATAAGCCCCTAGGGGTGCATAAATGTGACGTTAATAAACAATGCAACATAAACATGCTCCAATGCCAGGAAGCGAGTGTGTTGTGACAAAGGTTGAAAGCTCCGGGGTGCTGACTTGTCAATACTGGGGAGTATTTTAGTGCAGTCGTGAAACTAAAAGGACAGAAACATCATGCTGGGGTTCGCACGGCTGCTTTTTAAAACCGCTATGTGCGTCATTATATGAAATAGTATATGGCGATGTCGGAAAAAACACTTGCGCCATTCAACACTCTCTCTCACATGTAAACGTAAATACTCCGACTGCAGTTTGTTTCAATTATTCAATGCACTGGAATTACGTCCGAGCTTTTTACAAACTGCCAGTTTTCCAAAAGCCGCTTTAGAGCACTTATAGAAAAGGGAATCAACTTTAGAAAACAACGCCTGGTTTGTGGTAACTTCGCCATAGAATCGTTTAGGGACGCCATAATCTTTTCAGTTCATGGACGTGCTTCAAGCAGTGTAATTTGTGGCTCTGGGCTGACACCGTGCATTGTTAGAGATCCCCGAAGCACCAGCAGAAACGCAGAGACATGCGCTATTCAATGGACTGACGTATATCCGATGTCTCAGAAAGGATGACGTCTCATTAAACTGTATAATGGGGCTGCGAGCATTTCTTTCCTGTGGGAACAATGCAGGTCGCGGAGTCCTATGCAATGCGAGAAACTTCCGCCAGGACGTCCATGACGCGTGTCAACATTTAGTCGCCATTGACGAGCCTCCTGGGAGGATGTCGGTATTAGACATATTTATTGCACGTCTGTGTTTTCCAGTTGATTTCTTGAATTTAAGTCGACATTGTAATAGTTATTGCTTCCCAAACGTGTCGTTCAATTAAAGATTCGATGTGCATGCTAACGTCACAGGGTGTTAATGACAGAATAGAGCAGTCTCAGACGGGATACCCCTTTTCTTCTACAAGAACCCAGTAAATTAGATGATAAATCATGCAAATAAGGCAGACACATCTATTTTGGTATTTGAGGACAAGCTGTTTGCCTCTTTTTCAACCACGTAGCATTAAATCCGCCTGCACGCGTGAAAATATATATATATATATATATATATATATATATATATATATATATATATATATATATATATATATATATATATATATATATATATATCCAAAGAACCTCCTTCACGTTATATATATATAGAACACATTTTAACCTATTCACAAACATTCCCATCAGTGTGCCTGGAAAAGTGCACCCCGCACAGGTTTAAAACGTGTTTTATCACGTGGCGTATTCATGTACTCCTATTTTCATAATTTGTCATTATACATAGTGAACAATTAAGCAATGAGCGAATGCATTCTGATGTGCAAATGCACATTTTTTTCTCTCTTTCATAGGGAAAATACATTTCCCCGTGGAGACCTCTCACCCTACACTCTATTCTCCCTTAAGCTTGGAGGCGAGTCCCCTTCCCACCCTCGAAGGGAAGCTACTTAGGGCTTTAAGTGGGATGAAAAAACTGTGCGGGTCTCTCAGAGGGGTGTGGCCAGTGAAATTATGGGTTTGGTTTAAAAAAGCCTAAGGCAAAAATCTGTGCTTAGCATGATGTGCCGCCCGACTGGTATTTTGCTGCTTCTGTCATTGCATCCAGATATATAATACAAGAAGTAGCATTACACCTACAACAGGTCAGGTCGTTTGGCTTTGTCAGTGGCTGTTAGTTGCAGAAGTCAAAAAAGCAACGCCTATGGCTTTGTTTTATATAATATTGAAAATGCCTCAGTTTTTGTGGGAGTGATTGTGGCGTAATGGAAAGAGCAGCCAACTTTGAAGCTTGGGAAGTAGATTCACACTTTGGCATCGGCTCCACAACCTGTGATTCTAAAAACGAATATGTTCTTGTGTGGTGTAACAGGTGGTCATGTAACGGGCTCCAATACCTTCAGGGTCGAGTTCACGCTACATAAAACTGCACAAAACAAAGTTCTGAAAAGATGAGACTGTGAAAGAACTTAAACAAGTCTCTTTGAAGTTACATCATAAGCAATGAAGGGTGGTTCTGGTGCAGAATTACGGCGTTTTACCCTGATGGCGAGGGCAACAATGGGGAGTCCGATAGGGACCCATCTGAGCACCTGCTGTTTGGAGCTGTTTGTGCTGAGCACCGGTAGGGCCTGGCCCACTTAAAGCCCTGAAGATACTCTAGTTATTACTGCAGAACTGCTTACTGACAAGGTGCCATTGTGTGATACACAATATGAGCTTCCTTCATGCAGTCACCCGGTGAGGATCCGATATCACACAGTGACATGGAAAATTAGCTGAAAACCACTGTAAACAATTAATTTCCAGCCTGTTTCCAAAAGCTTTGAATTACTGAGCCCTAAGGGATGTGGAAACACCACAGGGCATCGGCACCAGCATCAGCAAGATTTTTTTTTCTTTGGAAGGAGGTGGTTTGGGGGCGGGGCATGGCAAAAGTGCCTCTAATGTACTTCTCAGTATGAGGACAAGGCTTCAATACCTGCTCTTCAGTGACATTTTTGTTGTCAGATCTGTTACTGGAGTAACATTTCCCGGGTGGGAAAGTTTTGAAGTCTGTGAATGGCTACACATTTCCAAGTTTTTGGGTGCTTGCAAAATACAAGCCACACCACACCTTGATCTGGCCAACCCCATCCAACGAGAGTAGTTTTTCACTCTGTAATTCAGTAGACTTGTGGCAGATTTGTTCCTACATTTGTTGCAGACCTGCAGGGTTTTAGGAATGTAGTTACAAGAGTTCTTCCTGTTAATTTACGACATTTCCCGGAACACTCCGCTGTGTAACATTTAAAGATGTGGACTTTACGCCCGATGGAAAGACTTACACGTGTAAATCTAATGCAAAGGTGTAACTATATTTTTCGTTTTTCCATCAAGAAAATATTTTTCCCTCCTCATCCCCTATAGGGAAACATAATCTTCTTGCCTGTCACTGCAAATGTGTGAGTTTTTTTCAAGGGTGACATACCACCTGTAAGTAGTATTTGAAAATTGGAAATTTAGGATCTGAAAACACTTTTTTACATCACCTAACGTATTCTTACGTGTACAAAATTCATTGTGATTGAGACCCATAGGGCTAGTTTTGAAAGCATCTTTTAATATTGTAGTGTCAAAACAGTTGTCAGAACATGGGAAGAGCTTAGCTCAGAAGGTCACCAATTTGTCACAGGAAAACTAACAACATAACCCAATAAGGAGAGCGGGTAGATACAAGCCTTAACAACTAGCTGATGTCTGTTGATGCGTTTATTGTCCAAGAGAGTTCGTGGGTCCTGGTATGTGCAAATAGGTGCTTTAGGAGACACATATATAATCACAATAGCATAATAAGTAGTACAACTACAGCGAGTGTAAAGTCTACCCAGGGAATGTCATCCACGCTGGCACATTAACCCTATCCCTCCAGATGTTTAATCCCTCCCAGATGTTGGCACATAAAATTGTGGAAATTAGTGATTAAAAAGGTAATCTTGCATAGACAGTTCTGACCTCTACCATTCACAGGTATCACAAGCTTCTTCTGGTGGTGCATTTTTAACCCTGCATGTAAACCACCCATGTCTCGCTCAGATCCTGTCCCTTCAACCACTGGCTACGAAAAGTTAGGCATGTCACAATGACTGTGGGCCAAAGTCTCAAGCAGGCGCGGTTCGTCCATTGGGGCGTGGGGGCGTAGCCCCCCCTGCCCGACGCCGCCCGCAGCTCCCTCATGACAATCATGTCAATGAATCAACATGACGTCAGACCGCCGGGCGGGCGTCATGTTGATTCATTGACATGATTGTACAGGCGGCAACACAAGTACGCATGCGTGGGGATGGAGGGTGAATTCTTACCCGTGCCCACGCATGCGCACTTGTGTTTTTGCGGTGTTGCGCATGCCCATCAGGAGCCCTAATGGGCGTGCTGCGGGCGAGAGGGTACCTGTGCCCCTGGCGCCAGGATTGGCCAGGGGCGCTGTGAGCCTGTGACGTGTGCGGGACCGGCAGCAAGGTAAGAGTGTGTGTTTTTCGGTGTTCCAGTAAACTAGCTTGCACAAATGACTTGAGATAGTTCAGTGTGTTAAAGCATCTGCTGCAGAAATGTGTGCGTCTATTCGAGGTCACCCGTTTATTTCACGGCATGGGGTTTTGGAAATGTAAAAATTCTCAGAATTTCTATTTTGATAGTTGCAACAACAGCCTTCAACAGATTTCATTTTATAAACATTTTCCAGAAAATGAGTTAACAACTTTGTCACCACAAATATAATGTACTCTTTGAACTAAGGTTATACAATTTCAAAATGTTAACAAACGGTAGAGGCGGAATAGCATGATATATGCATTTATTATTGCATGCATGTTGGTGTATGTTTGTATGTGAATTTGTATAGTACATACCTAGGGCTTACAGGATGGCAAATACATAGGTGGTAGAAGGTTTCCAGCATAAAAAGGTAGGGGTGATGTAATATGTAAACTGGCACATCCTTCAACATCGATCCTAAAGGCTTGTTAGAGTCCATAATTTATTTTTATATGGTCATAAAATACATGAATGATGGATGGATGCAGGGTGGGTGCATTAATGATTGTTCGGTGGATGGGTGGGTGGATGGGTGCATGGATGGATGCTTGCATGATGGGTGGATGGATGCATGAATGATGGATGCAGGATGGATGGGTGGGTGGATGGGTGGGTGCATGAATGAATGATGTATGGATGCAGGATGGGTGGATGGATGGGTGGATGCATGAATGATGTATGGATGTATGGATGGATGCATGGATGCATGCATGATGGGTGGATGGATGCATGAATGATGGATGCAGGATGGATGGGTGGGTGGATGGGTGGATGCATGAATGAATGATGTATGGATGCAGGATGGGTGGATGGATGGGTGGATGCATGAATGATGTATGGATGTATGGATGGATGCATGGATGCATGCATGATGGGTGGATGCATGATGGATGGATGGATGGGTGGATGGATGGATGGATGCATGAATGATGTATGGATGGATGCATGCATGGATGCATGCATGATGGGTGGATGCATGATGGATGGATGGGTGGATGGATGGATTGGTGGGTGCATGAATGAATGATGTATGGATGCAGGATGGGTGGGTGGATGGATGGGTGGATGTATGAATGATGTATGGATGGATGCATGCATGATGGGTGGATGCATGATGGATGGATGGGTGGATGCATGAATGAATGATGTATGGATGCAGGGTGGGTGGGTTAATAGATGGGTGGATGCATGAATGATGTATGGATGGATGCAAGGTGGTTCGGGCTCGCTCGCTGCGCTCGATCGCTGCGGTGCAATATGCAAATTAGTTTACGCCTCACCACTTTCAAATGTCACCAGCCGCCCCTGGAAATGGAAATCCCTTTAGTTCTAATTGAACCTCATCCAAGGTCCTGTGACAAGGAGACCTAATTTGTAGCCCTCATTGTATCTCATCCACTTACTACTCGCGAGGGCTAGACTGGAGAATAAAAAAAAACCCTGGCAAAAATGCTCAAACCAGCTCACTCTCTTCGTCTCCTCACACTATCTCCCTCTTCCCATTTATCCATTCTCTTTCTCTATCTCTCTATCTCTCTCTCTCTCTCCCTCATCTCTCTCTGCTCCTCGTCGATCACCTTCTCCCTACCCTCCCTTTCTCTGAAACAGAAACGGTAAAGAAACTATTTTTCAAAAATATTAAAAGTAATTTTAAATTAAAGTTTAAAAAAATGTGTGAAGCCCAAACAATATCAGTAACTTTAAATGGTAACATAAAGATATACCAATAGTTTTATTTAGCACTTTAAATAACATAATAAACAATATATATTACCTACTGGCAGTCTCCAGTAAGTAGTTATAGTTAGGACCTTGTTTCCATAGTAAAAGTGTTTTTTGTTTTGCCAATTACTTTGGTGCCATTTGATGAATCCTTGCAAATTTTTCAATATTAGTATGACGCTTATTTCAGCTGCTGTCTTTAAAATTTCAGGGTGATCGTCAAGCGGGTGCGAGAAAAAGGGGGGTGCCAATATACGTTTTCCACATGCAAATTCTCATATGGATTTCAGACAGTACTACAGTCCAAACTGCTGAAAGGAATTACCCTAACGTTCGCAGAAAGGTAGCAACAAAAAGCGACCTTTTTGTGAATTTGTGTAAAGCCGTTCAGTAGTTTTTGAGATATTAAAAGATATCCAAATTTAGATAAATAGGGACGCTGATCCGACAGTCCCTGTGCTGAAATCTGATTGGCTGCCAACACTTCACCCAAGAAGTGTTGCCCGCCATCTTGGGACTCGGCTTTAGCTGAGTCCAAAAGTCCCACAAAAAACGTTTAAAAAAGGAAAGGGGGCATGGTAGGAATACCCTGACCCCCTAATTGTGTTCTTGGGGTACCCCTGTGACCCTGACAGGGCCAAAAAGCATGTAAAAAAAGTATTTGTAGCGGAAAATAAAAGGACCTGTAAATCCACACAAGTGCAGGCTCACATGCTTGTTTTGATTAGAGCCAATGGGGTGGGCCAAGTCCCAGGGGCATTTATTGAAAAAGAGGGGTGCGCACAGTGCCTCCTTCCTAAGACTCTTAAAGCCCCACAGACTACCACCTCTCTGGGGCTTTCTTTGTATATTGGAGGAGAGCCGCACGGAACCCCTTCCATGGGCTCTCTTGAGCTCAGGGGACCATCACCTAACCTGGAGCTTAATTTAATATATTGGAGAGGAGACCACACTGACCCCCTCCATGGGCTCCTTGGAGCCCCTGGGAACCTCATCTCCTTGGGGTTTAATATGAGTAATTAGCGGGGGTCACGTGAACCCCCCTGCTTCCTGGGGACCACCACCTCCCTGGGACAACAAGTAAAATACACATGGGAAGAGCAATATATGGCTCCGGGGACCACAACTTTCCTCGGGCTGGCCCATGAAAAGGGGAGGAGAGGAGCCGTATGGCACAACTTCTGGAGCCATTAATGGCCCCATGGACCACCACCATCCAGGGCCGGCTCCTGCAGTACTCCGGGCTGTCCACCCCTGGGACATAGCTGTTTGTTTTTGGTTGGTGGGAGCGGACATGTCCGGCCGAGCAAAAGCAAACACTCCGGTTCCTGCAGGTGGGAGCTGTCAAAGTGCCCCACCCACTGGAAGCAGAGGTTTCTCTGCCTGCAGACATGCGGGCAGAGAAAGAGATGAAAGTATTGCACCTGCAAGCTGGGAGCTGCATTTCCAGAAGCTCCCTGCTTGCAGCTGTAGGAGATGGGGAGCTGGCTGGACCGCTGGGTAAGGTCTGAAAGGAGTAGAAGGAGGCAGAATTAAGGTCAGAAACAACCAGAAAGAGGTAAAATAAAGGTGAGAAGCAAGCAGAAAGAGACAGAATAAAAGTCAGAAACAAGCAGAAAGAGGTAGAATAAAGGTCAGAAACGAGCTGAAAGAAGCAAGTTAAAGGCGAGAAATGAGCAGAAAGAGGCAGAACAAAAGTCGTCAGTGAGAAGAAAAAGGCAGAATAATGGTCAGAAATGAGCAGAAAGAAGCAAGAAAAAAGTCAGAAATGAGCTGATAGAAGTAAAATAAAGGTCAGAAGTAAGCAGAATAAGGCAGCATAAAGGTCAGAAACAGGCAGAAAGAGGTGGAATAAAAGTCAGCAATGAGCAGAAAAAGGCAAACTTAAGGTCTGCAGTGAGACAAAAGAGGCAAAATATAGGTGACAAATGAGGAGAAAGAGGCAAACTAGAGGCCAGACACCCGCAGTAAGAGGCAAAATAAAGTCCGGAAACAAGCAGAAAGAGGAAGAATAAAGGACAAAAATGAGCTTCCCCCCGAGGCCGAACCTTACGCCGTTGTGCTAATAGGGGTCCCTGAAATATCCGACGGCAGGTTTGAAAGCCATCAAACCCTAAAGAATAAGACTATGCACTGGTTGGGAACACATAGGCCACTACCTGCTAATCTAAATGGATATATTCTCCACGTCCGACGAGCAGGATGGCTGGGAAAGAGACCTAAAACGACCCCTGGAGACATAGTCATCGTAAACTTTAGAGACTATAGGACAGTCACTTTTATTAAAGACTGGTACCCGGGGGGGGTACGAGGGTAGTATAAGGGTCAGAGAAGTCAACTATTTCTACCCGAAAGCCTTGGTGGGAGAACCTTCCGGACATTTAAAACGGTACCATAGACCTGGGACGCCCTTAGTCTTTAACATGCCAACTAAAAATCAATACGTTCCACTTACGGATTTGGAGGGGGGCGACTGACTTACTCATACCAAAGAGGCTGACCCTTTAATGGCGGGTAATGCTCTTATGCCACCATCAGACGACAGCCGAAGGTACAGTGAGGAACATCGGGCACAAATATATGGGGAGGGTGGAGAAACTAATAGTGAAGGAGGTGGAGAATCCAACAGTGAAGGAGATGTAGGAAAGGCACAGGGATTTGTTCAGGTTTGGGAAGACGCTCTGAAAGGCGAAGAGGCCGCACTAATGAACATGCAAGTGAAGGGTACCAGCAACGTCCATGAGGCAAAGACCATAAGAGGAGAGTTACCAGGCGAGGTCAACCCCGAGGGTGGCATGAACACCCAAGTCAGCCAATTTGTATTATCATGGAACCTGGCAGGACTGAAGACCAAAGTGAATAACCCTGAATGGCTTAAAGTCATCCACAAATATAGTATCCTGTGTATACAGGAAACATGGCTGACTAACGAAATCCATCTATTGGGATACCAAACGTTTAACATCCCTGCGAAGCCTAGCACCCGAGGAAGAAATAGTGGCGGTTTATGCACCTATATCTCTAACACTGCTGGCATCAAAGTCATTAGAAATATCTCAGATGACTTTTTTCAAGTACTATTGGTTAGTTGGCCAGGAGTGAACAAACTTGCCATAATTAATTTTTTATAACAACGCCGACTGTAGTGAATGGGATAACATCCTCTCTAGGTTAAGGAAGTGCGTAGGGGCACTTGAAAAGGAAGGGACTGGAGATATGGCACTCCTCTGGTTAGGGGATTTTAACTGTACTATCTGCAATAGCAACGACCTGGGCATCTGCCCTCTGAAGGGAAATGACTTTGGTGACTCGACCCATTTCACTCATTGCGGTATAGGGAATAAACTCAATGAAGTGATCCATGAGCTAGACCTGGGCTTTATAAACAAAATCTGTGCAATAAGAAAAGGCTTCGAGCCAACTTTCACAGGAAGGGGTGTCAACTCGGTAATCGACTTTTCACTCTTATCACATCGATACCGAGGGTTAGCCTTATCCTGGGAGACATTAAAACTCGCTTTTGGGGATCATTATCCGATCTCTATGGAGCTGCAAGTAAAGGGACCGGCCAAAAGCAACAAAAAAGTGCACCCGATACCTATAACTCTGGGGAAAAAAATGGGTACTCGCTTAAGTGGGAAAAGGTGGACCCCGAAAAATTCCTGTCAAATTTACTATCCAGAGCTCTGGACAATGTGTCAATCTGCTTGAGGGACTCTGAACGACCAGAAGTAATTGTAGACTCCTTTATTGAGACAACCAAGGAGATAAATAATCTTTTACTGAAACCATATAAAAAACCTAACAGTAATAAAAAGGGTTGGTTCAATAAGGAGTGCTCTACAGCGCACTCATATTTAATAGCTGTTCTGCATGAAGCCCCAAGATCTGTGGCCCGTGTCAGAGAGGCGGGCAAGCTTTATAGAATTGCTCTAGACACTAGGAGGAAGGAACTAAAGCGGGACTTATGTGAAAACTTACACCTAGCATGCGAGAAAAATGATAATATCGCCTTTTGGAAGGCAGTCAATGCGCCTTTCTTTCAAAACAAGGACAATGACACAATAGAAATTGCGGTTTCAGGGGAGGCGTGGGTTGAACATTTTACACATCCGTACAATTATCCTAACCAAAGTGGTAGTATAAGCCCAATATCAACCAAAGAGCCCCCCGTCCAGTTCCCGTTGGGAATGACCTTTTATTATAAGGAGGTCTTCAAGGCCATTAATGACAGTGCATCAGGCAAAGCACCCGGACCTGATGGGGTTCCCATCGATATATATAAAAGCGAGATAAAACTCTGGGCCCCCCTCCTAACCAACGTTCTGAATAGTATTAACACCGTAGGTTTTATACCTACATGGCCCGAGGCAATCGTGGTGCCAATCTTTAGAAAGGGTAATAGAAATGATCCTGCCTGCTACCGTCCAATTTCACTTCTGGACGCATTGATGAAGGTAGCAGGCAGGATCATTTTAAACAGGCTCCAAGTTTGGTCGGAAGAAAACTACACCATAACTCCCCTTCAATATGGCTTCCGCCAAGGGAAGGGCACAGTAGAGCAGAGTTTAAATCTGGCTCTGCTGGTTGCTAAATATACAGAAGCAAAACACGAAAGCCTACACATTACTTTCGTAGACTTGACCTCTGCCTTCGACTGCGTGGACCATATAAAGCTTTGGGATACGTTGAAGTGCTTAGGCATAGATAACAAGATCATTCTTTTCATCAAGGAGTTATATGGAAATGCAGGGGCAAGAGTCAGGTACGGCAGAGACGGCCAATGCTCAGAAAGATTTCATATCAACAGAGGTGTGAGGCAAGGGTGCATTCTCGCACCCTTCCTTTTTATATTATATATAAACTCAGTGGTGGAGCATATGAGGAAGTTTCAGTTCGACTATCCTCTAGTCGGAGGAACCCCCATACCAATCCTCTTATATGCGGATGATGCCGCCATACTATCGCGGACTCCCATCGGCATGCTGAGGGCGGTGCTGGAATTTTCAAATGATATGAACACTCGTGGGTTAACAATTAATGTAACAAAGACTTTCTCCATGAGATCCGGCCCTTCCAGGAAACCACCTAAATCAATCTTTTTAAATCAGAAAAAGATACTTAACACTACCACCTTCTGCTATCTGGGAGTAAATTTCGACAATAAGGGAAACTGGGCTAAGGCGGTCCACGCTAGTTACCTGGCCTTTAGTAGAGCAACCAGAGCTTTAATAAACTTTTCAAGGAAACTCGGTGGCCATCCGGTCAGAGAACTTATACAAATTTACAAGGCCAGATGCCTTTCCACTGGTACATACGGTGCCGGAATTTGGGGTTTTACAATTACCAAGCAGATACAATTGACTAAAAACAATTTTTTACGCTATCTGCTCGCTACCCCAAAATCACTATCCATCTATTTCAGCCACAGCGAATTGGGGCTCTCCTATGTAGAGGACACGATCAAAGCTAGCCCGCTTCTTCTGTGGCACAAAATTTGGACCACCCCGGAAACATCACTGAATAGGGAAATTGTTTTGGACTGCCTAAATTTAGAGGGGGCACGAAACATTAAATGGCTGAACTACATGAGAAACATGTCCATAAATATTGGCCATGAAGAATATTTTTACGACCCGCCATGCTTGGAAAATATCCCTATGCGCTCCTTGAAAAAGATTATGTTGGAACATCTGGCCAACAAAAGGTGGTCGTGCGAGAAGGGAAAAAACACCAATAATTCAAACGGCGTACCTATCCAACAGGAAGGAATGAAACCTTATTTAATCATGGAGAGCAGCCCATACTCCAGAATGTTATTGACCAGGTTTCGGGCTGACACATTTTTCCATTCGATTACATTTCCCAAATGTAATGACTGGGGCAAACAGGTGGAAAAGTGTCCTTGTGATGGATCTTCGAATCAATCAAATATCCATTCCATCCTCTTTTGTCATTTTTATTTGGCCCCCAGGAAACAGTTTTTAAAACCTATATTTACCAAAAGGGTGCATCCGAGGATGTTACGATGCATACCAAAAACTCAAGCAACTAGAGACTGATTTTGTGATAAAGGCAGTGGCATCTTATTTGAAGACCATTACAGCCCTTAGAAAGTCGATGTAACGCTGTAAGAATTCTTGCAAATAGGTCTCACTTTCTAAATGAACTTGAGATAGGATACACCTGATATTTTAACCATCGTTTTTAAAGAAACTCTTTTAAAGGCTTTTTTTATTCACCGTTTTAACTGGAATGTAATTTTTGTGCTTTTATGATTCTGTATTCAAAATCGAATAAAGCTATTTTGATTTGATTTGAGCAGGAAGAGGAAAGATTTAGGTGAGAAATGAGAAGAGAGAGACAGAAAAAATGTTAGCAACGAGCAGAAAGAGGCAAAATGAAGGTGAGAAACAAGCAGAAATATGTAGAATAAAGGTCAGAAGGGAGCTGAATGAGGTAGAATAAAGTTCAGAAACACACATGAAGAGGCAGAGGCCTATACAGCCATTCTCACACATAGTCTCAAAGGTGACAGGTTACAGTTAGGAAATAAAAATTATAAAGCAGTCGAAATTCACTGGAATAAACAAAGGTTACAGGGACATTTTTTTTAGGAAATACAATCTAACCCCTTTGATGCTTATGACGGAACGGTTCCGTCATCAGCGTCGGTTGGGCTGTGCTGATGACGGAACCGTTCCGTCATGACCACACCCGTTTTTCGAATCTTCAGCACAGCGCGAAAATTCGCGCAGCGCTGAAGAGGTTAAAAAGCCATAGAAATTTAGTGAAAAAAACCAAAGGTTACAGGGACGTTATAGTTAGGAAATTGAATTTAAAAAGCAATAGAAATTCACTGAAAAAAAACAAAGGTTACAGGGATGTTATAGTTAGGAAATAAAGTAAAAAAAACGTTGAAATTCACTGAAAAAAACAGATTACAGGGGCGCTATAGTTAGGATCAGATTTCATTTGTAGAAAACCATTTAATTTCAGCAGTTAGAGTTCCCAGACCTAACTAACGCGTATGCCCCTCAATACATTGCTTATGACCTCACATATAACATCACCCATGAGATCGTCAGTGACATCACTGATGACATCATTAATGACATTTCATACACTCAAAGATATTGTTAATCAATGAATGAAGAGCATTTGTAAAGCGCGCTACTCACCCGCTAGGGTCTCAAGGCGCTGGGGCGGGGGGCTGCTACTGCTCGAAAATCTAGGTCTTGAGTTGCTTCCTGAAGGAGAGATGGTCCTGGGTGAGTCGTAGGTGGGTGGGGAGGGTGTTCCAGGTCTTGGTCGCCAGGTAGGTGAAGGATCTTCCTCCGGCGGTTGCTCTGCGGATCCGAGGGACGGTGGCGAGGGCGAGGCTGGCGGAGCGGAGCTGGCGGGTTGCCGTGTAGAACGTGAGGCGGTTGTTGAGGTATTCGGGGCCCAAGTCGTGGAGAGCCTTGTGTGCATGGGTGAGGAGTCTGAACGTGATCCTCTTGCTGACGGGGAGCCAGTGCAGGTCCCTCAGGTGGGCGGAGATGTGGCTGTGTTGGGGGATTTCCAAGACGAGTCGTGTTGAGGCGTTCTGGATGCGCTGGAGTCTTTTCTGTAGTTTGGCGGTGGTCCCAGCGTAGAGGGCGTTCCTGTAGTCCAGACGGCTGGTGACGAGGGCCTGGGTGACCGTTTTCCTGCTTCCAGTGGGGATCCAGCGGAAGATCTTACGGAGCATGAAGAGTGTGTTGAAGCAGGAGGAGGTAACGGCGTTAACTTGCCTGGCCATCGTGAGGGAGGTGTCAAGGATGAATCCCAGTTTGCGTGCGTGGTCCGTGGGCTTGGGTGGGGGGCCCAGAGCAGGGGACCACCAGGAGTCGTCCCAGGCGGAGATGGATGGGCCGAGGATGAGGACTTCCGTCTTGTCTGAGTTAAGTTTCAGGCGGCTGAGCTTCATCCAGTCTGCGATGTCTTTCATTCTGTCCTGGAAGCTGGCTCTGGCGGAGGTGGGGTCATTGGTGAGGGAGAGGATCAGTTGGGTATCATCAGCGTAGGAGATGATGTTGAGGTTGTGCTTGCGTGCCATGGCTGCGAGGGGGCTCATGTAGACGTTGAAGAGGGTGGGGCTGAGCGAGGAGCCTTGAGGTACGCCGCAGATGATCTTGGTGTCTTCTGCGAGGAAGGGCGGGAGACGGACTCTTTGGGTTCTGTCGGAGAGGAAGGAGGTGATCCATTCCAGGTCCTTTCCTTGGATCCCGGCGTGGCGGGGGCGGGTTGTCAGGGTGCGGTGGCAGACCGTGTCGAACGCAGCCAAAAGGTCGAGCAGGATGAGGGCAGCGGTTTCTCTGTTGTCCAGCAGGGTCCGGATGTCGTCGGTGGCCGCGATGAGGGCGGTCTCGGTGCTGTGGTTCGCTCGGAATCCGGACTGCGATGGGTCGAGGGAGCCGTTCGCCTCCAGGAAGGCTGTCAGCTGTTTGTTGACGGTTTTCTCGATGACTTTTGCAGGGAAGGGGAGGAGCGAGATGGGGCGGAAGTTCTTGAGGTCTGAGGGGTCTACGGTGGGTTTCTTCAGTAGCGCGCTGATCTCTGCGTGCTTCCAGCTCTCCGGGAAGGTGGCGGATATGACGGAGTTGTTGATGATGTCCCGAAGTTTGGGTGCGATGAAGGAGTCGGCTTTGTTGAAGATGTGGTGTGGGCAGGGATCGGCTGGGGAGCCCGAGTGGATGGTGTTCATCGTGTTGGTGGTATCTTCCGTGCTGAACTGAGTCCAGGTGCACAGGGTGGTGGTGGGGGGGTGTAGGTTCGGTGGTGGGGTACGAGTTCCGAGCGCCGAAGCTGTCGTGTATGTCGATCTTACGGTGAAAAAAGGTGGCCAGAGAGTTGCAGAGGTCTTGAGAAGGCTTGATGTCGTTGTTGATGGTGTTGGGGTTGGAGAGCTCTTTCACGACATTGAAGAGTTCCTTGCTGTTGTGGGTGTTGTTGTCCAATCGTTCTCTGAAGGATGACCTGTTGGTGGTGCGGATCAGCTGGTGGTGTTTGCGGGTGGCGTTCTTGAGGGCTGTCATGCTATCCGTTGACTGGTTGTGGTGCCAGGCTTTCTCGAGGTCACGGCAAGATTTCTTGGAGTCTTTGAGATCGTTGGTGAACCACGCGGCTTTCTTGCTGTTGTGGTTGCTGGGAGGGTTTTTCAGTGGAGTAAGGGTGTCGGCGCAGTCGGTGATCCACTGTGTGAGGTTGCGGGCTCCTTCGTTGGGGTCCGTGGTGTTGGTGGGAGGGTTTAGGCTCAAGGAGGTGGTGAGTCGGTCGGTGGTGATCTTGCTCCAGCATCTTTGGGGGTTTGTTGAGGGTGGTAGTGGGTCGTTGTTTTCCTGAAGTTGAAGTGTACGCAGCTGTGGTCGGTCCAGTGGAGCTCGGTGGTGTGGCTGAAGGAGATGTGGTTGCTGGAGGAGAAGACGGGGTCGAGCGTGTGGCCAGCGTAATGGGTGGGAGTGTTGACCAGTTCCTTGAATCCGAGGTTGGCGAGGTTGTCTAGTAGGGTGGTGGTGTTGTTGTCCTGGTCGTTCTCCAGGTGGAAGTTGAGGTCTCCTAGGAGGATGTAGTCGGGGGAGGCTAGGGCAGCGGACTGATGAAGTCTGCGATGGCCTCGCTGCAGTGTGAGCGTGGTCCTGGGAGTCTGTAGATGAGGGTTACTCTGAGGGTGGTCTTGGGGTCGGTGTGAATCTGGAAGTGCAGGTGCTCTGCGGTGGCGAGGGTGTCGTCGGTGTTGGTCGTGATGCGGATAGTGTTTCTGTGGGCGATGGCGATGCCTCCTCCGGTCTGGTTGACGCGGTCCCTCCGGATGATCTTGTAGCCGTCCAGGACGGCAATGGCGATGTCAGGGGCTGAGGAGGCGTTCATCCAGTTTTCCGTAAAGAAGGCGACGTCTGGTCCCGTTTTGTCCAGGAGGTCCCATAGTTCGACGGCGTGTCTGTGGATGGAGCGGGTGTTGAGCAGGATGCACTTGAGGTGGTTGTTGTTGGCGGCTGTTTTGGCAGGTGCGGTGCAGGACCGAGTGCAGGTGAAGTAGCAGGCGTGGCAGGTGAAGGCTCCGTGGGTGCGGTTCGGGGTGGCTTGGTAGCAGGCTGGATGTTGGCCGGTGTTGAGTGCGTGGAGGGTGGCGTCGTCGTAGCTCAGACGGGTTGGCTGGCTCTGGCGGGGTCCGGGGGTTCTGGCGCTGGGCGCGGTCCAGGCGTGGACGGGCGTAGACGGGCTTGCCTTTGGCGCGCAATCGGCGTGCCTGCTGCATGTGGCCGCTGCGTGTACGCGCGGTCCCCGCCATTTATGGCCAAGTGGGAGGGAGGAGCAGCTGGGAGGCGGGAGCGGGGGGGGAATGGGGAGCTCACTACAATCTAAGCAATAGTAGGGAAATTGTTGAAGACCAGAGAGGTTACATTTACTATTCTCATGCCAATCTATGCAACACTAGTAAAGTGTGGACTCCACATGGGTTAAGTTTACTATTCACACTCCAGTTTAACCAACAGTAAAAACAAAAACAAAAAGTAGTACTTTGGAGGGACTACAAATAACATTTCACCTCCTATTAATTTTGTTAAAAATATAAAAGTATATAAAATAAAAAAATAAAGTCATACTGTAAATAAAAAATATATATTATATAGTACTCAAATACATTTAACCAACATTATTAATAAAAAAACTCCTAACACTATTTTTTTTCATAAACAAATAATGTACATCAAATTTCCAAGATAAAAAATAGAGCAAATAAAACAATTTACAAAATGAATCATCAATTACGTAATTAACAATTACAAAATATTAACATTAAAATAAAATTATTCAGATTGTACTTATCATCCCAACATATTTTCCTAAAAAAAAAACCTGCTACTAAATTATAAATTACCAACAAAACAATGCAGGCGGAACAGTTGGAGGACCCCATCCGGCTGGAGGAGGTGATCTCAGCCATCTCCCGACTGCAGCTTGACAAATCGCCGGACCCTGACGGCTTTCCTGCCCTGTTTTATAAAACATTCTGTCATGAATTAGCACCCCTCCTAACCCGCCTTTACAACTCCTTCTTAGACAGTGGAGCAGTGACGGACTCTATGTCGGAGGAGGCGATGTCCGTAATTCTTAAGCCTAATAAAGACCTGGGGAAATGTAATTCCTAATGCCAGATCTCACTGCTCAATGTCGACGCAAAGATTTTCACGGGCATCCTCGCATCTCGACTGAACCCCCTGATGGCGGGCCTAATCGACCCGGACCAGGTGGGATTCATTTCCTAGGCGGCGACAACACCAAGTGCCTTCTCCACCTGATAGATAGGGTCCACCACTCCCAAACGGCAGCAGTAATCTTCGCCGTTGACGCCAAAAAGACGTTTGGTAGAGTATGCTAGAAATATCTCTTCGATGTCTTGAGTGGTTTCGGACTTAGCCCCCGTTTCATCCAGTTGGTGCAGTGTATCTACTGCGTCTCCCGGGCATTTGGTTTTTGATAAACACATTTTTGTTTTTGATTGACAACATACACCAGTCTTACAGTCCAACACCGCAAAAGTCCAGGACATAGAAAAGGAAAGCAGCACCACAAGATTTATAGGCAATAACAAAAGACACATAGGAGTATAAAGTTTGGCATTCTCTTCATGACTAGTCCACCACCCCCACCCATTTCCCCAAACCCTATGGTATTCCTAGAAATACCCACGAGCATCGTACATGACCTTTGCCTGCGTGGCACATCAATCTACTCCAGTCCTCCAGCGTCCAATGCACGGAGTTCCAGGAGGCCGCAATGTCTCTTTTGACAACCACCATTGCCGTTGTGTAAAATAGTTTTTCTTTCCGTGACCCATCCAGCCCATCAGTGATACCCAGGAGCTTGTGCTTTGGGTCATGGGTGGCCTCCCACCCCAAAACATCAGTAAGTTCCTCCTCAATCTCCCCCCAGAACCGCTCCAAGCAGGTGCATACCCATACCATGTGGAAAAAATCAACGGGGTCATAACCGCACCTGGCACAAGCAGAGTTTGGGCTAAGTCCGGCCCGGTGAAGGCGCGTCGGGGTGAGATATGCAGCATGTAAGTAGTACAATTGCACTAATCGCAGTCTAGCGGAGGACGTGACTGTCCTAGAAGCCATAAGGGTGTCTCGCCAGTCCCCTTCGTCTAAGGTGCCTATCCAACCCTCCCATTGAGCCCCTAATCAATCCAAGAAAGTGGGAGCATTATTGAACAATGTACGGTAAATACGGGAGATGCTGCCCCTCCCCAGGTTGCCGAACATTATCTGGGCTTCAGGTGGACTGTGCTCAGGAAGGCGCGTGCCAGTCGCAAGGTGGGTGTGAAGAGCATGGCGTAACTGCAAGTACCGATAGAATTGTGACCGGTGTAAGGAGTACCTTCTTTGAAGGTCCTCAAAGGTTCGCATGTGATCTCCCAGCCATACATCGCCTAGCTGCGAAATGCCTATCAAATCCCAGGTTCTAAACCCCTGTAGTACATTGACGTCTCTGAGCCAGGTCCCCTGCCACAAGGGTGTACATTGGGTTAACGTGTGCGTCCATTTGGTATGTCGCAGAGCATCCCACCAGGCCTGCAGCACAGAGCGTGTCACCTCTGTTAAGCGGGAGGGAATAGGGGCCCCATATAGCATGGCCTGGATCTTGGCGAAACCCAACTCTCCGACTTCGAGCCTGTATGCAGGGTCTGACCAACCCCCATTGAACCAATCATGTATGGAGAGAAGCCGCATGGTCAAATAATATAGGTAGAGGTGGGTCATCCCCAGTCCCCCGTCGAATGAGGGGATCCTACACATGTTGAGTGCCAACCGTGCCCTACCTGTCCCGCTTAAAAACTTGCTGGCTATGCTGTCAAACTCATGGAACCAGGCTCTGGGAAAGCTGATGGGGGTATTTTGTAGTACGTAGAGGAAACGGGGAAGCAGCATCATTTTAAAGAGGGTGACACTCCCCATAGAGTGCAGGGTCAATGTCTGCCACTGCTGGAGGTCTGCCTTAACCCACTTCACCAGTGGGGCCTATTTGAGAGCCCAGCTAAATCCTGGAAGCAAGGTCATCCATATCCCTAAGTATTTGAATGATTGACTGCGAAGAGGAATGTTGGCTTGCCAGTCAAAACATTCGTGGGACAGGTGTAGGGGAACGAATGACGATTTATCCGGGTTAAGCATTAGGCCCGAAGCCCATTCAAAGAGGTGTAAAATATGGAGGCAATGTGGCCCTGACCCGGCGGGATCTGCCAAATAGATGAGGACGTTATCTGCATAGAGTGCAATTTTATCTGGTTCAGTGTTGGGCCACTCCCATCCCCGCATACTCATGCACGACCGCATCATGGACGCCAGGGGCTCCATCACCAAGGCGAAAAGCAGGGGGTATAGGGCACAACCCTATCTCGTTCCTCTACGAACCAGGAAGGGCTCCGACAGGACCCCATTCACCAATACGCGGGAATAAAGAACTTTAACCATGGCACAAAAACGGGGACCGAGTCCCATCGTAGCAAGGATGGCCTCTAAGAACCGCCAGTCCACCGAATCGAAGGCCTTTACAAAGTCCACCAGAAGAATCGCAAGGTAGGGAGTGAGGAAATGACGGTGAGCCAGGGCACCTTGCAGTCTGCGAAGATAATGCCTAGTGCCATGTGAGGGCCTTAATCTGCATTGGTCGGAATGGACCAGCGTGGACCAGTGGGGTTTGAGTCATTGGGCAATGATCGTGGTGAACAGTTTAATATCAGTGTTGATGAGGGAGATGGGATGGTAGTCTGCACCCGTGTGAGGGTGGTTGAGACTTGGGGAGAACAACAATGGTGGCCAGATCAGTCTCTTGCGGCAAGGAGCCCTTTCAACAGGCTCTCGAAACAGTACCTCGTGGGTATAGCTTGGGAAGATCATGATTATACTATTCTCATAGCGTAGCCGCTGTTGTTTGCGAGCTTTGGACAGGATGGCATCGCGATCCTTGAAATTGAGGACCCGCATTATGAATGGGCGGGGAGGTGCACCCGGCGCCGGCCTGGGGGCCGAAGACCTGTGGGCCCACTCAATCATGAACCAGGGAGAGAGAGAGCCCTACGGGATCCACGACCACAGCCATCTCTCCAGGAAGTCCATCGCGGGGCCCTGCTCCGTCCCCTTCGGAAAGCCCACCAGGTGGAGGTTGTTGCGTTGGATCTGTTTTCGGCATCCTCCGCCCGGTGGTGTAACTCCTGAGTGTGCGACTGGAGACGGGCCACCTTCCTCTTAAGTTGTTGGACGTCATCCTCCATGGTGGAGATAAGGGTCTCATTCTCTTTAATCTGAGCAGTGGTGTTTTGGAGATCCTGTCGAATGAGAGTCATGTCTACTCGCACTTCTGCGATCTTGCCCTCCACCGAGGTCTGTGAGGCATGGATAGCCTGGAGGATGGTGGCCAAATCTGCGGATGGAGGAGCCTCCTGTTCAATCGCACCTCCGGTTGCCCCCGCCTCCAAGGTAGTGAAGCGGTCCATTTTTGTCTGGGTGGCAGGGCAGGAGAGAGGAGCCGTGCTAACCTAGGGCCCACCGCACTCCATCTGCCGAATCCTCACCCCATCCCTCAGCAACCCCACACTTTACCTCCAGGTCAGTTCGCAGGAGCACTCCTTCCTCCAGCAGCCAACGGCGCTCGTAGCGGCGACCCGGGCCTCGGGTCAACAGGGGCAATCAGATCCTGTGCAGGCCTCTTCTACGCACTCCCAGATGGCCCCAGAGTTGATGAAGGCTCATGAGTTTAGTAATGGCAGTTGGGCCCCAGGGGGTAACCGGGGACGCCACCCTCGGCCGGCCGCCTACCAGGTGGCAGCCCGCAACCCAGATGATGTCAGCACTTATCTCAGGGGCAACTCAGGGTCACAGCCCCAGCAAATCGTGCCGCAGGTGGAGGCCCACAGCGCTGATGGTGTCCGTCTGGGCAACAATGGAAAGCGCTCGCCATCGTCCTTACAGTCCTTAAACAAAGCCCCGGGCCGACCAGGAACCCCCAGATCAGAGGGTCGCACCAATGATGGGGCCCATGACGTCAGCACCCTCAGTCCGGGCCTCGGGGGGACCAGCAGGGGGGCCCCACCTCCAGCCTCACACAACGCTAATGGGAGGAACGGCAATCCTCTCCCCCAGTGGACCACACAGGAACTCAGGTCCAAATCACCGGCAAAGTCAGGCCAGGCCTTGGGGGCAACAAAAGAGAGCTCCGCTGCCCACTGTCTAACAGGGTTACAGCAAGCGGCCGGCGGGCACAGGGGCATCCAGTGCAGCCGCACCGCCATGAGGCGCTAAAGGACCCACCTCGATAGGGCAGGCGAATCCAGAACAAAAGCGCCGCCGGCTGTTAGGCACCACCAATCTTCACTGGGCACTCAGCGGCTGGTGTTGCTGCTATCGCTCTTGGCCCAATCCAGCATGTGGGAGCTCCGGCAGCCAGGTCCCTCAGGAGGGGAGACTGACCAAGCAGGCGATACAGAGGGGGCGCCAGCCAAATTAGAAGCCCCCTCTCTCAGCAATGCGGCACCGATGATGAACAGCAGGCCGATGACAGGCCCGGTATCACTGCGGCGGCAGCCGTCCTTTTTGAGGGGTGTTGCGCGGCGGGTCCAGGAGACCAGAGCAGCTCACACGGACCCGAGTTGGTGCGCAATGCCCCGAATGGAGCTCCGGAGATTTCTAGGTAGCGAGGTATGTGGCGCAAGGTGTCAGGCAATCCCGATGGTAGTGGATGGCAGAGCGAATGACGGAGGGGTCCAGAGCACACCTAAGGTGCGACATCTTGACGCTCGTAGCCACACACCCCCCGGGCATTTGTTAGAGTTAACGGGGTGTCATTGTCTTCGCAAGAGATCGCTCGGGGCACGGAGCAAGGGTGCCCACTCTCGCCACTTTTATTTGCACTTTATATGGAACCCCTCGCACAGAAAATTCGCGACCAGCCAAAGATCCATGGCCTCCAGTTTGGAGGTGATTGCCACAGGATAAGCCTTTATGCGGATGACGTCATCCTCTCCCTCGCACAGCCTCTCACCTCGCTCTCTACACTAGTCGACAAACTTGAATCATTTGGACGGGTTTCGGGCTTCAAGGTCAACTTTGGCAAGTACCAGGTCCTCAATCTGTCCCTGTTACATGCTCAGGAGGAGGCCCTCAGGCTGTCCTTCCCTCTGCATTGGTCTAACGATCATGTGCCCTATCTGGGAATCCTCCTGACCCCGTTGATCCCACGCACTCTGGAATTAACTTATTCGTCCTTGGTGACCCAGATGAGAAAGGAGCTGGATGGGTGGACTAAACATAATTTATCTTGGTTTGGGTGCATTGCGGCAGTCAAAATGACAATTCTACAGCGAATACTCTACCTCTTCCAGACCCTCCCGCTAGCCTCATCGCCTAAATCCCTGCACGACCTACAGTTCGCTATGAACAAATTCATTTGGGGCAATAAGAAGGCAGGCCTCTCAGTAGCGCAACTGTCACGTCCCAAAAGCGACGGAGGGGTGAATCTACAGATGGTCCACAGATATCTATAGGCTGCGCACCTTCGCTACGTGATGCAATGGAATCGCCCACTTTCTGAGAAGCACTGGACCTTCATGGACCCGGCAGTAGCTTGTGCAAATGTCTGATGTGAAATTTGTCTTCCCCGCCACTCCCGTTCTTGGGGCCTTTATTTGTCCCCGGTCACGGTAGCGATGATGAAAGTTTGGGATGTGGGGCCTGACAACCGTTCCCTCCTCGATGACGCCGTTGGTTGACAACCCGGATTTTCCCCCGGGATGTAAAACTAACATTGCCTAGTGCTGGAGTGAGGCTGGTTGTAAGCGCTTAGGCCACCTGTTCGATTTTGAGGGCATTATTCTGTTTGAATGGGTGCGCCGGAACCTCGCCCTCCCCCGGATGGACGAGTTCTTCCACCTTCAGCTCCGACATTGGGCTACATCTCCGGCTTTCCTCCCAAACGTCTCACGTAAGCTTACCCCTTTCGAGAAATGGATAGCGAGCAAGTCAGACGACAAACACCTAATTTCAGAACTCTATGCTTTCCTTGCCCCGTGCGCAAGCGGGAAGCGCTCCTTCAGTCAGGTCAGATGGGAGGCAGAACTGGGACGGGTCCTTACAGACAAGGAATGGGACAATATCCACTACAGGGTTCACCAAACGGCATACAACACTGTGTCAGAACCACTAAACCTTTGACACGTGTGGTAAATGCGGTGTACACATATTTGAACCCAAGCTGGAACAGGAAAAGAGGAAAATCCACAAAAGATCGAACTTGGAGTGCTTTGCTGCAAAAAAGGAATTCTAAGATGGCTGCCGCGGAACAAACGCGGTAGCGGTCTAGTTCTTATTCTCACACCTGTGTGGAGCCTTTGGTGAAGCGCTCACTCCCTAACGAGTGCGCACTTCACTGAAGCATTACTCGAGTTCGGATCTGAACTTCTCTAGTTCCTGTTCCGTTCTTGAATTTCCCCCAAAGGCAATTCCTAGGCTATATTTTGAGTTAACTTGAATGTAGGGAGCGCTGTTTCCTTCACTTCTTGCCCGATAATCATATCCCAAGTCTGGAGGTATCAAGACACCGTCCGAGTGATTTCTTCACGTCGTAGCTCCTCCCGCTTCAGTGTTTCTTGACAAGAGTTAACCCCTTTAGGAAAAGAAAGGAGAAAACGGAGCCAACTCATTGCATGCTAAGTCACATTGTCTTGTTTATTGTAAAAGATAACATAGAAGAAGAAGGTTACTTGTAAAATAAGACAAGGTCATAGAAATGTTAAAACTTACCTGAATATTGAAAGACTCTGTTAATTCCCAAAGCTGAAAAAAGAAAACAAAAGACTTTGTTAGTAAAATATTCTCAATTACTTGGAGATGAGAAAACTGCCGAAACAAATATCGCTAGAGAATACATTCTAAAAGAATAAGAAGACTAAGCCTTATAACAAGTTATCATATTAACATATAGAAGTATAAAAGACGCTTCATTAAAATGTAGGTGAGCCTATAATTAGAATATTAATAATTAGGTTAAGGCTTAACTTGATTAGTTTACTGAATGTTCGTATAATTCATAGGTTAACCTGCACAGAAAAAGTTAGAAACATAACACCAGGCAGCCAGATACCAACTACAATGAAGAGAGGCTAGTTCAAAAGGATTTAGGGGTATGTCATTTCCAATAGTACATTTATAAATATCTATAGATCTTTAGGTAGATACAGAGTAGACCAAGTTACTAAGTAATTGTTCTCTGTTAGTTTCCTAGGGTATCTTTTGAGAGATAGTCTATTGAATGGACTGAGAAGAAAGGGTACTGTGAAGGAAATCCGAGGTCCTGAACCAGTCTCTTCTGCTGTTTGTTATTTTTTTCCACTCCCCCTTCCCCCTTTGGGGTTGTTTGGAGATGTGATTAAAATCGGTCTCTGAGGAATCCTGGAGAGGGAGTTGGGATCTAGCATCTTCTGTTCCTCTGCAAGTGTACGGTAAGGGTCTTCAGTTCCTTAGCATTCTGACACCCTGCTGGGACTGAATCTGCATTCAAGCTACTGGTATCTCACGCCAGCGAGTATACACCAATGGGACAAAAATCACACCGAGGAGTGCTGGCAGGGCTGCGGCCTGTTGCGATCCCTTTTGCATCTTCTTTGGCACTGCCTGAGGCTAGAGAGGTTTTGGGACAAGGTGCTTACTGACATCGATGCTGCATTCGACACTGAGATCCCCCGCTTCCCAGCTTATACTCTGCTAGGGCTATCAAATCCACTCACTTTTCCATTGCGGTCACTTAGAGGCAGGCAGATAGCATTAGCATTGCTTGCAGCACGCCAGGTCATCTTAATCCACTGGGGTGCTACTACAGTGCCGGACTACACGGCCTGGCTTCATAGGCTTTGGATGACCCTAGCCATGAAACGACTATCGATGAGTCACGATCACAAGGGCGAGAAATATGCGGAACTCCGGACTCCCTTTATAACACTGCTGTCGAAAAACCTCCGAGAGGTCACTTGCCCCAAACTCTTGCAAGTGCTGCGACTCATAACTTCCTCTTCAGAATCACGCCCCCCAAATGAGCAGTTGGGTTAGGGTTGAGTGTGATGGGCCCTGCGATTCGCGACACACCTTTTTGAGTCCTTGGTACGGTTCCCCCTCTTTTTCCCCCTTTTTTGGGGAGTGGGAGGGAGGGTGGGTTTTCCTTATTTGCTGTCTGTTTATTATGGTGGGTCAGCGCGTTCTAACTTGCACTGATTGACAGTTACTTTCTTCCTATTCAATGTGTCTAACTTTGAGCAATTCAGAAAAGGGGGTGGTGATGAACAGAGTGTCTGAATTAAGCAGACCACTCTTACCCAGTCCAAAGATCAGGGCTTGATCCATCACCGTTATTTAGCTCACTGCCCCATCCCAGCTCAGAACCTGGCTATATGAAAATTAGTCTGTCCCTGGCCCAGTGCATCATGGGAACAGGGCAGACCAAACTACCAAGCCAATTCTTCACCAGAAAGCATACAAGCTACCGGGGACCGGTTTCTGGCATTTCAGCCTCGTCGGCCCGGCTTGCTTGAATCCTGATGGAGCAGTGAGCAAGGGACTCATGTCTGAGTATACCCTGCCACACCTATAGTGGCCAAAAATGATTCAGAAAAGGGGCTGGTGATGAACAGAGTCTCTGAATTAAGCAGACCACTCTTACCCAGTCCAAAGATCAGGGCTTGATCCATCACCGTTATTTAGCTCACTGCCCCATCCCAGCTCAGAACCTGGCTATATGCAAATTAGTCTGTCCCTGGCCCAGTGCATCATGGGAACAGGGCAGGCCAAACTACCAAGCCAATTCTTCACCAGAAAGGATACAAGCTACCGGGGACCGGTTTCTGGCATTTCAGCCTCGTCGGCCCGGCTTGCTTGAATCCTGATGGAGCAGTGAGCAAGGGACTCATGTCTGAGTATACCCTGCCACACCTATAGTGGCCAAAAACGATTCAGAAAAGGGGGTGGTGATGAACAGAGTGTCTGAATTAAGCAGACCACTCTTACCCAGTCCAAAGATCAGGGCTTGATCCATCACCGTTATTTAGCTCACTGCCCCATCCCAGCTCAGAACCTGGCTATATGCAAATTAGTCTGTCCCTGGCCCAGTGCATCATGGGAACAGGGCAGACCAAACTACCAAGCCAATTCTTCCCCAGAAAGGATACAAGCTACCGGGGACCGGTTTCTGGCATTTCAGCCTCGTCGGCCCGGCTTGCTTGAATCCTGATGGAGCAGTGAGCAAGGGACTCATGTCTGAGTATACCCTGCCACACCTATAGTGGCCAAAAACGATTCAGAAAAGGGGGTGGTGATGAACAGAGTGTCTGAATTAAGCAGACCACTCTTACCCAGTCCAAAGATCAGGGCTTGATCCATCACCGTTATTTAGCTCACTGCCCCATCCCAGCTCAGAACCTGGCTATATGCAAATTAGTCTGTCCCTGGCCCAGTGCATCATGGGAACAGGGCAGACCAAACTACCAAGCCAATTCTTCACCAGAAAGGATACAAGCTACCGGGGACCGGTTTCTGGCATTTCAGCGTCGTCGGCCCGGCTTGCTTGAATCCTGATGGAGCAGTGAGCAAGGGACTCATGTCTGAGTATACCCTGCCACACCTATAGTGGCCAAAAACGATTCAGAAAAGGGGGTGGTGATGAACAGAGTGTCTGAATTAAGCAGACCACTCTTACCCAGTCCAAAGATCAGGGCTTGATCCATCACCGTTATTTAGCTCACTGCCCCATCCCAGCTCAGAACCTGGCTATATGCAAATTAGTCTGTCCCTGGCCCAGTGCATCATGGGAACAGGGCAGACCAAACTACCAAGCCAATTCTTCACCAGAAAGGATACAAGCTACCGGGGACCGGTTTCTGGCATTTCAGCCTCGTCGGCCCGGCTTGCTTGAATCCTGATGGAGCAGTGAGCAAGGGACTCATGTCTGAGTATACCCTGCCACACCTATGGTGGCCAAAAACGATTCAGAAAAGGGGGTGGTGATGAACAGAGTGTCTGAATTAAGCAGACCACTCTTACCCAGTCCAAAGATCAGGGCTTGATCCATCACCGTTATTTAGCTCACTGCCCCATCCCAGCTCAGAACCTGACTATATGCAAATTAGTCTGTCCCTGGCCCAGTGCATCATGGGAACAGGGCAGACCAAACTACCAAGCCAATTCTTCACCAGAAAGGATACAAGCTACCGGGGACCGGTTTCTGGCATTTCAGCCTCGCCGGCCCGGCTTGCTTGAATCCTGATGGAGCAGCGAGCAAGGGACTCATGTCTGAGTATACCCTGCCACACCTATAGTGGCCAAAAACGATTCAGAAAAGGGGGTGGTGATGAACAGAGTGTCTGAATTAAGCAGACCACTCTTACCCAGTCCAAAGATCAGGGCTTGATCCATCACCGTTATTTAGCTCACTGCCCCATCCCAGCTCAGAACCTGGCTATATGCAAATTAGTTTGTCCCTGGCCCAGTGCATCATGGGAACAGGGCAGACCAAACTACCAAGCCAATTCTTCACCAGAAAGGATACAAGCTACCGGGGACCGGTTTCTGGCATTTCAGCCTCGTCGGCCCAGCTTGCTTGAATGCTGATGGAGCAGTGAGCAAGGGACTCATGTCTGAGTATACCCTGCCACACCTATAGTGGCCAAAAACGATTCAGAAAAGGGGGTGGTGATGAACAGAGTGTCTGAATTAAGCAGACCACTCTTACCCAGTCCAAAGATCAGGGCTTGATCCATCACCGTTATTTAGCTCACTGCCCCATCCCAGCTCAGAACCTGACTATATGCAAATTAGTCTGTCCCTGGCCCAGTGCATCATGGGAACAGGGCAGACCAAACTACCAAGCCAATTCTTCACCAGAAAGGATACAAGCTACCGGGGACCGGTTTCTGGCATTTCAGCCTCGTCGGCCCGGCTTGCTTGAATCCTGATGGAGCAGCGAGCAAGGGACTCATGTCTGAGTATACCCTGCCACACCTATAGTGGCCAAAAACGATTCAGAAAAGGGGGTGGTGATGAACAGAGTGTCTGAATTAAGCAGACCACTCTTACCCAGTCCAAAGATCAGGGCTTGATCCATCACCGTTATTTAGCTCACTGCCCCATCCCAGCTCAGAACCTGGCTATATGCAAATTAGTTTGTCCCTGGCCCAGTGCATCATGGGAACAGGGCAGACCAAACTACCAAGCCAATTCTTCACCAGAAAGGATACAAGCTACCGGGGACCGGTTTCTGGCATTTCAGCCTCGTCGGCCCAGCTTGCTTGAATGCTGATGGAGCAGTGAGCAAGGGACTCATGTCTGAGTATACCCTGCCACACCTATAGTGGCCAAAAACGATTCAGAAAAGGGGGTGGTGATGAACAGAGTGTCTGAATTAAGCATACCACTCTTACCCAGTCCAAAGATCAGGGCTTGATCCATCACCGTTATTTAGCTCACTGCCCCATCCCAGCTCAGAACCTGGCTATATGCAAATTAGTCTGTCCCTGGCCCAGTGCATCATGGGAACAGGGCAGACCAAACTACCAAGCCAATTCTTCACCAGAAAGGATGCAAGCTACCGGGGACCGGTTTCTGGCATTTCAGCCTCGTCGGCCCGGCTTGCTTGAATCCTGATGGAGCAGTGAGCAAGGGACTCATGTCTGAGTATACCCTGCCACACCTATAGTGGCCAAAAACGATTCAGAAAAGGGGGTGGTGATGAACAGAGTGTCTGAATTAAGCAGACCACTCTTACGCAGTCCAAAGATCAGGGCTTGATCCATCACCGTTATTTAGCTCACTGCCCCATCCCAGCTCAGAACCTGGCTATATGCAAATTAGTCGGTCCCTGGCCCAGTGCATCATGGGAACAGGGCAGACCAAACTACCAAGCCAATTCTTCACCAGAAAGGATACAAGCTACCGGGGACCGGTTTCTGGCATTTCAGCCTCGTCGGCCCGGCTTGCTTGAATCCTGATGGAGCAGTGAGCAAGGGACTCATGTCTGAGTATACCCTGCCACACCTATAGTGGCCAAAAACGATTCAGAAAAGGGGGTGGTGATGAACAGAGTGTCTGAATTAAGCAGACCACTCTTACCCAGTCCAAAGATCAGGGCTTGATCCATCACCGTTATTTAGCTCACTGCCCCATCCCAGCTCAGAACCTGGCTATATGCAAATTAGTCTGTCCCTGGCCCAGTGCATCATGGGAACAGGGCAGACCAAACTACCAAGCCAATTCTTCACCAGAAAGGATACAAGCTACCGGGGACCGGTTTCTGGCATTTCAGCCTCGTCGGCCCGGCTTGCTTGAATCCTGATGGAGCAGTGAGCAAGGGACTCATGTCTGAGTATACCCTGCCACACCTATAGTGGCCAAAAACGATTCAGAAAAGGGGGTGGTGATGAACAGAGTGTCTGAATTAAGCAGACCACTCTTACCCAGTCCAAAGATCAGGGCTTGATCCATCACCGTTATTTAGCTCACTGCCCCATCCCAGCTCAGAACCTGGCTATATGCAAATTAGTCTGTCCCTGGCCCAGTGCATCATGGGAACAGGGCAGACCAAACTACCAAGCCAATTCTTCACCAGAAAGGATACAAGCTACCGGGGACCGGTTTCTGGCATTTCAGCCTCGTCGGCCCGGCTTGCTTGAATCCTGATGGAGCAGTGAGCAAGGGACTCATGTCTGAGTATACCCTGCCACACCTATAGTGGCCAAAAACGATTCAGAAAAGGGGGTGGTGATGAACAGAGTGTCTGAATTAAGCAGACCACTCTTACCCAGTCCAAAGATCAGGGCTTGATCCATCACCGTTATTTAGCTCACTGCCCCATCCCAGCTCAGAACCTGGCTATATGCAAATTAGTCTGTCCCTGGCCCAGTGCATCATGGGAACAGGGCAGACCAAACTACCAAGCCAATTCTTCACCAGAAAGGATACAAGCTACCGGGGACCGGTTTCTGGCATTTCAGCCTCGTCGGCCCGGCTTGCTTGAATCCTGATGGAGCAGTGAGCAAGGGACTCATGTCTGAGTATACCCTGCCACACCTATAGTGGCCAAAACGATTCAGAAAAGGGGGTGGTGATGAACAGAGTGTCTGAATTAAGCAGACCACTCTTACCCAGTCCAAAGATCAGGGCTTGATCCATCACGTTATTTAGCTCACTGCCCCATCCCAGCTCAGAACCTGGCTATATGCAAATTAGTCTGTCCCTGGCCCAGTGCATCATGGGAACAGGGCAGACCAAACTACCAAGCCAATTCTTCACCAGAAAGGATACAAGCTACCGGGGACCGGTTTCTGGCATTTCAGCCTTTCCCTTGCTCATTGCACCATCAGGATTCAAGCAAGCCGGGCCGACGACGCCTGAAATGGCAGAAACCGGTCCCCGGAAGCTTGTTTCCTTCCCAGTACAAGAATTGGCTTGGTAGATTGGTTTGCCCTGTTCCCATCATGCACTGGGACAGGAACAGACTAATTTGCATATAGCCAAGTTCTGAGCTGGGATGGTGCAGTGAGCTAAAAAACGGTGATGGATCAAGCCCTGATCTTTGGACTGGGTAAGAGTGGTCAGCTTAATTCAGGCATTCTGTTCATCACCACCCCCTTTTCTGAATCATTTTGTCCACCATAAGCGTGGGAGGGTATACTCAGATGTGAGTCCCTTGCTCATTGCACCATCAGGATTCAAGCAAGCCGGGCCGACGACGCCTGAAATGGCAGAAACCGGTCCCCGGAAGCTTGTTTCCTTCCCAGTACAAGAATTGGCTTGGTAGTTTGGTTTGCCCTGTTCCCATCATGCACTGGGACAGGAACAGACTAATTTGCATATAGCCAAGTTCTGAGCTGGGATGGTGCAGTGAGCTAAAAAACGGTGATGGATCAAGCCCTGATCTTTGGACTGGGTAAGAGTGGTCTGCTTAATTCAGGCACTCTGTTCATCACCACCCCCTTTTCTGAATCATTTTGTCCACCATAAGCGTGGGAGGGTATACTCAGATGTGAGTCCCTTGCTCATTGCACCATCAGGATTCAAGAAAGCCGGGCCGACGACGCCTGAAATGGCAGAAACCGGTCCCCGGAAGCTTGTTTCCTTCCCAGTACAAGAATTGGCTTGGTAGTTTGGTTTGCCCTGTTTCCATCATGCACTGGAACAGGAACAGACTAATTTGCATATAGCCAAGTTCTGAGCTGGGATGGTGCAGTGACCTAAAAAACGGTGATGGATCAAGCCCTGATCTTTGGACTGGGTAAGAGTGGTCTGCTTAATTCAGGCACTCTGTTCATCACCACCCCCTTTTCTGAATAACTTTGAGCATCGCCAGCCTCCGAATTGTTGGAATTCATGTAGTAATGAGACATATATTTTGAATGCATTATCCCTTAGCCACCGGCCCCCTGAGGTTGTAGGCGTATGGCTGTGTACAGGTGTAAAGACACCCAACGACTAAATCAATAAAAAAGATTTGTTCCATAAATTACCAACAAAAATATTTATATAATTAATACACAATTATACATTAATTGGTATTATTATAAAATGATGAGTAAATTAAAAATCATGCCATCCTATTCCCCAACAAACATCAATAACACACAACTACAACAAAAATATGCATTCAAAAAGTTACAATTTAAATATGCATTAAAATAACAAATTAAACTTAAATACATAAAAAAATATTAAACAATTAAACAGTCAATCAAATATGAAATTTACAATAAATAATTAACAACAAAATTAAATTATTTATAAATTAAATTAATTTCTAACCAATTCCCCTATAAACCCAGCAATCAACTACTACATTATAAATAACTAACTTAATTAAAAAAATAAATGTAGCATTGTAAATTACAAACTATATAACAAGACATTAGTAAAAATTATACTAATAATAGTTGCCCATACAATTAATATTTAACTAATACGTATTAAATTAAACAAAAGAATATTTTTTTCAATTACAGTTAAATTAACAACATTAAATAAACCAATATTATTTTCAACATAAACCATATTCTTAACAAATATATTTTGTGACATAATATTTCTGTACTAACAATACTTTTTACGTAATATTTATCTATCACAATATTAAAAACTCAATATTTTGCCCAAATGCCACCAGATGTAAGACCCATATTTTCTTCGCCTGGGCCTGTTTGTTATTAGTTTAAATAAAATTGTTTTGTTTTCACATCAACAAGGTACATTTTGACCTTTCAAACTGAGATGAAGCTTAGGACCTGATTAAGAGTTTGATGGATGGGTTACTCTGTCACAAATGTTACGGATATCCCGTCTGCCATATTACAAGTGCCTTTGGATATAATACACTTTTAATACGGCAGGTGGGAAATCTGTCACATCCATGATCGAGCATCCTATCCACTGAAATCTAAATCTGG
This sequence comes from Lissotriton helveticus, assembly GCF_964261635.1. Taxonomy (NCBI): domain Eukaryota; kingdom Metazoa; phylum Chordata; class Amphibia; order Caudata; family Salamandridae; genus Lissotriton; species Lissotriton helveticus. The sequence continues at coordinate 509,007,849 of NC_136057.1, forward strand.
CCTTATTTTGCTACAGGTAAGAGAAGCTTAAGAAAAACAGAATGACCTTTAAAGAGATGAGATTTTACATAGATGGCACTTTAAAACCATTGGCATACCACTTTAATGGCATCTTAGTCAATGTAAAAGTGAAAGTCGAGATTACTGCAATAAGGCATCATAGGGACAGAGACATTGTCAACATCCTTGGTGTCCCAAATCTTTCTAGCGTCTGAAAGAATGTCTGGCAATCAAAACCACACGTGTTTACATATGGCAACCAAATATTGTAACTGAGAGGAAAAGGCTTGACATGATTCTTGTCCTTCGGAAAGTGCCACACAAGATCGATTCGCTTTATGACCTTCATCTGTATCTCATTATGCATGAAGTGTACTCACAGTATGGCGGGATGGTCATACTATAAGTAAATACTCATCCTATTTCCTCACACTTATCAGCAAGCCTGGCACACATTCATCAGTAGAAGATATTGATAACGCAGAAATCTCACGGTGATCTCTCTTTGGAAATTTAGAAAATGTAGCACCATTACCATTACCTTGTTTCAACTTAAGGTGATGAATCTTTGCCACCATATTTTGAACAAAAGAGGTCCTTCATAAACACAAGCAAAACACTTGGGGATTTGAATAAAAGTCAGAATGGAAAAAAGCATGCATCTAACCTGCCTTCGTCTGCCTCTGTTCTGCTCTCCATCAAAGTCTTCCCTCTCCTTCTCTGCATCTGCAAATCACTTCTGCTCCGCTCCCTTCAATTCTGCACTGAGGTCTGAAACTCCTCTGCAGCCTCCCATCTCTAAATCTGTCTGAGTCTGTCTCTAGTAAGGGCCTCTGCAAGGGTTCTGAAACTCCTAAACTATTAACGCATTTATATAAAAAATGTTAGAAAAATGTTCGTTCTGCATCCAACTGGAGTCCAGCATTTTCCAAAAGGACACCTCCACCCCTCTGCTTTCTGCGCACATCATTCATCAGACAGGCAAAATCCTTCCCACGCCATATCCTGCAATTTATTTATTATAACTTCATCTCCTAGCCTTCCTTCAAAGAACCATTTTATTTTATAACTAAACACATAACATTAGCTACAAAAGAACTAAGGGCCTCAATAGGATGGTGGACAGACTTCCGTCCGTCCCCATCCATTCTCAATGGGGACCGCCCGCCTACAAGGTGGTAGCCCCACATACCGAATGACGATGCAGCCGCCACTATGGCAGTCGCAATGTCTATTCACTGTACTGCGGCGGATGCTGCAATCGGCAGCACCCGCTGCAGTACATTGAAATTACATGTTACATATCCCAGCACTAAGTTGCAGGCACTGTGTGGGCCTGACACATGGTGCAGGGATATGTAAGGACTCTTTTCTGCTTGTAAATCTTGTATTTCTGATTTTACATCAAATTTTTGATCAACAAGACATCAAGAAACATAAATCATGCTCATTTATCCCAATACAAAATTATAATATATACACATTTCAACAATTCGTTGCCATGATAATTTCAGTTCTCATGGAGGTACATTAACTGAAGAAACTGAAAGAATAACAATGCTTCCAGTGCATTTCGGGTTCACCCGAACCCTTCTTCAGGGGAAATACAAAATGTTTGTTTATTGAAACTGGAGGCGGTTCGCCATTACTTCAATGAAGAGATTCTTTTATGCACCATTGACGTGGTTGCGTTATATACATCCATCGCCCACAATGAAGGGTTAGCAGTGGTAGAGTGGAGACTACTTCAATCATCAATACCCGAAGATAAAGGCGTTTTTCTTTTAGAATTACTGCACTTTGCGCTTTACCATAGCTACTTCACTTGGCAAGAGAAATTTTATTTGCAGAAAACTGGCACATCAATGGGCTTTCCGGGAGCACCATCATATGCAAATACATTTATGGCGCACTTCGAACAACAGAACATCCTCACTAATTCTATATGGTCTGAGAATGCGGCAGTCTTCCTACGTTATATAGAGGACATCTTGGTAGTTTGGAAGGGCACGAGAACATTGTTGGAAGAATGCATCACGGAACCAAACAACCATAACCCAAGCATGCAATTCACATACAGTATCCAACATGATAAGATTCATTTCCTGGACATTGAGATTTGCAAAACCAACTTAGGTCTGATGACAACTGTATACACCAAACCGACAGACGTCAACAATGCTCTACATTATTCAAGTGCACAGCCCAGTTCTCTTAAACAACACTTACCAGTGTTGCAATTAACGAGAATGAAACGGATAACTTCAGATAAAGCAATTTGTGAATCTTTGATTGTTGATCAACTAGAGAAGTACAAAGTTAGAGGGTACCCTGATGGAATATTGGATAAGGCTAAACATAATGTTGATCAGAGAAAAAGGGAAGACCTATTGAAGAAATCTCAAAAAACAACGGATAAACGGCAAGTGTGTGTGTACTAAAATTTTCAACTCAAGCCCCTAAGATTAAATCTATCATAAGGAAATGGTGGGACATTATGTTATGTTATGTTATGTTAATTTCGATTTATATAGCGCCAAATCACCTACAGGTCTCTTAGCGCTTGCTTTGGGAACCCGTCCTGGCTTTCCCTGCGAGATAGCCCCTACTGGGCATCGCCAAGGTGAAGACCAGGCATCCCATCGCCGTGGGGCCGTAGTATTATAGAGCAAGAACCAGAATTCACGGGGCTATTTCAGGGTCCACCACTTTTTGCTCATAATAGATCGAAGAATTTACGTGAGATTTTGAAAACCATCACCAAGCAGGTGTACAAAGGCATGAGGAAATGCCATAATTGCGGGCAGTGCGGGAATGTTATTCTGGGGGACACATTCACACACCCACAGTCAGGCTTTAGGATCAAACTGCAACATACATCAGACTGTAAAACAGAGGGGGTCATTTACGCCATTAAATGTCCCTGTGGATTAGTATACGTAGGAAGAACAAGCCGTAAAATTAAAACAAGAATTGTAGAGCACAGAAGCAGAATTCGAAATCACACTATTACTTCTCCTTTGTAGCACATTAGTTACATGCAGCACATACCATTGCCCAACTGAGGTTTACAATTTTAGAAAAAATTCACGCTCAGTCAGGTGCAGACATTAATGTTTCTCTGGCATGCAGGGAAATGTATTGGATCAAATTATTAGGTACAGTACACCCAGGTGGACTCAATGACCATTACGAATTACTATGTTTTTTATAAAAGGATATCATAAGGATGTTGTTACTGATTTTTGTAAAAGGATTTGCACTATTTTTTATTTACATCTACACAATCACGTTCTCTAGGCAGAAACTGGTTTTGTTTGGTTTTATTTGGAAGATGGAATTTCCGCATAGTTGTTTGTAGAACATTAAGTTTACACAGCCCGTGGTAACGTAGCACATTGCATGAGTTGGGTAGAGTGTGCTGTTATGTTTTTAACACCATGAAGATAATCCGGTATAGAACGTTATGAGGGGTTACTGACAGAGGATATATGGATTTGATCCTGACTGAAATGTACCATAGAATTTACTTAGAACGAGTTTACTTGGTAATTTTGCACGTGCAGGTCTTGGTATCAACATCAACATATAGGAATTTGACTGAAAATCGGCTCTTTGCTAATATAGTTAAACGGGGTTTGTTGAGTTTTTTCAGAGATATGAACATCCTAATGTGTCTGGTTTCTGTAAATGCGCACACTGTATCATTATCAACATAAGGGAATTTGATTGAAGATCGGCTCTTTGCTAATAAAGTTAAACAGGGTTTGAAGAGTTTTTTCGGAGATACGAGCATGGTAATGTGCCTGGTTCCTTTAAAAGCGCATACGGAAGTAGCTCCTTTCGTCACGTGAGGAAACATTTACGCGGTCAGCGTTCTGGATTACTCATGCAACTAGTGGAGGCGCCGGAAGTGGGTGAGTGTTGGGGTGTGTTAAGGTAGAATTTAAAGGTGGCAGTGGCATAGTGAGATTAAGGGCACACTATTTATTAATCGTATCGCTTGCTTCACAGACTTGCTGCAAATTAGTGTTGTGGGAGCTTGTTTACAATGGCACCTGAGAGCTCACACTTTGTACGGGTAAGACTAACGACAGAACATTGTCATATGAACGGTTTCAGATGCTTTTTATTTATTTATTTAAAAGTTTTATATAGCGCTGGCTAGACCCGGAGGTATCAGAGCGCTTTACATGAGCATCAGATCATAGTTACAGGTTACATCGTTACAAAGGTTACACAGTTCTAAGAGCATGGCAACATAGTTACTTGTAAGGTCGAGAAAAACAATAATTTTTGTCCTATGTCCTGATTAAACACTAATACTTAGTGTATATGTGTTTTTTTTAGTCGTTCCAGTCTTGAAGAGTCGGTAGCAGTTTCTATGAAGGTGCGGTAAGCCTGTTTACAAAGCATGGCGAATACACTGAATATCTGCTTGCGGTGTCAGGGTTTTATGTGTTATACACACAGCGATTAAATTTCGTATGCCACAGTTATTTGGCTTTATCAGCACATGAAACACGGGTGATGTACATAGGATTGCTGTTTGTTTGGTTTTTTGTACACATGCACGCTTTTGTTTACACTTACACAAACTTGGACAACAGAGTTATATACAGGGGCTTCAGTCCACACTAGCTGCATCAGACACGGTTTACACATTGTTTGCTCTGTTTCTCACGAGTGCAAATCCCAATAGCGTTTTTCATATATAACCATTGAATTGGCTCTGATCGCTCTTACTTATTGGAATTTTCATCATTGCGTTGTAGGGCCGCGAAGAAGACATGATGATTTGAATGACTGTTCTACTTTGAATAACTGTATTTCCCCTGAAGAAGGGTTTGGGTGACCCGAAATGCATTGGGAGCATTGTTATTCTTTCAGTTTCTTCAGTTGATGTAACTCGTTAGAATGAATTTACTCCATGAGAATTGAAATTATCATGGCAACAGATTGTTGAAATGTGTATATATTATAATTTCGTTTTTGGATAAATTAGCATGATTAATGTTTCTTGATGTCTTGTTGATCAAAAATTTGATGTAAAATCAGAAATACAAGATTTACAAGCAGAAAAGATTGATTAATCTTTATATAGACACCGAGTGTCATCAGCTGTGTATCACGTAGTCAGCGGTTTCCATTGTCTTGCATGGTTTAAAATTCGGAGGGTTTCCTTGGGCTAAATCCCTCACATGTGATAGTATGCACGATCTTTTAAAAAATGTGTTCACTAGAATTTAGATAAGAATCATATGATTACATAGGTGTGCAGGACCACCACTTTTGATATAATTTATTTTTATTTATTTATTTTTGCTGTTTTATAACACGCTCCATTACTCCAGAGTATCCTGGCGCGAAAAAGAAAAAAACAAGCAAGTGGCCAGCTAAAGGAAAAATAACACTAATAGGCTGTTCTAAAAAGATGAGTTTTTAGTGCCTTCTTAAATGAAACAAAATTTTCAGTCAATCTCAGGGAGAGGGGAAGGGCGTTCCAAGTCCTAGCAGCGACAACAGCAAGTGAGTAGCCTCCTAGTCGCACTCGCTGGAAGCGGGGCACACTCAAGAGGTTGCAGCCAGCTGAGCGAAGCGGCCGTGTGGGGACATAACGGCTGAATCTTTTTCTTAGATAAGATGGTCCCATGTCATGGACTGCCTTAAACGCTAAAGTGAGAATTTTAAAAGTTATCCTTTGAGCAATCGGCAGCCAATGAAGTTCCTTTAGGTGTGCTCGCACGCTTTCTCTGCTTGGAATGTTAAACAGCAGCCGTGCTGTCGCATTTTGAATAATCTGCAGTCGGGCATCTAAGAAAGCTGGAGTGCCGCTAAAAAGAGAGTTGGCATAGTCGAGCCTAGATAAAATTAAAGCTCTAGCAACCGACTCTCTAGCTGATGATGGCAGATACGGGAAAAACTTTCTCATGGCTTTTAGAGAGCCGAAGCACACAGAAGTAAGTTTTTTTATGTGTGCCTCGAATCTCAGATCCTCTCCAAACCAGACTCCCAAATTCTTGGCAGCGATAGTAACTGAGCCTGGCTGGGGAAAATCAGACGGCCACAAGAGGTCTCTAAAATTGGAAGGAAATTGGCCATACAGCAAAATTTCAGTCTTGTCTTCGTTGCACTTCAGCTGTGCAGCTGCTAACCAGATAAACACAGCGGAAAGGCACGAACGGACAACCTCTGTGTTAGTTGCTGCATCATTCCAGGTAAATAAAAGCTGCGTATCATCTGCGTACGCTACGATTTTTGCTCCCATATGTTCGGCAAGCACAATGAGGGGGGTAAGATAAACATTAAAAAGCAGGGGACTTAATGTGGAGCCTTGAGGAACCCCGGTAGTGAGGGGCCTCACCGAGGATGAAAAAGGGGGATCCAGACCTGCTGAGACCTGTCCGATATGGGATATGTAAGGAGGCACCACCCAGGGTCCATGTCCGAGGCCCAGGAGGCTAGGGGGGTCCACTATGGGCCCCAAATCTGTTTGCACCTGCATGGTCACAGCAGGTTAACTGACACTGACAGAGAGGTGGAAAGGGATATCATTATCTCTAAGGCAGTGCCTGGCAGGCACCGCCGTCATTCTGTGGACTGCGGGAGGTCAGATGGACAGTCGGAATCATTCTGTCGGACCCATAGCGATCGGACTTTCTGACCACCACACATCTGCCCACCATCCAAAGTGGCAGGCGGAAAACATGATTGCAATGGCAGTTAGACTGCCACCGACGTGTTGTAGGTGGTGGTCTCAACACCATCGTAATTGGGCACTATGTTACTTAAGCAAAAAACATAAAACATAATATGGTAATGCACTTTTAAAATACGTGTGTTTTCTATTCTCTCTCTAGAATATTCTCTCCCAAGCTCCAAGATCCTAGATCTCCGTCAAAACCCCTCTTGGACAAACTTCACTGGCTATCAGTTCGCCAAAGGTTAAAATTTAAGATCTGTTGTATAATCCATTAAAGTCTACACGGACTAGGACCTTCCTATCTGACAGATAAATTTGTACCATATAATCCCGCCCGCTCCCTTAGGTCTAGCAACCAGCTTCTCCTTTGAGTGCCTATTGCAAAAAAGGCAAGACAGGGCGGCAAAGCTCTGTCAGTGGTTGGCCCCACTTTATGGAACAAACTCCCTATGATGCTTAGGCAATGTCCAGAACTTCTGATTTTCAGGAAAAAGCTGAAAACCTTCTTGTTTCAGAACTAGCACACTTCTTAAATGTTGGTCTCTCTTAATTTGCTGCATCTAGTGTTTTGGGCGCGGAGATACTCCTCCGGGAGTCGATTCAAGCGCGGTATAAACCCATAAATAAATAAAGAAAGAAAGAAAGAATTAAATGAGGCTTTGTTTAAAAATTTCCAGCAACTAAATAGATATGGCTCTGAGGTTACATGCTGTAAATTATGCCAAGAGTTTTCTCTTTCACACAGAGACTAACCTTTGCTTATCTCGAAGGCCAACTGGGGCTTTCAGACCAGGAGCTAAAACATGGACTGTTTCTGTGTTTCTACATTTTAAGATGTCGTGTTAATTCAAAGGCAATTTATATTCTACTGATACACACATTTAACATTTTTGCAAATTAAAATCACATTTCCATAGTGAGGACAAAAAGCTAAACTAAACACATTTAAGTCAAGCTATAAATTACTTGTACATGGGTTACAACCTTTATTAAGTGGAAAGTATCTGACTAAAGCCTATGAATATCAAAGCCTCATGTTTTCATTTTGCAGCACCAAATGTCTGCGTGTCATTTTTAAAATGCAGTTTAATTTCTGAAGCTCAAGGTAGGTTTGTTATTAGTAATGCTTCATTTTATAGGAAGTGTTAACGCTCATTCAGTATGGATAACCAAGATTTTCTAGCAAATCAAGAGTTCTTTCAAGACTATGTAACTGAGTATCCCCCTCATAGTCTAATGGCTTTTCTAAATGACTCTGACTCACAGGACTGGTGCTCAAACTTAATTGACCACTCCCATCCCCCTTCACTCCAGCTGCATCTCTCACAATTCACTCTTGTCAACCATTCTGCTATTGAAAACCGCATTCTCACATATTATTATTACTGATTGACTTGAGATGCCCTTCACATGAAGGGAGAATGTAGTGTAAATATACAATTTATCCCTGATGTTTTGATATTTGTGGTGGTTCCACCGCAGGTACTCAAGGGAAAGCCGGGCAGGAGCAAAGGCACTAGAGTAAGCCCTTAAAGCATGGCAGACATGGACAATCCAGCTCATACAGTGTCAATCTCAAGAATCGTGTTAAATCAACTTACTGCTAACTTATGTAAATAATTTAAATAAAGTTGCTCTGTTTTCAGTTCACCAGTGTGTGCATGTTTGTGTTGCATGACCTGTCCAGGCATGCACCTTCAACATTATTTACATACTCTAAATTCTGAAACAGTTTGCAAGGAAAAGCACATTCACTGGAAGTGACTAAAACTGAATGCACCCAGTGGTTAATTTGTTTCTGTGGGCCCACAACCCTTGTTTCCACTCTAAAGTTAATCTGTGGGCGAAATTCATGGTCTGTTGGAAGGTTTTTCTTTGCCATCAACATGAAGGAGCAGTGCTTCCATCAGCTAAGTCCCTGCATGTACATATTTAAACAAGCCCTGACACCATTTGGCATCAGAATATGTGTAAATATATATCAGCACTGACAATAATTTACCTTCTGTAAAGTGCTACTTTCCAATGATCACAGGAGCCAAGAAACCTGTGTAAGTAAGGTTTACCTTAAGCCTTGTACAACCCAACCAGCAGGAAAGCCAGGAATAAATAACTGCCCACATTCAGTAAACAACTGTATATATTCCACCCCCAGCATTCCACATTACCCTCAACCTTCAACATTCTACCTACGAGTTACCTGCTAGACCCAACACATCTTCTCCTTGTACAGTAATAACACTGAAAACAATTTAATATAGTATTATGTGAAAAACAATCAACAATCTTATCCTTTAAAACAATCTAAACAATTTAGATCTGTTCCCGTAAAATAGATCTTCACCTTACATAGTCATGCAACCATACCGCTGTTTTCCTTTCTTTAGGAGTTCTAGTACACACACGGTTCCTGTCATCAGATCCATCCATGAGTTGCTTCTCGCTCAAACCTGAATTCCTCATGCTGCGTATGACCATTGGTTCATTTTGTACGGCCAGCTTCACCCATACCACTTTCTTGGAATCCGAAAATGTTAAATTCCCTTTGGGAATTATACATGGCAATCTGACTCTGACCCAATCCCCTTCCTTGACTTTGATTCTCTGCACCTTACTCTCAGAGACATATTTCCTTTGTGCATCCACTCGAATTTTCTCCACACGTCCTTTTTTATCCACTGACACATTCAAACCATTCATCCACGGACGCACCAATTTATTAGTCGCCTCCCTTCCCTTGAGTAAAACAAAAGGTGTCATTCCTGTGACCACACTGGGAGTCAGACGCAATTCCCACACTAGAGGGTCTATTAGAATGGCGGTCGGAAAACCACCCCGACCGCCATGGTGTCGTAAATCAACCATCCACTGGTATCGCGGCAAAACCGGCGGTCCGATTAGGATCAACCGTCCCAAAAATCCGACCATAATGGAACGAGGCCACCAAAGACCCCCCGGGCGGAGCAGGCGAAAATCTGTCCGCACCAGTCGGATTCGTGGCAGAAGCACACCAAACCACTGCCAGGACAGCGGAGAGCCCGCACAGAAAATTAGGACATCCCCGATGTAACTGCGGTTCGTTCCGCTGTTTTCGACCGCCGTGGTCGCAAACAGTGATGAATGGGAGATCTGGCTGAAGGGCTGTCGCATAGAATTGAAGATAAAAGTTATGCTGTTCCTCAGTGATCAGTGTCAGAACAAGGTAAATAGAAACCAACTTGACCTTGAGGGTTCAAATTTGGGAGTCCATATATTGGATTTTAATGCCCTCACACCCCCATTTGGGTGTCATGCTTCATCATCTGGGCTGCTCCTCATTGGGTCGGCGGTGCAATACCCAACGGGCTCCCTATAGTAGGGGCGCTTTAGCGGAGATCTTTTTCTAATAGCCGTATGGTGAAGTGGGGCCACAAATGTGTAGATGTATGAGTTGAGAACGTGATTTAAAATAGGGCTGGGAGTCCCAGTGAAGCCGAACTTTATTCAATAGGTCTCCTACCCTAGGTAAAAACAAAGAGGCAGCCATTGTATTGTTCACCTCCACCTAACAGGTAGGTAGCCATCTTAACAGGGAGGTGTGTGTGTGTGTGTGAGACTAGCACAACAACTCCCAACAGTCCCCCTTAAACCACACCTGAGCAGGATGGAGCACTCCCTCCCACCCAGATGCATGTGTCAGCCATTGCATTGTACACTTCAACAGGTATGTAGCCATTTTCCAAGGTTGTTCTGTTTGTGGATGGGAGGCCTGCACTACTACTCCCACATGCCCCCTTGTTCCCCAGCTCATCAAGATGGAGCACTCCCTCCCACCCAGATGCATGAGTCAGCCATTGCATTGTACACTTCAAACTAACAGGTAGGTAGCCAACTTATGCTCTCTTGTCCCACCCCTGAGCAGGATGGAGCCCTCCACGGCACACACACACAGATGTGTCACAAATTCCGCCTAATTGTGACAACAGAACAGGTAAGTAGACAGTGCTTGCACCCAGCCATTCCTCTCAAAAAGTATGGTGCCATATGACAACACCATTCCTCTCATCCCACAAAAATTCACACAGATCCAATTGCCACTACGGTGTGCAGACAGCTAAGCAAATGTAGCTGTCACAGCAACATAGCGTGACTCACAAATTCCCATGTTGAAAAAAATCTGTGCACAATCATGTAAGTGCCATGGTGGCAGAGCATCAAGGACCATATGAAAACAAAGCAAGCATGGTCTGTAGTACACATTGAGATTTGCAGATGACATGACAAAGGTATGCATGGGATAACAATGGCTAGTTTATGCTCAGATGTAACGTCTGCCAGGCAGAGTAATCAACAAAGATGGTTCACATAAATTTGTTGTGGCGCTAGTCGTTAGATGACAACATGTCCTTGTAATCACAAAATATGAATGTGGCGCATGGTATATATTGACATGTCACACCATGAACAAGTAATGTGTGTACCTCCACATCATATCATGATGCACAGTAGTGTGCAGACATGCAATGTGATAACTAGTAAACTGTATGGTGTATAACCTGTGAATAAGATACATCTAACACCAAGCTTGAGGGGTGCACTTCAATGACCATTTCCTCCCTGTGTCACAGGTGACCACAAACTGACTGCAGAGGATGACAACAGCAACCTGCAGAGCCAGCCCCCCCATCCCCGAAACATGGACTCTCGGATGATGACTCCCTGGATTCTGAGGACACGGAGCATGAAGCCGGCCCATCTGGTGTGCCAGGGTGCAACATGTCTCAGATCCTACTGTCCCTCTACCACATCTGCAGCAACACCAACATCTACGCAGACCCCTGCTGTAACGGCCTGTGCGTCCTCCACCACCACCACCACCACCAGTGCTGCCTGCAACACTCTCCCTGCCCCAGAGGATGACCTCCCCACACCACCAACTGAGGAGGGCAGGGAGAGTAGGTAGGTGCCTACAGTGGTGAGGCAACAGATCCGTGGCACCAGGGGAGGTGGGAAGGCAAGGGTCAGTCAAAGACAACCAGGCACTGGGACTGAAGCCCTGGACAATATCAACAGAGTCCTTGGGGCCTATAAATGGGCCCAGGGATGAACAAGCCGGGCTGTGGAAGATTCACATGAGCTCCGCCTGCTGCTGAGGTCCATGGACACCTGCATGGGCCAAATTGTGGACCTCTTGGGCCTGCTAGTGGCGGTTCTGAGGGACAGGCCTGTGCCACAAACAACACCTCCACCTCCCTCTGGTGGCCTGCAGGATGACAGTTCACCATCCTCCCCTGTGCCACAGAGAGGGGGAGCCCTCAGACCCCACTGGCCCCGCAGCAGAGGCCCCCCTGCCAAACAATCAAGGGGCCGTCCAAAGAAATCCCAGGGAGGATCTTTTGTCAAAGCACCTGCCAAATGCCAGTCACGGAGCCAGCCATGATGGCAACCCTCTTCACTACTGCATTGACTTTTTGGACTGTCTTACCCAACACTGCCTTGTGAATGGCATCTGTCTGTTGGACTGGGTCACCACATCAATGTAGTGACTACTCGATTGTCTCATGTACCATCACTGAAACTCACTGCTTCACTAATCACCTTATTGTAAATATTCATCCCTGTCACATGACCCCATTGTAAATAAACACTCCTTACACACAAATGTCGTTGTGTCTGCTCCATGTTTATTCCAGGATGTACAGTCTTCACCATGATTACAATGTACCTGGAGTATGGATTGTATGGAGGCAAGGAGAGGCTGAAGGGACCTAGAAAAACTCAACAGAACAATATTCATTAGTCAGGTGCTGGCATCACAGCCATCGCACAACATTTGTCATCAAAGTACTCCAATCTGCACACATTACAATGAGCAACAGTACCGACATAAACATCCTATAGATGTGCCAAACTACCCTGTCCCAGAAACATTGGCAGCCAGCACTGACTCAACAATAGGCTGCAGTCACAAAGCTCACATACACCTTGCCAACAAAGACATCTGTAGACAATGGCTCAGTTGTACATTGTCACTCACCTTCAAGTGAAGTAGGTTCACCTTCCTCCTCTCCAGTATCCTCGTCACCGGACATGGGTTGGTTAGCAGGCGGGGGCCTTGGCTGCTCATAAGCATCCAGGAGCAGGGGCATCTCCTTGCGAAAGGCCAAGTTGTGGAGCATGCAGCATGCAACTACAATCTGACATACCTTCTTGGGCGAGTACATCAGTGCACCTCCGGTCTTGTCCAGGCAACGGAAACTTGACTTCAGGAGACCAAAAGTTCGCTCCACCACACGACCTGTCCTCCCATGGGCATCATTGTTGCGGACTTCAGCTGGTGTCCTGGGATTCCGCAGTGGGCTCAGCAACCAAAGATGGTTGGGATATGCTGAGTCACCTAGGTGTGAGATTTACAGTGCTACTTTGTAATGTAACTGTGGCAGAGGACAGCATGTCACGCACACAGCACGCTACTGGACTCTTCATACTCACCCAAAATCCATGCATGCTCTGGAAGCAGATTAGTCGTGGCACAATGCTGTTACGCATGATGTACGAGTCTTGAACCGAGCCTGGGAATTTGGCACAGACGTGTGAGATGATCATATTCGCCTGCCACACCACTTGCACAGGCCAACATTTGTGTAGTCAATGGCACCAACAAATTTGGGGAAGTGCCCAAGTGCATAAAAATCTCCATTCACAGCTGCCAATTCATGCCTCCTGGGAAATGGATATATCTGTCCTTGTAGATCATCATAGCGGACAGGACATCACGTAGCACCATGCTGAACATAGGTTGCAACATCCCACCTGTGCTGGACACTGTGTACTGGAAAGATCCTGAAGAAAAAAAATGCAGGGCTACCTTCAAGCTAGACGTTGGTGTGAAAGAACGCGGATATGTCCTGCGAGGCTGCAAGTAGGGCTCCAACATAGCACAAAGGTCTGGTAGGGTGGCTCAATCCAGAGAGAATTTCCATATGGCCTCCTCATCCTCCATGCCTGTCAGCACTGTGAAGGGACAATGCACATTTGATCTCCTCCTAGGTGAGATTAAAGCAGACAATAGTCAATGCAATCCACCAGGAGATGTGTCTGACATCTTACGTTTTGACAGACACAACGCAAACAATGACTAGCATCACAGTTCAGCTTACAGCACAACTTACATGTAGGGACACCCTTAGCTACACCATCCGTACACCTGTCCACTTTCCACACAGCTAGCACCTCACAAACAATATCCAACTATGTGAATGCACAAAGGGATATGGCCAAATCTTGCATGGACAGCCCTGAGAGTAGTACCAACAGCAAATGTGTAAAACTGCACCACTACTGCCTCCTACCTAGCTGCTGTACCTGCCACACCTTCTTGCATAAGTCACACAGGGCACACATCAATCATACAATGAGCCAAGACTGTGTCTTTATTGACAAGTATGTGCATGAGCCAAGAAAAGTAGACAGTCAAATCTGCACACTGTGTAGTAAGACATTCATCACTGTGAGTTGCTCAGCCCTTTCACACATTGGCATTTGTACCCATTGGAGAGTCCATCACAACACTGTTCTGTGTACATGCCCAGCAAAATCACAAGTGACATGTGAGGGAGTACATGCCAATGTTTAGTCAGCAGCGGGGTAAAGGATACATTGGCATTTAGTGCACAATCTTGTGCCATGAATCATGTGTCACTGCATTAGGTGTCCATAGGTGTCTATAGGTGCTGTCAAGGTGATCTTCCAGCCAAATCACGGTCACTGGCTCAAATGCATGGCAGCCATATCGCAGTAGCTACAGTGTGTCACTGCCAATGCCCAAGCCGCAATCGTGGTAGTGATAGGCATATGCCCATGGTCAAATGGTGGTTGGCATGCTCCGCCACTCAAATCACAGTCATTCTTAGCAATGTATTGCACACATATCGCGGTAGCTACCGCCTGGCCTCTGCAGTGGGTCACCGCTAATGCCCATGCCACAATCACGGTAGTGATAGGCATATGCCCATGGTCAAATGGTGGTTGACATGCTCCGCTACTCAAATCACCATCATTCTTAGCAATGTATGCCACCCAAATCACGGTAATTCTTAGCAATGTATGGCACATATATTGCGGTAGCTGCCACCTGGCCACTGCGGGGTGTCACCGCCAATGCCCAAGCCACAATTGCGGTAGTGATAGGCATGTGCCCATGGTCAAATTGCGGTTGACATGCTCCGCTACTCAAATCACCATCATTCTTAGCAATGTATGCCAGCCATATCGCGGTAGCTACCGCCTGGCCCCTGCGGTGTGTCACAGCCATTGCTCATGCCCTTACAGCCAATCGGAACGGCAATCGCCATAGACTAATGCAATTTTGAAAATCATGGTAGTAGTGCTACGCCACCGCGAGGCCAGTCATTGGATGCAATTGAAAGATGCACAACCGCGGTAGTAACCACCTGGCCCCTGCGGAGTGTCACCGCCATGGCCCATGTCCTTACCGGCACAAAACACTCCTTAGCACACGTAATACATATGTTAAGCGTTTCCACACGTTTATAGAGTAATAAAATGCACGGAAAATGTATTTTCTTCTTTCATGTCCACTTTTATTCTTGTTAGTTTCACAGCCGACACGTGTTTCGTCGTAAAGAGAATTCTTCTGTACAAGCAAAAAGAACGAACAGAACCAGATGTATTTTTGGACTCAATCCATGGTCCAAGTTGTTATTCATATCACTGTGCATGATAGATCGATTCTATCCCCTTATCCGTATATGAGTAATTAATACTCAGAGTTATGTTAGGTGATGAAAACAAACTTTTCGCATTATCTTTGTTTTACTAAAGACATCATGCTCATGATTCACACAGAAAATACCTCTGATCTATCTCAGTAGGTCTATGAACCTTATATAGAGTGGAGAGACCTCATGCTTATTAGTTCTGATATATCCAGTTCCCTGTGCAGGTGATCCGATTTACGGAAAATTCTGATTGTGAATAGAATTGGTGAGGTGAATTAATTGTGGTATCATCGTGCATTATTTCTACTTGGTGATGTGGTTTCAAATAAAGACTAGATACTTGCGTGGAATTACCTATTTTCGGCTGTGTTCAGTATTTCTGCAATAAATAACAGGCAGAACTGACCGTAAAATTTTTACAGTTGGTATGCAGGAAATACGTACTGAGAATCTATCATTATTGGTCTATGACTTAGATTATATGCGGTGATATTTCCGACCCGCATAGGGGTTTTCTGGGAGGCGTCTGTATTTTATTTTTCTTATTTAGGTATAGATGGCCTGTATCTGGCTTCTCAAAATTTGTAGGAATGGCTGTAAAAAGAATGATTCTGGTGTTAGTTTTCTCTGGTCTCATGGGGTACTAGGCTCAAAATGTGTAGAATTGGCTGTAAAAGGAATGGTTATGGTGTTAGCTTTCATTGGTCTTATGGGGTACTGGCTAATCCTGAGTAGTCCATAGTAATGACTTTCTCCATACATGTTGTCAGTTGGTTCGAACTGTTTAGGGATATATCGATATATTTCTACCTATCTGTCTTGATTGCTACGAAGGTATTTATTCTGCTCCAAAGTATTATAGCCATATGATTTTGCCTCTATTGCTTCTGTACTTATGGTACTCGTGATATATGTTTATACTAATAAAGTATGCATTAGCCGATATTCTAGTGCGTCCTGTTGATCGACCAGATTATGTAATACGGGGCCTAGCAAAATAGGTTATCGCTTCATGGCAATATCTAAGGGGCATTATTCCCACTTGTAGTATGTGCCCTGTAGCCATTAGTTTCTGAAATTTAACTTTAAAGTTATTGCTTCCTCGCATTCTTTCTAGGGGCCGTCTAAGAAATATAGTAATTGCTCTCATTCGCTTAAAGCAGGCTTTTCCGCATTGATTACCTTTCGCCGGTCTTCGATTTTAAACCTCCGACATCTCCCAATCCGCTCTAAGCTTAGTGTGCTTCAACTGTAGGAATCGGTGTTTCCTGTTTATTCGCGTTGTTGGAGATTCACGTGATCTTGCGTGATATGGTTGGTTTCTATCAGTGCATCGGTGTCAACATAATAGCAGGACCATAGTCCTTATTGATGTCGGCGGCCATTTTTACGTTTCTAAACTCCCTTTCTACAGTATACAGAATGTCTATTAATATATGTAGATCATTGTCTATTATAGTTCATACTAATTATTTTCCCAAATCTAAATATGTTGAATATTTGTGTCTCCACAAGTCTCCTCATTTAATTTGTGTCTCGGGTTATATCTATTATGCTCATATAAGATGCCCACTCCGTGGTAGTAATTCTGAAAAAAATCGGTAATTCCAAATACAAGTAAGGTCTCAATGGTTTTCAAGATCCCATCTATCTTTTTCCATATATTTCGATGACTATTTGTCTGGTTCTACGCTCGAGTGTTAGTGCCTTTATACATAAAGTCTTGAATATCGCGTTGATTGGCTATTAATTTGTAAGTGTATTTGTCTCGTTCGGGATATTAGTGTTCACTAAATATCTCGATGTGAATTTATAATAGAGGTCTAAAACCATTGTCTATATAATAGTGTGCTATATCTGTCTCTCCATCTATTGGGGTCAGTACAATCCTGGATACTGACATCATCCTGTTGGTCACTGTACATTTAGCATAAAATCATAAGTACATTTTGCATTTTCTTACGTTAAGGTTACAGACATTCATCATCTAAAAACAATCACTGTCTTCATTGAATAGTCACCCCTTAATAAATTGTTTTTATCCCTTGTAGACATTCGCTGATGGTGTTGTGTATGCCTATGTTGTTATAATATGATTTTTTGTTTATGCCTCTTCTTGATTCAGCTGCCTAAGAAGTAATGTAGCTCGTGGTCTATGTTTAGGCCACATTCTACACTCCGCATTTTTAGTATCCATTGTGCCTCTCTCCTTCTAAGTGCCAGTTCCCTATTGCCTTCCCTTGGGTGTCTAGGGATGTGTACAATGCCAAAGTATTCGAATGATCGGTTTGTTGTTTGTGCTTGGCAGATTGACATGTGTGCAGCTAATGGATATCGCATGTCTCCTTGTTTTACTGCTCTTATGTGTTCATTAATTAGTTCCCTCAAAGTTCTAATGGTGCTGCCTATATATATTTTTTCCACATTTGCAGTCTATGGCATAGACTACAAATTTGGAGAGACAGCCGATGTTAGTAGAGATACGATCTTCTCTCTTATCTGGTCCCTCAAAATCTGTCTTTCTTCTGCAGGCCCATTTGCATGCACTGCAGTGTCCGCAGCTGAAGAAACCTAGTGTGTGTTTGTCCAGCCAAGTTTCTCTAGTCTCAAATTTTGGGTAGCTGGGGATCAGCATGTTTCTCAGTGTGGTCCCTTTCCGGTAGGTTATGGTCGGTCTTTCGGAGATGTATTCTTTCAGTGATGTGTCAGTTTTCAGTAAATGCCAATGTTTGTTTAGGCTTTTCCTTAATATCTCCGACCAGTTGTTATAACCTGTCACCATTCTGATTTTACTATCTCTGTCTTTGGGGTTCAATCTTTCTTTTAGTGTGTCTACTCTTTTGATTTTTGTCAATTCTTAGTTCAGCTTTTGTGAGTAGTTTCTTGTCATATCCCCTGTTTTTGAATCTTCTCAGTACCCCTTTCTTGTGTGTCTCAAATTCTTCATCTCTACTACAGTTGCGACGTACCCTCATGAGTTCTCCATATGGGTTTGCTCTTATTTGATGTAAGGGGTGTGCGCTAGACGCATGTAATAATGAGTTACACGCTGTAGATTTTCGATATACCCAAATCACGGTCATTCTTAGCAATGTATGGCACATATATTGCGGTAGCTGCCACATGGCCACTGCGGGGTGTCACCCCAATGCCAAAGCCACAATTGCGGTAGTGATAGGCATGTGCCCATGGTCAAATTGCGGTTGGCATGCTCCGCTACTCAAATCACTGTCATTCTTAGCAATGTATGCCAGCCATATCGCAGTAGCTACCGCCTGACCCCTGCGGTGTGTCACAGCCATTGCCCATGCCCTTACAGCCAATGGGAACCGCAATCGCGGTAGACTAATGCAATTTTGAAAATCATGGTAGGCGTGCTACGCCACGGCGAGGCCAGTCATTGGATGCAATTGAAAGATGCACAACCGCGGTAGTAAACACCTGGCCCCTGCGGAGTGTCACCGCCATGGCCCATGCCCTTACAGTCAATGGGAACCGCAATCTCAGTAGACTAATGCAATTTTGAGAATAGCGGTAGGTGTACTCCGCCACCGCGGGGCAGGTCATTGGATGCATTTGAAAAAGGCTGACCTGGAACACCAATGGCAGCAGCTTAGACCCACTGAAACAACCCCAGGGGGCTGTATATGTGTGGGAGAGAGCCTCACATTTCCACAGCTCCCAGAGCCTGCTGACTGATACCCCTCACCACTAACTGCTGGTGCTGTCTCCAGAGCCTGCAGCTTGAAACCTCTCACCACCAATTGCTGCTGCTGCTGTCTCCAGAGCCTGCTGCCTGACACCCCTCACCACCAACTGCTGCTGCTGCTGTCTCCAGAGCCTGGTGCCTGACACCCCTCACCACCAACTGCTCCTGCTCCTATCTCCAGAGCCTGCTGCCTGACACCCCTCACCACCAGCTGCTGCTGCTCCTGGCTCCTGGACACAGTGATGGCGAGGACTGAGAAGATCTGACCCTTCACCACCGAGGAGCGGAGGTCCTGGTGGATGAGGTGCTCACACAGTATGGGAGGCTGTATGGTGCTCCAAATGTTGTGGTAAGTGTTACAGAGTGGAAGTGAGAGCGCACATAACGTTGATATGCTGCAGTATGTGACTGTTGAGTGTGGGGTTGTGTCATTCACTGCCTGGCATGCTGACACCAGGGGAAAGGGGTGTGTAGCCTATTTCACAAATTTCCCTGTCTGCACATAAAAATTGGAGGGACATGTATTTTGTCTTGTCAGCCATACAGTGACACAGCAAGTTGGTAATGCAGGAGTCAGGACAGTAATTGTTTGTGTGAATGGATGTTTGGGTCCCTGATGTCCCTGATGTCCTTCACAGGCCCATCTGTGGCCTTAGCAAGGGTTCACATCTAGAGGGTAGTGATGGAATTGTGTCTGACTCAATATTTGCATCATGTATAGGTCAGCACTATGCTCAGGACTTTAATACCAGAGGGTGACACTCTTGATGGTAATTCCCCTATGACACAGAGGATTGTCGTACTTTTGTGCACAGCCCCTTCCATTTCCACCAGCATGTGTACTGACTGGCATGTATGGGCACTGTTTACACTCTCAATTTGTCCCTTCATGTGACATTTCTGATGCCCCACGTTGGACCTCAGTGTGATGCCACCTGGCCAGCACAGTCTCTTCCCAATCTGACAAGGACACATCACTGAATGTACAGAGTGTAACATGTGTGTTGTTTTCTAGACTATCCATCAAAGAGCCATCTCAGCCCTGTAGATTGCACACAACAGGCCTTGTGAGAAGAGTGTGGGATTGTAAGATCATGTCCCTCAATGTGACGTCCATGACACAGTGAGCCATTCACAGGGCAAGGACATTGTTGGCTGCGCAGTGTTGGACACAGTAAGTCTGCCCCTAAACATATTTCGAAATGCAATGTATGTCTTGCTCACCCTCAAACTGGATAGTAGATGTGGGCAGCCTACACATAGCTTTCTGTGCTGGCATCCTTCATGTGTATGAGATGGGAAGGTACTGTGTCCAGCCTCATGCCTGCATGCATTTTCGTATGATTCACCCATGCTAAAGTACCATGTGAGATGCTGTATTGTATCTGTGAAGTTGGGCTGAGTTGGTATCATGCTCCTGTACTGAGAGATAGTGGTACATAACACTGTGTCACTGATTTTTTCCCCCTCTTGACTGCCATGCCTGCAGCTCAAAGTCCACCAGCGTAAGGCCATGTGGAGGGCCGTTGCTCGCAAGGTGGGAGCTCTTGGTGTCTCCAACCGACGGCACACGCATTGTCACAAGAGGTGGGATGACATCTGCCGGCTGAGCAAAAACATGGCAGAGATGATGCTGGGGCTGCTCCCTCGGACTGGCAGGTTGGAGCGCAGGAGCATGACACCACTAATGGCCCGCATCTTAGCTGTGACACAGCCTGAGCTGGATGCACATTTAAAGGAGCATCAGCAGCACGCTGGGGGTGAGTATTCTGAAAAAGGGTGACTTTGGTTGTGAGTGGCTGCATGTGTTCACAGCCTGGGCCAGCACTGGGGTGAACAACCATTACAACGCAACTATTACAACGACATACCATTACCACGCAACTATTACAACGCAAGTCATTACAACGACTTGCGCTAGGGGGCGCTCTAGGATAGGGAATAGTTTAATTTACTATCCAACACCTTCCCTACTATCCACGGGGACTGGAGTTGGAATAGTAAATTAAACTACTCACTATCCAGCACCCCCAACGCAAGTCGTTGTAACGACTTGCGTTGTAAAACCAGCGTGGTAAAGGCATGCGTTGTGAAAGCATGCGTTGTAATGACATACATCCAGCACTGGGCTCTGTGATGTTGGTAGTGTGATGCAGTGGCATGTAAGTGGCCTCTGTGTTGGGTGCAACTGTCATGCATTTACCCTACCTATACTTTCTCCTCATGTCATTTGAGTAATGGCCCTTGACATTGCATTCAGAGTTCTGGCCTTCTGGCATAGTCTGCATTGGGGTAGTCAGGGACATCCCATGGAAGGGAACGGCAGTGTGCATCATCTGAGTGTGCTTTCATCAATGTGTGCATTGCCTGACATCAGAGTTATGAGGACTAGACATCTGACACTAATGTGCAACTGTAGTTGTGCCATAAAGTATGACATGGTGGATGGCATTAGCTCATGTCCATTGTGAACTGTTATGTTGGAGTCTGTATCTGAGTTGTCCCCTCCTGCTCCCTCTGGATGTGAAAGTGGCAGCATGTTGTGAGGTTACGCACATCTTTTCCCCCCTCAAGGCCCTAGGTGTGCTCAGAGGGATTTTCTTTTTCTGGTTACACGGAGCCACCAGCAGGCTATTTGGCTGTGTGGTCATCACATGGCTCACTTATGCCACGTAAGCATGATAACACCCAGTATTTGAATTTAGAATTGAGGTTGCAGAATGTTACTGCACAGGGTGGTGCGCAACATGGGGATATCATCATCTTGTTTAGTGCTTTGCTTGCATATGATGTTTGTGTTAATGCCACTGAACTGACCCTACGTCTTTGTCTCATGCAGCATTTCCGTGGGCACGGAAGGACAGGGGACGGACATCAGTCGTGAGGCATCAAACACAACTGCTACACACGAGCACAGTGACACTGATGTGGCCAGCACCTCGGAGGGGGACAGGAGTCTGCTTGAGGAATCATAGCCAGAGACACCAACCTCAACGTCATCTGACGCCAGCGGTGACACATCTATGTTGGCAAGCACAGGGAGCAGGAACTCTGCCTCCTCTTCCACCACACAGCGTACGGTGCCCACCCTCCCACCTAATTCCACTAGTGCTGCCCATGTTTACACCAGTAAGAAGGGAAGAGTGTCCTTCACCCCAGGCACCACTGCCCCTGTCTCCCCTGCTGCCATCAGTGTTGAGTCTGTGGCCCTTTTGCGCCAGCTGTGCGTGGGCCAGAAAACTCTCATCAACGCATTCCTAGACCACGACAAAAAGTTGGCACAGGTCTTTGCTTTCATGGCAGGCATTCAATTAGACGTGGGTGGGCTACACCGGACTGTCCAGTCTTTGTCCTCCACAGTGACGGCAGATGTTCAACTGGCACAATCTCAGAGTCCAGCTCCTGTCCCTTTGTCCACCCCCCTGCCAGTGGCTACATATGACGATAGTGACCACAGACCTCAAGGTCAAGATACAGCACACGCAGCAAACAGCAGCAGCAGCCTAAGCGGTCCAGGGCGCAAAGGCAAAAGCCCTTCAGACGACACCCAGGGCCATAAAGCCAAGAAGCAGGCCTCAGGCTTACATGCCTCAGAGGCACCCCCAACCAAGGACTCTCCTGTCCTAAAAGTGTCTCTCAAAGACAAGCAGATAGCTTCTGTGCTCGCTGAGAAGCTGGTGCCTGCTAAGAGTCCACATAAAAAGAGCTCCAAGGCACAACCTCAACTCCCAACCAGAACGCTGTGAAGCGGGGAAAGGAGGGCACTGTAGGGGGTACACCTGGTAAACAGGGTATGGAGGGACAAAGGCAAGGCTAGGCAAGGCCAATTGCTGCACCTGATGCAGCTTTGGTGGAGAGTGTGCCTGTTGTGCCCGCCCCACTTACGGCAACTCCCAAGACAGGGAATCCATTTCAAATACCCAAGAAGTGAAAAGGCACCCTTCCACATTCTCCCACCCACACTGTATCTCACAGCAGCATGACTCCACATTCATGTGCCACAACACCTCCCGGTCCAAGCAGCCCTTACTAAGCCACCTCCCAGTCCGACAGACAGCCAAGTCGGAGTGGAAGTCCCCCTCGCACACCTGTCTTTCCAACAGCGGAGCCTGGACTGCTCATTGTTACCCCCCTGATTGAGCTGCTGACCTTGGCAGGATACAGTCTCACCCATTCCATGTGAGGCTTCTCAATTACCTACTCTGCACCTTGGACTGGCCACTGGCCTTGATGTTCACTGCTGTTTGCCCATTCCCTGTGCAGCTTCTCATGTACCTCATCTGCACCTTGGACTAGCCGCTGGCCTTGCTGTCCACTGCTGTTTGCCCATTCCCTGTGGCACCTCATATGCACCTTGGACTGGCCACTGGCCTTGATGTTCACTGCTGTTTGCTCATTCCCTGTGCAGGATCTCATGTACCTACTCTGCACCTTGGACTAGCCACTGGCCTTGATGTTCACTGCTGTTTGCCCATTCCCTGTGCAGCTTCTCATGTACATCATCTGCACCTTGGACAGGCCACTGGCCTTGATGTTCAATGCTGTTTGCCCATTCCCTGTGCAGCTTATCATGTACCTCATCTGCAGCTTGGACTGGCCACTGGCCTTGATGTTCACTGCTGTTTGCCCATTCCCTGTGCATGATCTCATGTGTCTCATCTGCACTTTGTACTGACCACTCGTCTTGCTCTTGTCTACTTTTGGTGCCTATCTGTGTAATATGTGAATAAAGACAGTTACTCCTGTTGTCTGCTTTGTCAGTGTACTTGCTAAATAAATGATTTTCTGTGTGGGTATGGTTGATTGTGACACATGCTCTGTATGCCACTTCAACATTGCAAATGTCTTGTTTAACTTTTTCAGGGTTTTGCAGTGGTGACAGGCACTTCAGTTCTTCTTGACTCTGGGCCTTGGGGGTGCAATGATGGTGGTTTGTGATGAACTACTGTTATCATAATCATTGTTTGGTCAGGTTGGCTGTATTGTACACATGTCATGTTTGTATGCACTGCCAGCACAAAGTGGGATTCTATCCACAGGTTTGCAGGCAGGCTGGCAAGGGTCATCATGTCTATGTGATCTTTCTTGATGTGTGACCAGCTGTCTTGGTGTATGCTCATCTTGTGATGACCAGTCATCCTAGTCACATGAGTAAATTTCAATGTGTGCACTTGGGTGGTCAAGAAGTGTGCAGTGTGAAGGGGGTGACTTTGTCAGTAATGTTGATGTGTGTGTGCCCCTGCAATGTCAACTGCACACATGTGTCACCCATGAGTTGAGTGCCTGTGAGTTGGCTTGGTCAGCCCTGTGCTTGTGAATGTGTGCACATGTGGGAGTTGTAGGTTGTGCACTGTGCAGTGTGGTGGTGTGTCCTTGCACTTCTGGGGGACACCTACTTGTTGCTGGTGCCAATTGCGAGTATGCAGAGTTTGTGACTGGCAAGTCAGTGTTGTATTTTGTTAATCAGCCATGTGTCTTGATACTGTGTGTACTCACTGTGCAGACCTGCTCAGCCACACTGACATTGTGGGGGTGTTTTGCCATGCATCTGTCACTTGAGGCTTGTTGGCACCAGTATGGCATGTGGGGTGTGGAGTCATAACATCCCATATCTGTGCTTCTGATGCCTACCCATTGTGAGTCTGCACTCCTTCTGTTTGTGTATAGGGTACTCCTCACCTGTCCACTTCTGACATACACACCACTTCACTCTCATTTCAGCTGTCTCCTTGGGTTGCCAGTGTCTGTGTCTGTGCCTCCCCACCACTTAATTTGTTACACTATGCTTTGCGGTGCTGATCTGTGCACAGGACCAATAAGCCACTCAGGACACTTTCCAGATTGGTTATATGTGATTTTCTTGTACTGTTTTGCAGCCATGGTTGCTCATATGCAGTTCAACTGCTTGTGCTGCACATTCATCTGGTCATGTTGTTTTCACCTGGGTGTCCCAGACTTGTGCGTCTGTGGGTGTTGGGTTGGCTGTATGTGCCATTGCTGAGGTACTGCTTCCCTTCCTGAGTATGATGTTGTCTGTGTGCTGTGCTGATTAGTGTTGTAGGGGTTCATAGTGCGTCACTCATATCTTTGTGGAACTGGTATGTTTGGTGTGCACACACTGCTTGTCCTGCATGCAGTGTTGTGAGTGTATGCTGCTTTGTCCTTGGCTGGCATGCACCCACTGATGTCCAGCTGTGTTTGCAATGTGACGTATTGGCATGTGCATCTGTTGTGTGTTTGATGTGGATGTGTGCAGTGTTTGGCTGTGTTGTCTCTTGCAGCTGACAGATGCTCTGTGTGTGATGTTCTATTTGCATGTCAGTGTGTGTGTTTTGTTAGTGTGTTATGATTCATTCAGATGCGTGTTGCCAGTGCAGTATGCATTACTTGTGTGTCTGTCACATGCACTTAGGGCTATTCTTGTTCCTGGGCTTGTTTTGGGTGCATCCTTTGGTTTTTCTCTCCTCTCATATTTGACCCGTCACTTGTCAGGATTGTGCATGTGCAAGCATGTGGTACTCTTTGACACCATGTTGACTTGATGGGTGGTGTGGTATGTCTGTCTGTGTTTCATTGTAACAAGGAAAAACAAGGGAACCCTACTCACTACGGAACCAGGGAGCATACTTTATATAAGAAACAGTGGTTCCAGTGGCGCATTAAATATATGATCAATAATCAATACACAACATAGTATCAAATCACAATTTGAGGGTTTTTGGTGATGTAGGAGGGAAAAACAAGGCTCATAACACCAAATTTCATATCATCATTAACATTGTATTGTATCAGAGAGACATATCTACATTGTACACATAGTGTTTTTGAAGAGTGCAAAGGTGTCCCAAGTGTATTGTGAGAACCGAAAGAATAAATGGAAATACAGTTGAGTGACAACAAGTGAGATATATACAAGGGTTCTGCAGGGGATAGTTTACAAGGGAAAGGGAAAAATGACCATTAAAGCAATTATTATAAACAAAAATGTTACAGTGACTATCTACAATCATAATGATTCAGAAAAGGGGGTGGTGATGAACAGAGTGCCTGAATTTAGCAGACCACTCTTACCCAGTCCAAAGATCAGGGCTTGATCCATCGCCGTTTTTTAGCTCACTGCACCATCCCAGCTCAGAACTTGGCTATATGCAAATTAGTCTGTTCCTGTCCCTGTGCATGATGGGAACAGGGCAAACCAAACTACCAAGCCAATTCTTGTACTGGGAAGGAAACAAGCTTTCGGGGACCGGTTTCTGCCATTTCAGGTGTCGTCGGCCCGGCTTGCTTGAATCCTGATGGTGCAATGAGCAAGGGACTCACATCTGAGTATACCCTTCCACGCTTATGGTGGACAAAATGATTCAGAAAAGGGGGTGGTGATGAACAGAGTGCCTGAATTAAGCAGACCACTCTTACCCAGTCCAAAGATCAGGGCTTGATCCATCACCGTTTTTTAGCTCACTGCACCAACCCAGCTCAGAACTTGGCTATATGCAAATTAGTCTGTTCCTGTCCCAGTGCATGATGGGAACAGGGCAAACCAAACTACCAAGCCAATTCTTGTACTGGGAAGGAAACAAGCTTCCGGGGACCGGTTTCTGCCATTTCAGGCGTCGTCGGCCCGGCTTGCTTGAATCCTGATGGTGCAATGAGCAAGGGACTCACATCTGAGTATACCCTTCCACGCTTATGGTGGACAAAATGATTCAGAAAAGGGGGTGGTGATGAACAGAGTGCCTGAATTAAGCAGACCACTCTTACCCAGTCCAAAGATCAGGGCTTGATCCATCACCGTTTTTTAGCTCACTGCACCATCCCAGCTCAGAACTTGGCTATATGCAAATTAGTCTGTTCCTGTCCCAGTGCATGATGGGAACAGGGCAAACCAAACTACCAAGCCAATTCTTGTACTGGGAAGGAAACAAGCTTCCGGGGACCGGTTTCTGCCATTTCAGGCGACGTCGGCCCGGCTTGCTTGAATCCTGATGGTGCAATGAGCAAGGGACTCACATCTGAGTATACCCTTCCACGCTTATGGTGGACAAAATGATTCAGAAAAGGGGGTGGTGATGAACAGAGTGCCTGAATTAAGCAGACCACTCTTACCCAGTCCAAAGATCAGGGCTTGATCCATCACCGTTTTTTGAAGAATTGGCTTGGTAGTTTGGTCTGCCCTGTTCCCATGATGCACTGGGCCAGGGAAAGACTAATTTGCATATAGCCAGGTTCTGAGCTGGGATGGGGCAGTGAGCTAAATAACGGTGATGGATCAAGCCCTGATCTTTGGACTGGGTAAGAGTGGTCTGCTTAATTCAGACACTCTGTTCATCACCACCCCCTTTTCTGAATCGTTTTTGGCCACTATAGGTGTGGCAGGGTATACTCAGACATGAGTCCCTTGCTCACTGCTCCATCAGGATTCAAGCAAGCCGGGCTGACGACGCCTGAAATGGCAGAAACCGGTCCCCGGAAGCTTGTCTCCTTTCTGGTGAAGAATTGGCTTGGTAGTTTGGTCTGCCCTGTTCCCATGATGCACTGGGCCAGGGAAAGACTAATTTGCATATAGCCAGGTTCTGAGCTGGGATGGGGCAGTGAGCTAAATAACGGTGATGGATCAAGCCCTGATCTTTTGACTGGGTAAGAGTGGTCTGCTTAATTCAGACACTCTGTTCATCACCACCCCCTTTTCTGAATCGTTTTTGGCCACTATAGGTGTGGCAGGGTATACTCAGACATGAGTCCCTTGCTCACTGCTCCATCAGGATTCAAGCAAGCCGGGCCGACGACGCCTGAAATGGCAGAAACCGGTCCCCGGAAGCTTGTCTCCTTTCTGGTGAAGAATTGGCTTGGTAGTTTGGTCTGCCCTGTTCCCATGATGCACTGGGCCAGGGAAAGACTAATTTGCATATAGCCAGGTTCTGAGCTGGGATGGGGCAGTGAGCTAAATAACGGTGATGGATCAAGCCCTGATCTTTGGACTGGGTAAGAGTGGTCTGCTTAATTCAGACACTCTGTTCATCACCACCCCCTTTTCTGAATCGTTTTTGGCCACTATAGGTGTGGCAGGGTATACTCAGACATGAGTCCCTTGCTCACTGCTCCATCAGGATTCAAGCAAGCCGGGCCGACGACACCTGAAATGGCAGAAACCAGTCCCCGGAAGCTTGTCTCCTTTCTGGTGAAGAATTGGCTTGGTAGTTTGGTCTGCCCTGTTCCCATGATGCACTGGGCCAGGGAAAGACTAATTTGCATATAGCCAGGTTCTGAGCTGGGATGGGGCAGTGAGCTAAATAACGGTGATGGATCAAGCCCTGATCTTTGGACTGGGTAAGAGTGGTCTGCTTAATTCAGACACTCTGTTCATCACCACCCCCTTTTCTGAATCGTTTTTGGCCACTATAGGTGTGGCAGGGTATACTCAGACATGAGTCCCTTGCTCACTGCTCCATCAGGATTCAAGCAAGCCGGGCCGACGACGCCTGAAATGGCAGAAACCGGTCCCCGGAAGCTTGTCTCCTTTCTGGTGAAGAATTGGCTTGGTAGTTTGGTCTGCCCTGTTCCCATGATGCACTGGGCCAGGGAAAGACTAATTTGCATATATCCAGGTTCTGAGCTGGGATGGGGCAGTGAGCTAAATAACGGTGATGGATCAAGCCCTGATCTTTGGACTGGGTAAGAGTGGTTTGCTTAATTCAGACACTCTGTTCATCACCACCCCCTTTTCTGAATCGTTTTTGGCCACTATAGGTGTGGCAGGGTATACTCAGACATGAGTCCCTTGCTCACGTCTCCATCAGGATTCAAGTAAGCCGGGCCGACGACGCCTGAAATGGCAGAAACCGGTCCCCGGAAGCTTGTCTCCTTTCTGGTGAAGAATTGGCTTGGTAGTTTGGTCTGCCCTGTTCCCATGATGCACTGGGCCAGGGAAAGACTAATTTGCATATAGCCAGGTTCTGAGCTGGGATGGGGCAGTGAGCTAAATAACGGTGATGGATCAAGCCCTGATCTTTGGACTGGGTAAGAGTGGTCTGCTTAATTCAGACACTCTGTTCATCACCACCCCCTTTTCTGAATCGTTTTTGGCCACTATAGGTGTGGCAGGGTATACTCAGACATGAGTCCCTTGCTCACTGCTCCATCAGGATTCAAGCAAGCCGGGCCGACGACGCCTGAAATGGCAGAAACCGGTCCCCGGAAGCTTGTCTCCTTTCTGGTGAAGAATTGGCTTGGTAGTTTGGTCTGCCCTGTTCCCATGATGCACTGGGCCAGGGAAAGACTAATTTGCATATAGCCAGGTTCTGAGCTGGGATGGGGCAGTGAGCTAAATAACGGTGATGGATCAAGCCCTGATCTTTGGACTGGGTAAGAGTGGTCTGCTTAATTCAGACACTCTGTTCATCACCACCCCCTTTTCTGAATCGTTTTTGGCCACTATAGGTGTGGCAGGGTATACTCAGACATGAGTCCCTTGCTCACTGCTCCATCAGGATTCAAGCAAGCCGGGCCGACGACGCCTGAAATGGCAGAAACCGGTCCCCGGAAGCTTGTCTCCTTTCTGGTGAAGAATTGGCTTGGTAGTTTGGTCTGCCCTGTTCCCATGATGCACTGGGCCAGGGAAAGACTAATTTGCATATAGCCAGGTTCTGAGCTGGGATGGGGCAGTGAGCTAAATAACGGTGATGGATCAAGCCCTGATCTTTGGACTGGGTAAGAGTGGTCTGCTTAATTCAGACACTCTGTACATCACCACCCCCTTTTCTGAATCGTTTTTGGCCACTATAGGTGTGGCAGGGTATACTCAGACATGAGTCCCTTGCTCACTGCTCCATCAGGATTCAAGCAAGCCGGGCCGACGACGCCTGAAATGGCAGAAACCGGTCCCCGGAAGCTTGTCTCCTTTCTGGTGAAGAATTGGCTTGGTAGTTTGGTCTGCCCTGTTCCCATGATGCACTGGGCCAGGGAAAGACTAATTTGCATATAGCCAGGTTCTGAGCTGGGATGGGGCAGTGAGCTAAATAACGGTGATGGATCAAGCCCTGATCTTTGGACTGGGTAAGAGTGGTCTGCTTAATTCAGACACTCTGTTCATCACCACCCCCTTTTCTGAATCGTTTTTGGCCACTATAGGTGTGGCAGGGTATACTCAGACATGAGTCCCTTGCTCACTGCTCCATCAGGATTCAAGCAAGCCGGGCCGACGATGCCTGAAATGGCAGAAACTGGTCCCCGGAAGCTTGTCTCCTTTCTGGTGAAGAATTGGCTTGGTAGTTTGGTCTGCCCTGTTCCCATGATGCACTGGGCCAGGGAAAGACTAATTTGCATATAGCCAGGTTCTGAGCTGGGATGGGGCAGTGAGCTAAATAACGGTGATGGATCAAGCCCTGATCTTTGGACTGGGTAAGAGTGGTCTGCTTAATTCAGACACTCTGTTCATCACCACCCCCTTTTCTGAATCGTTTTTGGCCACTATAGGTGTGGCAGGGTATACTCAGACATGAGTCCCTTGCTCACTGCTCCATCAGGATTCAAGCAAGCCAGGCCGACGACGCCTGAAATGGCAGAAACCGGTCCCCGGAAGCTTGTCTCCTTTCTGGTGAAGAATTGGCTTGGTAGTTTGGTCAGCCCTGTTCCCATGATGCACTGGGCCAGGGAAAGACTAATTTGCATATAGCCAGGTTCTGAGCTGGGATGGGGCAGTGAGCTAAATAACGGTGATGGATCAAGCCCTGATCTTTGGACTGGGTAAGAGTGGTCTGCTTAATTCAGACACTCTGTTCATCACCACCCCCTTTTCTGAATCGTTTTTGGCCACTATAGGTGTGGCAGGGTATACTCAGACATGAGTCCCTTGCTCACTGCTCCATCAGGATTCAAGCAAGCCGGGCCGACGACGCCTGAAATGGCAGAAACCGGTCCCCGGAAGCTTGTCTCCTTTCTGGTGAAGAATTGGCTTGGTAGTTTGGTCTGCCCTGTTCCCATGATGCACTGGGCCAGGGAAAGACTAATTTGCATATAGCCAGGTTCTGAGCTGGGATGGGGCAGTGAGCTAAATAACGGTGATGGATCAAGCCCTGATCTTTGGACTGGGTAAGAGTGGTCTGCTTAATTCAGACACTCCGTTCATCACCACCCCCTTTTCTGAATCGTTTTTGGCCACTATAGGTGTGGCAGGGTATACTCAGACATGAGTCCCTTGCTCACTGCTCCATCAGGATTCAAGCAAGCCGGGCCGACGACGCCTGAAATGGCAGAAACCGGTCCCCGGAAGCTTGTCTCCTTTCTGGTGAAAAATTGGCTTGGTAGTTTGGTCTGCCCTGTTCCCATGATGCACTGGGCCAGGGAAAGACTAATTTGCATATAGCCAGGTTCTGAGCTGGGATGGGGCAGTGAGCTAAATAACGGTGATGGATCAAGCCCTGATCTTTGGACTGGGTAAGAGTGGTCTGCTTAATTCAGACACTCTGTTCATCACCACCCCCTTTTCTGAATCGTTTTTGGCCACTATAGGTGTGGCAGGGTATACTCAGACATGAGTCCCTTGCTCACTGCTCCATCAGGATTCAAGCAAGCCGGGCCGACGACGCCTGAAATGGCAGAAACCGGTCCCCGGAAGCTTGTCTCCTTTCTGGTGAAGAATTGGCTTGGTAGTTTGGTCTGCCCTGTTCCCATGATGCACTGGGCCAGGGAAAGACTAATTTGCATATAGCCAGGTTCTGAGCTGGGATGGGGCAGTGAGCTAAATAACGGTGATGGATCAAGCCCTGATCTTTGGACTGGGTAAGAGTGGTCTGCTTAATTCAGACACTCTGTTCATCACCACCCCCTTTTCTGAGTCGTTTTTGGCCACTATAGGTGTGGCAGGGTATACTCAGACATGAGTCCCTTGCTCACTGCTCCATCAGGATTCAAGCAAGCCGGGCCGACGACGCCTGAAATGACAGAAACCGGTCCCCGGAAGCTTGTCTCCTTTCTGGTGAAGAATTGGCTTGGTAGTTTGGTCTGCCCTGTTCCCATGATGCACTGGGCCAGGGAAAGACTAATTTGCATATAGCCAGGTTCTGAGCTGGGATGGGGCAGTGAGCTAAATAACGGTGATGGATCAAGCCCTGATCTTTGGACTGGGTAAGAGTGGTCTGCTTATTCAGACACTCTGTTCATCACCACCCCCTTTTCTGAATCGTTTTTGGCCACTATAGGTGTGGCAGGGTATACTCAGACATGAGTCCCTTGCTCACTGCTCCATCAGGATTCAAGCAAGCCGGGCCGACGACGCCTGAAATGGCAGAAACCGGTCCCCGGAAGCTTGTCTCCTTTCTGGTGAAGAATTGGCTTGGTAGTTTGGTCTGCCCTGTTCCCATGATGCACTGGGCCAGGGAAAGACTAATTTGCATATAGCCAGGTTCTGAGCTGGGATGGGGCAGTGAGCTAAATAACGGTGATGG
Source organism: Lissotriton helveticus (assembly GCF_964261635.1). Taxonomy (NCBI): domain Eukaryota; kingdom Metazoa; phylum Chordata; class Amphibia; order Caudata; family Salamandridae; genus Lissotriton; species Lissotriton helveticus. The sequence continues at coordinate 509,040,423 of NC_136057.1, forward strand.
ATCAAGCCCTGATCTTTGGACTGGGTAAGAGTGGTTTGCTTAATTCAGACACTCTGTTCATCACCACCCCCTTTTCTGAATCGTTTTTGGCCACTATAGGTGTGGCAGGGTATACTCAGACATGAGTCCCTTGCTCACGTCTCCATCAGGATTCAAGCAAGCCGGGCCGACGACGCCTGAAATGGCAGACACCGGTCCCCGGAAGCTTGTCTCCTTTCTGGTGAAGAATTGGCTTGGTAGTTTGGTCTGCCCTGTTCCCATGATGCACTGGGCCAGGGAAAGACTAATTTGCATATAGCCAGGTTCTGAGCTGGGATGGGGCAGTGAGCTAAATAACGGTGATGGATCAAGCCCTGATCTTTGGACTGGGTAAGAGTGGTCTGCTTAATTCAGACACTCTGTTCATCACCACCCCCTTTTCTGAATCGTTTTTGGCCACTATAGGTGTGGCAGGGTATACTCAGACATGAGTCCCTTGCTCACTGCTCCATCAGGATTCAAGCAAGCCGGGCCGACGACGCCTGAAATGGCAGAAACCGGTCCCCGGAAGCTTGTCTCCTTTCTGGTGAAGAATTGGCTTGGTAGTTTGGTCTGCCCTGTTCCCATGATGCACTGGGCCAGGGAAAGACTAATTTGCATATAGCCAGGTTCTGAGCTGGGATGGGGCAGTGAGCTAAATAACGGTGATGGATCAAGCCCTGATCTTTGGACTGGGTAAGAGTGGTCTGCTTAATTCAGACACTCTGTTCATCACCACCCCCTTTTCTGAATCGTTTTTGGCCACTATAGGTGTGGCAGGGTATACTCAGACATGAGTCCCTTGCTCACTGCTCCATCAGGATTCAAGCAAGCCGGGCCGACGACGCCTAAAATGGCAGAAACCGGTCCCCGGAAGCTTGTCTCCTTTCTGGTGAAGAATTGGCTTGGTAGTTTGGTCTGCCCTGTTCCCATGATGCACTGGGCCAGGGAAAGACTAATTTGCATATAGCCAGGTTCTGAGCTGGGATGGGGCAGTGAGCTAAATAACGGTGATGGATCAAGCCCTGATCTTTGGACTGGGTAAGAGTGGTCTGCTTAATTCAGACACTCTGTACATCACCACCCCCTTTTCTGAATCGTTTTTGGCCACTATAGGTGTGGCAGGGTATACTCAGACATGAGTCCCTTGCTCACTGCTCCATCAGGATTCAAGCAAGCCGGGCCGACGACGCCTGAAATGGCAGAAACCGGTCCCCGGAAGCTTGTCTCCTTTCTGGTGAAGAATTGGCTTGGTAGTTTGGTCTGCCCTGTTCCCATGATGCACTGGGCCAGGGAAAGACTAATTTGCATATAGCCAGGTTCTGAGCTGGGATGGGGCAGTGAGCTAAATAACGGTGATGGATCAAGCCCTGATCTTTGGACTGGGTAAGAGTGGTCTGCTTAATTCAGACACTCTGTTCATCACCACCCCCTTTTCTGAATCGTTTTTGGCCACTATAGGTGTGGCAGGGTATACTCAGACATGAGTCCCTTGCTCACTGCTCCATCAGGATTCAAGCAAGCCGGGCCGACGACGCCTGAAATGGCAGAAACCGGTCCCCGGAAGCTTGTCTCCTTTCTGGTGAAGAATTGGCTTGGTAGTTTGGTCTGCCCTGTTCCCATGATGCACTGGGCCAGGGAAAGACTAATTTGCATATAGCCAGGTTCTGAGCTGGGATGGGGCAGTGAGCTAAATAACGGTGATGGATCAAGCCCTGATCTTTGGACTGGGTAAGAGTGGTCTGCTTAATTCAGACACTCTGTTCATCACCACCCCCTTTTCTGAATCGTTTTTGGCCACTATAGGTGTGGCAGGGTATACTCAGACATGAGTCCCTTGCTCACTGCTCCATCAGGATTCAAGCAAGCCGGTCCGACGACGCCTGAAATGGCAGAAACCGGTCCCCGGAAGCTTGTCTCCTTTCTGGTGAAGAATTGGCTTGGTAGTTTGGTCAGCCCTGTTCCCATGATGCACTGGGCCAGGGAAAGACTAATTTGCATATAGCCAGGTTCTGAGCTGGGATGGGGCAGTGAGCTAAATAACGGTGATGGATCAAGCCCTGATCTTTGGACTGGGTAAGAGTGGTCTGCTTAATTCAGACACTCTGTTCATCACCACCCCCTTTTCTGAATCGTTTTTGGCCACTATAGGTGTGGCAGGGTATACTCAGACATGAGTCCCTTGCTCACTGCTCCATCAGGATTCAAGCAAGCCGGGCCGACGATGCCTGAAATGGCAGAAACTGGTCCCCGGAAGCTTGTCTCCTTTCTGGTGAAGAATTGGCTTGGTAGTTTGGTCTGCCCTGTTCCCATGATGCACTGGGCCAGGGAAAGACTAATTTGCATATAGCCAGGTTCTGAGCTGGGATGGGGCAGTGAGCTAAATAACGGTGATGGATCAAGCCCTGATCTTTGGACTGGGTAAGAGTGGTCTGCTTAATTCAGACACTCTGTTCATCACCACCCCCTTTTCTGAATCGTTTTTGGCCACTATAGGTGTGGCAGGGTATACTCAGACATGAGTCCCTTGCTCACTGCTCCATCAGGATTCAAGCAAGCCAGGCCGACGACGCCTGAAATGGCAGAAACCGGTCCCCGGAAGCTTGTCTCCTTTCTGGTGAAGAATTGGCTTGGTAGTTTGGTCAGCCCTGTTCCCATGATGCACTGGGCCAGGGAAAGACTAATTTGCATATAGCCAGGTTCTGAGCTGGGATGGGGCAGTGAGCTAAATAAAGGTGATGGATCAAGCCCTGATCTTTGGACTGGGTAAGAGTGGTCTGCTTAATTCAGACACTCTGTTCATCACCACCCCCTTTTCTGAATCGTTTTTGGCCACTATAGGTGTGGCAGGGTATACTCAGACATGAGTCCCTTGCTCACTGCTCCATCAGGATTCAAGCAAGCCGGGCCGACGACGCCTGAAATGGCAGAAACCGGTCCCCGGAAGCTTGTCTCCTTTCTGGTGAAGAATTGGCTTGGTAGTTTGGTCTGCCCTGTTCCCATGATGCACTGGGCCAGGGAAAGACTAATTTGCATATAGCCAGGTTCTGAGCTGGGATGGGGCAGTGAGCTAAATAACGGTGATGGATCAAGCCCTGATCTTTGGACTGGGTAAGAGTGGTCTGCTTAATTCAGACACTCCGTTCATCACCACCCCCTTTTCTGAATCGTTTTTGGCCACTATAGGTGTGGCAGGGTATACTCAGACATGAGTCCCTTGCTCACTGCTCCATCAGGATTCAAGCAAGCCGGGCCGACGACGCCTGAAATGGCAGAAACCGGTCCCCGGAAGCTTGTCTCCTTTCTGGTGAAAAATTGGCTTGGTAGTTTGGTCTGCCCTGTTCCCATGATGCACTGGGCCAGGGAAAGACTAATTTGCATATAGCCAGGTTCTGAGCTGGGATGGGGCAGTGAGCTAAATAACGGTGATGGATCAAGCCCTGATCTTTGGACTGGGTAAGAGTGGTCTGCTTAATTCAGACACTCTGTTCATCACCACCCCCTTTTCTGAATCGTTTTTGGCCACTATAGGTGTGGCAGGGTATACTCAGACATGAGTCCCTTGCTCACTGCTCCATCAGGATTCAAGCAAGCCGGGCCGACGACGCCTGAAATGGCAGAAACCGGTCCCCGGAAGCTTGTCTCCTTTCTGGTGAAGAATTGGCTTGGTAGTTTGGTCTGCCCTGTTCCCATGATGCACTGGGCCAGGGAAAGACTAATTTGCATATAGCCAGGTTCTGAGCTGGGATGGGGCAGTGAGCTAAATAACGGTGATGGATCAAGCCCTGATCTTTGGACTGGGTAAGAGTGGTCTGCTTAATTCAGACACTCTGTTCATCACCACCCCCTTTTCTGAGTCGTTTTTGGCCACTATAGGTGTGGCAGGGTATACTCAGACATGAGTCCCTTGCTCACTGCTCCATCAGGATTCAAGCAAGCCGGGCCGACGACGCCTGAAATGACAGAAACCGGTCCCCGGAAGCTTGTCTCCTTTCTGGTGAAGAATTGGCTTGGTAGTTTGGTCTGCCCTGTTCCCATGATGCACTGGGCCAGGGAAAGACTAATTTGCATATAGCCAGGTTCTGAGCTGGGATGGGGCAGTGAGCTAAATAACGGTGATGGATCAAGCCCTGATCTTTGGACTGGGTAAGAGTGGTCTGCTTATTCAGACACTCTGTTCATCACCACCCCCTTTTCTGAATCGTTTTTGGCCACTATAGGTGTGGCAGGGTATACTCAGACATGAGTCCCTTGCTCACTGCTCCATCAGGATTCAAGCAAGCCGGGCCGACGACGCCTGAAATGGCAGAAACCGGTCCCCGGAAGCTTGTCTCCTTTCTGGTGAAGAATTGGCTTGGTAGTTTGGTCTGCCCTGTTCCCATGATGCACTGGGCCAGGGAAAGACTAATTTGCATATAGCCAGGTTCTGAGCTGGGATGGGGCAGTGAGCTAAATAACGGTGATGGATCAAGCCCTGATCTTTGGACTGGGTAAGAGTGGTTTGCTTAATTCAGACACTCTGTTCATCACCACCCCCTTTTCTGAATCGTTTTTGGCCACTATAGGTGTGGCAGGGTAAACTCAGACATGAGTCCCTTGCTCACGTCTCCATCAGGATTCAAGCAAGCCGGGCCGACGACGCCTGAAATGGCAGACACCGGTCCCCGGAAGCTTGTCTCCTTTCTGGTGAAGAATTGGCTTGGTAGTTTGGTCTGCCCTGTTCCCATGATGCACTGGGCCAGGGACAGACTAATTTGCATATAGCCAGGTTCTGAGCTGGGATGGGGCAGTGAGCTAAATAACGGTGATGGATCAAGCCCTGATCTTTGGACTGGGTAAGAGTGGTCTGCTTAATTCAGACACTCTGTTCATCACCACCCCCTTTTCTGAATCGTTTTTGGCCACTATAGGTGTGGCAGGGTATACTCAGACATGAGTCCCTTGCTCACTGCTCCATCAGGATTCAAGCAAGCCGGGCCGACGACGCCTGAAATGGCAGAAACCGGTCCCCGGAAGCTTGTCTCCTTTCTGGTGAAGAATTGGCTTGGTAGTTTGGTCTGCCCTGTTCCCATGATGCACTGGGCCAGGGAAAGAATAATTTGCATATAGCCAGGTTCTGAGCTGGGATGGGGCAGTGAGCTAAATAACGGTGATGGATCAAGCCCTGATCTTTGGACTGGGTAAGAGTGGTCTGCTTAATTCAGACACTCTGTTCATCACCACCCCCTTTTCTGAATCGTTTTTGGCCACTATAGGTGTGGCAGGGTATACTCAGACATGAGTCCCTTGCTCACTGCTCCATCAGGATTCAAGCAAGCCGGGCCGACGACGCCTAAAATGGCAGAAACCGGTCCCCGGAAGCTTGTCTCCTTTCTGGTGAAGAATTGGCTTGGTAGTTTGGTCTGCCCTGTTCCCATGATGCACTGGGCCAGGGAAAGACTAATTTGCATATAGCCAGGTTCTGAGCTGGGATGGGGCAGTGAGCTAAATAACGGTGATGGATCAAGCCCTGATCTTTGGACTGGGTAAGAGTGGTCTGCTTAATTCAGACACTCTGTACATCACCACCCCCTTTTCTGAATCGTTTTTGGCCACTATAGGTGTGGCAGGGTATACTCAGACATGAGTCCCTTGCTCACTGCTCCATCAGGATTCAAGCAAGCCGGGCCGACGACGCCTGAAATGGCAGAAACCGGTCCCCGGAAGCTTGTCTCCTTTCTGGTGAAGAATTGGCTTGGTAGTTTGGTCTGCCCTGTTCCCATGATGCACTGGGCCAGGGAAAGACTAATTTGCATATAGCCAGGTTCTGAGCTGGGATGGGGCAGTGAGCTAAATAACGGTGATGGATCAAGCCCTGATCTTTGGACTGGGTAAGAGTGGTCTGCTTAATTCAGACACTCTGTTCATCACCACCCCCTTTTCTGAATCGTTTTTGGCCACTATAGGTGTGGCAGGGTATACTCAGACATGAGTCCCTTGCTCACTGCTCCATCAGGATTCAAGCAAGCCGGGCCGACGACGCCTGAAATGGCAGAAACCGGTCCCCGGAAGCTTGTCTCCTTTCTGGTGAAGAATTGGCTTGGTAGTTTGGTCTGCCCTGTTCCCATGATGCACTGGGCCAGGGAAAGACTAATTTGCATATAGCCAGGTTCTGAGCTGGGATGGGGCAGTGAGCTAAATAACGGTGATGGATCAAGCCCTGATCTTTGGACTGGGTAAGAGTGGTCTGCTTAATTCAGACACTCTGTTCATCACCACCCCCTTTTCTGAATCGTTTTTGGCCACTATAGGTGTGGCAGGGTATACTCAGACATGAGTCCCTTGCTCACTGCTCCATCAGGATTCAAGCAAGCCGGTCCGACGACGCCTGAAATGGCAGAAACCGGTCCCCGGAAGCTTGTCTCCTTTCTGGTGAAGAATTGGCTTGGTAGTTTGGTCAGCCCTGTTCCCATGATGCACTGGGCCAGGGAAAGACTAATTTGCATATAGCCAGGTTCTGAGCTGGGATGGGGCAGTGAGCTAAATAACGGTGATGGATCAAGCCCTGATCTTTGGACTGGGTAAGAGTGGTCTGCTTAATTCAGACACTCTGTTCATCACCACCCCCTTTTCTGAATCGTTTTTGGCCACTATAGGTGTGGCAGGGTATACTCAGACATGAGTCCCTTGCTCACTGCTCCATCAGGATTCAAGCAAGCCGGGCCGACGACGCCTGAAATGGCAGAAACCGGTCCCCGGAAGCTTGTCTCCTTTCTGGTGAAGAATTGGCTTGGTAGTTTGGTCTGCCCTGTTCCCATGATGCACTGGGCCAGGGAAAGACTAATTTGCATATAGCCAGGTTCTGAGCTGGGATGGGGCAGTGAGCTAAATAACGGTGATGGATCAAGCCCTGATCTTTGGACTGGGTAAGAGTGGTCTGCTTAATTCAGACACTCCGTTCATCACCACCCCCTTTTCTGAATCGTTTTTGGCCACTATAGGTGTGGCAGGGTATACTCAGACATGAGTCCCTTGCTCACTGCTCCATCAGGATTCAAGCAAGCCGGGCCGACGACGCCTGAAATGGCAGAAACCGGTCCCCGGAAGCTTGTCTCCTTTCTGGTGAAGAATTGGCTTGGTAGTTTGGTCAGCCCTGTTCCCATGATGCACTGGGCCAGGGAAAGACTAATTTGCATATAGCCAGGTTCTGAGCTGGGATGGGGCAGTGAGCTAAATAACGGTGATGGATCAAGCCCTGATCTTTGGACTGGGTAAGAGTGGTCTGCTTAATTCAGACACTCTGTTCATCACCACCCCCTTTTCTGAATCGTTTTTGGCCACTATAGGTGTGGCAGGGTATACTCAGACATGAGTCCCTTGCTCACTGCTCCATCAGGATTCAAGCAAGCCGGGCCGACGACGCCTGAAATGGCAGAAACCGGTCCCCGGAAGCTTGTCTCCTTTCTGGTGAAGAATTGGCTTGGTAGTTTGGTCTGCCCTGTTCCCATGATGCACTGGGCCAGGGAAAGACTAATTTGCATATAGCCAGGTTCTGAGCTGGGATGGGGCAGTGAGCTAAATAACGGTGATGGATCAAGCCCTGATCTTTGGACTGGGTAAGAGTGGTCTGCTTAATTCAGACACTCCGTTCATCACCACCCCCTTTTCTGAATCGTTTTTGGCCACTATAGGTGTGGCAGGGTATACTCAGACATGAGTCCCTTGCTCACTGCTCCATCAGGATTCAAGCAAGCCGGGCCGACGATGCCTGAAATGGCAGAAACCGGTCCCCGGAAGCTTGTCTCCTTTCTGGTGAAGAATTGGCTTGGTAGTTTGGTCTGCCCTGTTCCCATGATGCACTGGGCCAGGGAAAGACTAATTTGCATATAGCCAGGTTCTGAGCTGGGATGGGGCAGTGAGCTAAATAACGGTGATGGATCAAGCCCTGATCTTTGGACTGGGTAAGAGTGGTCTGCTTAATTCAGACACTCCGTTCATCACCACCCCCTTTTCTGAATCGTTTTTGGCCACTATAGGTGTGGCAGGGTATACTCAGACATGAGTCCCTTGCTCACTGCTCCATCAGGATTCAAGCAAGCCGGGCCGACGACGCCTGAAATGGCAGAAACCGGTCCCCGGAAGCTTGTCTCCTTTCTGGTGAAGAATTGGCTTGGTAGTTTGGTCAGCCCTGTTCCCATGATGCACTGGGCCAGGGAAAGACTAATTTGCATATAGCCAGGTTCTGAGCTGGGATGGGGCAGTGAGCTAAATAACGGTGATGGATCAAGCCCTGATCTTTGGACTGGGTAAGAGTGGTCTGCTTAATTCAGACACTCTGTTCATCACCACCCCCTTTTCTGAATCGTTTTTGGCCACTATAGGTGTGGCAGGGTATACTCAGACATGAGTCCCTTGCTCACTGCTCCATCAGGATTCAAGCAAGCCGGGCCGACGACGCCTGAAATGGCAGAAACCGGTCCCCGGAAGCTTGTCTCCTTTCTGGTGAAGAATTGGCTTGGTAGTTTGGTCTGCCCTGTTCCCATGATGCACTGGGCCAGGGAAAGACTAATTTGCATATAGCCAGGTTCTGAGCTGGGATGGGGCAGTGAGCTAAATAACGGTGATGGATCAAGCCCTGATCTTTGGACTGGGTAAGAGTGGTCTGCTTAATTCAGACACTCCGTTCATCACCACCCCCTTTTCTGAATCGTTTTTGGCCACTATAGGTGTGGCAGGGTATACTCAGACATGAGTCCCTTGCTCACTGCTCCATCAGGATTCAAGCAAGCCGGGCCGACGACGCCTGAAATGGCAGAAACCGGTCCCCGGAAGCTTGTCTCCTTTCTGGTGAAGAATTGGCTTGGTAGTTTGGTCAGCCCTGTTCCCATGATGCACTGGGCCAGGGAAAGACTAATTTGCATATAGCCAGGTTCTGAGCTGGGATGGGGCAGTGAGCTAAATAACGGTGATGGATCAAGCCCTGATCTTTGGACTGGGTAAGAGTGGTCTGCTTAATTCAGACACTCTGTTCATCACCACCCCCTTTTCTGAATCGTTTTTGGCCACTATAGGTGTGGCAGGGTATACTCAGACATGAGTCCCTTGCTCACTGCTCCATCAGGATTCAAGCAAGCCGGGCCGACGACGCCTGAAATGGCAGAAACCGGTCCCCGGAAGCTTGTCTCCTTTCTGGTGAAAAATTGGCTTGGTAGTTTGGTCTGCCCTGTTCCCATGATGCACTGGGCCAGGGAAAGACTAATTTGCATATAGCCAGGTTCTGAGCTGGGATGGGGCAGTGAGCTAAATAACGGTGATGGATCAAGCCCTGATCTTTGGACTGGGTAAGAGTGGTCTGCTTAATTCAGACACTCTGTTCATCACCACCCCCTTTTCTGAATCGTTTTTGGCCACTATAGGTGTGGCAGGGTATACTCAGACATGAGTCCCTTGCTCACTGCTCCATCAGGATTCAAGCAAGCCGGGCCGACGACGCCTGAAATGGCAGAAACCGGTCCCCGGAAGCTTGTCTCCTTTCTGGTGAAGAATTGGCTTGGTAGTTTGGTCTGCCCTGTTCCCATGATGCACTGGGCCAGGGAAAGACTAATTTGCATATAGCCAGGTTCTGAGCTGGGATGGGGCAGTGAGCTAAATAACGGTGATGGATCAAGCCCTGATCTTTTGACTGGGTAAGAGTGGTCTGCTTAATTCAGACACTCTGTTCATCACCACCCCCTTTTCTGAATCGTTTTTGGCCACTATAGGTGTGGCAGGGTATACTCAGACATGAGTCCCTTGCTCACTGCTCCATCAGGATTCAAGCAAGCCGGGCCGACGACGCCTGAAATGGCAGAAACCGGTCCCCGGAAGCTTGTCTCCTTTCTGGTGAAGAATTGGCTTGGTAGTTTGGTCTGCCCTGTTCCCATGATGCACTGGGCCAGGGAAAGACTAATTTGCATATAGCCAGGTTCTGAGCTGGGATGGGGCAGTGAGCTAAATAACGGTGATGGATCAAGCCCTGATCTTTTGACTGGGTAAGAGTGGTCTGCTTAATTCAGACACTCTGTTCATCACCACCCCCTTTTCTGAATCGTTTTTGGCCACTATAGGTGTGGCAGGGTATACTCAGACATGAGTCCCTTGCTCACTGCTCCATCAGGATTCAAGCAAGCCGGGCCGACGACGCCTGAAATGGCAGAAACCGGTCCCCGGAAGCTTGTCTCCTTTCTGGTGAAGAATTGGCTTGGTAGTTTGGTCTGCCCTGTTCCCATGATGCACTGGGCCAGGGAAAGACTAATTTGCATATAGCCAGGTTCTGAGCTGGGATGGGGCAGTGAGCTAAATAACGGTGATGGATCAAGCCCTGATCTTTGGACTGGGTAAGAGTGGTCTGCTTAATTCAGACACTCTGTTCACCACCACCCCCTTTTCTGAATCGTTTTTGGCCACTATAGGTGTGGCAGGGTATACTCAGACATGAGTCCCTTGCTCACTGCTCCATCAGGATTCAAGCAAGCCGGGCCGACGACGCCTGAAATGGCAGAAACCGGTCCCCGGAAGCTTGTCTCCTTTCTGGTGAAGAATTGGCTTGGTAGTTTGGTCTGCCCTGTTCCCATGATGCACTGGGCCAGGGAAAGACTAATTTGCATATAGCCAGGTTCTGAGCTGGGATGGGGCAGTGAGCTAAATAACTTTGATGGATCAAGCCCTGATCTTTGGACTGGGTAAGAGTGGTCTGCTTAATTCAGACACTCTGTTCATCACCACCCCCTTTTCTGAATCGTTTTTGGCCACTATAGGTGTGGCAGGGTATACTCAGACATGAGTCCCTTGCTCACGTCTCCATCAGGATTCAAGCAAGCCGGGCCGACGACGCCTGAAATGGCAGAAACCGGTCCCCGGAAGCTTGTCTCCTTTCTGGTGAAGAATTGGCTTGGTAGTTTGGTCTGCCCTGTTCCCATGATGCACTGGGCCAGGGAAAGACTAATTTGCATATAGCCAGGTTCTGAGCTGGGATGGGGCAGTGAGCTAAATAACAGTGATGGATCAAGCCCTGATCTTTGGACTGGGTAAGAGTGGTCTGCTTAATTCAGAAACTCTGTTCATCACCACCCCCTTTTCTGAATCGTTTTTGGCCACTATAGGTGTGGCAGGGTATACTCAGACATGAGTCCCTTGCTCACTGCTCCATCAGGATTCAAGCAAGCCGGGCCGACGACGCCTGAAATGGCAGAAACCGGTCCCCGGAAGCTTGTCTCCTTTCTGGTGAAGAATTGGCTTGGTAGTTTGGTCTGCCCTGTTCCCATGATGCACTGGGCCAGGGAAAGACTAATTTGCATATAGCCAGGTTCTGAGCTGGGATGGGGCAGTGAGCTAAATAACGGTGATGGATCAAGCCCTGATCTTTGGACTGGGTAAGAGTGGTCTGCTTAATTCAGACACTCTGTTCATCACCACCCCCTTTTCTGAATCGTTTTTGGCCACTATAGGTGTGGCAGGGTATACTCAGACATGAGTCCCTTGCTCACTGCTCCATCAGGATTCAAGCAAGCCGGGCCGACGACGCCTGAAATGGCAGAAACCGGTCCCCGGAAGCTTGTCTCCTTTCTGGTGAAGAATTGGCTTGGTAGTTTGGTCTGCCCTGTTCCCATGATGCACTGGGCCAGGGAAAGACTAATTTGCATATAGCCAGGTTCTGAGCTGGGATGGGGCAGTGAGCTAAATAACGGTGATGGATCAAGCCCTGATCTTTGGACTGGGTAAGAGTGGTCTGCTTAATTCAGACACTCTGTACATCACCACCCCCTTTTCTGAATCGTTTTTGGCCACTATAGGTGTGGCAGGGTATACTCAGACATGAGTCCCTTGCTCACTGCTCCATCAGGATTCAAGCAAGCCGGGCCGACGATGCCTGAAATGGCAGAAACCGGTCCCCGGAAGCTTGTCTCCTTTCTGGTGAAGAATTGGCTTGGTAGTTTGGTCTGCCCTGTTCCCATGATGCACTGGGCCAGGGAAAGACTAATTTGCATATAGCCAGGTTCTGAGCTGGGATGGGGCAGTGAGCTAAATAACGGTGATGGATCAAGCCCTGATCTTTGGACTGGGTAAGAGTGGTCTGCTTAATTCAGACACTCTGTTCATCACCACCCCCTTTTCTGAATCGTTTTTGGCCACTATAGGTGTGGCAGGGTATACTCAGACATGAGTCCCTTGCTCACTGCTCCTTCAGGATTCAAGCAAGCCGGGCCGACGATGCCTGAAATGGCAGAAACCGGTCCCCGGAAGCTTGTCTCCTTTCTGGTGAAGAATTGGCTTGGTAGTTTGGTCTGCCCTGTTCCCATGATGCACTGGGCCAGGGAAAGACTAATTTGCATATAGCCAGGTTCTGAGCTGGGATGGGGCAGTGAGCTAAATAACGGTGATGGATCAAGCCCTGATCTTTGGACTGGGTAAGAGTGGTCTGCTTAATTCAGACACTGTGCATCACCACCCCCTTTTCTGAATCGTTTTTGGCCACTATAGGTGTGGCAGGGTATACTCAGACATGAGTCCCTTGCTCACTGCTCCATCAGGATTCAAGCAAGCCGGGCCGACGACGCCTGAAATGGCAGAAACCGGTCCCCGGAAGCTTGTCTCCTTTCTGGTGAAGAATTGGCTTGGTAGTTTGGTCTGCCCTGTTCCCATGATGCACTGGGCCAGGGAAAGACTAATTTGCATATAGCCAGGTTCTGAGCTGGGATGGGGCAGTGAGCTAAATAACAGTGATGGATCAAGCCCTGATCTTTGGACTGGGTAAGAGTGGTCTGCTTAATTCAGAAACTCTGTTCATCACCACCCCCTTTTCTGAATCGTTTTTGGCCACTATAGGTGTGGCAGGGTATACTCAGACATGAGTCCCTTGCTCACTGCTCCATCAGGATTCAAGCAAGCCGGGCCGACGACGCCTGAAATGGCAGAAACCGGTCCCCGGAAGCTTGTCTCCTTTCTGGTGAAGAATTGGCTTGGTAGTTTGGTCTGCCCTGTTCCCATGATGCACTGGTCCAGGTAAAGACTAATTTGCATATAGCCAGGTTCTGAGCTGGGATGGGGCAGTGAGCTAAATAACGGTGATGGATCAAGCCCTGATCTTTGGACTGGGTAAGAGTGGTCTGCTTAATTCAGACACTCTGTTCATCACCACCCCCTTTTCTGAATCGTTTTTGGCCACTATAGGTGTGGCAGGGTATACTCAGACATGAGTCCCTTGCTCACTGCTCCATCAGGATTCAAGCAAGCCGGGCCGACGACGCCTGAAATGGCAGAAACCGGTCCCCGGAAGCTTGTCTCCTTTCTGGTGAAGAATTGGCTTGGTAGTTTGGTCTGCCCTGTTCCCATGATGCACTGGGCCAGGGAAAGACTAATTTGCATATAGCCAGGTTCTGAGCTGGGATGGGGCAGTGAGCTAAATAACGGTGATGGATCAAGCCCTGATCTTTGGACTGGGTAAGAGTGGTCTGCTTAATTCAGACACTCTGTTCATCACCACCCCCTTTTCTGAATCGTTTTTGGCCACTATAGGTGTGGCAGGGTATACTCAGACATGAGTCCCTTGCTCACTGCTCCATCAGGATTCAAGCAAGCCGGGCCGACGACGCCTGAAATGGCAGAAACCGGTCCCCGGAAGCTTGTCTCCTTTCTGGTGAAGAATTGGCTTGGTAGTTTGGTCTGCCCTGTTCCCATGATGCACTGGGCCAGGGAAAGACTAATTTGCATATAGCCAGGTTCTGAGCTGGGATGGGGCAGTGAGCTAAATAACGGTGATGGATCAAGCCCTGATCTTTGGACTGGGTAAGAGTGGTCTGCTTAATTCAGACACTCTGTTCATCACCACCCCCTTTTCTGAATCGTTTTTGGCCACTATAGGTGTGGCAGGGTATACTCAGACATGAGTCCCTTGCTCACTGCTCCATCAGGATTCAAGCAAGCCGGGCCGACGACGCCTGAAATGGCAGAAACCGGTCCCCGGAAGCTTGTCTCCTTTCTGGTGAAGAATTGGCTTGGTAGTTTGGTCTGCCCTGTTCCCATGATGCACTGGGCCAGGGAAAGACTAATTTGCATATAGCCAGGTTCTGAGCTGGGATGGGGCAGTGAGCTAAATAACGGTGATGGATCAAGCCCTGATCTTTGGACTGGGTAAGAGTGGTCTGCTTAATTCAGACACTGTGCATCACCACCCCCTTTTCTGAATCGTTTTTGGCCACTATAGGTGTGGCAGGGTATACTCAGACATGAGTCCCTTGCTCACTGCTCCATCAGGATTCAAGCAAGCCGGGCCGACGACGCCTGAAATGGCAGAAACCGGTCCCCGGAAGCTTGTCTCCTTTCTGGTGAAGAATTGGCTTGGTAGTTTGGTCTGCCCTGTTCCCATGATGCACTGGGCCAGGGAAAGACTAATTTGCATATAGCCAGGTTCTGAGCTGGGATGGGGCAGTGAGCTAAATAACAGTGATGGATCAAGCCCTGATCTTTGGACTGGGTAAGAGTGGTCTGCTTAATTCAGAAACTCTGTTCATCACCACCCCCTTTTCTGAATCGTTTTTGGCCACTATAGGTGTGGCAGGGTATACTCAGACATGAGTCCCTTGCTCACTGCTCCATCAGGATTCAAGCAAGCCGGGCCGACGACGCCTGAAATGGCAGAAACCGGTCCCCGGAAGCTTGTCTCCTTTCTGGTGAAGAATTGGCTTGGTAGTTTGGTCTGCCCTGTTCCCATGATGCACTGGGCCAGGGAAAGACTAATTTGCATATAGCCAGGTTCTGAGCTGGGATGGGGCAGTGAGCTAAATAACGGTGATGGATCAAGCCCTGATCTTTGGACTGGGTAAGAGTGGTCTGCTTAATTCAGACACTCTGTTCATCACCACCCCCTTTTCTGAATCGTTTTTGGCCACTATAGGTGTGGCAGGGTATACTCAGACATGAGTCCCTTGCTCACTGCTCCATCAGGATTCAAGCAAGCCGGGCCGACGACGCCTGAAATGGCAGAAACCGGTCCCCGGAAGCTTGTCTCCTTTCTGGTGAAGAATTGGCTTGGTAGTTTGGTCTGCCCTGTTCCCATGATGCACTGGGCCAGGGAAAGACTAATTTGCATATAGCCAGGTTCTGAGCTGGGATGGGGCAGTGAGCTAAATAACGGTGATGGATCAAGCCCTGATCTTTGGACTGGGTAAGAGTGGTCTGCTTAATTCAGACACTCTGTTCATCACCACCCCCTTTTCTGAATCGTTTTTGGCCACTATAGGTGTGGCAGGGTATACTCAGACATGAGTCCCTTGCTCACTGCTCCATCAGGATTCAAGCAAGCCGGGCCGACGACGCCTGAAATGGCAGAAACCGGTCCCCGGAAGCTTGTCTCCTTTCTGGTGAAGAATTGGCTTGGTAGTTTGGTCTGCCCTGTTCCCATGATGCACTGGGCCAGGGAAAGACTAATTTGCATATAGCCAGGTTCTGAGCTGGGATGGGGCAGTGAGCTAAATAACGGTGATGGATCAAGCCCTGATCTTTGGACTGGGTAAGAGTGGTCTGCTTAATTCAGACACTCTGTACATCACCACCCCCTTTTCTGAATCGTTTTTGGCCACTATAGGTGTGGCAGGGTATACTCAGACATGAGTCCCTTGCTCACTGCTCCATCAGGATTCAAGCAAGCCGGGCCGACGACGCCTGAAATGGCAGAAACCGGTCCCCGGAAGCGTGTCTCCTTTCTGGTGAAGAATTGGCTTGGTAGTTTGGTCTGCCCTGTTCCCATGATGCACTGGGCCAGGGAAAGACTAATTTGCATATAGCCAGGTTCTGAGCTGGGATGGGGCAGTGAGCTAAATAACGGTGATGGATCAAGCCCTGATCTTTGGACTGGGTAAGAGTGGTCTGCTTAATTCAGACACTCTGTACATCACCACCCCCTTTTCTGAATCGTTTTTGGCCACTATAGGTGTGGCAGGGTATACTCAGACATGAGTCCCTTGCTCACTGCTCCATCAGGATTCAAGCAAGCCAGGCCGACGACGCCTGAAATGGCAGAAACCGGTCCCCGGAAGCTTGTCTCCTTTCTGGTGAAGAATTGGCTTGGTAGTTTGGTCTGCCCTGTTCCCATGATGCACTGGGTCAGGGAAAGACTAATTTGCATATAGCCAGGTTCTGAGCTGGGATGAGGCAGTGAGCTAAATAACGGTGATGGATCAAGCCCTGATCTTTGGACTGGGTAAGAGTGGTCTGCTTAATTCAGACACTCTGGACATCACCACCCCCTTTTCTGAATCGTTTTTGGCCACTATAGGTGTGGCAGGGTATACTCAGACATGAGTCCCTTGCTCACTGCTCCATCAGGATTCAAGCAAGCCGGGCCGACGACGCCTGAAATGGCAGAAACCGGTCCCCGGAAGCTTGTCTCCTTTCTGGTGAAGAATTGGCTTGGTAGTTTGGTCTGCCCTGTTCCCATGATGCACTGGGCCAGGGAAAGACTAATTTGCATATAGCCAGGTTCTGAGCTGGGATGGGGCAGTGAGCTAAATAACGGTGATGGATCAAGCCCTGATCTTTGGACTGGGTAAGAGTGGTCTGCTTAATTCAGACACTCTGTTCATCACCACCCCCTTTTCTGAATCGTTTTTGGCCACTATAGGTGTGGCAGGGTATACTCAGACATGAGTCCCTTGCTCACTGCTCCATCAGGATTCAAGCAAGCCGGGCCGACGACGTCTGAAATTGCAGAAACCGGTCCCCGGAAGCTTGTCTCCTTTCTGGTGAAGAATTGGCTTGGTAGTTTGGTCTGCCCTGTTCCCATGATGCACTGGGCCAGGGAAAGACTAATTTGCATATAGCCAGGTTCTGAGCTGGGATGGGGCAGTGAGCTAAATAACGGTGATGGATCAAGCCCTGATCTTTGGACTGGGTAAGAGTGGTCTGCTTAATTCAGACACTCTGTTCATCACCACCCCCTTTTCTGAATCGTTTTTGGCCACTATAGGTGTGGCAGGGTATACTCAGACATGAGTCCCTTGCTCACTGCTCCATCAGGATTCAAGCAAGCCGGGCCGACGACGCCTGAAATGGCAGAAACCGGTCCCCGGAAGCTTGTCTCCTTTCTGGTGAAGAATTGGCTTGGTAGTTTGGTCTGCCCTGTTCCCATGATGCACTGGTCCAGGTAAAGACTAATTTGCATATAGCCAGGTTCTGAGCTGGGATGGGGCAGTGAGCTAAATAACGGTGATGGATCAAGCCCTGATCTTTGGACTGGGTAAGAGTGGTCTGCTTAATTCAGACACTCTGTTCATCACCACCCCCTTTTCTGAATCGTTTTTGGCCACTATAGGTGTGGCAGGGTATACTCAGACATGAGTCCCTTGCTCACTGCTCCATCAGGATTCAAGCAAGCCGGGCCGACGACGCCTGAAATGGCAGAAACCGGTCCCCGGAAGCTTGTCTCCTTTCTGGTGAAGAATTGGCTTGGTAGTTTGGTCTGCCCTGTTCCCATGATGCACTGGGCCAGGGAAAGACTAATTTGCATATAGCCAGGTTCTGAGCTGGGATGGGGCAGTGAGCTAAATAACGGTGATGGATCAAGCCCTGATCTTTGGACTGGGTAAGAGTGGTCTGCTTAATTCAGACACTCTGTTCATCACCACCCCCTTTTCTGAATCGTTTTTGGCCACTATAGGTGTGGCAGGGTATACTCAGACATGAGTCCCTTGCTCACTGCTCCATCAGGATTCAAGCAAGCCGGGCCGACGACGCCTGAAATGGCAGAAACCGGTCCCCGGAAGCTTGTCTCCTTTCTGGTGAAGAATTGGCTTGGTAGTTTGGTCTGCCCTGTTCCCATGATGCACTGGGCCAGGGAAAGACTAATTTGCATATAGCCAGGTTCTGAGCTGGGATGGGGCAGTGAGCTAAATAACGGTGATGGATCAAGCCCTGATCTTTGGACTGGGTAAGAGTGGTCTGCTTAATTCAGACACTCTGTTCATCACCACCCCCTTTTCTGAATCGTTTTTGGCCACTATAGGTGTGGCAGGGTATACTCAGACATGAGTCCCTTGCTCACTGCTCCATCAGGATTCAAGCAAGCCGGGCCGACGACGCCTGAAATGGCAGAAACCGGTCCCCGGAAGCTTGTCTCCTTTCTGGTGAAGAATTGGCTTGGTAGTTTGGTCTGCCCTGTTCCCATGATGCACTGGGCCAGGGAAAGACTAATTTGCATATAGCCAGGTTCTGAGCTGGGATGGGGCAGTGAGCTAAATAACGGTGATGGATCAAGCCCTGATCTTTGGACTGGGTAAGAGTGGTCTGCTTAATTCAGACACTCTGTTCATCACCACCCCCTTTTCTGAATCGTTTTTGGCCACTATAGGTGTGGCAGGGTATACTCAGACATGAGTCCCTTGCTCACTGCTCCATCAGGATTCAAGCAAGCCGGGCCGACGACGCCTGAAATGGCAGAAACCGGTCCCCGGAAGCTTGTCTCCTTTCTGGTGAAGAATTGGCTTGGTAGTTTGGTCTGCCCTGTTCCCATGATGCACTGGGCCAGGGAAAGACTAATTTGCATATAGCCAGGTTCTGAGCTGGGATGGGGCAGTGAGCTAAATAACGGTGATGGATCAAGCCCTGATCTTTGGACTGGGTAAGAGTGGTCTGCTTAATTCAGACACTCTGTTCATCACCACCCCCTTTTCTGAATCGTTTTTGGCCACTATAGGTGTGGCAGGGTATACTCAGACATGAGTCCCTTGCTCACTGCTCCATCAGGATTCAAGCAAGCCGGGCCGACGACGCCTGAAATGGCAGAAACCGGTCCCCGGAAGCTTGTCTCCTTTCTGGTGAAGAATTGGCTTGGTAGTTTGGTCTGCCCTGTTCCCATGATGCACTGGGCCAGGGAAAGACTAATTTGCATATAGCCAGGTTCTGAGCTGGGATGGGGCAGTGAGCTAAATAACGGTGATGGATCAAGCCCTGATCTTTGGACTGGGTAAGAGTGGTCTGCTTAATTCAGACACTGTGCATCACCACCCCCTTTTCTGAATCGTTTTTGGCCACTATAGGTGTGGCAGGGTATACTCAGACATGAGTCCCTTGCTCACTGCTCCATCAGGATTCAAGCAAGCCGGGCCGACGACGCCTGAAATGGCAGAAACCGGTCCCCGGAAGCTTGTCTCCTTTCTGGTGAAGAATTGGCTTGGTAGTTTGGTCTGCCCTGTTCCCATGATGCACTGGGCCAGGGAAAGACTAATTTGCATATAGCCAGGTTCTGAGCTGGGATGGGGCAGTGAGCTAAATAACAGTGATGGATCAAGCCCTGATCTTTGGACTGGGTAAGAGTGGTCTGCTTAATTCAGAAACTCTGTTCATCACCACCCCCTTTTCTGAATCGTTTTTGGCCACTATAGGTGTGGCAGGGTATACTCAGACATGAGTCCCTTGCTCACTGCTCCATCAGGATTCAAGCAAGCCGGGCCGACGACGCCTGAAATGGCAGAAACCGGTCCCCGGAAGCTTGTCTCCTTTCTGGTGAAGAATTGGCTTGGTAGTTTGGTCTGCCCTGTTCCCATGATGCACTGGGCCAGGGAAAGACTAATTTGCATATAGCCAGGTTCTGAGCTGGGATGGGGCAGTGAGCTAAATAACGGTGATGGATCAAGCCCTGATCTTTGGACTGGGTAAGAGTGGTCTGCTTAATTCAGACACTCTGTTCATCACCACCCCCTTTTCTGAATCGTTTTTGGCCACTATAGGTGTGGCAGGGTATACTCAGACATGAGTCCCTTGCTCACTGCTCCATCAGGATTCAAGCAAGCCGGGCCGACGACGCCTGAAATGGCAGAAACCGGTCCCCGGAAGCTTGTCTCCTTTCTGGTGAAGAATTGGCTTGGTAGTTTGGTCTGCCCTGTTCCCATGATGCACTGGGCCAGGGAAAGACTAATTTGCATATAGCCAGGTTCTGAGCTGGGATGGGGCAGTGAGCTAAATAACGGTGATGGATCAAGCCCTGATCTTTGGACTGGGTAAGAGTGGTCTGCTTAATTCAGACACTCTGTTCATCACCACCCCCTTTTCTGAATCGTTTTTGGCCACTATAGGTGTGGCAGGGTATACTCAGACATGAGTCCCTTGCTCACTGCTCCATCAGGATTCAAGCAAGCCGGGCCGACGACGCCTGAAATGGCAGAAACCGGTCCCCGGAAGCTTGTCTCCTTTCTGGTGAAGAATTGGCTTGGTAGTTTGGTCTGCCCTGTTCCCATGATGCACTGGGCCAGGGAAAGACTAATTTGCATATAGCCAGGTTCTGAGCTGGGATGGGGCAGTGAGCTAAATAACGGTGATGGATCAAGCCCTGATCTTTGGACTGGGTAAGAGTGGTCTGCTTAATTCAGACACTCTGTACATCACCACCCCCTTTTCTGAATCGTTTTTGGCCACTATAGGTGTGGCAGGGTATACTCAGACATGAGTCCCTTGCTCACTGCTCCATCAGGATTCAAGCAAGCCGGGCCGACGACGCCTGAAATGGCAGAAACCGGTCCCCGGAAGCGTGTCTCCTTTCTGGTGAAGAATTGGCTTGGTAGTTTGGTCTGCCCTGTTCCCATGATGCACTGGGCCAGGGAAAGACTAATTTGCATATAGCCAGGTTCTGAGCTGGGATGGGGCAGTGAGCTAAATAACGGTGATGGATCAAGCCCTGATCTTTGGACTGGGTAAGAGTGGTCTGCTTAATTCAGACACTCTGTACATCACCACCCCCTTTTCTGAATCGTCTTTGGCCACTATAGGTGTGGCAGGGTATACTCAGACATGAGTCCCTTGCTCACTGCTCCATCAGGATTCAAGCAAGCCAGGCCGACGACGCCTGAAATGGCAGAAACCGGTCCCCGGAAGCTTGTCTCCTTTCTGGTGAAGAATTGGCTTGGTAGTTTGGTCTGCCCTGTTCCCATGATGCACTGGGTCAGGGAAAGACTAATTTGCATATAGCCAGGTTCTGAGCTGGGATGAGGCAGTGAGCTAAATAACGGTGATGGATCAAGCCCTGATCTTTGGACTGGGTAAGAGTGGTCTGCTTAATTCAGACACTCTGGACATCACCACCCCCTTTTCTGAATCGTTTTTGGCCACTATAGGTGTGGCAGGGTATACTCAGACATGAGTCCCTTGCTCACTGCTCCATCAGGATTCAAGCAAGCCGGGCCGACGACGCCTGAAATGGCAGAAACCGGTCCCCGGAAGCTTGTCTCCTTTCTGGTGAAGAATTGGCTTGGTAGTTTGGTCTGCCCTGTTCCCATGATGCACTGGGCCAGGGAAAGACTAATTTGCATATAGCCAGGTTCTGAGCTGGGATGGGGCAGTGAGCTAAATAACGGTGATGGATCAAGCCCTGATCTTTGGACTGGGTAAGAGTGGTCTGCTTAATTCAGACACTCTGTTCATCACCACCCCCTTTTCTGAATCGTTTTTGGCCACTATAGGTGTGGCAGGGTATACTCAGACATGAGTCCCTTGCTCACTGCTCCATCAGGATTCAAGCAAGCCGGGCCGACGACGTCTGAAATTGCAGAAACCGGTCCCCGGAAGCTTGTCTCCTTTCTGGTGAAGAATTGGCTTGGTAGTTTGGTCTGCCCTGTTCCCATGATGCACTGGGCCAGGGAAAGACTAATTTGCATATAGCCAGGTTCTGAGCTGGGATGGGGCAGTGAGCTAAATAACGGTGATGGATCAAGCCCTGATCTTTGGACTGGGTAAGAGTGGTCTGCTTAATTCAGACACTCTGTTCATCACCACCCCCTTTTCTGAATCGTTTTTGGCCACTATAGGTGTGGCAGGGTATACTCAGACATGAGTCCCTTGCTCACTGCTCCATCAGGATTCAAGCAAGCCGGGCCGACGACGCCTGAAATGGCAGAAACCGGTCCCCGGAAGCTTGTCTCCTTTCTGGTGAAGAATTGGCTTGGTAGTTTGGTCTGCCCTGTTCCCATGATGCACTGGTCCAGGTAAAGACTAATTTGCATATAGCCAGGTTCTGAGCTGGGATGGGGCAGTGAGCTAAATAACGGTGATGGATCAAGCCCTGATCTTTGGACTGGGTAAGAGTGGTCTGCTTAATTCAGACACTCTGTTCATCACCACCCCCTTTTCTGAATCGTTTTTGGCCACTATAGGTGTGGCAGGGTATACTCAGACATGAGTCCCTTGCTCACTGCTCCATCAGGATTCAAGCAAGCCGGGCCGACGACGCCTGAAATGGCAGAAACCGGTCCCCGGAAGCTTGTCTCCTTTCTGGTGAAGAATTGGCTTGGTAGTTTGGTCTGCCCTGTTCCCATGATGCACTGGGCCAGGGAAAGACTAATTTGCATATAGCCAGGTTCTGAGCTGGGATGGGGCAGTGAGCTAAATAACGGTGATGGATCAAGCCCTGATCTTTGGACTGGGTAAGAGTGGTCTGCTTAATTCAGACACTCTGTTCATCACCACCCCCTTTTCTGAATCGTTTTTGGCCACTATAGGTGTGGCAGGGTATACTCAGACATGAGTCCCTTGCTCACTGCTCCATCAGGATTCAAGCAAGCCGGGCCGACGACGCCTGAAATGGCAGAAACCGGTCCCCGGAAGCTTGTCTCCTTTCTGGTGAAGAATTGGCTTGGTAGTTTGGTCTGCCCTGTTCCCATGATGCACTGGGCCAGGGAAAGACTAATTTGCATATAGCCAGGTTCTGAGCTGGGATGGGGCAGTGAGCTAAATAACGGTGATGGATCAAGCCCTGATCTTTGGACTGGGTAAGAGTGGTCTGCTTAATTCAGACACTCTGTTCATCACCACCCCCTTTTCTGAATCGTTTTTGGCCACTATAGGTGTGGCAGGGTATACTCAGACATGAGTCCCTTGCTCACTGCTCCATCAGGATTCAAGCAAGCCGGGCCGACGACGCCTGAAATGGCAGAAACCGGTCCCCGGAAGCTTGTCTCCTTTCTGGTGAAGAATTGGCTTGGTAGTTTGGTCTGCCCTGTTCCCATGATGCACTGGGCCAGGGAAAGACTAATTTGCATATAGCCAGGTTCTGAGCTGGGATGGGGCAGTGAGCTAAATAACGGTGATGGATCAAGCCCTGATCTTTGGACTGGGTAAGAGTGGTCTGCTTAATTCAGACACTCTGTTCATCACCACCCCCTTTTCTGAATCGTTTTTGGCCACTATAGGTGTGGCAGGGTATACTCAGACATGAGTCCCTTGCTCACTGCTCCATCAGGATTCAAGCAAGCCGGGCCGACGACGCCTGAAATGGCAGAAACCGGTCCCCGGAAGCTTGTCTCCTTTCTGGTGAAGAATTGGCTTGGTAGTTTGGTCTGCCCTGTTCCCATGATGCACTGGGCCAGGGAAAGACTAATTTGCATATAGCCAGGTTCTGAGCTGGGATGGGGCAGTGAGCTAAATAACAGTGATGGATCAAGCCCTGATCTTTGGACTGGGTAAGAGTGGTCTGCTTAATTCAGAAACTCTGTTCATCACCACCCCCTTTTCTGAATCGTTTTTGGCCACTATAGGTGTGGCAGGGTATACTCAGACATGAGTCCCTTGCTCACTGCTCCATCAGGATTCAAGCAAGCCGGGCCGACGACGCCTGAAATGGCAGAAACCGGTCCCCGGAAGCTTGTCTCCTTTCTGGTGAAGAATTGGCTTGGTAGTTTGGTCTGCCCTGTTCCCATGATGCACTGGGCCAGGGAAAGACTAATTTGCATATAGCCAGGTTCTGAGCTGGGATGGGGCAGTGAGCTAAATAACGGTGATGGATCAAGCCCTGATCTTTGGACTGGGTAAGAGTGGTCTGCTTAATTCAGACACTCTGTTCATCACCACCCCCTTTTCTGAATCGTTTTTGGCCACTATAGGTGTGGCAGGGTATACTCAGACATGAGTCCCTTGCTCACTGCTCCATCAGGATTCAAGCAAGCCGGGCCGACGACGCCTGAAATGGCAGAAACCGGTCCCCGGAAGCTTGTCTCCTTTCTGGTGAAGAATTGGCTTGGTAGTTTGGTCTGCCCTGTTCCCATGATGCACTGGGCCAGGGAAAGACTAATTTGCATATAGCCAGGTTCTGAGCTGGGATGGGGCAGTGAGCTAAATAACGGTGATGGATCAAGCCCTGATCTTTGGACTGGGTAAGAGTGGTCTGCTTAATTCAGACACTCTGTTCATCACCACCCCCTTTTCTGAATCGTTTTTGGCCACTATAGGTGTGGCAGGGTATACTCAGACATGAGTCCCTTGCTCACTGCTCCATCAGGATTCAAGCAAGCCGGGCCGACGACGCCTGAAATGGCAGAAACCGGTCCCCGGAAGCTTGTCTCCTTTCTGGTGAAGAATTGGCTTGGTAGTTTGGTCTGCCCTGTTCCCATGATGCACTGGGCCAGGGAAAGACTAATTTGCATATAGCCAGGTTCTGAGCTGGGATGGGGCAGTGAGCTAAATAACGGTGATGGATCAAGCCCTGATCTTTGGACTGGGTAAGAGTGGTCTGCTTAATTCAGACACTCTGTACATCACCACCCCCTTTTCTGAATCGTTTTTGGCCACTATAGGTGTGGCAGGGTATACTCAGACATGAGTCCCTTGCTCACTGCTCCATCAGGATTCAAGCAAGCCGGGCCGACGACGCCTGAAATGGCAGAAACCGGTCCCCGGAAGCTTGTCTCCTTTCTGGTGAAGAATTGGCTTGGTAGTTTGGTCTGCCCTGTTCCCATGATGCACTGGGCCAGGGAAAGACTAATTTGCATATAGCCAGGTTCTGAGCTGGGATGGGGCAGTGAGCTAAATAACGGTGATGGATCAAGCCCTGATCTTTGGACTGGGTAAGAGTGGTCTGCTTAATTCAGACACTCTGTACATCACCACCCCCTTTTCTGAATCGTTTTTGGCCACTATAGGTGTGGCAGGGTATACTCAGACATGAGTCCCTTGCTCACTGCTCCATCAGGATTCAAGCAAGCCGGGCCGACGACGCCTGAAATGGCAGAAACCGGTCCCCGGAAGCTTGTCTCCTTTCTGGTGAAGAATTGGCTTGGTAGTTTGGTCTGCCCTGTTCCCATGATGCACTGGGTCAGGGAAAGACTAATTTGCATATAGCCAGGTTCTGAGCTGGGATGGGGCAGTGAGCTAAATAACGGTGATGGATCAAGCCCTGATCTTTGGACTGGGTAAGAGTGGTCTGCTTAATTCAGACACTCTGTACATCACCACCCCCTTTTCTGAATCGTTTTTGGCCACTATAGGTGTGGCAGGGTATACTCAGACATGAGTCCCTTGCTCACTGCTCCATCAGGATTCAAGCAAGCCGGGCCGACGACGCCTGAAATGGCAGAAACCGGTCCCCGGAAGCTTGTCTCCTTTCTGGTGAAGAATTGGCTTGGTAGTTTGGTCTGCCCTGTTCCCATGATGCACTGGGCCAGGGAAAGACTAATTTGCATATAGCCAGGTTCTGAGCTGGGATGGGGCAGTGAGCTAAATAACGGTGATGGATCAAGCCCTGATCTTTGGACTGGGTAAGAGTGGTCTGCTTAATTCAGACACTCTGTTCATCACCACCCCCTTTTCTGAATCGTTTTTGGCCACTATAGGTGTGGCAGGGTATACTCAGACATGAGTCCCTTGCTCACTGCTCCATCAGGATTCAAGCAAGCCGGGCTGACGACGTCTGAAATGGCAGAAACCGGTCCCCGGAAGCTTGTCTCCTTTCTGGTGAAGAATTGGCTTGGTAGTTTGGTCTGCCCTGTTCCCATGATGCACTGGGCCAGGGAAAGACTAATTTGCATATAGCCAGGTTCTGAGCTGGGATGGGGCAGTGAGCTAAATAACGGTGATGGATCAAGCCCTGATCTTTGGACTGGGTAAGAGTGGTCTGCTTAATTCAGACACTCTGTTCATCACCACCCCCTTTTCTGAATCGTTTTTGGCCACTATAGGTGTGGCAGGGTATACTCAGACATGAGTCCCTTGCTCACTGCTCCATCAGGATTCAAGCAAGCCGGGCCGACGACGCCTGAAATGGCAGAAACCGGTCCCCGGAAGCTTGTCTCCTTTCTGGTGAAGAATTGGCTTGGTAGTTTGGTCTGCCCTGTTCCCATGATGCACTGGTCCAGGTAAAGACTAATTTGCATATAGCCAGGTTCTGAGCTGGGATGGGGCAGTGAGCTAAATAACGGTGATGGATCAAGCCCTGATCTTTGGACTGGGTAAGAGTGGTCTGCTTAATTCAGACACTCTGTTCATCACCACCCCCTTTTCTGAATCGTTTTTGGCCACTATAGGTGTGGCAGGGTATACTCAGACATGAGTCCCTTGCTCACTGCTCCATCAGGATTCAAGCAAGCCGGGCCGACGACGCCTGAAATGGCAGAAACCGGTCCCCGGAAGCTTGTCTCCTTTCTGGTGAAGAATTGGCTTGGTAGTTTGGTCTGCCCTGTTCCCATGATGCACTGGGCCAGGGAAAGACTAATTTGCATATAGCCAGGTTCTGAGCTGGGATGGGGCAGTGAGCTAAATAACGGTGATGGATCAAGCCCTGATCTTTGGACTGGGTAAGAGTGGTCTGCTTAATTCAGACACTCTGTTCATCACCACCCCCTTTTCTGAATCGTTTTTGGCCACTATAGGTGTGGCAGGGTATACTCAGACATGAGTCCCTTGCTCACTGCTCCATCAGGATTCAAGCAAGCCGGGCCGACGACGCCTGAAATGGCAGAAACCGGTCCCCGGAAGCTTGTCTCCTTTCTGGTGAAGAATTGGCTTGGTAGTTTGGTCTGCCCTGTTCCCATGATGCACTGGGCCAGGGAAAGACTAATTTGCATATAGCCAGGTTCTGAGCTGGGATGGGGCAGTGAGCTAAATAACGGTGATGGATCAAGCCCTGATCTTTGGACTGGGTAAGAGTGGTCTGCTTAATTCAGACACTCTGTTCATCACCACCCCCTTTTCTGAATCGTTTTTGGCCACTATAGGTGTGGCAGGGTATACTCAGACATGAGTCCCTTGCTCACTGCTCCATCAGGATTCAAGCAAGCCGGGCCGACGACGCCTGAAATGGCAGAAACCGGTCCCCGGAAGCTTGTCTCCTTTCTGTTGAAGAATTGGCTTGGTAGTTTGGTCTGCCCTGTTCCCATGATGCACTGGGCCAGGGAAAGACTAATTTGCATATAGCCAGGTTCTGAGCTGGGATGGGGCAGTGAGCTAAATAACGGTGATGGATCAAGCCCTGATCTTTGGACTGGGTAAGAGTGGTCTGCTTAATTCAGACACTCTGTTCATCACCACCCCCTTTTCTGAATCGTTTTTGGCCACTATAGGTGTGGCAGGGTATACTCAGACATGAGTCCCTTGCTCACTGCTCCATCAGGATTCAAGCAAGCCAGGCCGACGACGCCTGAAATGGCAGAAACCGGTCCCCGGAAGCTTGTCTCCTTTCTGGTGAAGAATTGGCTTGGTAGTTTGGTCTGCCCTGTTCCCATGATGCACTGGGCCAGGGAAAGACTAATTTGCATATAGCCAGGTTCTGAGCTGGGATGGGGCAGTGAGCTAAATAACGGTGATGGATCAAGCCCTGATCTTTGGACTGGGTAAGAGTGGTCTGCTTAATTCAGACACTCTGTTCATCACCACCCCCTTTTCTGAATCGTTTTTGGCCACTATAGGTGTGGCAGGGTATACTCAGACATGAGTCCCTTGCTCACTGCTCCATCAGGATTCAAGCAAGCCGGGCCGACGACGCCTGAAATGGCAGAAACCGGTCCCCGGAAGCTTGTCTCCTTTCTGGTGAAGAATTGGCTTGGTAGTTTGGTCAGCCCTGTTCCCATGATGCACTGGGCCAGGGAAAGACTAATTTGCATATAGCTAGGTTCTGAGCTGCGATGGGGCAGTGAGCTAAATAACGGTGATGGATCAAGCCCTGATCTTTGGACTGGGTAAGAGTGGTCTGCTTAATTCAGACACTCTGTTCATCACCACCCCCTTTTCTGAATCGTTTTTGGCCACTATAGGTGTGGCAGGGTATACTCAGACATGAGTCCCTTGCTCACTGCTCCATCAGGATTCAAGCAAGCCGGGCCGACGACGCCTGAAATGGCAGAAACCGGTCCCCGGAAGCTTGTCTCCTTTCTGGTGAAGAATTGGCTTGGTAGTTTGGTCTGCCCTGTTCCCATGATGCACTGGTCCAGGTAAAGACTAATTTGCATATAGCCAGGTTCTGAGCTGGGATGGGGCAGTGAGCTAAATAACGGTGATGGATCAAGCCCTGATCTTTGGACTGGGTAAGAGTGGCCTGCTTAATTCAGACACTCCGTTCATCACCACCCCCTTTTCTGAATCGTTTTTGGCCACTATAGGTGTGGCAGGGTATACTCAGACATGAGTCCCTTGCTCACTGCTCCATCAGGATTCAAGCAAGCCGGGCCGACGACGCCTGAAATGGCAGAAACCAGTCCCCGGAAGCTTGTCTCCTTTCTGGTGAAAAATTGGCTTGGTAGTTTGGTCTGCCCTGTTCCCATGATGCACTGGGCCAGGGAAAGACTAATTTGCATATAGCCAGGTTCTGAGCTGGGATGGGGCAGTGAGCTAAATAACGGTGATGGATCAAGCCCTGATCTTTGGACTGGGTAAGAGTGGTCTGCTTAATTCAGACACTCTGTTCATCACCACCCCCTTTTCTGAATCATTTTTGGCCACTATAGGTGTGGCAGGGTATACTCAGACATGAGTCCCTTGCTCACTGCTCCATCAGGATTCAAGCAAGCCGGGCCGACGACACCTGAAATGGCAGAAACCGGTCCCCGGAAGCTTGTCTCCTTTCTGGTGAAGAATTGGCTTGGTAGTTTGGTCTGCCCTGTTCCCATGATGCACTGGGCCAGGGAAAGACTAATTTGCATATAGCCAGGTTCTGAGCTGCGATGGGGCAGTGAGCTAAATAACGGTGATGGATCAAGCCCTGATCTTTGGACTGGGTAAGAGTGGTCTGCTTAATTCAGACACTCTGTTCATCACCACCCCCTTTTCTGAATCGTTTTTGGCCACTATAGGTGTGGCAGGGTATACTCAGACATGAGTCCCTTGCTCACTGCTCCATCAGGATTCAAGCAAGCCGGGCCGACGACGCCTGAAATGGCAGAAACCGGTCCCCGGAAGCTTGTCTCCTTTCTGGTGAAGAATTGGCTTGGTAGTTTGGTCTGCCCTGTTCCCATGATGCACTGGTCCAGGTAAAGACTAATTTGCATATAGCCAGGTTCTGAGCTGGGATGGGGCAGTGAGCTAAATAACGGTGATGGATCAAGCCCTGATCTTTGGACTGGGTAAGAGTGGTCTGCTTAATTCAGACACTCTGTTCATCACCACCCCCTTTTCTGAATCGTTTTTGGCCACTATAGGTGTGGCAGGGTATACTCAGACATGAGTCCCTTGCTCACTGCTCCATCAGGATTCAAGCAAGCCGGGCCGACGACGCCTGAAATGGCAGAAACCGGTCCCCGGAAGCTTGTCTCCTTTCTGGTGAAGAATTGGCTTGGTAGTTTGGTCTGCCCTGTTCCCATGATGCACTGGGCCAGGGAAAGACTAATTTGCATATAGCCAGGTTCTGAGCTGGGATGGGGCAGTGAGCTAAATAACGGTGATGGATCAAGCCCTGATCTTTGGACTGGGTAAGAGTGGTCTGCTTAATTCAGACACTCTGTTCATCACCACCCCCTTTTCTGAATCGTTTTTGGCCACTATAGGTGTGGCAGGGTATACTCAGACATGAGTCCCTTGCTCACTGCTCCATCAGGATTCAAGCAAGCCGGGCCGACGATGCCTGAAATGGCAGAAACCGGTCCCCGGAAGCTTGTCTCCTTTCTGGTGAAGAATTGGCTTGGTAGTTTGGTCTGCCCTGTTCCCATGATGCACTGGTCCAGGTAAAGACTAATTTGCATATAGCCAGGTTCTGAGCTGGGATGGGGCAGTGAGCTAAATAACGGTGATGGATCAAGCCCTGATCTTTGGACTGGGTAAGAGTGGTCTGCTTAATTCAGACACTCTGTTCATCACCACCCCCTTTTCTGAATCATTTTTGGCCACTATAGGTGTGGCAGGGTATACTCAGACATGAGTCCCTTGCTCACTGCTCCATCAGGATTCAAGCAAGCCTGGCCGACGACGCCTGAAATGGCAGAAACCGGTCCCCGGAAGCTTGTCTCCTTTCTGGTGAAGAATTGGCTTGGTAGTTTGGTCTGCCCTGTTCCCATGATGCACTGGGCCAGGGAAAGACTAATTTGCATATAGCCAGGTTCTGAGCTGGGATGGGGCAGTGAGCTAAATAACGGTGATGGATCAAGCCCTGATCTTTGGACTGGGTAAGAGTGGTCTGCTTAATTCAGACACTCTGTTCATCACCACCCCCTTTTCTGAATCGTTTTTGGCCACTATAGGTGTGGCAGGGTATACTCAGACATGAGTCCCTTGCTCACTGCTCCATCAGGATTCAAGCAAGCCGGGCCGACGACGCCTGAAATGGCAGAAACCGGTCCCCGGAAGCTTGTCTCCTTTCTGTTGAAGAATTGGCTTGGTAGTTTGGTCTGCCCTGTTCCCATGATGCACTGGGCCAGGGAAAGACTAATTTGCATATAGCCAGGTTCTGAGCTGGGATGGGGCAGTGAGCTAAATAACGGTGATGGATCAAGCCCTGATCTTTGGACTGGGTAAGAGTGGTCTGCTTAATTCAGACACTCTGTTCATCACCACCCCCTTTTCTGAATCGTTTTTGGCCACTATAGGTGTGGCAGGGTATACTCAGACATGAGTCCCTTGCTCACTGCTCCATCAGGATTCAAGCAAGCCAGGCCGACGACGCCTGAAATGGCAGAAACCGGTCCCCGGAAGCTTGTCTCCTTTCTGGTGAAGAATTGGCTTGGTAGTTTGGTCTGCCCTGTTCCCATGATGCACTGGGCCAGGGAAAGACTAATTTGCATATAGCCAGGTTCTGAGCTGGGATGGGGCAGTGAGCTAAATAACGGTGATGGATCAAGCCCTGATCTTTGGACTGGGTAAGAGTGGTCTGCTTAATTCAGACACTCTGTTCATCACCACCCCCTTTTCTGAATCGTTTTTGGCCACTATAGGTGTGGCAGGGTATACTCAGACATGAGTCCCTTGCTCACTGCTCCATCAGGATTCAAGCAAGCCGGGCCGACGACGCCTGAAATGGCAGAAACCGGTCCCCGGAAGCTTGTCTCCTTTCTGGTGAAGAATTGGCTTGGTAGTTTGGTCTGCCCTGTTCCCATGATGCACTGGGCCAGGGAAAGACTAATTTGCATATAGCCAGGTTCTGAGCTGGGATGGGGCAGTGAGCTAAATAACGGTGATGGATCAAGCCCTGATCTTTGGACTGGGTAAGAGTGGTCTGCTTAATTCAGACACTCTGTTCATCACCACCCCCTTTTCTGAATCGTTTTTGGCCACTATAGGTGTGGCAGGGTATACTCAGACATGAGTCCCTTGCTCACTGCTCCATCAGAATTCAAGCAAGCCGGGCCGACGACGCCTGAAATGGCAGAAACCGGTCCCCGGAAGCTTGTCTCCTTTCTGGTGAAGAATTGGCTTGGTAGTTTGGTCTGCCCTGTTCCCATGATGCACTGGGCCAGGGAAAGACTAATTTGCATATAGCCAGGTTCTGAGCTGGGATGGGGCAGTGAGCTAAATAACGGTGATGGATCAAGCCCTGATCTTTGGACTGGGTAAGAGTGGTCTGCTTAATTCAGACACTCTGTTCATCACCACCCCCTTTTCTGAATCGTTTTTGGCCACTATAGGTGTGGCAGGGTATACTCAGACATGAGTCCCTTGCTCACTGCTCCATCAGGATTCAAGCAAGCCGGGCCGACGACGCCTGAAATGGCAGAAACCGGTCCCCGGAAGCTTGTCTCCTTTCTGGTGAAGAATTGGCTTGGTAGTTTGGTCTGCCCTGTTCCCATGATGCACTGGGCCAGGGAAAGACTAATTTGCATATAGCCAGGTTCTGAGCTGGGATGGGGCAGTGAGCTAAATAACGGTGATGGATCAAGCCCTGATCTTTGGACTGGGTAAGAGTGGTCTGCTTAATTCAGACACTCTGTTCATCACCACCCCCTTTTCTGAATCGTTTTTGGCCACTATAGGTGTGGCAGGGTATACTCAGACATGAGTCCCTTGCTCACTGCTCCATCAGGATTCAAGCAAGCCGGGCCGACGACGCCTGAAATGGCAGAAACCGGTCCCCGGAAGCTTGTCTCCTTTCTGGTGAAGAATTGGCTTGGTAGTTTGGTCTGCCCTGTTCCCATGATGCACTGGGCCAGGGAAAGACTAATTTGCATATAGCCAGGTTCTGAGCTGGGATGGGGCAGTGAGCTAAATAACGGTGATGGATCAAGCCCTGATCTTTGGACTGAGTAAGAGTGGTCTGCTTAATTCAGACACTCTGTTCATCACCACCCCCTTTTCTGAATCGTTTTTGGCCACTATAGGTGTGGCAGGGTATACTCAGACATGAGTCCCTTGCTCACTGCTCCATCAGGATTCAAGCAAGCCGGGCCGACGACACCTGAAATGGCAGAAACCGGTCCCCGGAAGCTTGTCTCCTTTCTGGTGAAGAATTGGCTTGGTAGTTTGGTCTGCCCTGTTCCCATGATGCACTGGGCCAGGGAAAGACTCATTTGCAAATAGCCAGGTTCTGAGCTGGGATGGGGCAGTGAGCTAAATAACGGTGATGGATCAAGCCCTGATCTTTGGACTGGGTAAGAGTGGTCTGCTTAATTCAGACACTCTGTTCATCACCACCCCCTTTTCTGAATCGTTTATCTACAATCATAGGCACTGTTTATATGGTTCATTTCC
This sequence comes from Lissotriton helveticus, assembly GCF_964261635.1. Lineage (NCBI taxonomy): Eukaryota > Metazoa > Chordata > Amphibia > Caudata > Salamandridae > Lissotriton > Lissotriton helveticus. The sequence goes on from NC_136057.1 coordinate 509,073,315, forward strand.
ATATAGCGTCGACGGCGTTTCAACCCGGAGGTGGATGAAGGGTCTGGTCAGGACTGGGGGGATGTGGGACATCTGTGAAAGTGAGAAGAAGGAGTAAGGGCTTGAACACTATGTGTAGGGAATTAAAATGAAACGCCACTGTGGAGTCCTAGTTACCAGGGTAAAGCGGGCTCAATTGCTTAGTGACGAGTGCCAACCATGCGTGATATAAGGAGGATAAAATAACTTACAGTGGACCCGGCCGGGTACTGTGGCATGACATAAGAAGGAGGGAAGGGAGAAAAAATTGTGCGCACGCACTACACGTTACACAGTAATCCCAGTGGCGTTTCACACATACTAATACACCTCATCGTTGTCCCCCATAACAGATGATGCTGGTAAATGTTTCAGTACTTTCCTACCTTCCGTACTGAAAGAGTGTTGCAACAATGCCTATTTCTTCCTCTGCAGTAACAAATCACCTTCAATAGCTTCTACGTACACCTCAAAGCCTTCTTTCCACTGTTCCCAATTAACAGGAGGCAAACCAGGTGATGGTAAAAACAGTACAGGAGGCATAATTGACTGTTGCATGCCTGACAAGATACTACAAAATACATGTACAAAATGCAGTGTAAATATGCTTTACAATTATGCCTATTATACCAAATATGCCTTACTGATTACACCTGTCACAGGATCATATATTACTGTGCTGTCACAATTTCAGTGTGCGAATGACTGATAATCTCTAACACATTCGCACTATGTTCGTGATTCTCTTTGAAAGGTGTGTAACTCACTTTGAAACGAACAAGGAAATAGCAGAAGATGAGTATGAAGATTAGTGTGGTTCCCACTGTAGGGTGTGCGAATAACAGGATAATGGGTCTCCCTCCACCGTAAAGAAACAGGTAAAGAACAAGGCGCTAGGCAACACAAGCAGCAAGCATGTTACCACGCAGTTGCCTGATAAGTGTATCTGTAGCTGCGATATTGAACTCCCAAAGTGTAGCATGCAGCTTGCGAAGTCCTTTGCCAAGGTAGCCTGCTGATTAAAATGGGAAAACGCTCCCTTAGATGCCTTAATGGTGATTGACAGATGCATTGATGATGTGCTTCCATGTTGATGGAACATACGTCTCTTCACGTTTCTTTATGGTGTAACATATTGCTCTACCACACTCCTTGCGCTTCGCAGACTAGCTGACCATGGAGCACCATGACCCATTAATGGTGGCAGTGGAACGCATGTTGTTGTAGGCTGAACGGTACCATGCTACAGTGCAGAGGTGCCTTCCAACCATGGATGCCGGAACAAAAAAAACCAGACCACAACAATCCCTTATCTCCACTCCCCTCTGCTACCTCAATGCTTACCCGGGCATATGCATTCAACAGCTAGAGGTGACACCGCAAAGCTTCCACAGTGAAGGCAGGAGATGGCCTCACCGCCGGGCAGAACAAATCCACTGCCCCAGTGGTAAGGAACATGTGAAAGTTTCACTGAATTGTTGCCAATCCAAAGTGCAACTTTCCAATGATCATAGGAGCCAATGAATCCATGTATGTAAGGTTTACTTTAAGTCTTATAAAACACAACCAGCAGGGCATCCAGGAAGAAACACCTGCCCGCATTCAAAGGTATACATTCTACCTCAGCTTTCCACATTGCTCTTAACCTTCAGCATTCCATCTATGAGCTGCCAGTCAGACCCAACACCTTCACTTGTGGCCACTCATTGGATGCAATATCAGAGAAGGACAAGCAGCAGGGCCCTTGTGTGTCACGTAGCAGCAGCTTTTTATATCATCTGTGTCTAGTGCAGACACCTAATTGATCCCATATCCTCTTGCAGTCTTCTTTCCTTCTCTTGCCTTACTCATCCCAGTCCTTACTTATGATGCTGTCCCCTCAACCTGTAGACCATGGTTATTACACACAAAAACACCTCAAAGCATTGCCTGGAAATAAGCAAGAGATTATGCAAGGTGTCTGCCTGTTCTTTTTATCTAATCGATAAGACATGATGCTCTCTAGTTTTTAAAGTAGTAAGTTTCTACTTTTCTAAATTTGGGGTTCACTATTTATGGAGTGTTGTCATTTGGCCTTTCTCCTTCACCAAGAGCATTCACCAAAGTACTGGCCCAATTGGTGGGTATCCCTCATGAACAAGGGGTTCAATTGTATTCATTTGTATGATTTCTTAATTAATTCCTCTTCTTTTTAGGGTCAAGAGGATGCCAAGACAGTATGTAAGATTCTGCAGTAGTTCTTCTAAGGCCAAGAATTCTCAGTTGCATCCTTAACAGATTCCTTCCTCCTGTCAACCAATGGTTTTATATTTAATTACAGACTTTTAATATTGGGACTGTAAATTTCTACGCAACATGACCAATAGGCTGTGGGCAAGTTGGTAACAGTCAGCTAATCAGGACAGAACACACAGAGTCCACGCAATGATCATGTGCCTCTCATGCTGGACATCTGGACACATTACCCACTGGCCTACATTGTGTCCACCCAAGGTTAAGGCCCACCTGCATTTGTTATAAGGGACCTTATATTTATGACTCCACAGAAAAGGCCCACATTCTTTTACCAAACAATGATCACTGAATGTACTTTTATGGCACCCAAACTGTATAAAAAAATCAGTGTCCAACCCATTTCTGTAAGCTGTACTTCCGGCCTCAATGTTTAGTTAAACCAACTGTTCCTGTTTTTCCAAAAGCCCCTTGACTTTTGTTTTTTCAAGATAACTTCATATTTGAGCAACATTTTGGTGAGCCAGATAGGAGAGCTTGGTACCATGAGCCCCCTACAGTTGAAGGAAATGTTCCCTCCAGGATGGATTCACATCTGTGCAGCAAGGAAGGTGAGCATATGCCGCAATTGATTGGAAGTTCTACTCAACCCGCTGGGCGGAGGTCCGTCCTGATGCCGCTGCCAGAAAGTAAGAGATCACATCTGATCCTTAGTCCTCAGCATTTGGCATATGGCAAACTAGGAAAAAGCACAAAAAAGCACTGACAGAAATCAAAAGGGTGTAAATTGAAGGTCACTTAAAAATAGCACAATTAGTTGCTGGAAATAGAATTAAAAGGGGAGAAAACCAGGGAGACAAATTGCTTTTGTAACATAAATTGTATTTTAGTAAATATACACATTTGACATATTAAATCTCATATAATTAAACGTATGGGAGGCACTCCGTTACATAGAATGGCATGTAACCTGTGGGATACTGTGCACAAGTGCTCGTGAAGGGTTGTGACGGCGCAAGTGACACCTGAGAAAGTATGTACAGCGATAGGAGGGGGCGCAACAAAAAGCAAGTGAAAATAAAATTTACATAGTTAGGACACCCAAACAATAAATGGTAATGAATACAAATTCATCAAGTAGGGTATCTTTGATGGGGGCGCTGACAAATCCGCTGTAAAAAGTTGCCACTTAAAAAATATCCTTGTCTGTTATCGTGAAGAGGGAGAACCGATGACCCATAAATAAGAATTAAGGCGACCCATGAATAATCACCTAGGGGCTCATTATGATGGCGGACCTATCGCCACCGCCGGACCGGCAGTGGCAATCGTTATGCCATCGTAAGGAGATTTTCCCACCTCCATATATGATGGCGGTGGGTATCGCGGCGGATGGAAAATCTGCCCGCTGCTTTTCCGCCTGCAGGCAATTGTCACGATTGCCTGCCGGGCGGAGCAGGGGCTCTAATATGGTGCAAGGCACCACCCAACATATTAGGATGTCGGGTCAGGCAGGCCTTTCCAAGGCGGCAACAAGCTGGCGGGATTGCTCTTGGGGGCCTGTTGCGGGCCCCCCTTGTGTCTGGGGGAGGTGGGGTGCACTCGGGGGGGTACCTATGTACCTCTCTACATTTCGCTGCTCCAAGTTGCAGGCACCATGTGGTGCCTGCCATGTGCTGCAAGGAAATGCTGTGCATGCGATTTTGACATCACGGTGGGTGCTGCTGTCAGCAGCACCCGCCACAATGTTAAATTGCGGAATGCGGACGCCATGGTGGCGGTCGAATCCTAATTTTGCGGTGCGGGAATGCGGCATGTCTGGTGGCCGGTCCCAACACCACGGGATGGCGGGCAGACTCAGGCCTGCCGGCCATCCTAATTAGCCCCCAACAATTTTTTTTTTTTAAAGTAGATACCCCCGATTGGGGCATCCTTCCGATGCTCAACTAAAATAGCACATATGGATAGAAAAGCACACCCCTAAAGAGGAAAGGCACAGGAATCTCCAAGAATGATTGATGATGTTATATGTAAGGATGCAAGCGTTTTATGAACTAAATCAACGAACAACAGCTCTTATCCAACAGATCTGCAATCGAGGCACCAACATGCATCACCCTTACAGCGGCCCACCACCTCTGTAGAGACCATTTCCATAAGCCCAACAAGGCCCAAGTGTGCGAGCCCAGGAGCACAAACTTTTTAAAACTTTTTCAACTGTAAAGAAACCCCCAATCGCCAGAAGACTACAGACGTCCCTCCAAGAATTCACCACAAGATCTGCAATGTTCCATAAGTTTTGTATTGTCCCACTTGTATGTACCTTCTGTTTGCTATGGGTGTTTCCTCATCCATTTGTCATCAATGCACTGCCTAGTCTGAGGGAGTCTACCCCGAAGCTGTCACTGTGCTTGCGCAGGGACCTCTACCTCATCACTTATAACAACATCGAACCCAACACAAGCATTTTACACGTGATACAGACTGCCCTCTTACACAACATGTAGGATCAGCACATAACCACTGTGGGCTCCCAAACAACAGCAAGGTCTTGTTATGTTTGTTTGCTGACACCTCAGACAGTAGGTGCAGACAGGTTTTTCTTGTCCCATGAGGTAGCCTTCGAAAAAGCAAAATGCTTTCTCCACCTGTATCTATGTAGGATTAGGGCCAAGATTCACCTCAATAGAATAGAACCCCTTAGAGTAGGAGTGAACATGGGCCGATACAAGACCAATCCCACTTGCACTCTATCTTTTCACAGAGCCTAGAGATGTTCAAACTGAACTAGATAGGATGCGCAGGAGGGGCCCGAGACGTTCCAGAAAAGAGGCTCTTGTAGGTAGTTAAATTGCCCCACCATGGCACAAATACATCCGCCCCTTCCTCAATGGAGGGAAGGGTTTGTGCCAAGTTCAGTGCATCCTGTTGCACGTTTATCCCAGGTAACGACCTGGATAATGGAACCTTGGTTCTTGTCATCCAAGCACTGCACCATTTACAAAGAGACATGCATGAGGAGGGAGGTGCCCTTGAGCAGGCATGGAATCTAAACAGGTTTGCCTGGCTCTCCCTGTGGCTGACTGGACTGTGCACACCAATGTTCCCCATTCTATTTTTATTGTTCCTGTATGGTTTCCTACAATTGAGGGTTTTCTCCTGTAAAAATGCAATCCTCAAGTTAGGCAGAAGGCAAATAACTAGCAAAGTAGTATAAGTCAAAACTGAAGAATAGAACGTCTCCAATAATGTGACAGTCATGAAGTATGGCTTAGATAATATAATTGAAAATTCAACTAGGGGAGGGAATATTGATAAAAGCGTTGCCAATGCTTATAATGGTACACTAAAAAACATGAATGAAATCGCATCGCTATTGTCAAATTTGGCCATCATGAACTTACCATCAACCCCAACTCCAAAATATGTGATCAGGCGGGCTGTGCCACCTCAGCCTCCGGCTTCTGGACACATTACCCACTGGCCCACATTGTTCCCATGCAAGGTCGAGACCCACCTACATGTTATCAAGGACCTTTTATTTGTGACTCCACAGACAGGGCTCACATTATTTTACCAAATAAGGATCGCCAGTTGTACTTTCATGACACCCAAAACTGTGTAAAAATTGCTCAGATTGATTGTACTTTGAGACAGTCCTCAGACCCGTTTCTATAGGCTGTACTCTTGACCGTAGTGCTTAATTAAAGCTACTGTTCCTGTTTTGCCAAACCGTCTTGTCTTTTGTTTTTTTCAAGGTAAAGTCATATTTAACCAACACTCTATTTATGAGCCATCCTTGGCGAAGGAAAAATTGTTGCTCCGGGCTATACTCCTGAAACTACGATCATGTTTTATTCGTAACATTTGTGTGTGCACTCATGAATAGTGATAATTGGTCTTTTTTAAAAACATTTTTACAATGTTGAGCTTTATAGAAAAGTTGTGTCACCTAGTATTTTCGCTGTGGGTTTATTTAATGTATGTATGTATCCATTTCTATTCTTTGTCCTTGGGGAGGACTAAATTTGGTGCTTTTATGTCTAAGAAATTTTACTCTTGTATGCTGCGATGCTTCGGCTCTCATGCTTGATTGTAACTGTTTATATTCCTTGATTATTTATTGGTGTATTGTTTAGCCTGCATGTGCTTTTATGGCTAAATTGTCGAATAAAGCTTATTGAGCTGAATCATAGCACATTTTTAAGACGCAGTATTTCTGTAACCTCCATCAAATTCTGATATGCATCAATATCAGTCAGTCAGTCAAAAACAACTTTATTATCGGCTATAAGCCATAAAAGCTCAATCGCAGTACATTACAAGGTTAAAATTATATTATACATCATTTATACATATTATTAATCCAACACCATGTAACCTAATGAATACAATTTTTGTGAATTAAAAATGTTGTTTTAAAAATCATCTCAGAAACCAGTCTGCACAAGGTTTTAAAAGGTTCAATTTAACATAATTGTCAACAATTATAAAAGAGAGGTACATAACCCTCAGTTAAATAAGCAGAGGGTCGCATAAAAGAGTCACTACATTTACTCCTTCGATTTCAATAGTTCTATTCTAGCACTTCTGATACACCACATTGCATATAAATATATGGAAGTCACAAATACCGTCAGAGGGGAGGTGTCGTATTTTAAAATCCTATAAACCTCCCAAAAATCTCTTAGGGCCAAGTTCTTGCAAAACTGAACAATCCACTTAACTCTGATTTTGGTGTATAAGGGGCAGGATAATAGAATATGCAAATCAGTTTCCACTCTGATGTCACATCCTGGACAACCCAAGGAGGAATAACAGGATCCCAATCACTTATTAGTGTACTCCCTCACTGGCAAGGTCCTATATCTAAATTGGACATAACGTTTTTTTGCCAGTAGGGGCTGGATATAGTCTATAAAGTGCTCAAAGAAATAGTTGGCCTTAACGTCTAGGAATCTAGAGCTCAGGGTCCCTGGAGAGCCAGATTGAATCGTGATAGCCAACCGATATTCCTTAAGAGCTGGGGTGAGTTCCTTTTTAGTAATAAGCGGACATGTCTCCTCTGGTACTAGCCAGATATCTGCCCTCCCTATTGCATGGCAGAGCTGTCTCACATGGCTTAGCCAGGGGATCTTCCCCACACCCAGTTTGAACAAAAGATCCCTTAATTCCTCCTTGTAGCAAATAAGCTCTGGAGTGCTCCAGAGGCATCTCCAATAGAGCAGAGGGCGATTTGCTATTGTGTCCCTGATAGAGACCAAACCCAGATCTAGGCGTAAGGGTAGTAGTGGGGTACTCTGTGGAAGTTTTAAAAGACGTCTCAAGAAGGTGTTCTCTATTGTTGCCAATGAAGTAGCGTTAATATGGCCCCAGAGCACAACAGCATAAAGGGCTCCACCCATAGCTTGGGACCTATAGATTTCCACCGGGGGTCCCAAGGTCTAGAAGGTGCAATCATTGTACACCCTTAGTATACCCCATACGCTTGAGCTAACTTCAAATTTACTTTAGTTAGATGAGTCCCCCAATCCATCCTGTCATTCAATGTTACTCCAAGGTAATCAAACTTGGAGGCTCTTTCCAGAGCCAAACCCCCCATATGAGGATGTGGACAATTTACAGTTCTGGCGTGGAAAACCATGAACTTGGTTTTAGATAGACTGGTCTCAAGATTTCTGTTTTTACAAAAATTGCAGAACACATCTGATGTTCGCTGAATACCCATAGATGACTTGGAGAGAAGGAGTGTATCATCAGCGAACATTAGAGCTAGTATCTTGTGATCGTCCAGAACAGGGGAATCCAAGTCCTTTGTGCCTAGGGGATGAGCTATCAGGCCTTTGAGGAAAAGGGAAAAAAGGATAGGAGCCAACACACACCGCTGCCTAACTCCCTTTTCTACAGGGAACGGCACGGAGAGTTCTCAGTTTTTGCCGAACCGCACCCTTGCATGATTACCATGGTGAAGTCGTTGTAACATGTGGCAAAGATAAGGAGGGATACCCATTTCTTGCATTATGGCCCAGAGCCTGTCTCTTTGGACCAGATCGAATGCAGATCTTAGATCCACGAATATCAGATACAAACTGCATCCCCCCATCACTACCACTTTCCAGTGGACCAACTGGAGTCTAAAGAATTGGTCAGTTGTTGAGACCTTTGCGCGAAATCCCGCCTGTAGGGGGGTAAGGATCTGATACTCGTCGATCCAGGCCTGGATCCTTAAGAGCAGGAATCGGGCGAATAGTTTCTGCAGAATATCAATTAAGCTAATTAAGGCTGGTTCTGAGCATTTATGTGTCAGAGGCATAGTGTTCCACATTTTGGGAGCTGGAAAAGCTAAAGGAGCACCCTCTCATAAATGCTTTTTCATAATGTGTATCACTGTGAGCGAGGCCCCTGCAAACCTACGACTTCTGATGGGTTGATAAGGCTTCACTATAGAATATAAATATTGAGGTTCTTTTCCATTAAAAATTATATGGCAGAAGCACCTAGCTGTAAAGGACACTCTTTTGCTCAAAGAAAGCCACTGTAGTTTGGCGAGGGCTGGTCCCATGGGTGAGCACCATGGGAGATTGAGCAGCAGACATGCTACAGCGCATTCTGTACTGGACAGCTATTAGCCAAACGAATGGGAGAGAAGGAGATTGAAAACTGGATACCTGCTATCATGGATCAGGAAGGGCAGACCTTTGAGTCGCTGTCTGACATTCTTATGGGTTTTAGGGACTTCTAGGAAGCTCTCTATATGGAAGAGCTTGAACGTCCGGCAGACAGATATTCTTTTTTTTACGGACCTAGACTAGGTTAAATTAAATAATGAGGATTAAGCCACTTTGGATGCTCTAATAACAGTGGAAGAGATATATAAGGCAATAATGTACTTAGCCACTGGGAAAGCCTCGGGTTCCCATAACTTTGCACTGAAAGTTTGAAGAACCATTTTTTGGAGAGCTTTGGCAGGATATGCTATAGTCTTTTACTCCAAGCACAAGCAGGGACAATTCTACCATCCTGGGAGGATACTAATGTAATGGCGTTTAAAAATAAAGGTAAGCAGGCACTCCATTCTGGTTCTTATAGGACAGTCTTTTTAATAAACTGTGATGGGAAGATACACAACCAAGTACTGACAGACAGATTAGGGATGGTCATCTCACCATTCGTTTTTTTCTCAGAAGCATGGCTTTAATCCTTGACACAGCTCAGCTGACCAAGTTAGAAGAGTCATCACTCTGCTGGACATGGCTAAAGCCTATAAGACACCCTTGGGCTTAGCCTTATTAGACTCTGCGAAGGCTTTTGACTGCGTGTCATGGGGGTTTCTGTGGGCGATGTTATTTATTTATTTTATTTATTTATCTTGTATAGCGCAAACAGCTACCCAACAAAGGGTTTCCCGGCGCTGTAGGTAAAAGGCTTTGGCAACAGCTTTATCCAGGCCATAACGCCCTGTACAAGTCTATGAGGGTTTTTGTGCGAATAATGGGGCAGACATTTGATGGTATAAAAGTCTCAAGAGGCACTAGTCAAGGCTGCCCATGCTCGCCTTTACTATTCACTGAGGGAGTGGGATTTAATGACCTGTGGGTAGTGGCTGATGTTGTGTACCTTGGTGTTAAACTCACAGTAATCCTGGATAAACTGGTGGAATTAAATATGGCACCACTATTAGGTAATATTAAGCAAGATCATGATAGAGTGAACTATTTACACTTGTCACTATTTGGAAGGTGCAATGTGTTGAAAATGACCATCTTGCCAAAGGTCCCCTATAGTTTTAGGAATGTGCCGTTGGAAATTTGTCAATTTTTCTGTCCAATTTGCAAAGTGCAAGCTCTAGCTTTCTGTGTGTATATCGGTGACCAAGAAGGGTGGCCAAATGTACGATTCTGCGAAGGCAGAGTGGTGGATGGTCGGTCCCCAATTTTACCTTCTACTACTGGGCCTGCTTGTTGCAACATATGGGGATTAGAATTTCAGGTGGCTCAGGCAGGGTAAACATGGCAGAAACTCCAACAATATATGAGTTGATATTGAAGAGTGAAGCCAAAGGATGCCTACTTAAAAAAAGTGGAACCTAGCTACTGTAAGAAAACTAGGTTCAAGATTTTAAAATCAGCATATGGGGTCTGGGTTCAGGTTAAGTGAGGATTGGGTATCCCCACGATTAATTTGTATACGCCTATGATGCTTCGTTGGTTCTCCCATATGTATTTCGGGCTTCAACTATGGCTAGATTGGCACAGAAGGGCCTTACAGCTCTGGTGGACTTGTTCTGTGATGGCCAACTCCATTCCTTTACTGAGCTGCAAGAGGCCTTCGGATTGGCCGGGTGGATTTTGTTAATTTCTTCAGCTGCAAAACATTTAAAAAAAACAAACACAAGGATACAAAGGCAGTGGTGAGGATACTCGTGACACGAAAGGATAGGAATTGCCCAATTTACAATCTATTGATACAAGGCTTTCCAGATGATGTAGAACTTCTTTTAAGTGGGAGGCTAGGTTTGGTGTGGAGGGGTTCCATATCCAGGAGCCATTGGATTTAGGCAGTAGAGTGCTGTTAATTGCCAGTTTGAAAAGCCAGCACTTCAAGACTATTTTCAATTTATATAATACCTCAGCAAAGGTATGAAAGTGGGGTGGAAAGCTTGGTGACATATGTAATAGTTGTGGCTCTAACACACTGTAATCATTTCTATGTTTTTCATGCCTCGAACTAGATTACTTTTTGCAGGAGATTGGGAGTTTTATGGTGCTCACTATTGGTGGTCAGGTTCTACTCATCACTGCACTGAGGATTTTAGGTGTGATCGATAGAATGGAGGACAGTGATATTTGAAAGCATATCTATTATTTGTTGCTTTGGCAGTTGCTCGCCTATGCATTGTGACAGAATGGTTAAGTCCGGACCCCCATCATTTTTAATGTGAAGGTCAAGAGTGTTAGCAATTTACCATGTGGAAATCTTCCTGTATGAATGCGAAGGGCGCAAGAAACAGCAATAAGGGGCCAGGATAGGGGCCCCAGTCACTGCTTCGATGGAATGGTCAGCAGTGAAGGGGGAAAGGCAACAAAGGTGGGGACGTATGTGCTTCCCTTGGCTCTTATTAGCTGAAATCTGCTTTTTTATAACTGCCATGGCTTGCCTAATTTCTCCAACTGCTGTTGATATCTGATTTATGGAACTGCATGGCATAACTTTTTTTAATAGTGCTCCATTTTGGTTTACTAATTTCATCATGCATTTGCACTTTATAAACCTATTGGTATTCATGGTGTAATAGAAATACTGTTTTTATGTAAAGACACCTGTGCTGCGATGACCCTGCTCTTTATGCTTTAGAACAAGCACATGTACTTTTAGATCTAGCTAATTAGCACAGTGGCACTATTATTATCAATCTTAACCCTATGTTGGAGCTATTCTTGATGATTATGATGGGGGATGGGTGGGTCTCAAACAAGATCAAAACGACAAAAATCCAACAGACATAACGCAAAATATCACTTTTAAAAGGTTTAAGCACTTCTGTCCATGGAACTCTATGTATGCATTGATTTTAGCATAAAGTAGTTTGATGAGTCAAAAGCCAAGACGAAAAGCAACCACAAAGGAGGAAAGCATCAGAAAAAACAGGGATGCATCGGTTTTTGCATTCCAGGGGAATGGAGGGGTCAGTTCTGCTGCACGCAGGACAAGTTTTGTGTCGATTTCTTATTGTGAAGAGAATCTATGTCTCAATTTCAGGAAGGCGACTCCTTTCGGCGGGACAATGAATTGGAAACTTGTCGCACAGGTGCGATTCATGAAAAAAATGTAGGCGCTGTGTGTTGATGTGACGGCAAAAAAGGCACTCCGTCGAGTTCCACTCCTGCAGACAGGTGATGAGTAGATTCCTTCAGCCAGACAGCAGGGCCTGCGTTGAAGTCGGAGCGGGGGTCTTGGACGTCAGACACTCAGTGCTCTGGACTCGGGCTGCAGCAGTTCTTTGGGCTACTAACAGGCGATGTGTCAATTTTCAGTTCACCGTGGCAATATGTTGATTTTTTAACCGCACGGCAAGCTTGCAGCAGGAAAAATGTGCTGGAAGGGCAATGCATGGCTTTTCTAATCTTAAAGCAGCAGAACCATATCCAAGGGCCCAGAACTGGAATTGCCACCACTTGGCAGGTCAGAACTCCTAGCAGTGGAGTTCAGAGATGCTGAAGTCTTTGATGGCCCTGAGACTTCCAACAGGAGGCAAGCACACACAAGTGCTAGGAGAACCTTGGAAAAGCAAGATACAAGAAAACAAAGTCCAGTACTTTCACTGCCCACAGGCAAAAGTAGCAACTACATGCCAACCCAGCAAACCAACACATATCAAAGGGATATTACTCCTCTTGACAGCTCTTCTTTTTGGCAGGGTTCTCAGTCGAGAAGTGTTCTAAAGATATGGGGTTGTAGGTCTAATACTCACACCTCTTTTGGGCTTTGAAGTGGGCATACTTCAAAGGAAAGTTTTTGTTGTCCACAAGATCCTGCCTTACCCTGCCTTGGATCCAGACACACTACATGGGGCAGATACAGCACTTTGAGAGGCCAGGCAGAGCCTTATTCAGGTGTCAATGACAAGTCCTCCCACCGTTTTAGCTCAGGAACACCCATCAGCCTGGTGATGGGCCATCTGGATATGCAGGGCACACCTCCGCTCCCTTTGTGTGACTGTCTAGAATGAATGCACGAACAACCCAGCTGTCAGTCTAAACCAGTCATTGATTTCATAGGCAGGCAGTGACGCAGAATTGTAAAGCAAGAAAATGCTCACAATTTAAAAACCAACTTTGTTGAAAGAAGTATTTTTTGTTCCTTAGTTCAGGGAACCCAAACTCCAACTCTCTATATGTTCCCAATTAAAAGTTAAACTCATAAGAAGTTACAAGGTAGCTCCAATGATAACTTATGGGAAAGATAGTCCTTACCATAAAAAAACGACATTGGCAAGGTTTCATCATCAGAACATGCAAAGCACACCAGTACATGTCCTACCTTTCACTTACACAGCAAACTGCCCAGCGGGCTACCTTGGACCTTCCTGAGGGGTTCCTTACATCTAGAAAAAGCGAACTGCCAGGTTGGCATGGCACTTCAAAACTGCACTCAGTATCAGTATCAGTATCAAAATTCTTTATTCGGCACTTCAAGAGATACCATAAAAGTACATAAAATCATTTAAAAAACACATTAAAAAGATAAAAACCGTTACATTCATACATTTCGGAGGTTTCCTAATGTCCGGTCTCCATTTGCAGGGCATTACTATCATTTATTTCTCTGGTATTCCTTAGTCTCATTGCCACATTAATGAAACTCAATATACAAGACAGTGTGTAAGCATCTGGGGCCTTCTGCAGTAACAATAGGGCTACTTTGGCATGTTTAAATTTAGCTTGTTTCAAAATTCCCACTAGGAACTTACGCCTGGGAGATGAATAAAATGGGCATAACAGTACAAAGTGAAGGGTATCTTGCGGAGACCTATTGTCGCAGCCGCAGGTACCCTTCTGCTCCACCATTAAAGTAAAACCAGTGGGAACAGACAATAAATGGTGCAACATGTTAAATCTGAGACGGGTCATATAAAATCTGTCCTGTGCAATATGAGTCACTGACAAATAGGGTTCCATTCCACTTTCCGTTTTCAATAGTCTATAAGACACAACCGTGGATTTACGCTCTTCTGTACCCGCCCTACTCATGGTTGTTCATTCCCCAAACAGTTTTTTGACCATTTTCTTGTTCTGGGCGTTAAGGGCTTCAGGCACGGTGAAAAAGTTCTTACATCCAATGGCCTCTAGGGTGTCTTTTACGTATTTTATCCATGGGATGGAATTCCTTTGTCACGATTCAGGCAGTCTTTGATGATTTGCCTGCTCAATCCGGCCTCAGGATTGAACCAGATTTTAACCCATGCCAGGATCGGCCTGATCTTAATTTGGTCTTCAATGTAGGATTCTCCTAATTCCTCGTGTATAATATAAGATGGGGTACTTTGTGGTACTTTCAAGATCCTTCGAAAAAACTTGTTTTCTTCTGCCTGGACCTGGTGTGTGTTTGCAAAGCCCCAAACTTCCGACCCATAGGCTGCCTTAGTGCAGCATATTGATCTGTACAGATTCATCACTTGGTCAGGGGACCATCTACCCAGTCTTCTCCCATAGTCCATTATAGCCCCTGTCGAGGCCACCAATTTTGCAGCATGTTTGTCTACCAGGGATTTAAACTTTAGGAGCCCATCGAAAAGTACCCCTAGGTAAGGAAAGGACTGAACCAGGCCTATTTTATGGGGGCCAATCTTGAAAACAAAATTCTTATTTGGTCTTGCCCCCGCTAGCATAACATGTGACTTGTCCAGATTTGCTGACAGATCAAGTGTGGCAATAAAACTTACAAAGCCATCAATGAGCCTCTGGAGCCCCCGCGGTGTTCGGGCTAGCAACACCGCGTCATCTGCATAAAGCAGGACGGGAATAGGGTGGGAGCCTATTTGGGGGGAATCCACTCCAAGTTTACAAAGTTCCCTATCCAGGTTGTTGATATACAAGAGAACAGAAATGGAGCTAAAATGCAGCTCTGCCGCACTCCGCTCGTACATGGAAATGGTAGGGTCTTGCTTCCATCTTGGTTATAGCGGACAGACGCTGATGTGTTCCAATATAGGGCCTTAAGGATGTCAACTAGGTCTGGTTCCACCCCAAGGTCTATCATCAGGGCCCGTAGTTTCTCCCTATTCACGTGATCGAAGGCCGCGGAGAGATCCATGAACCCTAGATAGACCGCCTCCTTGCTGGCTATAGTGTACTTTGCAGTCAAGAGGTAAAGGTTCAGGCACTGATCCGTGGTTGACCTTCCTTCCCTGAACCCATATTGGATATCTGTTATTTGTTGGTTGCTATCTGCCCATTCTGAGAGGCGTTTTAGGATAACGCGACCCAACACCTTCGCCGTAACATCAATAAGGGATATTGGGCGATAGCATTGGGGGTCATCCCGGTTCCCTTTCTTAAAAATTGGTACAATCGTTGCCGAGGACCAAGAGGGCGGGAGACCTGCCTCTACTGCCGCATTCAAGGCCCTCGTGAGAATCGGAGCCCTCAGTTCCACATTACTGAGGTAGAGATTGGGGGGTATACCATCAGGGCCAGGTGCTTTGTTTTTAGTAAGCCTAAGAATTGCCCCTTCTACTTCTGCCAGGTTAATCTCTAGCCGTGCAGTTAGCTTTAGCCTCTGCCCTTCATCGCGATTTGTTTCACCTGTATGATTATACAAGTTCTGGAAGTGTGCCTGCCACTGCTCGGGTAAGATGGTTTCAGGATTTGTGGGGCGTCTGAGTCTTGGAAGCAAGGGTTATTTATAATTTTCCAGAACTCGGACAGGTCTCTTCTCTCTGCCGCCTCCCTTAAATCCTCCCAAGCTTGACTTTGGAGGCTAGCTTTGCGAGTTTTTAGCTTCTTTTTATATGTCAGTCTGCTTTGGGCTAATCGAGTATTATCCCTGGGACGCTGTTTTAGGCTATTTTTAAGGTCTTTATGAGCTTTTGAGCATTCTTTATCGAACCATCGAGGTGTAGTGGCTCGTGCCCTGGTATTGGTGGTCTTTAAAAGCCCATCAATGAGGTGTGCCATCTCCTCGAAAGCAGTCACTACCGCTACTCTTTGTTTAGGTCGAGGCATATATTTATTGCCTCTGACCCTGTAGTTATTAGGCTTTTATAAAACTTATCCCTGTCTATTTTGGACCATCTGAGCCTTCTCCCTTTGTCTGTTATCCTTTCTGTCTTATCTACTCTGGGTAGTGCGTTCCTAAGTTTTAAACATTTTAGCTCCACCACCAATGGGTTATGGTCGCTAAATGTACTATTTTCAATTGCCGCTCTACTAACCCATGTTTTAAGTGTAGGGGAAACCATAATAAAATCTATGTACGAGTGACATCCCCTTCCCTTAAAGGTTGGGCAGGGTTCTCTGGTACTACTCATCTCAATCATGTCCATTGTGTGGGCCAAATTATATCTTTTCGTTACCTTGTCTATTTCCCGCCCCTCTAGGGAATGTACAAAGTGAGGCCCATTCTCCACTGTGCATCGTGACCAATCCTTATTTATTGGTCTTAAATTCCCACAAAGGTGGTAATTAAAGTCGCCGACAAGGACGACACGTGGGGCAACTACTGCTTTTGTCTCCAATAGCTGGGCATTTAGGAAAAAGTCTAATTCTTTTGTTACGTTTCCCCTACTATTTGCACCCACAGCATTATACCAGTTTACCAGTAAGATGTTTTACCCTTTAGAGCGAAGGCCTATTGCCTGCATGTTTTGCGATTTCCAGTTGTAATTGGACCATACCCCTTCTAACCGGAGATCTACATATATAAGTAGCCCTCCCACCACTCTCCCTGAGGAGGACCTTTGTGCAGGAACTGGGAAACACTTATACCCTTCCATGGTAAAGTGATTAGAATCAATCATCCAGGTCTCCTGTAAACATATAACTTGAAACCTGGTGATGTATTCTCTCCATTCCTGTACATTGTATTTGGCAGCGAGTCCTGCTATGTTCCAGGATACGATTTTGAGTCCATCCTGCCGATCTGGTATGTTTACCCCAGCCCCGAGTGGGTAATTGGTCCTATCTCCCTCAGCTATAGTTATACCATTTGGGACAAATATAGTGTCTAACGTGGTCCCTTCTGTTAACTCTGCACTGAAAGCGTCCCTCGTTTCTTTCCTCAGTGCCTCATGATCTGTAAGCTGGGTTTCCCATTTTTTCTCTTGTTCGCCCTTCTCACTACATCCCTCTCTCATACTTTCTCCCGGGGTGGTGGATAGTGTGTTTCCCTTCAATGTAGTCTTTTTTATAAGTTTTCCCTTGGGAGATTGTGATGGAGACTTTCCATCCCGTAGGAGTCAATCCACCTCCTCCAGTACACTGAACCTGTTCCAGTGGGCTTGTAATGGATTTATGAGTTCGTGTGGGAAGAGGCCCTCCCTCGGTGCTCGCCATTGTTGCAGTCTGTTTGGTGGACCATAGTGGCCCCTCCTACAAGGAGCCCTGTTAGGGTGAGCTAATCTCCAGGTGGGGTGGAATAGAAGTATGACAGGTGTAGTGGATGTATTTGAGTGCCTGGTCCACCCGGGGGGGCATTGCAGATGTAATTCACAGCAGAGGTATCCCTAAAGTTTATTACTATGACGTCTCCTGCCACGGTTTTTGGTCCCTCCCCAATTCACTCCACTCTTCTGACAGATAGTATTTCCCCTGAGATGTTTGAGGGTAATGGTCTATTTGCACTTAGCCATTGCATGCATTTGTTTTTTAAGTCGGAGTGATTTTCTCTTCTCCCTTCCTCTAAGGGCGGGACTCCTGTAAGTGCGACAATGAAGGGCAGAGCATCCGGGGGCAGGTTAATGGTCGGCAGTCGTGCTGGACCGGCTTTCACTGGTACATTTCTTGTTTTGGGCAAACTGTTTTTAATATCATTTCTGCCCTCCTTGGGGTTGGGACCAAATTTGTCAGTGTTGGGGTTAGGGTTTCCTACTACCTGGAGGATCTGCCATGAGTAGAGGTTGTGGGACGCGGGGGTGGTGGAGCTCTAGTGGGCTTGGTGGTGATTGTGGATGTTCCTATGTTTATGTTTGGTGTAGGAAGGTTTACTGGTAAAGCTACCTTATCCCTATGTGTGATTCTTGCTGTGCCGTTCTGCTCAGATGGGGCTAGATTACTTGGGGGATTCAAGGGCTTTGTACTTCCTACCCCTCTGTTGTTTGAAATGGAAGCTAATCTGTCAATCTTAGACACCAGAGGTTTGATGTGGGTGATAATAGTCTGTTCCAGGCATGCCTGTAGGTCAGCCACCATATTAGTGACCCAACAAGGTATACCTAGTGTCAATTGCTGCGTGTTGGTTGTTAGCGTCACCAAGTTATGATTTGTTATGTGTTTTTTTCCCCATTTTCTTTTTTGGAAAGCTGTCTTTTCTCCTTCTGGGACATGATTTGCTTGATTTGGGGATTTCCCATCTGGGGGATGGATTCAAATCTATAGGGGTATCCTCCACCACTATGGGGGTCTCTGTGGGTGCCTGTGCGCAAGGGAGCTCAACATAGGATGATGTTAAATATGAGCTTAAATCAGGGCCGTCTGTTACAATAGCAGAGCAATCCCCTCCTAGGTCTTGAATGCCAACAGTGGGTGTGAGTGAGAACCTTCTCTCTGTGTTTTCAATTGCCGTTGCAACCACCCCTATGGTTTGTTGTAGCATCCTGTCTATTGCAGTTAAACTAGGTAAGGGCTGCGGCATAGCCGCTTGCAACCTGGTGTTTGGGCGCTTTATAGCACTGTTCTCCCTTTTACCCGCATTACTCATTTTTTACAGGTGATTGCTGTTTCAGTAGTGGGAATAGCAGGCGTCCCCCGCCGATTCAGTATTTATTTCTACGAGGTTAGGACCTGGGCCGGCTTTGCAGGCGTGTGGAGCCAAGGGGTTATATAAGTTGGTTGACAGTACCTTTAGTTGATAATGTAGGCGTCGTCGGCATCCACTGCAGATGAAAGGGGGAATGCCCGGCCTGGCCTCATCCGGCCTCCGAGGGTCACAGAGGGCCCGCCCTTTGCCCGGCGCTGCCCGCGTGCGTCCCGCGGGGCGGGAGGCGTTCAGTGTTCTTATGGCTCCTCCGGGCGCATGGGTAGCGTCACGGCCTGCGACCTCCCTGGGGCTGCTGGGTAATGTAGTCCGCTGGCCGGGACTACAACCGTTTCCCTCACGGCATTAGGACAATGGCCATGCGGTGAGGAGCTTCAGTCCGCTGGTGCCGTTTCCCTCACAGTGTTGTAAATGCTCCAGTGAGTGACCCCCAAGAGCGGTCGGCACTCAGTGTTCATATGGCGCCTCCGGGCGCGTGGGTAGCGTCACGGCCTGCGACCTCCCTGGGGCTGCTGGGTAATGTAGTCTGCTGGCCGGGACTACAGCTGTTTCCCACATGGCGTTAGGACAATGGCCATGCGGTGAGGAGCTTCAGTCCGCTGGTGCCGTTTCCCTCACGGCGTTGTAAATGCTCCAGTGAGTGACCCCCCAGTGACTGCAGTGGCAGGCCTGAGACATGTTTGCAGGGCTACTCATGTGGGTGGCTCAATCAATGCTGCATGCCCACTAGTAGCATTTAATTTACAGGCCTTGGGCACATACAGTGCACTTTACTAGGGATTTACCAGTAAATCAAACATGCCAATCAGGGGTAACCAATTACTATCATAATTTACAAAGGGAGCACTTACACTTTAGCACTTATCAGCAGTGGTAAAGTGTCCAGAGTACACTTACCAACAAAAACGAAGTTCAGCAAACAGTCAAATATACAGGAGATAAAGGGAAAAAGTCAGAGGAAACCATGCCAAGGATGCCAGGTCTAACATGTGTCCCCTTCATCTGAAAAGAGAGAACTACCCAACCCAACCTTTTGGGAGTTCTCGTCACTACTGGTGGAGAATCTGGACAGACCATTCAGCATTGGTATGTTCTATACCAGAGGGTGTTCCACCATAAAGTCCAGCCCCTGTAGGGAAATGAACCACCTCAACAATTTTAGGTTCTCACCCCTCATCTGCATTATTCATCTGAGGGGTCTGTGGTCAGTCTGAACCCAGAAGTGAGTCCCAAACAACTAGGGCCTTAGCTTCTTCAGCACCCAGACCACAGCAAAAGCTTCTCTCTCAATTGTGCTCCACCTCTGTTACCAGGGAAGTAACCTCCTGCTAATGAAGGGTACATGTTGGACTAGACGCTGCACCCTGCCCGTAAGAACCCTAAGTACATAGCACACACAGTAACACAATTAAAACACTACACTACAGATGGACACCACACTAGTTTAGAAAAATAAACAATCTTTAGCTAGACCAAACACTAAAATGACAAAAATCCAACACACATAACTCAATATATCCCTTTTAAAAAGTTTAAGCAATGCTGTCCGTAGAATTCTATGGATACGTTTATTTTAGCACAAATTACCTTTGATGCGTCAAAATCTAAGATGAAAAACAGCTGCAAAGGAGAAAACCATCAATCAATATCAATCAATATATATACTTTATTCGGCATCAGTACAATACCATAAAAGTACAGATAAAAAAGACATTCAAATAACATAGGTATCACAATGAGACAGACTCAAGCTAAAATACATATTCAAAACATTTACTGATAAAACCCGCTCTCTAATGACAATCTTGTACTGATGATTGATAGATGTTATATTGTTAAAAAGGAATTGGCATCATTAAATAAAATGTTAACACGTGTAAAGGTTCAATTTCCTAGCAGGAGGCCCAGTAAGTATTCATTTCTTTAAAAGGCGCTCTCACCCATACAATTTATTTACAGGACCTTTGACCTAGCGGTACTAAAATCAGATAATTACTCCTCTCCTCCGGTATTTCTGAGTCGTATTGCCGACCTTAAGAAGTTAACAGTAGAAAAAAGAGTTAAAACCTCTGTGGACAATTTCAAGAACAATAAAGCCATCTTGGCCTGGTCAAAACCACCCTTTTTTAAAATACTTTAAAAAAAAAACGCTTCCTAGGGTGCTAATAGTAGGGACACAATAGAACAAAGTGAAGGGTATCCTGCGGAGACCGTTGGTCGCAGCCGCACGGGCCCTTCAACTCTGTAGTCTTAGTGTAATCTGGCGGCACCGCTAGACTATGATGTAGTAAGTCTAGCCTGAAGCGTGTCATTAAAAATCTGTCTTGAGCATTATGGAGAAAAGGATCAGAAAACACAGCGATGTGTCAGTACTTGAGTGCCATATGAATGGAGGTGTCATTTCTGCTGCATGCAGGAGAAGTGTTGCGTCTATTCCTTACTGCGAGGAGAAGCAATGCGTTGATTTCAGGAGGCGACTTCTTTGGCGTAGAGATACACTCTAAACTTGAGACACAGGTGCGATGCATGGGAAAATCCAGTCACTGCGGGTCGGTGCAGAGGCACAACAGGCGCTGCCTCGATTTCCACTCCTGCTGACAGGTGACGCATCCATTCCTTCAGCTGCACAGCAGACCTTGATCAAAGTCAGAGTGGGGGTCTCGGACATCGGACACTCAGTGCTCTGGACTCGGGCTGCAGTGGTGCTTTGGGCCGCGAACATCGATGCGTCGATTTTCAGTCACACTGCAGCGATGAGTTAAAATTTCAACCTCGGGCGAGGTTGTGGCGGGAAAAACTGCACTGGATAGGCAATGCGTGGATTTTCAAGTTTTAAAGCAGCAGAACCACCTCCAAGGGCCCAGAACTGGAATTGGCACCACTTGGCAGGTCAGAACTCCCAGCAGTTGAGTTCAGAGATGCTGCAGATTAAGACTTTGATTGCCCTGATACTTCCAACAGGAGGCAAGGACACAAAAGCACTTGTAGAACCTTGGAAAAGCAGGATACAAGAAAGCAAAGTCCAGTTCTTTCACTACCCACATACAAAAGCAGCAATTGCAGGCCAAACCAGCAAAGCAACACACAGCAAAATGGCAGTACTACTGACAGCTCATCCGCTCTTCTTTTGGGCATGGTCCTCAGTCAGGAAATGTTCTAAAGATGTGGAGTTGTTAGTCCAATACTTATACCCGTTTTGGCCTTTGAAGTAGGAATACTTCAAAGGATGGTCTTTTTGGTCCATAAGCTATTGGCTTGACTTGCCCTGCCTTAGCGCCAGACACTCTACAGGGGGGCGGAGACAGAATTGTGATAGGTCAATGCACAAACAACCCAGCTGTCAGTCTAAACCAGACATTGATTCCACAGGCAGGCAGATACACTGAATAATGAAGCAAGAAAATGCCCACTTTATATAAGTACAATGTAAAAATAGTCTACAAGGGATTTTGTTTCTTTTGGTTGTTTCGATTCAATTAGGCGAGTGAGTCAAATAAGATCAAACTCAGACGTGTCCACAGGACAACAACATCAAATGTGGATAAAGAATACAAAGTACACGGAAAGTCCTATTTGTATAGAAGTAATTTATATATTTTGTATATCAAAAATTGATTCAAGAGGATATATAAAAAGGAATAAACCAACAGTAAAAAAATTTCATGAAAAGATGTATCATTCAATTAAACAGACAGTCATAACAGCCATCAGCTCCTAAAATGAACAGAGAGCAACTGTAGACCAGCAGTGAATAAACGTTACTCTTCAGACAATACATTTCTTTGGAGATGAGGGGGGAGTCGATGTTTGGTCTTTGCAGCATTAGTCTATAAGACCATCATCAGGACAATTGAGTTTCGCAGGAGAAGCCCCTACTATTGAAATAGAGGTTGATGCGGAAAGACACAATATATGAAACCTTAGTTGCAAGATGGCAGTCAGTGCCATATGCAATATGCGTGTACCTCGAATTGCAGGATCACGTATTCTGCTCGTTGAAAATAATCTTGAGTAACTACGTACTCCATAAGTATTCCAACATTGATGCTGGGTCTTCTCTCTGAAGAATATTAACTTTGGCAGATCGATAGTGACAGCTATGCGGCCCTGACTGCCATCTTGCAACTAAGGCCTGAGACATGTTTGTAGAGATACTCAGGCCCTGGGCACACACAGTGCACTTTACTAAGGACTTACTAGTACATTAAATATGCCAATCAGGCATAATCAATCACAATCTTAATTTACAAAGGGAGCACTTGCACTTTAACACTGATCAGCAGTGGTAAAGTGCCCAGAGTACACAAATCAGAAAAAACGAAGTCCAGCATAAAGTATAAATTCAGGAGGTAACCACGCCATGAGGGGAAACCACGCCGAGGATGCCAGGTCTAATACTTTCCCTACACAAGAGCTAGACCTACATCGCTACATCCTGTTTAAAAAAAGGCACAACCTCTTGGGTTTGCCAATGCTTATTTTATTTTACAGTCATGCTTAAATCACTAAAGCAGCTTGCAAACTTTCTATCTCTCACGCTTGTTTGTCATGCCTTTCCGACAGTGTAGTCCTCACTTAAATTCCTGACAGACTCCGTTGCCTTATGACTAATTACATTGTTTCCGTGAGAGGAAGGCCACTCATATTTCGGGCACCCTGCCACTATCCTACTTGGCAAAGGATACCATGTCTCATTGTACTATGAACTCTTTCCCAGTAGTAAGAAGAACACGTTCAGCTTTTCTTACAAAGTCTCGGCTATGAAACATATTACTCACATACTTCAGAGTGAACGAATACTCGTCAGAATCTTACATAATCTGATAGCATCTGCAGTCCTCCAATATTGCAGAATAGTAGTATAACACACATATATGTATATGTGTGTGTGTGTGTTTCATATATATATATATATATATATATATATATATATATCAGGCATTTGACACTACGATTGTTTTTAACCATATTTTATAGTATATGTAGTTATTCAATTGATTGTGGTATTTATTGTGTATTGTGTATACAGTATTACAGCCGGAGGGACCATTAGATTGTAAAGTTTCCCTTCAGTTGATAGCAGCAATTTTTGCACTATTTTGCGGTATTTTGCACATTTGGTATGTGAGTAACCGTACCTCGCTAGTTTTGCACCATTGCGAGTTGTTGCACATTTAATTTGCACTAGTCTAGCCTTTGCACATAAAGAAACAACACTTTACTGAACAACAGCTTACTGTAAGTACTGTGATATAACTATGGTATTTTACCGATATTAGATAATATAGGTCCTATTATTTGTATTTATTTGATGATTGATGTGTATTTCTTGATTACATCTGTTCCATGTAAATTCGGTTTTGGTTTGGGCAATATCTTGGTATTTTACCGAGATTTCATCAATACATGTCTGTATTTGACTAACATGCATTAAAATGACCTACCAGTATGTCTTCTATGTCTACTATGTTTCAACACTACCCTCTCATGTGACGATCATCATCCAATCACTGGCAGTATATAACGGTGTGTCTCTCATTAAAATATTGTCATGTGAACAAGGATCTTGCGAGCCGAAACGTCATGAGAATGAACCTGCACCTTAAATAAAAATTTGGAGCACTATACTTGGTCCGTGTCCGTTGGCTTCCTTCCTGGCTGGAGCAGATCCAGAGCGCGAGAGGAGTGGCGGTGTGTTCGATATATATATATATATATATATATTCACTGAAAAAACCATAGGTTATAGACCATATATAGTTAGGAATTAGCATTTAAAAAACCTTATTTTACTCACACAAAACCATTGAAATTCCATATATAGTTAGTTGCACTAACTATATATCGCGCACCCGCAATCCACTGCTGATGATGTCACATATTACATCATTCATGACATGGTCAGTGACATCACTGATGACATCACTGATGACATCTCAAATGACATCACTGATGACATCACTGATGACATCTCATTTGACATAATTCTTGTGCTAATACGATAAACCTCTTCAGACTCTAATATAACCTTAGATACACTCAGTGTATACATACACTCACACACTGTCACTCATCCATGGAGCTACTCACACACCTAGTCAGTCATGCAAAGAAACAATCTCACCTCCATTTCCTCAACTATACAGTTATACACACCTTACTTATTCAAACATATACTAACACATATTTACTCTCTTATACAATCCCTGATACAAGTTCACAATGATCCATACAGCCACTCACACATTCAGTGGCTCTCATGCACAGTTATTTATATATGCCAACTCTCACATGTACTGTGTTTTACATATGTACTTACTATGACATGTAGCATTGAGATATCCATTCACTCATCAATACACTCATGCACACAGTCAACCGCCCATGTAGCTGTTTCCACATGCACTCTTGAACTCATACACCTAGTGAATCAACTGCTCACACATCTATGCACAGAGTCACACACCTCCCAGCCACCCCCACACAAACTCAATCTCCCATACAAATACTTGGGCAACCAATCAATAACACATATAACCTCTCGTATAGCTAATGATCAACACATGCAGCAGTTTACATCACAACAGACATACTGATGCACACATTCAGACAGTTTAGTCACTAACCCATGCATTTAGTACGACACATTTATTCACTCACTCATACAGTCAGTCACGCACCTACTAAATCCTTCATCCAGACACTTATACATCCACTCATTCTTCAATATATCAAACATATTTAAACTTTACAGAAACACACAGTCACTGGATGATGTCATCAGTGATGTCATCAGTGATGTCATTTGAGATGTTATCAGTGATGTCATTTGAGATGTCATCAGTGATGTCATCAGTGATGTCATTTGAGATGTCATCAGTGATGTCATCAGTGATGTCACTGACCATGTCATGAATGATGTAATATGTGACATCATCAGCAGTGGATTGCGGGTGCGCGATATATAGTTAGTGCAACTAACTATATATGGAATTTCAATGGTTTTGTGTGAGTAAAATAAGGTTTTTTAAATGCTAATTCCTAACTATATATGGTCTATAACCTATGGTTTTTTCAGTGAATTTTCGAGGTTTTTTAAATGCTAATTCCTAACTATATATGGTCTCTAACCTATGGTTTTTTCAGTGAATATATATATATATATATAACATCTCTATGGCAAAATGAAACCCCTCATTTTGTTCCTTTGCAAATTAAATGTTTTAAGTGTTAACACTTTATTCCAATCAAGATGACTTCAGGTGTGCCATACTTTTGTCATAAGTAAGACTGTTAGCGCTCTAGTTGTTCTTTAGAACACTCTGGGACATTCTGTCACTGGGCTATAGTTGGGCTACATCTGGCTGATATTTGGGCTACATTTGGGCTCTTTTGTCTCTGGTGGCCATCTTTGGGCTACATTGGGCTACATTGGGCTACATTGGGCTACATTGGGCTCCAACATATATATAGCCCAATGTAGCCCAATATATATTTTTCAAAGTAAATTTTTGTAAAAACCACTGGAGCATATATCTTGTGACATAGCAAAGGCACATCGGGCTACCAGTCCCTACAATTTTGCCAAGTTTTGTGGAAATCCATTCAGCCGTTCGAGCTAAAAGTGAGTCCAACCGCCCTATGGAAAACTCAATGTTAAAAACACGTTTTGGGACCCCCCTGTTTTCTCGGCCCCCGCTTGACGAAACCCCCCCAAATTTTCAGGGGCTGCTAAGAAACAAAATGTGCCATTTTCCTGAAAATTGCAGCCAATTCCATGGACAAAAGCCAAAGTTATTAGACATAGAATTTTCAGAAATCCCATAGAGAAAAAATCCTAACTATATATACCTACTGGCTATCGCCAGTAGGTAATATATATAACATTTCTATGGCAAAATGAAACCCCTCATTTTGTTCCTTTGCAAATTAAATGTTTTAAGTGTTAACACTTTATTCCAATCAAGATGACTTCAGGTGTGCCATACTTTTGTCATAAGTAAGACTGTTAGCGCTCTAGTTGTTCTTTAGAACACTCTGGGACATTCTGTCACTGGGCTATAGTTGGGCTACATCTGGCTGATATTTGGGCTACATTTGGGCTCTTTTGTCTCTGGTGGCCATCTTTGGGCTACATTGGGCTACATTGGGCTACTTTGGGCTACATTGGGCTCCAACATATATATAGCCCAATGTAGCCCAATATATATTTTTCAAAGTTAATTTTCGTAAAAACCACTGGAGCATATATCTTGAGACATAGCAAAGGCACATCGGGCTACCAGTCCCTACAATTTTGCCAAGTTTTGTGGAAATCCATTCAGTCGTTCGAGCTAAAAGTGAGTCCAACCGCCCTATGGAAAACTCAATGTTAAAAACACGTTTTGGGACCCCCCTTTTTTCTCGGCCCCCGCTTGACGAAACCCCCCAAATTTACAGGGGCTGCTCAGAAACAAAATGTGCCATTTTCCTGAACATTGCAGCCAATTCCGTCGACAAACGCCAAAGTTATTAGACATAGAATTTTCAGAAATCCCATAGAGAAAAAATCCTAACTATATATACCTACTGGCTATCGCCAGTAGGTAATATATATATATATATATATATATATATATATATTTATTTATTTTTCGCTTCAAGTTTTCTCCCATTCACCAGGAAAAAAGAAACAGCACTCGCGGGATACTTGATATGGCAGTGTTCTTTATTAAATCTAAAGAACAAAAGTACCTGTCAGTCGATTAACGCCGAGGTGCTCAGAAATCGCGCTGGAAGGAGAAAGAGAAAATACACACAACAACCAGATAGATCAACAACCACATTGACTATCAACAATTGCTGGTTTAAGTCCTATCAAACCACCCAGATGGCGGAGCCTCATCATGTAGGACACTCAGGCCATGGTTAGTCTGCAAACGCCCTGATGTATATTGGCAATGCATGACTGATTCATGGTCTGTATACCGCAAATGTCAATGCAAGGTGGTACTGATAGGTGCAGTGCAAAAAAATATACAAATAGTGCAGTGGCTAAAATGGCTGTCAAGGCAAACGAAGACCTTTATTAGTGCTTGCCTGGACGTCAGATTAAAAATAGTGTAATGACAGTGTAAAATAATCACTGTCCAGCTTGCTTGGTAGAATACAAAAAATGATAATAATCAGGCCTGGCATTCGTCAGGGCCAAGCTTATCAAAATGCTACTGCAAATTACACTACCTCACGGCGGATTCACGAGCCGAAGGGGAGGCACCGACGGACTGGTTGGGGCCAGTTATATACTGGCGGTAGTGAGTTAATGTTTCCCAGCTGGTGCAAGTCCCGCTGTAACAGCGCCTGTGCACTTTTGCGACGCTACCCGACGCATGCGCCTCAACCGCAAAGGCGATGGCGCGCATGCGTGGCTAAGTGTCCCCACTGGTGCTGAGAAACACTACCCGAATCGCGCGTCTAAGGTAGGCGCATGCGCATTGCGGGTGCGCTCATCAAGCTCTCTCGCGGCACCCGTTCAGGCTGTTATCCCCGCATCTATTGTCAGGCTTCCCAAACGCCGTCTCAGTGATCTGATTTAGGTACTGTCTTTATTTACACGTCTAGAGCGGGGCCTTATTTTTCCGAGCAGTTGCCGGGTGAGGTGAGGCTTACTTCCCACATATTGATGGGTAAGTGTTAAATTTATAATTTTTGGTTTTTAAACTTGATACAGTAGTTCTGTCTGGTGACGTTACTGTTCGCACCACTAGAAGGATCATCATGAGTGAGTGTTTGATCTGGCTGAGGTTGCTGGAATGATTGCTGGTTATGCACAGTATTGATACGCGGTGCCTTGGGCATATTCAAATAATCTAGATTGTCTGTGTTTCACTAGGCACCACGTGGTCACTCAATTTGTTTTTGGTTTTCTTTTGACTCTTTTATTAGAGGGAAGAACAATCGCATCCACCGAACAATTCGAGAAGATGCGGTAGGATGGTCATGTTTGACCACTCTTAGTTTACCCACAATTTGTTTTTTTTGATCTAATGATTTACTTCTTCACTTCTACACATTTGGTAGTGTAATTTGCAGTAGCATTTTGATAAGCTTGGCCCTGACGAATGCCAGGCCTGATTATTATCATTTTTTGTATTCTACCAAGCAAGCTGGACAGTGATTATTTTACACTGTCATTACACTATTTTTAATCTGACGTCCAGGCAAGCACTAATAAAGGTCTTCGTTTGCCTTGACAGCCATTTTAGCCACTGCACTATTTGTATATTTTTTTGCACTGCACCTATCAGTACCACCTTGCATTGACATTTGCGGTATACAGACCATGAATCAGTCATGCATTGCCAATATACATCAGGGCGTTTGCAGACTAACCATGGCCTGAGTGTCCTACATGATGAGGCTCCGCCATCTGGGTGGTTTGATAGGACTTAAACCAGCAATTGTTGATAGTCAATGTGGTTGTTGATCTATCTGGTTGTTGTGTGTATTTTCTCTTTCTCCTTCCAGCGCGATTTCTGAGCACCTCGGCGTTAATCGACTGACAGGTACTTTTGTTCTTTAGGTTGTCACACTGGGGGTATTTACCTGTTAGGTCGTTAAACTTTCCCTCGGACCCTCCTTCACCAATTTGTGTATTTCTTTATTAAATCGACAGACGCGTTTCGGTATTTCCCTTCTTCTGTGCCTAAGCGTAAAGCACAGCGCGGCGCCATTTGTAACTCTTTAATCATGGAAACAACATAGGACAGGAAGTAACCCACAAAATTGTGCGCACCATCTTGGAACGTTGTCCACTCAATTCTATATGTATAGAACTTTCGGTTACATAAGTACATTGCTTACATTCAAAAACATAAATATGAATAACATTTCTTTTTGTCAGATGTATTCAAACATTTAGTTTGAAAGGTGTGATCTTGCCGTGGGTCGGCAATGGCAACCATCAAGGTTGCCTACATGTCCTGTTGTTATCCTCATCCTCATTATGATCATATTTAGAAAGGCCCGTTCTTTGAGGGATGGTTTGGTCCACAGTCATCTAGAACCCATCGTAAAAAAGAAATGTACATTGAAAGATGCTAAAAGGTTTTTTCCCTGTGGGAAGTGTAAAGCGTGTTCAGCCAGCAAACACACTTTATCTTATGAAGTCAAAGGACTAAAAGATGGTAGAAAGATCAATAAATTCATGTCATGTCAGACCACATTTCCAGTTTATTGTTTGAAATGCCCATGTGGGATGAGATACGTGGGTAGCACCATCAATTGTGTGAAGCTGAGAATTTTGGAGCACATGCGTGCCATTACAAACAAGGATTTCACCTATCCGGTAGCACGCCACTTCTTCATTAAACATAAGAGTGACAGAAATATGTTACAATATTTCTGTCTAGATTGTGTACCTGAAAATGCTGGAGGAGGGGATAGACTGCAAAGGCTGCGTAGACTAGAGTCTAGATATATTGTGGACCTGCAAACGAAAAGTCCGGAGGGACTTAGCGGTGGGGAAGAATTGGCAGTACACCTGGGCACATAGGAAATTATGAACCTCTAAAATAATGAGGGTGATGTTCATTTCTTGTACTGTAACATAAGTATTCTTCTATCTTGAAAATGATACTATTTTTGTATGTATTGGTTCCCTGTGTGTTTAATCTTCTTTTCTCTGGCAATGAAGGAATATATATTCCATCTAATTAATTTCATTGAGACATGAGTAGTCGAAAAGTTTGGTACAAGTATCTAGTATAGGTAACTCAATTGTAAGAGGATAACAACAGGATATGTAGGCAACCTTGATGGTTGCCGTTGCCGATCCACGGCAAGATCACACCTTTCAAACTAACCGTTTGAATACATCTGACAAAAAGAAATGTTATTCATAGTTATGTTGTTGAATGTAAGCAATGTACTTGTGTAACCGAAAGTTCTATATATATAGAATTGAGTGGACAACGTTCCAAGATGGTGCGCACAATTTTGTGGGTTATGTCCTGTCCTATGTTTGTTTCCATGATTAAAGAGTTACAAATGGCGCAGCGCTGTGCGTTACGCTTAGACACAGAAGAAGGGAATTTCCGAAACTCGTCTGTCGATTTAATAAAGAACACTGCCGTGTCAAGTATCCCGCGAGTGCTGTTTCTTTTTTCCTGGTGAATGGGAGAAAACTTGAAGCGAAAATATAAATGCGGCACACCAACGCGTAACACCACCCGTCTAGGGAGTGACTCACCATCTGGTGCTTCTGGAGCGGCAATGTTTTGAGCGAGTGCACCGCCTCAACCGACACAACCTGGGGACGGATATCCGGACTCGAAGAAGGGGAAAACAAAGGGAGACCCCACTAAGCGCAAGGGCTGAATCCAGACAAGCGGGTAAGCCCTCTTTAAATTTTTACATGTGCTTGTACGAAGAGTGGTTTGAGGCAAGACGATGGATCCAGGCACAGCAGTAGTGAAGGAGGTGGAGCACGGGACCGGAGCACACCCCTAATGACAGAATTATGTTCAGCGTAACAGAGCGCAGGGAAGCGGCGGCTGGAATGTTTCAGAACAAAAATCCAGACATTACACTACCACCCACAAGAACAACGAAGGAAACACCAAGCACTTTGGTTAACCAATACACAAAACTAGAGAGACTATACGAGCGGGAAACAAGAAAATGGTGGGAGGGCACCTCACTCCAAAGTTATATTGAAGTACAAAGAGTGCCGCGGGGTTTAAGGATTTACACTATTCCCGCATATGAGAATCCAGACCCTCTCTTACTTGAAGCTTGGGCGAAACACACGGCTCTATCATGTAAAGGCATGCTTGAAATACTTGTCCAATTTGCATGGAGCGATCGAGACAAACCTCTCAAAGAAATTGAAGCTCTGGAGGAAGAACTAAAGCAAAACACTGACAAAGATCAACTAGAACAGCTAAGAGCCGCAATGAAAACGCCTTGAGAAATATGAAAATAAAATCAAAACGCGAAAACAAGAGAAATTTGACCGCGATGAGAGGGACTATGCGATGGGAAGGGTCCTAACCTTCACCAAAAAATACGACCAAACACACCAGGAGATGAGTGGTCCTGATAAAATAGTAAGAAATGAATCCCAGACAAGAGTGGAAACCTCAGAATCTGAGGCAACGGAGGAAGAATTGAGTGGAGAAGATGTGGCAGGTCCTGCGAGAAGAGTGCCCAAAACTCCTTTTCATCAGGAGTTCAATATCATCCGCCAAAGCTGGCTAAGGGGCGGGAAGAACAAACCCCCAGAGGAAGGAGGCAAGCCAGACACGGCGGGTGGAAAAGGAAGAGCAAAAGCAAATCAGACATCCAGAATAACAAGAAGCAAAAGAGGGGCGAGATGGTAGCAACCAGCGATCACCATCTAACGATTATAAATCTCTCGCACAAGAAACTAACAGCCATTGAGGAGTCGGTCCTGAAACTGGGTTTGACTTTTTGTCCCAACCATTGTCTAGAATACACACAGACAAGAATTGACTTGTTCAAGTTCATACGTAAATTAAAATTGTATACGTTTCACAAAATCAAACCCACAACTAAAGAAGCCAAAACCATAAAGTCCAACTGGAAAGACACAGATCTACTAAGTGTTAATGATTTAACATCCTTTGAGATACTTGAGGATCTACGAAAAGAGAGTGCCATGGAAATCATTCCATCAGTGGCTATATTAACACAACGATTAAGAAACACAGAAGTTGTACAAGAAGCACCATCTAGTGGTCTAAAGTTGCCATCAAAGTTTGTACCACAAATGCCCATAGACTCCATAGATACTTTCTCTGACTTAATCATTAAAGATCTGATGAAGTTTAGGGAGAATAAACAAACGAAAAAAGGCCTTGACAATTTGACAACAGCACAGAGAGTAGCTGTCAAGGGCTTGGAGGAGGACACAACAATCATCTGTAAACCCTCTGATAAGGGAGGCAATGTTGTTGTCCTCACTAGAGAACAATACGTGGGAGAGGCGATGCGACAACTAAACGACCGCAGCTGCTATGAATTGACAACCAGGACTCGATACAATGACAGTATCAATGAACTACATGAACTCCTAACTAAATGGCATGGCAAACTAATGTTGGACTTGGACGAATATCTGTTCCTGAGAGTAACCAACCCTGTACTGCCAACATTCTACCACCTACCTAAGGTGCACAAAGACATGAAACAGCCCCCAGGACGACCAATCGTCTCTTCAATTGGCAGTTTGACTGAGAACCTTTCCAGATACTTGGATCATTTTCTATTTGAGGAAGTCCTGAAATTAAAATCTTATATCGCAGACACAACAGATTTCATCGAGCATGTAGGGAAACTGGATTGGCAAGCCACTTACTGTTTGATCACTCTGGACATAACCAGTCTCTACACCTGTATTGACCACGCACAAGGCTTGTCTGCAGTGGAATATTTTCTAAGAAAAAGACAGTTGAAATTTGCAACACACAACAAAATGCTGTTGGAATTGATTCAATACTGTCTTTATAACAATATCTTTCTCTTTCAGGGGGAGCTATTCAGACAAGTCTCTGGAACTGCCATGGGCTCCTGCTTCGCCCCCAGCTACGCAAATTTATTCGTGGGCTGGTGGGAGGAGCAGGTAGCCTGGGCACCAGAGAATCAATTATGGACAGAAAAGATTATATTGTTGTATAGATATATTGACGATCTAATTTTGGTGTGGAATGGTTCAGTTCAGGAGGGAGAAGACTACATCAGGTTTTTAAATCTGAATGAGAATAATCTAAGATTCACTGGTCAGGTTAGTTTGGTGGCAGCAAACTACCTAGATCTTCAAATTAAGATCCAAGGGAACAAGATAAACTGTTGTCTCTATAGAAAGCCCACAGCGGGCAACAGCACCCTGCACGCCTCAAGTAGCCTCCCCCGCAGATTGGTCAATTGTATACCATACGGCGAGTTTCTCAGACTGAAACGTAATTGCACAATGAAATCTGACTTTGATTTAGCAGCCAAGGATAGCCTCAATAGATTTTTAGCAAGAGGTTACAATGCGAAATTGCTCACAACCACTCTCCAGAGAGTATCTGAGATACCGAGAGAGGATCTTTTTAAGAAAAAAGATAAAAAGGCTGATGATGGAAGATTTCGTATGATAACCACATTCTCCTCAGATGCTGACTGGCTCAGAGGGACCATAAGAAAATACTGGAATATCCTAAAAACGGACAACATCATTGGAAATGATGTACCAGTGAATCCTCGGATCACATTTAGAAAGGCCCGTTCTTTGAGGGATGGTTTGGTCCACAGTCATCTAGAACCCATCGCAAAAAAGAAAGGTACATTGAAAGATGCTAAAGGGTTTTTTCCCTGTGGGAAGTGTAAAGAGTGTTCAGCCTGCAAACGCACTTTATCCTATGAAGTCAAAGGACTAAAAGATGGTAGAAAGATCAATAAATTCATGTCTTGTCAGACTACATTTGCAGTTTATTGTTTGAAATGCCCATGTGGGATTAGATACGTGGGTAGCACCATCAATTGTGTGAAGCTGAGAATTTTGGAGCACCTGCGTGCCATTACAAACAAGGATTTCACCTATCCGGTAGCACGCCACTTCTTCATTAAACATAAGAGCGACAGAAATATGTTATAATATTTCTGTCTAGATTGTGTACCTGAAAATGTTAGAGGAGGGGATAGACTGCAAAGGCTGCGTAGACTAGAATCTAGATATATTGTGGATCTGCAAATGAAAAGTCCGGAGGGACTTAACGGTGGGGAAGAATTGGGAGTACACCTGGGCACATAGGAAATTATGAACTTCTAAAATAATGAGGGTGATGTTCATTTCTTGTACTGTAACATAAGTATTCTTCTATCTTGAAAATGATACCTATTTTGTATGTATTGGTTCCCTGTGTGTTTAATCTTCTTTTCTCTGGCAATGAAGGAATATATATTCCATCTAATTAATTTCATTGAGACATGAGTAGTCAAAAAGTTTGGTACAAGTATCTAGTATAGATAACTCAATTGTAAGAGGATAACAACAGGACATGTAGGCAACCTTGATGGTTGCCATTGCCGATCCACGGCAAGATCCCACCTTTCAAACTAACCGTTTGAATACATATGACAAAAAGAAATGTTATTCATAGTTATGTTGTTGAATGTAAGCAATGTACTTGTGTAACCGAAAGTTCTATATATATAGAATTGAGTGGACAACGTTCCAAGATGGCGCTCACAATTTTGTGGGTTACGTCCTGTCCTATGTTTGTTTCCATGATTAAAGAGTTACAAATGGCGCCGCGCTGTGCGTTACGCTTAGACACAGAAGAAGGGAATTACCGAAACGCGTCTGTCGATTTAATAAAGAACACTGCCGTGTCAATTATCCCGCGAGTGCTGTTTATTTTTCCTGGTGAATGGGAGAAAACTTGAAGCGAAAATATAAACGCGGCGCACCAACGCGTAAATGCACCCATCTAGGGAGTAACTGCAAACACGGCTAGCTTGACTTGGAGTCAAGCTAGCCGGGCTGAAGAGAGGTGTTACCTCGAAACCGGTCCGGTCCTCGGATGCTTGATTCCGGTCTGGGAAAGATATGGCTGTTGTAGTTCGGACTGGACTGTTCCCATGGGGCAACAGGGTCAGAGCTGATTTGCATAAAGCCATTATCTGACCCAGGGTGGTGTGGAGTGCAAAAAAACGATGGATTTGGGCCCAGATATTTTGACTGGGGGAGTGTGTGACATTGATCCACATTCAGTCCATCACTTGTTGTTTTTTGCAATTGCCGCCCTAAGTGCGCTGGGGATGCCCAGACGTGGGTCCCAGGCACTCCACACCACTTGGAGTCAAGCTAGCCGGGCTGAAGAGAGGTGTTACCTCGAAACCGGTCCGGTCCTCGGATGCTTGATTCCGGTCTGGGAAAGATATGGCTGTTGTAGTTCGGGCTGGACTGTTCCCATGGGGCAACAGGGTCAGAGCTGATTTGCATAAAGCCATTATCTGACCCAGGGTGGTGTGGAGTGCAAAAAAACGATGGATTTGGGCCCAGATCTTTTGACTGGGGGAGTGTGTGACATTGATCCACATTCAGTCCATCACTTGTTGTTTTTTGCAATTGCCGCCCTAAGTGCGCTGGGGATGCCCAGACGTGGGTCCCAGGCACTCCACACCACTTGGAGTCAAGCTAGCCGGGCTGAAGAGAGGTGTTACCTCGAAACCGGTCCGGTCCTCGGATGCTTGATTCCGGTCTGGGAAAGATATGGCTGTTGTAGTTCGGACTGGACTGTTCCCATGGGGCAACAGGGTCAGAGCTGATTTGCATAAAGCCATTATCTGACCCAGGGTGGTGTGGAGTGCAAAAAAACGATGGATTTGGGCCCAGATCTTTTGACTGGGGGAGTGTGTGACATTGATCCACATTCAGTCCATCACTTGTTGTTTTTTGCAATTGCCGCCCTAAGTGCGCTGGGGATGCCCAGACGTGGGTCCCAGGCACTCCACACCACTTGGAGTCAAGCTAGCCGGGCTGAAGAGAGGTGTTACCTCGAAACCGGTCCGGTCCTCGGATGCTTGATTCCGGTCTGGGAAAGATATGGCTGTTGTAGTTCGGACTGGACTGTTCCCATGGGGCAACAGGGTCAGAGCTGATTTGCATAAAGCCATTATCTGACCCAGGGTGGTGTGGAGTGCAAAAAAACGATGGATTTGGGCCCAGATCTTTTGACTGGGGGAGTGTGTGATATTGATCCACATTCAGTCCATCACTTGTTGTTTTTTGCAATTGCCGCCCTAAGTGCGCTGGGGATGCCCAGACGTGGGTCCCAAGGCACTCCACACCACTTGGAGTCAAGCTAGCCGGGCTGAAGAGAGGTGTTACCTCGAAACCGGTCCGGTCCTCGGATGCTTGATTCCGGTCTGGGAAAGATATGGCTGTTGTAGTTCGGACTGGACTGTTCCCATGGGGCAACAGGGTCAGAGCTGATTTGCATAAAGCCATTATCTGACCCAGGGTGGTGTGGAGTGCAAAAAAACGATGGATTTGGGCCCAGATCTTTTGACTGGGGGAGTGTGTGACATTGATCCACATTCAGTCCATCACTTGTTGTTTTTTGCAATTGCCGCCCTAAGTGCGCTGGGGATGCCCAGACGTGGGTCCCAGGCACTCCACACCACTTGGAGTCAAGCTAGCCGGGCTGAAGAGAGGTGTTACCTCGAAACCGGTCCGGTCCTCGGATGCTTGATTCAGGTCTGGGAAAGATATGGCTGTTGTAGTTCGGACTGGACTGTTCCCATGGGGCAACAGGGTTAGAGCTGATTTGCATAAAGCCATTATCTGACCCAGGGTGGTGTGGAGTGCAAAAAAACGATGGATTTGGGCCCAGATCTTTTGACTGGGGGAGTGTGTGACATTGATCCACATTCAGTCCATCACTTGTTGTTTTTTGCAATTGCCGCCCTAAGTGCGCTGGGGATGCCCAGACGTGGGTCCCAGGCACTCCACACCACTTGGAGTCAAGCTAGCCGGGCTGAAGAGAGGTGTTACCTCGAAACCGGTCCGGTCCTCGGATGCTTGATTCCGGTCTGGGAAAGATATGGCTGTTGTAGTTCGGACTGGACTGTTCCCATGGGGCAACAGGGTCAGAGCTGATTTGCATAAAGCCATTATCTGACCCAGGGTGGTGTGGAGTGCAAAAAAACGATGGATTTGGGCCCAGATCTTTTGACTGGGGGAGTGTGTGACATTGATCCACATTCAGTCCATCACTTGTTGTTTTTTGCAATTGCCGCCCTAAGTGCGCTGGGGATGCCCAGACGTGGGTCCCAGGCACTCCACACCACTTGGAGTCAAGCTAGCCGGGCTGAAGAGAGGTGTTACCTCGAAACCGGTCCGGTCCTCGGATGCTTGATTCCGGTCTGGGAAAGATATGGCTGTTGTAGTTCGGACTGGACTGTTCCCATGGGGCAACAGGGTCAGAGCTGATTTGCATAAAGCCATTATCTGACCCAGGGTGGTGTGGAGTGCAAAAAAACGATGGATTTGGGCCCAGATCTTTTGACTGGGGGAGTGTGTGACATTGATCCACATTCAGTCCATCACTTGTTGTTTTTTGCAATTGCCGCCCTAAGTGCGCTGGGGATGCCCAGACGTGGGTCCCAGGCACTCCACACCACTTGGAGTCAAGCTAGCCGGGCTGAAGAGAGGTGTTACCTCGAAACCGGTCCGGTCCTCGGATGCTTGATTCCGGTCTGGGAAAGATATGGCTGTTGTAGTTCGGACTGGACTGTTCCCATGGGGCAACAGGGTCAGAGCTGATTTGCATAAAGCCATTATCTGACCCAGGGTGGTGTGGAGTGCAAAAAAACGATGGATTTGGGCCCAGATCTTTTGACTGGGGGAGTGTGTGACATTGATCCACATTCAGTCCATCACTTGTTGTTTTTTGCAATTCCCGTCTAGGGAGTGACTCGCCATCTGATCTGGTGCTTCTGGAGTGGCAATTTATATATATATATATATATATATATATATATATATATATATATATATATATATATATATATTCACTGAAAAAACCATAGGTTATAGACCATATATAGTTAGGAATTTGCATTTACAAAACCTTGAAAATTCACTGAAAAAACCATAGGTTAGAGACCATATATAGTTAGCTGGACATTTTATTGACATAAAACCAATGAAATTCCATATATAGTTAGTTGCACTAACTATATATCGCGCACCCGCAATCCACTGCTGATGATGTCACATATTACATCATTCATGACATGGTCAGTGACATCACTGATGACATCACTGATGACATCTCAAATGACATCACTGATGACATCACTGTTGACATCTCAAATGACATCACTGATGACATCATCTAGTGTCTGTGTGTTTTTGTAAAGTTTAAATATGTTTTACATATTGAAGAATGAGTGGATGTATGGAAGACTGAGTGTGTGTGTGGCTGGCTGGGAGGTGTGTGACTCTGTGCATATCAATGTGTACTTGTATCAGTGATTGTATAAGAGAGTAAGTATGTGTTAGTATATGTGTGAAAAGTATGGTGTTCTGTGTTTAACTGTATAGATGAGGAAATCGAAGTGTGATTGATTCTTCACAGGACTGACTAGGTGTATGAGTGCATATGATAGTGTTGTAATAATGAGTGACTGTATGTATGAGTGATTGTATGGGTGAATGAGTGAATGTGTGTGTAGACGTAGGAATCAGTGAGTGCGTATGTAGTAACTGGTATTGGTGTGTCATGATGTCATCAGTGATGTCATTTGAGATGTCATCAGTGATGTCATTTGAGATGTCATCAGTGATGTCATCAGTGATGTCACTGAAGTATGGTGTTCTGTGTTTAACTGTATAGATGAGGAAATGGAAGTGTGATTGATTCTTTACAGGACTGACTAGGTGTGTGAGTAACTCCATGGATGAGTGGCAGTGTGTGAGTGTCTGCATAGGTGTATGAGTGCATATGATAGTGTTGTAATAATGAGTGACTGTATGTATGAGTGATTGTATGGGTGAATGAGTGAATGTGTGTGTAGACGTAGGAATCAGTGAGTGCGTATGTAGTAACTGGTATTGGTGTGTCATGATGTCATCAGTGATGTCATTTGAGATGTCATCAGTGATGTCATCAGTGATGTCATTTGAGATGTCATCAGTGATGTCATCAGTGATGTCACTGACCATGTCATGAATGATGTAATATGTGACATCATCAGCAGTGGATTGCGGGTGCGCGATATATAGTTAGTGCAACTAACTATATATGGAATTTCATTGGTTTTATGTCAATAAAATGTCCAGCTAACTATATATGGTCTCTAACCTATGTTTTTTTCAGTGAATTTTCAAGGTTTTGTAAATGCAAATTCCTAACTATATATGGTCTATAACCTATGGTTTTTTCAGTGAATTTCATTGGTTTTTTAAAAGCTAATATCTATAGCTGTAAAATATATTCTTTATTACGTGACGTATCACTTAGCCACGTGAGACGCCTCATGACGCGTCGCATAACCGTGACGTATCGGCTCTGCAGCGCAAACAAAACCCGTAACGTAAGCGTGCCGGAGCATGCTTACAGATATATATATTTTTTTTAACCTTAATTAGACAAAATCCACACGTGCACATATCTTGAGGCCTTGCAAAGGCACATCAAACAAACAGTCCCTACAATTTTGCCAAGTTTGCTGGAAATCTATTCCCTTAATTTTTTTTTTACTGTTTCTCTTGGTTTTCCCCTTGTTACGC
Source organism: Lissotriton helveticus (assembly GCF_964261635.1). NCBI lineage: Eukaryota > Metazoa > Chordata > Amphibia > Caudata > Salamandridae > Lissotriton > Lissotriton helveticus. Next base: position 509,113,324 of record NC_136057.1, read on the forward strand.
TTACCGGGACGCTACCCGGTACGCGAACCGGACGCTCCAAAAACACAAGATGGCGGACTCCCGTTACGCTGCCGGTTAGCTGCCCGGTTCGCGTACCGGGAAGCGCCTCTACCGCGAAAAATCGCGGGGGACTTTAATATCCCCCTCATCAATCCTAGGGGGTCAGGAGGGGTTTACCTTGCCCCCTTTCCTTCATTTCCCCCTTCTTTTTTCACCACATCTTGTCTCTCGAACCTACCGAGAGACAAGATGGCGGCCGCTCCGGACTGTTTACAATGTTGACAGCTACGCTGCCGGTTAGCTGCCCGGTTAGCTGCCCGGTGAGCTGCCCGGTGAGCTGCCCGGTTCGCGTACCGGGACGCGCCTCTACGGCGTAAAATCGCAATTTTTTTTTTTTTTTTTTTTGCCCCGCGGGGCACTTTAATATCCCCCTCATCAATCCTAGGGGGTCAGGAGTGGTCTACCTTGCCCCCTTTCCTTCATTTCCCCCTTCGTTTTTCACCACATCTTGTCTCTCGATCGTACCGAGAGACAAGATGGCGGCCGCTCCGGACTGTTTAGAATGTTGACAGACACCGGAGAGCCAATCAGCTTCGCTTCGCGAAGTTCCGTTACGCGTCAGGTACGTGAACCGGGGCGCTAACCGGAGCGCTGTCACAGATATATATATTTTTTTAAACGTTAATTTCTCAAAATCCACTGGCGCACATATATTGAGACATAGCAAAGGCACGTCGGGCAAACCATATCTACAATTTTGCCAAGTTTCATGTAAATCTATTCAGCCGTTCGAGCTAAAAGTGAGTCCAACCGCCCTATGGAAAAATGAATGGGAAAAACGCGTTTTGGGACCCCCCTTTTTTCTCGGCCCCCCCTTGACGAAACCCCCCCAAATTTTATGGGGCTGCTCAGAAACAAAATGTGCCATTTTCCTGAAAATTTCAGCCGATTCCGTTTACAAACGCCAAAGTTATTAGACATAGAATTTTCAGAAATCCCATAGAGAAAAAATCCTAACTATATATACCCACTGGCTATCGCCAGTAGGTAATATACATATATAAACATATATAATCTGCATAGCTATATAAATATAAATGCATGCATACATATACATATATGCATACATATGCATGTTATTTACATGAAAGTTTTAAAAACACTAATAAAAGCAAAGCTAAAAAGCCACCTCATTACAAACAGAATGGCTTTAACTTAAACGAGGGCGAGATCCATTGCATTTTCAATGCTTGTTTACTTTGGTTCTATCAAGAAGGCATTCAGATGTGTCACACATTTGCCATAAATTCTGAATGTTAGCACTCTAGTTGCTCATTAGATCACTGTAGTAAAGCTAGTGCTCACCAGGGAAGTCTGCTGCTAATCATGGTTTGCAGCCATTTTCCCGCATTTTTTATCCCGCAGACTTTCAGTCCGCATACCATTATCCCGCAAGGTCATTGACCTCGCATACCATTATCCCGCATTTTTTCAAAACGCATGTGCATTTATCGCGCATGCCTTTACAAAGAATTACATTTTAAAGGCATGTATGGTAAATGCATTTGCGTTGTGAAAACCACGATGACGAGAGAGGTAAGTGGGTTTGTGTTAATTTTTTCGTGGGTTAGTGATTGTGTAGTGTAGTGTAGTGTTGTGTAGTGTAGTGTTGTGTTAGTGTAGTGTAGAGTTGTGGTGGTTGTTTAGTGTAGGGTCATGCTGGGGGTAGTGTTTTAGGGTTTAGGGTTGTGTTGTAGTGTTTGCGTAGTGTAGGGTCATGCTGGGGGTAGTGTTTTAGGGTTTAGGGTAGTGTTGTAGTGTTTGCGTAGTGTAGGGTCATACTGGGGGTAATGTTTTAGGGTTTAGGGTTGTGTTGTAGTGTTTGCGTAGTGTAGGGTCATGCTGGGGCTAGTGTTTTAGGGTTTAGGGTAGTGTTGTAGTGTTTGCGTAGTGTAGGGTCATGCTGGGCGTAGTGTTTTAGGGTTTAGGATAGTGTTGTAGTGTTTGCGTAGTGTAGGGTCATGCTGGGGGTAGTGTTTTAGGGTTTTGGGTAGTGTTGTAGTGTTTGCGTAGTGTAGGGTCATGCTGGGGTGTAGTATTTTAGGGTTTAGGGTAGTTTGCGTAGTGTAGGGTCATGCTGGGGGTAGTGTTTTAGGGTTTTGGGTAGTGTTGTAGTGTTTGCGTAGTGTAGGGTCATGCTGAGGGTAGTGTTTTAGGGTTTTGGGTAGTGTTGTAGTGTTTGCGTAGTGTAGGGTCATGCTGGGGTGTAGTGTTTTAGGGTTTTGGGTAGTGTTGTAGTGTTTGCGTAGTGTAGGGTCATGCTGGGGTGTAGTGTTTTAGGGTTTTGGGTAGTGTTGTAGTGTTTGCGTAGTGTAGGGTCATGCTGGGGGTAGTGTTTTAGGGTTTTGGGTAGTGTTGTAGTGTTTGCGTAGTGTAGGGTCATGCTGGGGGGTAGTGTTTTAGGGTTTTGGGTAGTGTTGTAGTGTTTGCGTAGTGTAGGGTCATGCTGGGGGTAGTGTTTTAGGGTTTTGGGTAGTGTTGTAGTGTTTGCGTAGTGTAGGGTCATGCTGGGGGTAGTGTTTTAGGGTTTGGGGTAGTGTTGTAGTGTTTGCATAGTGTAGGGTCATGCTGGGGGTAGTGTTTTAGGGTTTAGGGTAGTGTTGTAGTGTTTGCGTAGTGTAGGGTCATGCTGGGGGTAGTGTTTTAGGGTTTAGGGTAGTGTTGTAGTGTTTGCGTAGTGTAGGGTCATGCTGGGGGTAGTGTTTTAGGGTTTAGGGTAGTGTTGTAGTGTTTGCGTAGTGTAGGGTCATGCTGGGGTGTAGTGTTTTAGGGTTTTGGGTAGTATTGTAGTGTTTGCGTAGTCTAGGGTCATGCTGGGGGTAGTGTTTTAGGGTTTAGGGTAGTGTTGTAGTGTTTGCGTAGTGTAGGGTCATGCTGGGGTGTAGTGTTTTAGGGTTTTGGGTAGTGTTGTAGTGTTTGCGTAGTGTAGGGTCATGCTGGGGGTAGTGTTTTAGGGTTTAGGGTAGTGTTGTAGTGTTTGCATAGTGTAGGGTCATGCTGGGGGTAGTGTTTTAGGGTTTAGGGTTGTGTTGTAGTGTTTGCGTAGTGTAGGGTCATGCTGGGGGTAGTGTTTTAGGGTTTAGGGTTGTGTTGTAGTGTTTGTGTAGTGTAGGGTCATGCTGGGGGTAGTGTTTTAGGGTTTAGGGTAGTGTTGTAGTGTTTGCGTAGTGTAGGGTCATGCTGGGGTGTAGTGTTTTAGGGTTTTGGGTAGTGTTGTAGTGTTTGCGTAGTGTAGGGTCATGCTGGGGGTAGTGTTTTAGGGTTTAGGGTAGTGTTGTAGTGTTTGTGTAGTGTAGGGTCATGCTGGGGGTAGTGTTTTAGGGTTTAGGGTAGTGTTGTACTGTTTGTGTAGTGTAGGGTCATGCTGGGGGTAGTGTTTTAGGGTTTAGGGTAGTTTAGTTGTTTAGTGTATGCTAAAGGCATATTCGTTCTAAAAGTTTTCGTTATTTTAATTTGCGGCCTAATAGTACATGCAGGAGTTTTTTTTGCGGACTGATGGTATGCGGGATTTCGTCATATATTCGCTAATCATACTTTCTATGGCAAAATGAACCCCCTCATTTTGTTCCTTTTTAAATTAAATGTTTTAAGAGTTACCACTTTATTCCAATCAAGATGGCTTCAGGTGTGCCATACCTTTGTAATAAGTAGGACTGTTAGCACTCTAGTTGTTCTTTAGAACACTCTGGGACATTCTGTCATTGGGCTATAGTTGGGCTACATCTGGCTGATATTTGGGCTACATTTGTTTTTTTTGTCTCTGGTGGCCATCTTTGGGCTACATTGGGCTACATTGGGCTACATTGGGCTACATTTGGGCTCCAACATATATATAGCCCAATGTAGCCCAATATATATTTTTCAAAGTTAATTTTCGTAAAAACCACTGGAGCCTATATCTTGAGACATAGCAAAGGCACATCGGACTACCAGTCCCTACAATTTTGCCAAGTTTGGTGTAAATCCATTCAGCCGTTCAGGCTAAAAGTGAGGCCAACCGCCCTATGGAAAATTGCATGGGAAAAACACGTTTTGGGACCCCCCTTTTTTCTCGGCCCCCCCTTGACGAAACCCCCCCAAATTTTTAGGGGCTGCTCAGAAACAAAATGTTCCATTTTCCTGAAAATTTCAGCCAATTCTGTCCTCAAACGCCAAAGTTATTCGACATAGAATTTTCAAAAATCCCATAGGAAAAAAATCCTAACTATATATACCTACTGGCTATCGCCAGTAGGTAATATATATATATATATATATATATATATATATATATATATAGATATATATATATATATATATATACAAAACACCCAATCCAAGAACCATCGAACTCCACATGAACCGGAGCGCTTCAAGGTAAGGAAAGAGGAGCCGACCCAAGGTTGCAGTGAGCAATTTAGTTTTTATTCAGTGAAGCTCGCCCTGCCATCATAACGTTTCGGCCTTCACAGAGGCCTTGGTCACATGACGCAAATGAAGGAGGGGGGACTTTTTAAAGTGCTAGTGCAATTGATAGAAGGGATGCAATGGTCAATCACAAACTGGACTTGTCAGCCACAGACAGAGGACTCAATAACCCCATAAATGTACAATATTCCTCTTGTTGCAACACATCAACTAATATGCATAAAATGTAAAAAACGCACTTGAATCTTCTCATAAATGAGGACTTAATTTATCTAAAATGTAGATAAAATCGGCTGTTACCAAAAGAAATAATAGAACTCATATATATATATATATATATGAAAACCTCAGCTCCTCCTTGACTCTCTCAGCGTTTCAAGCCACAGCGCACGCCAGCAAACGCGAATGACGGACCACCGGGAATCAGCAAAGATGTTTTTATTGCAACCACACAGAGAACAGCTACGCGTTTCAGGCTAACTCGCCCTTGTTCACACTGCAACATTACAATAAACAAATGCTTTTTTTTATATTTGCAAGGATACGTGTACATCCACTCATGGTGACCAATAACAAGTGAAGAAATACTACCACTTGTAGTTTTGCAACAAACTAGGCACAATTAAATATCAGGATGAATCCCAATGTTTTATACTCCTCAGTTATTAGTCAAAGGTAAAAATAATTATACACATTTCAACAAATGAAATAAAACTGTGTGAAGATACCTTTTCTTACAGCAGGAAAACATGATTATAATAACTGTATAAATACATAGTTATAACCTCGCTCTAAAGTCAAATACTGAACGAGCCTTCTAGTTAGAAAATTTGTGCAAAACATTTATTGATATTCATAAGTTACATGTGCAAAACTTTAGCAAAGCAGCAATAGATGATGAAGTGCAAATAAGATAGAGCAAATATATGCGCAAAGTAAGCAGAAAAAAGTGCAATACTGTTGACATCAAGAGATAAAATCATTGTCATATTAAAGATGTTTCAGATCCCTGAGATATGGTAACTATCTATTTCAATGAAATCCATCTACCTCTTAAAAAAGATCAGTAAAAGAGTATCAAAAAGTTTCAAAAAGTTAAAACCCACAATCTATAATAAGATATAAATAAGTAATACATATATACAAAACACAATCTGAAAATTGATACAAATATAGTATAAATAGTTATATAAAAGAGATCAGGAAATTCATCCTATCTTTAAATATACACATTACACATATCAGTATCAAGGAATAAATAATGACCAGAATGAATACGTTGCTAGGATAAAAATAGATACAGTATAAGTAGGTTAGAAAACTTCATTTGCTGCGATGTGAAAAGTCTGTTGATCACTGCTAACCACTATCTCTGACCTCATAATAGGGAACCTAATTAAGAGGGAGTAAGTGTACAAGTAGTGGTGCAGACCCAGTGATCACGGTCAATTATTCAAAGCACAACTGGACCCCCACAAAAAATGGTGCATTTCTTCTATATTGTTTAATCCATTGGGCCATCGGCTATCAAATTCAAGTATCATTTTTGTTTCGAGCTGTCTCAATAAAAGTTCACGGTCTCCCCCTCTTTTTAGGTGTGGGATAGCTCCAACCACAAAGTATGTTAAACAAGATAAGTCGTTGTTATGTACTCTTTTAAAGTGGCGGGCAATCGGATAGGCCATGTCGTTATGTAAGATCGCACGTAAGTGCTGTAGTATCCTGACATGCACTTGAAGCTTGGTACTTCCAATGTATTTTAAGCCGCAGGTGCATGTCAGGACATAAATGGCGTGATCTGTTTTACAATTATAATTTCCTTTGATCGGCCTAGGATCAACACAAAAGGGGGTAGAATAGTGAGAAGTGTTTATTCCAAATTTGCATGCTCGACAGCTCGGGCACTTGAAAAAACCTTTCGAGGGTTGTAGCCAACAGCTATTGGATTTTAACTCAGGGGCTGCTTTGTCTAAAGTAGTGCCCATACTTTTAGCCCGTCTGAATGTAATGATTGGATTGGCGGGAAGTCTAGGGTTCAGCACATGATCACTCTGAATGATTGGCCAATTCTTTTTTAGTATAGCTTTGAGTTTTCTGTCTTCGCTGCTAAATGTTGTTATCATCCATGGACACTCATCACCGGGCCAGTAGGTGCCTCTAATTCAGAGTCAGTCGGAGCACTAGGAAAGAGGCTTTCCCTGGACCTAGATTTGGCTTTCTCTATTGCTTGGTTAAGGATAGTGTCCGAATAGCCTCTAACTTTGAGTTGTATCATCATGTCTTTAAGGCAAGAGTCAAAGTCTGTTGGAGAGCTACATATCCTTTTCAGCCTTAAAATCTCTCCATATGGTATGCTAGCAATAGTATGCTTGGGGTGCATACTGGTAGCATGGAGAGTGGCATTCCCTGCTGTAGATTTTCTATGCAGGGTTTGTTTGATCTTGGAATTAAAGATGTGGACTTCCACATCAAGGAACTGTATCTTCTGATTATCAATGTGGGCCGTGAAATTAAGATTAAAGGGATTGTCATTAATGTTTTGTACAAATATATATATATATATATAAATATATATATATTACCTAGTTATAGTTAGGACCTACTTTCTATAGGAAATCCACAACATTCTATTTGGAATAACTTTGGCGCTGGTGGACGAATCTTTGCGAATTTCTCCAAGAAAATGGCCTGCTCCGCTCCTTCCCTGAAAGTTTGGGGGTGATTCGTCAAGTGGGGGCTGAGAAAAAAGGGGGATCCCAAAACATGTTTTTCCCATGCAATTTTCAATAGGGACCTTTAGCCAGGGCTACAGCCCGAAGGGCCAAACGGAATTACACCAAATTTGGCAGAGAGGTAGAGTTCGGTTCGCAGATTGTGCTTTTTGTTAAATGGTGTAAATCCGTTAAGTAGTTCCTGAGAAAATCAAAAGTAAATCATAGTGATATCTATAGACGAAGTACTGCTCGTGTATGAAAATCCGTACAATTCCGATCACAAGCTGCATGCTGATTGGATGGCAACTGCCTGTCAACACTCCAAACCAGGAAGTGTTGGCAGCCATCTTATGCCTCGGTAGAACCGAGTCACAAGTAAACAGTAAAACAAAGTTGAAAAATAAGGAAAGGGGGCAGTGTAGAAACATCCTGACCTTCTATGCCTGCTCAGGGGGTCCTACATGGATCTTTAGGCCCAAATTTTTTTTTTAATTAAAAATCGTAGGGTACGCGTACGGTTCGTGCACGGGGTGGCAAAGGTGGCAAAGGAAAAAAAACTAGAAGTCTGTTTTATTCTTAATTAGCCCCCGGGGGGCCAAATCCCGGGGCCAATTATTTTCCATAATGGGGGGCTTGTAAGGCCCTCCGAGCCCTGGGGAACGCCACCCCCGGGGTTTTATTTTGAAGTATGCGGTGGGGCTCACGGCCCCCCTCGTAGCCCCAGAGACGGCCACTCCCCCAAGCTTCTCCAGGGGCCTCGTCCTGCCATCGTCCTGTGTAGGCTCCTACCAGCTGCCCGCACAGTTTCATGGACCTGACAATGAGTTCCACAGCGTAGCATCCGTTGCAGTGTTCTTAGCCTTTTTGTTCTTTTGCTGACTTGCCAGTTTGGGTTCAAGATTCGCAGTCTTATTCGTGTAGCTTTCCTTTGTGTATCTTTTGTGCAGCCTTGTTTTGAGTATCTTCTTTTGTATCTGACTTTGTTTATTCAGTGCTTGATCCGGTGTTTTGAACATAGCAGTACACCTGTAGACATGTAGTTTACTCCTTTCCTTTTCCTTCCTCCACCCTAATTGACAATGTAATGGGGGGAGTCAAAGTAAGGCACTCCTGTCGTCACTGTTGTAAGTTTGCAACACAGTAGGTAGGACACGGGTTAAGAAACCCAGCATCCACCACTTTTGGACCCTCCTGGCTCTTGTTGCCACCTCGTTTGCTATGTCTTAAGTATTTAATCTTTGCACTTGACCGCGGTCTTCCTACAGTATATTCTCATTATAGTCCATGCACATACAATCCATCATTTTATCTGTTCTTGCCCATTCTGTGTGGTAGTATCGTCAGCACTTATTGCACATTATAGAATACCTTGAGTGTACCTGCTCTCAAAACGTCTCCACTGGCCATTGTACATGCAGACCTTGGACCACCCTTTTCATCCATTCTTGCATCCTGAGATGTAACCTCTTACCTCTGTTCTTCACCTCCTACTTTACCCTTTTAAATATTCAAATCTTCTTGGAAAGACATTACTAATCCTTATCATCGAAAAAGTAACAAGTTTCTGAAATGATTTTATATGTGAGTTGTGTATGTTATCCTAATACCCAACATTCCAATGACAAGCTTTGTACCATTATGTAATGTGCTTTAGTTGCAGTGTTCTATCTTGTTTTGGTTTGTATGTCATTACAATCAAAGGTAACATATTCATGTCTATCCTAAATAAAGCACTTGACACAATGCATAGTGACACTGTATTTATTGTATTTATTTTGTCAAAAATAATATACACTCAAGTACAAAATATTGTTGCTTCATTTCCAAGATAAATATTTAATTTATTTTATGAGAATCACCACATATGCTGCTATTACAGTAAGGATAAAATGAAGTGTTTGTTTTTGTACAAGGACCTACAACATAAGAAATACAGTATGGAAAATCAACAAAACAATTTGGAAGACGGTTCCGAAATTAGTAACAGTGTCATAGAAGAGCTGAACATACTTTTTTGCAAGTAGCGAGAATGAAAAGGAAGAAATGTATGCTGCAGATATCAGTTGTGATTTCCTAGACCAAATCTTTGATGCTGATTTTGTGGAAGCATTAGATGACATCGAGTATGATCATATGACTTTTGAAATTGATAATCAGGAAAATGAAATACATGATGAAATTATTTTACTAGCTCTAGTAAATTATGAGATGTTACAAGAATACATTTATTATTATATAATAAAAATGGTTTGAGACACTCTTCTTGCAGAATTGTAATCATTAAGCTAGTACTGAAGTACTCATGATGCAAAGTGGGCCTTAGGGCATGGACTGCTTCAAATCCCTATAGACTATGTATGCACTGTTCCATGCACCATCAAACTTGTGTTTTATACCTTCAATACCCCAGTCTGTATCTTTACACTTCCAGAAAACACTATCAGACTTCTATTTTAATATTGTAGTGAGCCACACAGCACAATGTATCACATTTATTTTGTGTTACCACCTCATGCACTGATATTTTGCAAAAGAATTTTTTAGAATAGTTGCAATGTATCCAAAAATGTTTTATGGAAGCAGTTGAAAGACTGATATTATAGTAAACAACTTTTAAAAATAGTTTCAAGGTATCACAAAATATTTTATGTGAGCACCACAAAGCTTGATATTACAGTAATGAATTTGTGAAAATAGTTGCAGTGTAGCTTAAAATATTGAACGTGAGGAGCAAAAAAACACTGTAACAACAAACAACAGTAAAGAAGTTGTGAAAATAGTTTCAATATATCACAAAAAATCTTTTCACTTCACTGAGAACATGTTTCTTTCTATTGACAGATTTTATATCTTACAGATGGAAAATGTCACTTACACAGTAAGCATTTCTTTTTGGCATGTAGTGCTGTAGATTTAGATGCTTTTCATAGTCATGCCATGTCGTGTTGTGTTTGGCCGAGGTAGTAGCTATAACAAAAAGGCTCGATAAAGGGCCTTGACTTTGAATCAGAATGTGAAATTCAAGAATAATTAATAACCCTAGTCGAAAAAGGCAGCAAGTAGGTGTGTGTATGTGTAGATGATGTGTTGATTGAGTGGAAGATGAATAATGTAAAAAATAAGAAAGGCTGCAAGTGTGCAAATTGCCCACTGCCTTTACCCGGGGAAGTAGTTACAACAAAAAGGCTCGATAAAGGGCTATGAGTTTGAATCAGAATATGAAATTGAACAATAATTGATAACCCCAGCCAAGAAAGGCAGCAAGTGTGCAAATTTCCCACTGCCTTTGGCCAGGGTAGTAGCTACAACAAAAAGGCTTGATAAAGGGCCATGACTTTGAATCAGAATATGAAATTGAACAATAATTTATAACCCCTGCGAAGAAAGGCAGCAGGTGCGCAAATTTTCCACTGCCTTCTGCCGGGGTAGTATCTACATGAAAAAGGCTTGATAAAGGGCCTTGACTTTGAATCAGAATATGAAATTCAAGAATAACTGATTACCCCCGCCAAGAAAGGCAGCAAGTGCGCAAATTTCTAACTGCCTTCGGCCGGGGTAGTTGTTACAACAAAAAGGCTCGATAAAGGGCCTGCACTGAATACAAATATGAAATAGTATAGTTGATAACCATAGCCAAGAAAGGCAGCAAGTAGGTGTGCGTACGTGTAGATGATGTGTTGATTGAGTGGAAGATGAATAATGTAAAAAATAAGAAAGGCTGCAAGTGTGTAAATTAGCCACCGCCTTTAGCTGGGGAAGTAGTTACAACAAAAAGGCTTGATAAACGGCCTTGACTTTGAATCAGAATATGAAATTGAACAATAATTGATAACCGCAGCCAAGCAAGGCAGCAAGTGTGCAAATTTCCCACTGCCTTCGGTCGGGGTAGTTGTTACAACAAAAAAGCTCGATAAATGTCTAAGGACTAATGTAAAGGATAGCGATGCTCCTGTTTCCTGTTTTTTATCAGGTCGATAGACTGTTCCACGTAAGACAGAAGTTCATCGCAATAAATGCATAGAAATGTAAGTTTAACAAAATCAAGATCAATATGTGATTATGGACTGTTTGCCGAAGATGCTGTTGCAGCAGTTGATGTGCTTGGTGCAGCAGCAAGTGGATTGTCCTGCAATCTCTGTGTTGCAGCTCAAGCAAAGTTGTTGGGGTGCAATTTGTTTACGTGTTGCACTAGATTTGCTGTGCAAAAGGAGTATTTTTTGGATTGATCACCCCTTGAAAGAGTTGTTTGGCAAATTTTACAGGTTACTAATGGTTGGTCTGTTTCCAGTTAGTATGTGTCTGGACTTCGCTGGAATCTTCAAGTGACACATTAGGGCTTTCATAATACAGAAATACTTTGTACTTAGTGACATCCAATTCTATTGTATGTAGAACGGTTGAATTCTACATCCCTCTCTAGGACTAGTGGGAGGGTAGCATTTCGAAGTGTTTGACAGGTTACACTACATGTGGCCATGCAGCCAAAGAAAACGTAGCATGGTTATGCATGGGCACCCTCTCACACAAAACCCAGCACTCAGCATTCAGGATTGTAAAAGCTTGCCATAGGAGTGACTGATGAGTTTATATATGTCAGTGACAAAAGAAAAGAAAAAGAAGTACACTTGTTTTACATTAGAGATATACAGACCTGAAAGACTATGAATGTAAATCCATGAAATCTTTTTTGAAGGTATGGAAGAAAGCTGTGAAAGGGTGTTTAGAAGCAATACTGTCCAGCATAAAATGTGCATAATTGTTCTTTTTGTTGACTATAAACACACTTTTTGGATTATGACCATGGAATAGTGGTGTAACTATATCATAGATTCTATTGTCAGACGTCTACCTTAGTGATAGTGGAATTACCACTACTTTTTAGACTACCATTGAACAATAATATGTGGAGGAGCGGTATTGCTTGTTGACCTTCAAAGAGGAGGAAGATTTAAATGTATATTTCAACACCTTAGTGTTGCTTGATTTGGAAAAGAAAATCAAGTAGGAATGTTAGAGGAAGTCTGGCCAAACTCTAAAAGGATTGTGCAAATCGTGACAGCTGAAGGAAGTGTGTCTCAACATTACTTCTTATGATAATCCGGACACAACACTCGATCGCAGGAGTATGCAAAACATCTCATTAGACATCTTGCATGCGATCACATCTTTACTTTAAGACATACATTTTGTACATTTGTAACCAGTAAAAAGTAACCAGGATGTTACATTTGGTTTGATACATTCAAGGTGGACCCATCTGCTGCATTCGAAACATTGGGCCTGTTGGGAAGATAGTGTAAAGTAACTTGTTATTAACATTTCATTGTTTAAAGGTCAATAGATTTTTTAAATAAAAACTTTCTATGTATTTACATAGTAAACATAGTGACCTCTCAACACTCAGTGGAAAAGTGGTAATGAGTCCAAAACTAGGAAGGGTGCATAGCCAGCTAACCAACATGGCGGACGTAACTCTGAAAAGACCCTTGCAAATGCCTCAGTTATCTGAGTCATACTAACATACACCCTGCATCAGACAAATGTGAACTGGAGACTTAATGGGTACTAAACACCCCAAGGACTTATATCACTTAATTTTGATCTTCAGCATCTACAGTCATTGAGGGTACTAACCATTAAGTTTTGTATATTAATTGATAAACTATCTTAAATGCAGACACCACAATACTTTTCAACAGACTCTAAATGTAAAAAAAAAATGTACATTAGCACACCATAACAGCAATGCTAACAATTCAAAACGTATTTTGCAATATATCATGCATGAGTCTAGGTGTTTTCAGATTCAGGAATAGAGACAGTCACAACTGTTGCAAACATATTCAAATGGTTTCAATACGAACATTATTGAAAATGCACAACTATAATGACAATATCTTACTATACTATGTTAAAAATTAATGATATGCCTTTATCTATAAAAGATCTTCTATGAAAAAAAAATACAGATACACACCGACCCCAAGACCACACTCAGAGGCACCCTCATCTACAGACCCCCGGGACCACGCACACAATTCAGCGAAGACATCGCCGATTTCATCAGCCCGCACGCCCTCCCCTCCGCTGACTACATCCTCCTCGGGGACCTCAACTTCCACCTGGAGAACAACAACCACCGCAACACCACCACCCTGCTGGACAACCTCGCCAACCTCGGACTCAAGCAACTGGTGACCACCCCCACCCACTACGCCGGCCACACGCTCGAACCCATCCTCTCCTCCAGCAAGGACATCACCTTCAGCCACACCACCGGACTCCACTGGACGGACCACAGCTGCGTCCACTTCAGCTTCAGAAGGACCACGATCCACCACCGCCCAAAACAGGTCCCCCGCAGATGTTGGAACAAGATCACAGCCGACCAGCTCGCCACATCCCTGAGCTAGAACCCTCCCGCCAGCTCAACGAACCCCAACCAAGCCGCCAACAACCTCACTAAGTGGATCAGCAACAGCGCGGACAACCTCGCCCCACTGAAGACCCCGCCCCGCCAGACCCGGCACCAAAAAAGCATCATGGTTTACCGACGAACTCAAGAGCTCCAAGAAGAACTGCCGAGCCCTCGAGAAAGCCTGGCGCAGAGACCCAACTCCAGACAACATGACCTCCCTCAAGCTCGCCACGCAAAAACACCACCAGCTGATCCACACCACCAAGAAAACCGCATTCAAGGAACGTCTTGACAACAACGCCCACAACAGCAAGGAACTCTTCACCATCGTCAATGAGCTCTCGAACCCCAGCGCCGGAGACAACGACATCACCCCATCGCAAGAACTCTGCAACTCGCTCGCCTCGTTCTTCCACAACAAGATCGCAGACATACACAACAGTTTCAGCACACGGCCGACGCACCCTACGACCGCACCAACGCCCCCCACCACCATCCGTGCCTGGACCCCGGTCAACACCGAAGAAACCATCCGCACGATGAACTCCATCCACTCCGGATCTCCAACCGACCCATGCCCTCATCACGTCTTCAACAAGGCCGACTCCGTCATCGCACCACACCTGCGAGACATCATCAACGCCTCCTTCGACACCGCCACCTTCCCAGAGAGCTGGAAGCACGCCGAACTCAGCGCCTTACTGAAGAAACCATCAGCGGACCCCACCGAACTCAAAAACTACCGACCCATCTCGCTTCTTCCTTTTCCTGCCAAAGTCATTGAGAAGACCGTCAACAGACAGCTTGCCACCTTCCTCGAGACGAATGGATCCCTCGACCACTCACAGTCTGGCTTCCGGGCCAACCACAGCACCGAGACCGCCCTCATCGCAGCCACCGACGACATCAGAGCCCTGCTCGACAACGGAGAAACAGCGGCCCTCATCCTCCTGGACCTCTCCGCGGCGTTTGACACGGTCTGCCACCGCACCCTAGTACAACGCCTCAGCAACATCGGGATCCAAGAGAAGGCACTGGAGTGGATTATCTCCTTCCTCGCCGGGAGCACCCAGCGAGTCCGCCTCGCCCTGTTCAGATCCGAGGCCACCGAAGTCATCTGCGGCGTACCCCAAGGATCATCACTCAGCCCCACGCTGTTCAACATCTACATGAGCCCCCTTGCGGCCATCGCACGCCAACACAACCTCAACATCATCTCCTACGCTGACGACACCCAGCTGATCCTCTCCCTCACCAACGACCCCGCCACCGCCAGGACCAACCTACACGAAGGGATGAAAGACGTAGCCGAGTGGATGATGAACAGCCGCCTGAAACTGAACTCGGATAAGACGGAAGTCCTCATCCTGGGATCTTCGCCCTCCGCCTGGGACGACTCCTGGTGGCCCCCGTCCCTGGGCAGCGCACCCAAACCGACAGACCACGCACGCAACGTGGGCTTCATCCTGGACTCCTCCCTCTCCATGACCAGACAAGTCAACGCCATCTCCTCGTCATGCTTCAACATCCTCCCCATGCTACGTAAGATCTTCCGGTGGATCCCCACCGAAACCAGGAAGATGGTCACCCAGGCCCTCGTCACCAGCCGTCTGGACTACGGCAACTCCCTCTACGCCGGAACCACAGCCAAACTCCAGAAGAGATTCCAACGCATCCAGAACGCCTCGGCAAGCCTCATCCTGGACATCCCCCAACACAGCCACATCTCCGAACACCTGAGAAACCTGCACTGGCTCCCCGTCAGCAAGAGAATCACGTTCCGACTCCTCACCCACGCACACAAAGCTCTCCACAACCAAGGCCCAAGATACCTCAACGACCGCCTGACCTTCGACACTCCAACCCGCCAGCTACGATCGACCAGCCATGCCCTCGCCGCCGTCCCCCGCATCAGAAGAGTCACAACGGGAGGAAGATCCTTCTCCTACCTGGCTGCCAAGACGTGGAACGCCCTCCCCATCCACCTCCGCCTGACCCAAGACCACCTCTCCTTCAGGAAGCAACTCAAGACCTGGTTGCTCGAGCGGTAGCGTACCCCCCTCCCCCAGGGCCTTGAGACCCTACGGGTGAGTAGCGCGCTATACAAATGCTTGATTGATTGATTGAATAATTCAATGTCCAGGACAGCACTAGAGTGTGGCACCTTATTTATCATTGAAATGTTAAAGTCAAACCTGATGATTCCATTAGGTCCATTGCAATTTTCAGTCGATAATTCCCCAGAAATATTACATTAGTAAAAATCTGGGCAACTGGCTGCTGAGTTAGGTAGCATTCTGCAAACTGAAAACATAATAACAAATGTATATGTTGAGAAAAAGTTGAACCTGAATGTTAATGTACATAAAAAAACAATGAATCACAAAAGGTTTCAGGTTGAAAAGCAATCATAGGTTTCAGAGCAGAGAATTTCAGTACACACACTGATGGGAAATTATTACTTAAAGATAGGTAACTGTATTAGGAATGAAAATATACATACATTTGGTCTTGAGAAACATATTTTTGAGAGGAAGGCATCGATTACCTGTATAAATATATGAAAGCACATGAGCTTCTAAAGAGGAAACAACATGTACATCATACGCTATTAGCCATAGTATACCCAATTTACATGTAGCAGAAACTAACTTTATCAACTATCCATTGGTTAATTTTAAGTGACCAAAAAGAACTGACGTATATTTTAAAGCTCCAAACTAATGCTTCCAATTGTTTTTTTACTTGTTTCTTCTACACATTCAAAACTTTTTTCACGAATATAGATTGACTAGATGCTGCAGATGGATAACGTGGTGTAGCTGATTCCAGGTGCTGAAGATGGAACAGGTGATGAAGATGGAACAGGTCATGAAGATGGAACAGGTACTGAAGATGGTTTTGGTGCTGGTGAATTATCACTTGTCATGCTTCCTGCTAATTAATTTTGAAAAGTTTTGAAAAGGTAACATTTCTTAAAGAAGAAATTAGTTTAACAACCTATCACAAACCTTTCTCAAACACAAAAAGCTCATCAGAAATACCTTTCTTACATTAATGTAATTTGTAAAATATGTTTTGGGCAGAAAGACATAATCACGTACTGTTCTTCAACCTATTAATTTTTCAACTATATAGGAGAGAATTACACCAGCCAATAAAACAACATTACTCTAGACATTCAAATTATGTGCCAATACTGAAAAAATTATACTACCGTCAACAGAGAATTTTTTAGATAGTCTACGCAATCCATGCTTCTGGAATTTACTGAAACCATCAGGATACACGTTACAGCTTATATAATCCAGAAGCTCTTGGTACTTAGTGGCATTCATTTCTATGGAAAATGAAGATAAACGGGAAAAATGTTAAAAGAAAAGCATTATAGATGTAAAGAACAAATTTTACATGCTCACATTCAAGTATAAAGACATAAATGACTATCAAGGTGTGTGAATATATAATTAGTAAAACAACTGTCACCCCATCTTCACAGCTCAATACACCCACAAAGTTTAAGCGAGGGATACAGAGTACGGTCCATATAAAGGGACGGGTAAGGCCTGCAAAATGGATGCAGTTTGAAAACATGGCAGTTTTAGAAAGGGCGCTCAGGCACTGCAGTGCCAAAGCTGACTTTTATATTTAGGGTTACTTGTATGGGTGGCACAATTACTGCTGCAGGCCCACTAGTAGCATTTACATGAGCAGCCCTAGTATATATAGTATACTTTACTATCAAGAGTAACATAAATACGACACAAAAATTCATGCACGCACAATTTATTAAAAAAAGGTCTAGGCGGGCCACGTGATGCAGAAGGAAAAATTCCGATCAATCATATACGATCAATAAGAATAGAGGCCTGGGAAGGCCACGTGAGGTAGCAATAAATATTAAAAGTCACGGGAGGATTAGGAGGGAGCAAATACCATGAAGCACAAAGCATGTGACGCACAACAATAAAGCAAAACAGACCTGGGAGGAGCACGTGACGCAGTAAAAAAATAATACTATTATGAACGCACAATTTATAACAATACAGGCTAAAGCACGTGACAGTTCAAAGATAACGACACAGAAATTCATGCATGCGCAATTTATTTAAAAAAGGCCTAGGAGGGCCCCGTGACGCAGAAGGAAATATTACGATCAACCATATACGATCAATAAGAATAGAGGCCTTGGAAGGCCACGTGAGGTAGCAATAAACATTAAAAGCCACGGGGGGATTCGGAGGGAGCAAATACGATGAAGCACAAAGCATGTGCCGCACAAAAATAAAGCAAAACAGAGCTGGGAGGTCCACGTGACGCAGTAAAAAAATAATACTATTATGAACGCACAATTTATAACAATACAGGCTAAAGCCCGTGACACAGTTCAAAAATACGACACAGAAATTCATGCATGCACAATTTATTTAAAAAAGGCCTATGAGGGCCCCGTGACGCAGAAGGAAATATTACTATCAATCATATAAGATCGATA
The DNA here is from genome assembly GCF_964261635.1 of Lissotriton helveticus. Classification (NCBI taxonomy): domain Eukaryota; kingdom Metazoa; phylum Chordata; class Amphibia; order Caudata; family Salamandridae; genus Lissotriton; species Lissotriton helveticus. Next base: position 509,131,418 of record NC_136057.1, read on the forward strand.
AGAATAGAGGCCTGGGAAGGCCATGTGAGGTAGCAATAAATATTAAAAGTCATGGGAGGATTAGGAGGGAGCAAATACGATGAAGCACAAAGCATGTGGCGCACAAAAATAAAGCAAAATAGAGCTGGGAGGGCCACGTGACGCAGTACAAAATAATACTATTATGAACGCACAATTTATAACAATACAGGCTAAAGCCCGTGGCACAGTTCAAAAATACGACACAGAAATTCATGCACGCACAATTTATTTAAAAAAGGCCTATGAGGGCCCCGTGACGCAGAAGGAAATATTACTATCAATCATATACGGTCGATAAGAATAGAGGCCTGGAAAGGCCATGTGAGGTAGCAATAAATATTAAAAGTCATGGGAGGATTAAGAGGGAGCAAATACGATGAAGCACAAAGCATGTGGCACACAAAAATAAAGCAAAACAGAGCTGGGAGGAGCACGTGACGCAGTAAAAAAATAATACTATTATGAACACACAATTTATAACAATATAGGCTAAAGCACGTGACAGTTTAAAAATACGACACAGAAATTCATGCACGCAATATTTATTTAAAAAAGGCCTAGGAGGGTCCCGTGACGCAGAAGGAAATATTACGATCAACCATATACGATCAATAAGAATAGAGGTCTGGGAATGCCACATGAGGTAGCAATAAATATTAAAAGTCACAGGAGGATTAGGAGGGAGCAAATACGATGAAGCACAAAGCATGTGCCGCACAAAAATAAAGCAAAACAGAGCTGGGAGGGCCAGGTGATGCAGTAAAAAAATAATACTATTATGAATGCACAATTTATAAAAATACAAGCTAAAGCACTTTGCACTTCAAAAATACGACACAGAAATTCATGCACGCACAATTTATTTAAAAAAGGCCTAGGAGGGCCCGTGACGCAAAAGGAAATATTATGATGAACCATATAAGATCAATAAGAATAGAGGCCTGGGAAGGCCACGTGAGGTAGCAATGAATATTAAAAGTCACGGTAGGATTAGGAGGGAGCAAATACCATGAAGCACAAAGCACGTGGCGCACAAAAATAAAGTAAAGCAGAGCTGGGAGGGCCACGTGACGTAGTAAAAAAATACTAATATGAACTCACAAATTGTAACAATACAGGCTAAAGCACGTGACACAGTTCAAAAATACGACACAGAAATTTATTGTGCACCGCGCAAGTGCAAGTGTGAGTGTGTGCACCAACAATTAACAACAGAGAGAGACGGGGCGGGGTTATCATGTGCGGCCCCAGAATCGGATCTCCAATGAGTGACCACTTCTAATCATTCTCGTAGCACACCCTGTGCTCTGATTTGCCACTGAGAGGGTGATCGCACCATACTTTGTACTGCTAATCATACTCAGCGTGTACCCGCCCATACGCTACAAATACGCTTTGACGTTACGTGTCACAGTACAGCTTCTGTGTGGCGTCATGTACAGCACCCTGTACGCGAAAGGCGCCAATGTTTCTAATTGTTTAAAAACATATATTTATGTATTTAATGTACATACTAAGGGAAGACATTATCTGGGATAATTATGAAAATAGTTTTTTAAAACTTTTAAAAAGCAATTACACAAATCGCGGAGGAACGTCATGCGTACTCGCATCGTAAGAGTACCGTAAGCCCACCATAAGTGTACACAAAGCCATGTGACTAAAAAAAAAGAAGAGATTTGATTGGTTCATAACACTTCCTATTCCAACTGTTGAAAGTTCCATCCCATTTTAATCATTCTACTTTGATTTTCTAAGAAGAAGCATCTCTTCTGAAAATCCTGTCATATAGAAGGAAGATCACCATAATAACAGCAATAGACTCATCTTCCAGCTATTCTTCAGAGGGAGATTTCATTCCTGAAGAACCTCCAAAGAAGAAGAAAGAAGCTCTAATTTGGAAGTTTTTCACTTTTCCTGAAGGGCCAAAAAAGGGTAATGCTCCAAAAGTAACCTGTAAAATTTGCCAAACAACTCTTTCATGGGGTGATCCATCTAGAAAATACTCATTTGGCACAGCAAATATGGTGCGACACGTGAAAAACTTGCACCCCAACAACTTTGCTCGAGCTGCAACACAGAGGTTGCAGGACAACTCACCTGCTACTGCACCAAGCACATCAACTGCTGCAGCAGCATTTTCAGCAAGCAGTCCACACCCACAAATTGATCCTGATTTTGTTGAAGTTAAAATTCTATGCATTTATTGCGATAAACTTTTGTGTTATGGGGAACAGTCTATCGACCTGATAAAACGCAGGAAGCAGGAGCATCGCTGTCCTCGACATTAGTTACTTTTTTTTCTTTCTTTTGTTCCTGTTGGACACTTTTTGCATTCCAGTTCCATTAGTTTGGTGTTTTTTTTAAATTGTTGAAAAAACACAAAAAAATAGAAAGCTAAAAACACAAAAAAACAGTTCTTTTTAGAACTATCTTCACTGGTCAAAGAACAAACTATATTTCTATGTTAGTGTATAACAGTTTCTCAGAATGAATGTGCAGTTCACAAATGAATGAATGAATACATTACTAGTGTATGGTGAATGTGAAGGTGCAGAACTATAAGGAACTGCTACAGCATAAATCTATAAGCTGTTTACCTATAGTATACTGTAGTACCTCCAAAGCACTTGAATGTAACATATGCACATAAATATGTTTCACGTCTATGCTTCAATTTGCACTGCTGGTGAAACTGCCCGGATGAATTTCTATTTCTTACGGGTGGATTTACAACCCCCCTGTGCCTCTTTTAACACAGCCGTTGCATCACTTTTGTGATGCACTCATGGTGCAAAAGATGTGCCATGGTGTGTAGTATTTACAATGTGACACATCTGGAAGGTGCATCACATTATAAAGCCCAGCGCCAGAAGGTGATATCACAGTACACAATAACTGGCATTTATCTGGGAATGTACCACTTATTGTACATCTGCTGATTAGTGTTTTAATGTAGTAAATGGATTCTTTTAGAACAGTGTATAGATAACACATAGTGCTGTATGGTCACTACAATACTGAAACAGAAGTGTGATAGTGTTTACTGGAAGTGTAAGGATACAGATTGGGGAATTGAAGATATAAAAGACAAGTTTCCCGGTGCATAGAATACTACATGCATAGTCTATAGGGGTTTTGTCAGGAACTACTGAACGGATTTACACCATTTAACAAAAAGCACAATCTGCGAACTGAACTCTACCTCTCTGCCAAATTTGGTGTAATTCCGATACCGTATGCGTACGGTACGGTTACCAAAAAAAAAGAAATGAAAAAGGAATTATATAGAATTCAATTTTAATATATTTGGGAAAAAATTAATAAAAAATATAATTTGCAATTTAGTTTTGTTATTATTTTACAATAAGAATATGAAATATAATTTAAAAATTAAAATAAAATAAATATTTATATTAAAAATGTAAGAAATTAGTATAAAAAGAAATGTAATAATTAATATATTTAAAAATTATCATTTACAAAACATTTGAAATTCACTGAAAAAACCATAGGTTTCACACATTTTATAGTTAGGAATTAGCATTTTAAAAACCTTGCAAATTCACAGAAAAAACCATAGGTTTCACACACGTTATAGTTAGGAATTAGCATTTAAAAAACCTTGCAAATTCATTGAAAACACCATCAGTGATGTCATTTGAGATGTCATCAGTGATGTCATGAGTGATGTCACTGACCATGTCATGAGTGATGTAATGTGTGATGTCATCAGCAGTGCATTGCGGGCGTGCGAGTTATAGTTAGCTGAACTAACTATAACGGGGGAATTTCAATGGTTTTGTATGAGTGAAATGTCCAGCTAACTATAACATGTGTGAAACCTATGTTTTTTTCAATGAATTTGCAAGGTTTTTTAAATGCTAATTCCTTACTATAACGTGTGTGAAACCTATGGTTTTTTCAGTGAATTTGCAAGGTTTTTAAAATGCTAATTCCTAACTATAACGTGTATGAAACCTATTGTTTTTTCAGTGTTATATATATATATATATATCTCTATATATAAAAACGAATGTCTGTCTGTCTGTCTGTTTGTCCTTTATGCATTACTACACCATTCATCCGATCGCCATGAAACTTTGGGAAGTTGTTGAGTACACTCCCATGAAGGTTTCTGGCATAAATATTTTTTAAATATCGGCCCCCCAGTGCCCTCATAATCTTTCGAATATTGATGTACGCACCAGACAGAAAAACAACTAATCGTGTATCCACAAGCACTCGAATAAATAAATAGAATTAAAACACCATTCATCCGATCGCCATGAAACTTTGATAAGTTGTTGAGTACACTCCAGCGAAGGTTTCTGGCATTAAAATGTTTTAAATATCAGCCCCCCAGGACCCTCATAATCTTTCGAATATTGATGTACGCACCAGACGGAAAAACTAAAAATTGTGTATTCACAAGCACTCGAATAAATAAATAGAATTAAAACCACACTTTGAAATGTTTTCCATATTAAAATGAATACGTTTCATTTAAAATGACACAATTTAAATTTAATGTTATCATAGCGAGTTTCCTTGAATTTCCTTTCTTCGGAGATCGCAGCATCGCGCGAGATATATATATATATATATATATATATATAGAGAGAGAGAGAGAGAGAGAGAGAGAGAGTAGTGGGAGAGAGTGTTTCTCAACAAATAACTGATCTTCCTCTCCACCTACCATGGATTTTCAGTTTATCCGCATAGAAGGAAGGAAGAGGCCACAGTCCTGATGTGACGTGTGATTGATAAGGAGGACCCACAGGGTAAATCATACTTTCTCCAAACGGTAGATCACCTTATGGTAGCTTAGCAGAGCACAGAGGGTATTCTTCAGGACTGAAGTTCTCCAATGTATCCACTTCAGGGTACCGCACAGTGGGCCAGACCACTGTTTGTGTTAGTATTTTGGTGACCACCAATTTAATCCTTTCCTTAAAGCACTATATGTTGGCATATTCTACAGATGTTTCTGGAATTCTCTTGTTCTTGGCCATTGTACATATGTCTAGTGTTTTGAACACACAAATTGTGTGCTTTGTATCTTACAGGAAGTGCCCTCCCGATAATATGTGATCAAGTGCCACAACTAGTATTCTGTCAGCTTCGGCGTGACTCTGTCATCAAAACTTTGTATGATAGCTCAGTGTCTCAATTCTATCTGTCCTATTGTTGTCAAACTTATTTCTGCAACCTAGTATTCCACCTCAGCTGTAGTTTTGAAATCACTTTCTTATTTTGTTTTCTAGTTGTGCTTTTATGACATCAGAATTGAAACTTAGCTTTGTTTCCCACTGATCCCATATTGTAAACATCATAATAAGAATATGCCATTTCTGGAATTGTATTCCCCTGTCCCATCCTAAAATACATTTATTTTCCTCATGTATAATGAGATAGTAGAGTGGTAGGGAAACAAGATAAGATGAAAGTTACATGATCTCATACGCAAGACGGAGAGTAATAAGGCAGTGGGTGTATAGGAGTAGAAGAGAATGTGCAATGACACGTGCCTATAACCTAGGACAATGTTTCTAATCTAAGACAGTCCCTTTCATCTGGGTGTTTGCTGGAAGCTGGGTTTTCCTGTTTAGGGAATACTTCAACATATATTCACGCATATTCAAGCAAGGTGGGGATATGACACATGGAATTATGCAGTGAGGATGCTGGTGTGTGTGGAGGGGAAGATTAGAAGGATATTAAGGAGCCACGGTATTAGTTTAAGGATTCGCTGTTATAGGGAGCCTTTAAATACTTTCTTGTCAAGGTTTTGCAGAATTTCAACAAATCCTAAAATGTTCAACCTATTTCTCGCCTCCACATAATTGATAACTGCACTGAGGTCTTTCACTTGTTTTTTCAGATCATCAGCATGTGCTGACCGCTTGTGCACATAATGCACTAATGCACTTGTCTAGTTCACCAATTCAATCTAAAACATGCCTTGTGTCCTTGAGCATAATAATTCTATTTTTACATGTTATTTTACTCGGGTGGTCCAGGTCTGTCACCTTTTCACTGATTAGAGTTCAACATTCTTGTTAACATATTAGGGTAAACAGACATAATATCGACTACAAAATGTCGAATGGACATAATATCGAGTACAAAATATAGGCTGGACAAAATATCGAATGGACAGAATATAGACATCAAAAATATCGTTTTGAAGGTAAGTAATGTAATATCGAATTATAAAATATAGATAGTCAAAATATCGAAGTACATAATATAGGTTAATAAAAATATCGAAAATGTAATAATATCGAATTTTTTATAGTGTATTTTATGTGTTAAAAGTGTTTATTTATGTTATAAAATAGTTTAATTAATTAATTTAAAGTTATTTAAATTTTGCGTAGTTTAATTCTGTAGCGGGTTGCGGGTTTATAGGGAATAGGGTGGGAAGTAATTTAATTATAATTAATTAAATATGTAAATTAATTTATTGGTATTTGTTTATAATTAATTGTTAATTAATTTTTATTTTGTAATTATTTAAATTTTAATTGCCAATTAATTATATTTAATTGATTAATTGATAATTATGTTAATTTATTTATTGGTATTTGTTCATAATTAATTGATCATTAATTTTTATTTTGTAATTAATTAAACTTTAATTGCCAATTAATTTTATTTAATTGAATAATTGATAATTATGTTAATTTAATTAATTTAATTTCTGTAGCGGGTTGTTGGTTTCTAGGGGAATAGGGTAGGAAGTAACTTAATTATAACTAATTACATATGTTAATTTTTATTTGGTATTTATTAGATTTTAATTGTTAAGTAACTTTTTAATTACTAATTATTTAATTGTTAATTTGTAATTTATTAGTATTAATAGATAACTAATTGTAATAATTAATTTAAAATAGTATTTGTAATTAATTAATTATTATATTAAATTGGTAATTACTTTTAAATAATTTTTTATAGATATTAATATATAATGTAAAAAAAAAAATATATGAAGTATCTACTTTCCCTACTGTTGTACTCACTGGAGTGGGAATAGTAATTTTTACCCCTATGCTATCCAACGCTTTCCCTACTGTTGCACTCTCTGGAGTGGGAATAGTAATTTTTACCCCTACGCTATCCAACCCTTTCCCTACTGTTGCACGCTCTGGAGTGGGAATAGTAAATTTTTACCCCTACGCTATCCAACGCTTTCCTTACTGTTGCACTCTCTGGAGTGGGAATAGTAATTTTTACCCCTACGCTATCCAATCCTTTCCCTACTTTTGCACTCTCTGGAGTGGGAATAGTCATTTTTACCCGTACGCTATCCAACCCTTTCCCTACTGTTGCACTCTCTGGAGTGGGAATAGTAATTTGTACCCCTACGCTATCCAACCCTTTCCCTACTGTTGCACTCTCTGGAGTGGGAATAGTAATTTTTACCCCTACGCTATCCAACCCTTTTCCTACTGTTGCACTCTCTGGAGTGGGAATAGTCATTTTTACCCCTACGCTATCCAATCCTTTCCCTACTGTTGCACTCTCTGGAGTGGGAATAGTCATTTTTACCCGTACGCTATCCAACCCTTTCCCTACTGTTGCACTCTCTGGAGTGGGAATAGTAATTTGTACCCCTACGCTATCCAACCCTTTCCCTACTGTTGCACTCTCTGGAGTGGGAATAGTAATTTTTACCCCTACGCTATCCAACCCTTTCCCTACTGTTGCACTCTCTGGAGTGGGAATAGTAATTTTTACCCCTACGCTATCCAACCCTTTCACCACTGTTGCACTCTCTGGAGTGGGAATAGTATTTTTTACCAATACGCTATCCAACCCTTTCCCTACTGTTGCACTCTCTGAAGTGGGAATAGTAATTTGTACCCCTACGCTATCCAACGCTTTCCCTACTGTTGCACTCTCTGGAGTGGCAATAGTAATTTGTACCCCTACGCTATCCAACGCTTTCCCTACTGTTGCACTCTCTGGAGTGGGAATAGTAATTTGTACCCCTACGCTATCCAACCCTTTCCCTACTGTTGCACTCCCCGGAGTGGGAATAGTAATTTGTACCCATACCCTATCCAACCCTTTCCCTACTGTTGCACTCTCTGGAGTGGGAATAGTAATTTTTACCCCTACGCTATCCAACGCTTTCCCTACTGTTGCACTCTCTGGAGTGGGAATAGTAATTTGTACCCCTACGCTATCCAACGCTTTACCTACTGTTGCACTCTCTGGAGTGGGAATAGTAATTTTTACCCCTACGCTATCCAATGTTTTCCTTACTGTTGCACTCTCTGGAGTGGGAATAGTAATTTTTACCCCTACGCTATCCAACGCTTTCCCTACTGTTGCACTCTCTGGAGTGGGAATAGTAATTTTTACCTCTACGCTATCCAACGCCTTTCCTACTGTTGCACTTTCTGGAGTGGGAATAGTAATTTTTACCCCTTCGCTATCCAACCCTTTCCCTACTGTTGCACTCTTTGGAGTGGGAATAGTAATTTTTACCCCTACGCTATCCAACGCTTTCCCTACTGTTGCACTCTCTGGAGTGGGAATAGTAATTTGTACACTTCCGCTATCGTACGGTAATAATATTGGATATTATTTAAATATATTATGTTACTATATATATATATATATGTTTTAACAAATATGATTGTAAAAACTTTTTTTTATAACTTTCATTAATTATTTAATTATTATAAGGTAATTTAAGTATTTTTAAGTATATTTTAGTAATTAATATTTAATATTAATTTAATTTAACATTGTTTTTAATAAAGTCGATATTTTTTTAAACTATATTTTTGTAAACGATATTTTCTACTCGATATTTTTGGACTTACCTGTTTGTAGATACAAAGTCGATATGCTGTCTGTCGATATTTTGTCGCCGATATTTTTGGTAGTCGATATTATGTCCCTGGATATTATGTCAGTGATCCCATAATAGCAAGTTGGATATTATTCAGTGTGGATGGGGGATCACTTTCAGATTTTTGCACATGGCTGATGGAGTCCTAAAAACATTTATTATTGAAATTAACAACCAATATGTCTCTCTTGTAGGCTCTTTTCAACCTTACTTCCTGTGAACTCTCCCGATTGTGTTTTTTTTCAAAACATAATTTTATTGGTGACATCCAATAAAAGACATGGGCCTTATATGCACCCATTGCAAATATATATGACAGCAAATATATGAATCAACATTTTCTGCAATAATAATGGATTGATTCCACAAGAGGTACATTACGAGAAGAATTAAGAATATAACAGAAAGGGAAAAAGAAAATGCCAACTGTGCCACATTGCGTTTCTTCGACAGATACGTGAATGCTAAAGAAAGAAACAGATTCTGCCATCCACAATCAGATAGGTTGCAGGCACTACATATTACCAGCAAACTAATATCATAATAGTGGTTCGTTAACATCTAAGGGGGGGGAGGCTCCAGATATAATGCCCTATAGTCCATCCACCTTTTCCAGATTTTATAATGTTTCCTGGGGCATCCCCTTGCCTCGAAGACCGGGAGTTCCAGGCCCAAACAGAAATCGAGACCCTTCTTCCACACCCCAAGTGACGTCTTTCCAGGCCCGGACAATATACCTCTTGGCCAATGTAAGGCCCAGGAAGAGAAGATGGCACTTGTATCTATTTCCACCCACATCTTCAGCGATCTTCCCGTATGTTTTTTAATGTTTTTAATGTTTTAATGTTTTAATGTTTTATTTTATGCAGCAATGCAAAGATACGGCTTAGCAATATTTCAGCCATTTCATTCATACACAGGACGCCTACGTTTCAATCTAAACTCGCTACACCCAATATATCTGCCCTGCCCCTTTCCCTTACGCCTTTTCATTACAATCAAGTTTCAGTTCAGTATCCTTGCATACTCCAGTAAAAGATACTTTCAAGTTGCAATGCCTAGGCATGGATCACTTATGTTTTATTGGCTCACTTAAATACAACAGCAACAGGAGCTTGTCCCCTCTTTAATAACCCACATCTTAAATCCAGTACTGCTTTAAACCTTTCTGTGTGATCAGTATGGCTTGATGTGCTATTTCCTTCCCCTCTTCCTGTGGTAACAGTATGAAAGAATGCCAGCAACGTTTATTTGCACTGTATGGATTTTCTAGGAATTAGCGAAATTGAACGAGTGAACACTGAAAATATTTCTTTAAAAAAGGTTGCCAGCTTCGCGAAGTATATCAGAAAAGGAGGGGCAGCTTTATTGGCTCTTAACTGCAAAAATAAACTTTTTACTTACAGTACTGAGTTAGAAAGGTCAGAGTTGCAGTATGAAGTACAATATGAAGACCCACATAAAAAAAGTTATGTCCAAGTGGCAGCGGCTGGGCTGGCATCTTCTCGCAGCTGTCCCCTGTTCCCTTCCAGGCTCACACCTTGATCAGGTGGCCAAAACTAATTTCTATACGGCAGCAATAGAACCGGCCAATAATAAACAAAAAGCGATTTTTAAGATAGTGAATGTTTTAAATAATCCAAAAATATTGTCGCAGGAAATTCCCCCTTCTCAGGTGCTTTGTAACTCCATAGCGGATTACTTTGAACAAAAAGTGCAGGTACTCACCAAAGATTTTTCCCTGACTAACGCTCAGATATCAGATGAAGGGAGCATGGCAGGTATAGACATGGTCTGTATGAAGACTTTTCGGCCTATTGGTCTGGAGGAAACCCGCCAGGCCATATTGTTGATTAAGTTGGGATCTCCATTTGATCCCTGCCCCCCTATTCTTTTACACGCCCTTGTGGACACAGTTAACCCCATTATTAATAATATTATAAACGCTTCATTGGGCACTGCAATGATTCCAACGGAGTGGAAACTTGCAGCGGTAAAACCTTTACAGAAAAAACAATTGGCAGATCCCACTACGTGGACTAATCTCCGGCCTATTTCGCTTCTCCCGGTTCTATGCAAGTTAACAGAAACATTCGTGAATAGACAACTCACAAATTTCCTGGAGGAAAACAATGCCTGGCACCCGAATCAATTGGGTTTTAGAGCTCAGCACTCCACTGAATCGGCTCTCCTGTTTACCACAGATACCATACGCGCTGCTAGAGATCAGGGAAAGAAGGCTGTTTTGGTATTACTAGATCTATCTGCAGCCTTCCATACGGTCTCACACGCCATCCTCATAGACCGTTTAGTAACATCTGGAATAGCAGGAGACGTATTGGAGTGGATTAAAAACTTTCTGAGTAATAGGCGCCAAGTGGTCACTCTTGGAGACTTCTGTTCAGAAGAAAAAGTCCTTATGTCAGGAGTTCCTCAGGGATCTAGCCTGAGTCCGACACTCTTTAAGTTTACACAGCCCCCCTAATTAGGCTGATATCGACCTTTAAGATTGATTCAATCTCTTATGCGGACGATACGCAGCCTATTCCAGTCCTGGATAAAGACACTAAGGACTGGGAAGAAAATTTTAAGAGCTGCTTTGAGTGGATGAGAAGGAACCACTTGAAGTGTAATGCGGGAAAAACGGAAATTTTGCCGTTGGGCCTACAAAATTACTTTGTCACCAAACAATGGTGGCCTGAAGACGCGGAGGTGCCTCCAAATACGATTAATGCAGTACGAAATCTAGGCATTGAGTTTGACGCCTCCCTGTCTTTTAAACAACAGGCCTTGGCAGTGGCAGATACTTGTTTTAATGTTATAAAGGGCTTAAGGAAATTTTTTGATTTGCTTCCACTATCAGCTAGAAAAATGGTAGCGGTCGCCCTTATTGCATCGAGACTTGACGACCGCAACAGCCTGTATGCTGGAACGAACAAGGCAGTCATACACAAGTTGCAGATGGTACAGCATGCAGCGGCCAGGCTTGTGCTGAAGTGGCCTAGGAAATCTTCGGCCTCAGCTGCATTGGACACTCTGCACTGGCTACCAATTCATAAACGGATACTGTTCAAAGTCCTAGTGATCACTTTTAGGGCTTTTCACTTACGAGGACCTAAGTACCTACAAAAGAGGTTCTTGCGCTACCAGCCATCACGCAACCTTAGATCCTCTAATGCAAATGTGTTGGCTATCCCTACCTTTAGACTTATCTCGAAGGGAGGGAAATCCTTGACAGTGCTAGGATCCAAGGCATGGAATAAACTTCCCTCATCTCCGTGCTATGGTCTTGGAATCAGAGTTTAGGAAAGCACTGAAGACTTGGATATTTAGCCTTCCTGATACGTGTTGTAAAGTTTTAATATGAGTACCCTGGCCTGACTAATGAAAGCAGTTTGACCAGATTTCCATCTCTTCTGGTCTTTCAGCGCCAAGATGCTTCCTGGAGTGATAGCCGCGCTATATAAAAACCTATTTACATTACATTACATTACATCAATGTGTGGGGTCAAGCTTACACCCCTTGAAACTGTCTCCAGTACTGCTTCCCCCTTCCTACATAGCCACAATCACCTTCACCACCATTGACTCCCCACGGCACCTCCCCCTGGGCCCTGCAGCTAGCGCCATCCTCTCACCTTACCATTGTGCCTTCAGCAGCCCCTAGTGAGAATGATGAAATAATGCACAAGACAACTTTTGTTATGGGAAAATATTGCTGCAGGTTCATTCCATACAAGAGTATTCAATATGTGGGTTACCTTACGGGCGATCCAAGGGCGGGCAGCTGTGCCAACCTATGCTGCCCCCGCCCACCTGGTGAGCCAGCACTGTGGGACACCCCCATTAGTGCTACCTTTGATGATCCTCTTCTGGATCATGTGACACGTTGGTCTCTTTTACTCCCGCCGTTTTCAGGGCGGAGCATAGCAGAGCAAACCCCTGGTTGGTCAGGCCCCCAACCGCCCGAAGGACTAACGGGGCGCCGTCGCGGTTTTCCAGGAACCTGCCCTGAGGCTCCTGGTCTTTGGCTCTGGCACACCTACTGTGCCACTCAGAGGTACCCTTACTGTACCAGTCTGCCGCAAAGGTACCCTTACTGTACCAGTCTGCTTCCAGATCGCCCTGTAACTCCGCCACAGCTCTGGTGGCAGCCTCCGTCACCGCCAGGGCCCCCCACCAAAACAGCATTTCTGAGCTGCAACCTGCCTTCTAGGGCCTTGTGCATGTCCAGTGGAAAGTGTCTATGCCCACCTGTGACAAATGCACCGCATGTTTGTCAACCTAACCTAGGTGTACGCCTGGATGGCAATGGCCCCATCTTTAGCAAAGTAGCCTTAGCCTTTAACATTCAGCCTGAATCAGCTTGTGTCTGATGAAACCCAGACACCTCTGGTCTGAACTTACGCCATGAACAGTTCCCTCTTACAAAGATGTTCAACGGCCTCCTCTGACTTAGCCCCGTGCGCACTCTGCGGGGAAAAATCTCAGCACACCAGAGATCATATTCACCCATGTAATTGCTGATCCCCCCTAAGTCCGCTTTCATGGCTCATAAGGATGATATCCTCCCCATGTCAATGAGGTTGTTGCCCCCTAGGTGTATCACTAAGAAACTGGGGGGGGGACCCCTCCCTTGGGCCAATCTCTGAGCAAGGGTGTACCCCTGCACTTGCCATGCATCCCTTATTCCTTATGGGAATTTCGCCTGCTCAGCTTCCCCTGTGGAGAAAGGGGGTCTAACCTTAACAACGGCTGTATTACCCTGCAGGCTAATGTGGCTCCAACCTCCTGCAACGTGTAGTTGCCGTCCATCTAGCACTGTATGTGCCAGACGCCCCTGTCCCCAATCTATGGGACAGGAGCCTACTGATAGGAGGCCGCTCCCGCAACCCGCCTGTCTACTTTGGCTGTCAGGGCGAGAGTTGTATGCTTAACTGAAGCAACTCGCAACCTGCCCATGGTGTGGAGGGCAAATATTTCTTAGCTATATTCTCACCTGTAGCCTGCTTACTAGGGCCTCCTGCCTGCTCCAGCGGAACGTTTCCATGCCCCCCATGACAAGGCACCCCAAGTTTTCCAACTTAACCTTAGGCATGCACCTGGGTGGCCCATGCCTGACGGAGCACAAAACCCCCTTAGACTGAGAACCTTTGAACTGAGATCTCCCAGCTAATGTAGGCTCCACTCTCTGTAACTTGTATTTGCAGTACTTCTAGCACTTTATGTGGCTTAACACCTGTGTCACCAAATTATGGGACAGCAGCCCATTTGTTAGGTGGCCTTTCCCACACCAACCTGTCCACCTCTGCTATCATGCGAGAAGCTCCTATGCTTCACTGAGGCTTGCCCATGGGGCAGAGTGCACATGTTTGCACAGTCCTCTTTGATTGCTACATCATGGCAAACTGGCATGTTAAACTACTGTTATGTAACCCTGAGCAAGTGTGTCCTCAAGCACCTCGCTTGTATCCTTTATTCCTTATGGTAATTTCACCTGTTTTTGTCCCCTCAGGTATTTCATTTACTTGCAAAACAACACAGCCCACCTTAATGTGCTACGTTGTAAGCAATTAGGTGCCTAACTTAGATCTCTTCCCTTTGAAAAGATACCAGTCGTAAGGCCAAAGATACCCATGGATTAACCTATTTACTGGTTCTTGCCACATGGCACCCTTCTGGTTGGTGATGTGAAACTTCCTCCCCAGTCTAACCTTGCCGACACCACCTGTGTCCCCTGAATCACCCTCCATCCTCCTGTGCAATCGTCATGCTGCTAAGGGGGGCAGTCACTTCAGCATCCCTCCTATCCTGCCTATTCAGTTTAATCTGTGGAGACTGCATCCAGCCTTCCCAGGCAGCTTTATTGCTGAAAATGTGAGCAGTTGCTGGTCTTGATGATGGAATCTCATGCTTGCGACTCACAACTACAGCTAATTTTAAATTAACATGATACTGAGTATCTGAATGAACTGTGCACAGGTAATAGAAACTCTCACATGTGCTGTTTTTGTGAACAACAAGGTGGATGACCAGGATGTGTTGGGGGACCTTCCCCTACCAGTCTTTGCTGTAGTTTGTGGTGTGGGCTGAAATGTTCCTATGGAGCCTCAAGCTAAAGGCTTGAAGACCATATGGCGCTATGCAGGGACCCAGAAATCCAGCAAATGGAGGACCCCTGTGCCTGAACTATGCCCTTTCGAGCTTTAGCATTGTCCGCCAACATAATACACCTTGTTCTGGTACAACCCCACGCGACCGCCCGCTGTAGCTCAGTGGACAGGTGAAATTGTATCCCAAGCCTTCTAATGTATTGTTCACATGGTGAAAATTGGGGCTACTTATTATACCACTGGTGGTGTGCTTTAACAGAGTTGACCCCCCAACGTAGGTTGTGATGGCCTCCTCACCACTGGACCAGTATGTGAGTACTATGGGGGACCTAAAGCTTTCCCCTATCTTAAGCAAGGAATGGCCACCCGCAGAGCTCAATCGCTCCCGAATAACATGGTCTTCCTGGCAAGGTTAGCAAAGCTAAATTATTACTTGATGTCCAGTGTGGATCCAGCCCAACACTTGAAGGCATGCTTGCTTCCTTGGTGTAGGTGATGCAGCCGGCATATACTATGCTAAGAGCACCTGCTCTGTGGACCCCTGGCTGCTTGCCTGGCCTTCCTTTACTCCCAGGGATAACTCAGGCAATGCTTCAATTCCAAAATTATGGGACTGTGCAGGAACTGTATTGAGTCTTCACCTGCACAAGGCACCCAGCAGTCAAGTTGGCCCTGACTAACCTTGTGCTCTGGTGCTAGATTTGGTAAAATGTTTCCCATTTTCTGTCAACTACTGTGCTGTTGGAATGCTAAATGTAAGGTGGGGATGCTAACCTACCCCAAACTCTGTGGCCACAACAGCCTGTGTAAGCTTTCGAAAGCATCCGAGAAGCTTGACAACCAATCAAACCGTCCCAAACACCCAGGGGCCATGCCGCCATTCTTTGGCCTGTAACTATGCACAGAAAATAGAAACCTTTTACACATTCAGTAAATGTGACATATTTGGACCTGTCTGGCTCTCCCAAACTTCTGCTAATGTGTACCTGGGAGCAGACAAGTCAGTGGGAACAGGGAGGGGGGACAAAATGACCAGCTACCTGCCCATTCTAGAATACTGGGAATGTCTGGTGTTCCTTACTACACCGTTGACCCCTGTGCTCTAAACCAGTGTTTCCCCAACCTCTCAAGTACAGCGCACTTGTAAGGTGACAACTCCCACACTCGCCAAGCTGCCATGGTGAAAGGGTGGGTGCTTCTAGATTAACTGAAGAAAACTGCCCATACTTAGCGGCATCGACCAGACATTTTGGAGCTAAACTACGGCAGCAATTGAATGGTGTCAATCTGGTTTGCAAATGTATGTCTATTGTGCATTAGACACAGAGTGCCCTGCTGTTTCGGCTGGGTGTAACCTGTTGCCTGCCCACCCTTCCGGCCTATGGAAATTGTGCAAAACTCTCGCTTCCTACACTGCGGAGTGAGCCCACAGCATTTCACAACATTCCTATAAAATGTAAATTTCTGACTAATTGTTAATATGTTCACGCCACAGTATCATGGCTCTGAACAACATGGTTATTATTGCCCAACTCAATGGTACTCGTATCATTGACCTCTGAAGGATGCAGTCCTAAGTCCCCGCAGTGCCCCAGGACCTCACAGATTCCACACGTTTGTGGGTCCTGCCGAGACCCTTCTGCCTCCGGTCCGTTACCCTGGTATGCGATACATCTCACTGAACGTACATGGCTGTTAATCTAGGCTGCCGTAAAGGACCACTCAGACCCGCAGAGTGACCCAAAACCTGCGATCTGCATTGTATAGTTATTTAGCAGGTGTGTCAATCCACTGTGATATCCTTCTTGAGTCGGTTTTCCATAAGTTTGTTTAGAGATAAGCAAGGAAGGCCGCCTGTGCAGCACTCCTACCAAATGAGTACCTGCACTGCTAGTGTAAACTTAATGTGCCAACTGCCCACCCACAGTGGCACACTAGGCACACCACAGAAGAGACTCCATGCAAGGTTATTTAAATTATCCTTCGTATCCTCTGTAAAAGAAAAAAACGTAGGGGCCGATTAGGATGGCAGACGGATGCATGACCGCTGGGCTGGAGGCAGCGGAAAATGCACCTCATCGTCCGCCAGCAGCGGGCCTTCCGTCCACCATATTAGGAAGGGGAACTGGGCACATTTACCGTCTGCCGCGTAAAAACGTGAACCGCCGGGGGAACACACCAGACACCACGGCGGACGAAGCCAATCCAGGCTCACCGCCGTGCGGAATGATGTCCCGGCCATCCGCAATATTATGATGTCGCAAACAAACTAGAACACCGCAGCGGAAACACCTCCATCTCATAGACAGCGGAAGCACCACAACGGAGAGGGAAAACATTGCCAAGAGACCCACCGCACGGACCCGACCGCCATGGACCCAGCCCTACATGTCTTCACGGCCGTGTTCCTATTTCACTACCAGCAAGTCATGCACCGTCGTTGACGCCGCCGCAGGTACGCAAGCATGCAATACACACATACAACGCCACAGCATGCATGAACACTGGTACCTGTCCACACCAGACACCCTGGTGGGGACAGGAACACACACAGGTGCACCCACACCAGTCCCACCTCAGCACAATCACCCCAGGCATCAGGCAAACGCCACCCACGCAACACCATAGCCAGCCCACGGACATCGCACCATAGCGGCGCACATGCCAGAACCCAAGTGTACAAGATAGCAGCCAGGCAGACAGGTAGGCATGGCCCGTCCACTCAGCCCACAGGGCCTCCACCCCACCACACACACAGAAGGCACACCACACACACAAGGAGACATGCAGGAGCATCAACAAGTCCCCCAGCCCCCCCTCCCAGGCAGCTGCACATAGGCCATCCCTCCTCCCCCCCCCCCCACCAGCTGGACATGCACAGAATGTTGAGGTGAACATGAACACAAGACACCCAACCACAGGGAAATGGCAAAACAATCACCCAAAGGCACCCCACATTGATGCCAAGTATACTCTGTACAATCACAAATACAACACACACACCTCACATGAACATCAACCACCACAAACACACTACCATACCAAACACAAGCCACCAATACCCACAGCCAGACACACATATCATAAGTCAGCTGCAATGGAGAACATGCACACAGATACTAAAAAGCTAAGGGGACACTCAAGAAAAGGCATAGGGCTAACACAAAGCATGTCTACAGCACATACAAGAGAAGCAACACAGCACAACACCCCAGTCTAGCAAACAACACCTGGATGGCAGTCAAGCAATGCAAATCACAGTGAACTGTGTGAAACAACAACTCTGGGTGACAAGAAGGCAAGCCTTGCAAAGGCACAAGAAGCATAGGAAGTGCACATTCAAATGCAGAATATCAGAAGGATGCACATTAGGCCAATGCAAGCCAAAATACACTCACAGCACTGAATGCATGACAAGTAGTGGGAGAAAATAAACAGATGCACAACCACACATGACAGGGACACAAAAAGTACCTCCACAACACTAAGCAGCACACAGAAAACATCACATCCTGGAAGGGGAGTAGTGCCACTGTAGACACGCAGATGACCAGCAATACACTTACACAAGCAAAACTCGGGAACACACCGGTGCCAACAACATCAACAGAGCCCAGTGCAGCAACAACAGTTGGACTGCATACAACCTACAAGCATTGCAAACCAGGACAAGAACCTGACATAAGAGCAAAGGGACAAAGGACCCACTGGCACATTGGCCCTGTGCACAGTCCTGCAACACAAACACAGTGGAATAGATTAACTGATGGTGAGGCACACACATTGGCAAGCTAAGGGGATAGGACACACAACACACAAGTGAACTGTAACTCAGAATCAAACAGGTCAACAGTGCATCACACACAAATACAAGGAGCAGCAACACACAAAGGGGATGATGCACATACCAAGAAACAGGATAGAATGAACACATATCACACATACCATACTGGAGAACAAACACACACAGGTGACATCAGTGAGAGACAACACACCCCCACCATGTCAATGGAATAGAATAGGGCTGCACACTGAACACACACTGTGAGCAGACACATATCCCATCAACAACACAGACTTGCCTGTCACACACCCTGCATACTCACAGTTGCCAGCAACAACAAGTAGGTGGACCACAGGACTGCAACGAAACCAGAACACACTGCACTATCAGAACACCCACATGTGCACCCAAGCACAAGACACACAATGCAAACAGACTGGCACACAGCACCTGGCTCATACACTGCGTAGCAGCCAAATATAGGAGCATACACACCACCACCACAAAGTCATCCCCTCACATCCCACCCTATCACAATTGCACACATACAACTTAGCACATGTGACTAGGAAGGCAGGCCATCACCAGAAGAGCATACATCCACATTGCTGTACACACATCAACAACCATCACACATACATGATGGACCCTGGACCGGCTGCCTGTCTATGATGGGGATAGAATCCCCACCTTGATAGCAACAACATCAGCTATTGACACATGTACAAATAGGGAGTGTATTCAAACTGTAGTTGGACTAAAAAATCCCTCTGAGTCCATCTGCCTCTGTCACAGAGACAAGACATTCTATTGCCTGTTACAGCTGAAAACAAATACAGACCATTGGTCATGTGAAAGTGGTAGACAGGGCATGCTGTAAATCACAAGATATCCACAATACACAACAAGCTGACCAAGTACACGACATGAGTAACTGCCTTTATTAAACAACGCAAAGATAGCACTCTGATGTACCCAGGAGCCATCCCAGTGGCCAGTACACATTGCAGAGCATGTCAATGAGAATCTGCACAACCAAGGGGCAAGAGGCACCACAGTTCCAACCAGGGCAATGAGAGAGTGCAGAGCATGTCCATGAGAAGCTGCACAACCAAGGGGCAAGAAGCAGCATAGTTCCAACCAGGGCAATGAGAGAGTGCAGATCATGTCCATGAGAAGCTGCACAGCCAAGGGGCAAGATGCAGCACAGTTCCCCCAGAGCCAGTGGGCAGAACAGAGCAGGTACATCTGAGGCAGCACAAGTCTGTGGCACATTGCATCATAACTCAAACAGGGCCGGTGGCCAGAAAAGAGCAGGTACATCTGAGGCAGCACAAGTGAGGGGCACATTGCATCATAACTCAAACAGGGCCAGTGGCCCGAACAGAGCAGGTACATCTGAGGCAGCACAAGTCAGTGGCACATTGCATCATAACTCAAACAGGGCCAGTGGCCAGAACAGAGTGGGTACATCTGAGACAGCACAAGTGAGGGGCACATTGCATCAAAACTCAAACAGGGCCAGTGGCCAGAACAGAGCAGGTACATCTGAGGCAGCACAGGGAAATGTGGTGCATATACACTGCCATGGACAACAACACAGCCAGGGTGCCTACAATGGACACTCCAGCCAACAATGTGAAAGAGATGTGTGTGAGGGGGACTTAAACTCACACCAGAAAATCAGGTGGACTGTGTACCTTCGGAGGTGCAGACACACTGGCAGCACCTGACATAGGAGACTGAACAACAGACACAGCGCTAGCATCTGATACATGAGAAATAGCTCCATACACAGTGACAGTCCCTGATACAGGAGAGTGACCAACAGACACCATGCAAGTATCTTCTACATGAGAGTGAACCACAGATACAGTCCTAGTATAGGAGACAGGAGAGTGAACAACAGACACAGTGCTAGTATCTAATACATGTGAGTGAACAACAGACACAGTGGCAGTACCGGATACAGGAGAGCAAACAACAGACACAGTGCATGCCCAGACAGCAGCTGCACAGAGTAAGTGGTGCACCCCATTGTTATGCCCCCTCATTTACATCACACTACACTTACCAGCACTCCAGGGGCACCGTATAGCCTCCCATACAGGTTGAGCACCCCATCCACAAGGACATCCAGCTCCTCAGTGGTAAAGGGACAGGACCAGATCTGCACAACCCTCGCCATCGCGGTGTCCAGGACACTGACACAGCAGCACCTGATTCTGTAGGGAGCAGGCAGCATCAGGAAGAGGTGATGGGTGCAGGCAGCAGTGGCTGGGAGCAGTGGAGATGTGGTGCTCACTCCCACACATATATAGGGCCCAGAGGTAATTGTCTCCGTGTGCCATATCCAGAGTGTGAGGCAGGATCGGAGAGGTCACTCTCCTCTTTTACAGCCTGTGGTGTGGACGCAGGGACAGAAGCTGAACTTTGGGCATGTGACAGCTGAACAGCTGCCGTCACTTTTGAGGACAAGGACTGGACAGTCCTGTGTATACCAGCCATATCCCCATGCCTTCCCTCCATGAAAGCTACCACCTGGCCCAACTTCCTGTCGTGGTCCTGGAATGCATTTAGCATGTTAGTCTGACCCACACACAGCTGGCGCAGCAGGTCAACTGCCTCAGCACTGAGGGCAGTTTGGCACACAGGGTCAGGTGCAGCGGTGCCTGGACCAAAGGATACTCTGCGTCTCCAACTCTGGCGAGCACGGGCAGTACTTGTTACAGTTTGCAGGAGGGTGGGCCCTGTACACTGTGTGCCGGTTGAGGGGGTCGATTTCCCACTCCCTGTGTCACCTAACAATGAAGACTCACCCCCGCTCAGATGACGAGGATGTTGGTGTCTCAACACATGAGTCCTCATGGACACTACTGCCATCCTCAACGATGCTGCTCACATCTGTCTCGGTCGTATCCTGTGTTACATCAGAGCACGATGCATTGTCATCAACTGCCTCTGTTGTCTGTCTGACACTGCCCTCGTCCAATGCTGAAAGAGAGAGAGATGTGGGTACACGTAAGTGCCAGAGTCCTAAACTTCATAGGCAAGCCAGATCAGGATGTGTCACTGCTAGGATGCGTGCCATCAGTGGGGTCATGGTACTGTGTGCCAACCTGCCAGCACGTGGAATCACCCCCAGTGTCATCTCCACCACGTTCCTGCTGAGTCAGGAGATGTGGTCCCACCGATTGTGGCAGTGTGTATGTCACCTGTCGCACACCCCCACGGCACGCACCTCGCGTACTATGGCCCTCCATATGCACTTACGCTGGTGAAGTTTGAGCTACGGATTTGGGAGGTAAGAGGAAGACATATCAGTGTACATTAGTCAGTCAACAAAGGCACACTGTACATGTGAATCACATGAAAATAGCAGGTGAACAGCAGGTGTGGCTGGCAGGTACATATGCCATGAGACTTAGAGAAAAGGCATGGGAAGCACGCACAAACTAGATAGCTGGGATGGGGAGTGAGACAGCACATGTACCAGCATACACATATCTTCTTGGTGCCCATGGGTGAATCAGATGTCATATCATTGTAGCAAATCAGCCTGTGAGTGAACCAGACAAACCCCACAATGTCCAGGTAGGGCTGGAGCAGACCCACATTGCCCTCAAATGCACACCACCGAACGACATGGACATGGCCCTGGTGAAAAGGGATCTGTGCCATGGCCCCAACATGGAGGGACATGGACATGCGATTCCCACACCACCCCCACGGATTGTCACATGCACACAACAGACCTGAGTCAGCCCACTAATTACTAGCCTTCATAGGGCATGTGCTCTGCGACACTGCGTGCCACACCCATCTCAAAGTGCGGACTGCGAATCATGAGGAACTGGGTACACATCACATCACCATGCACACAGCATGCCCAACTATGTCCCACACAGCCCCCCAGCATGCCCAGACAGCAGCTGCACAGAGTAAGTGGTGCACCCCATGCGCCCTCATTTACATCACACTACACTTACCAGCACTCCAGGGGCACCGTATAGCCTCCCATACTGGTTGAGCACCCCATCCACAAGGACATCCAGCTCCTCAGTGGTAAAGGGACAGGACCAGATCTGCACAACCCTCGCCATCGCGGTGTCCAGGACACTGACACAGCAGCACCTGATTCTGTAGGGAGCAGGCAGCATCAGGAAGAGGTGATGGGTGCAGGCAGCAGTGGCTGGGAGCAGTGGAGATGTGGTGCTCACTCCCACACATATATAGGGCCCAGAGGTAATTGTCTCCGTGTGCCATATCCAGAGTGTGAGGCAGGATCGGAGAGGTCACTCTCCTCTTTTACAGCCTGTGGTGTGGACGCAGGGACAGAAGCTGAACTTTGGGCATGTGACAGCTGAACAGCTGCCGTCACTTTTGAGGACAAGGACTGGACAGTCCTGTGTATACCAGCCATATCCCCATGCCTTCCCTCCATGAAAGCTACCACCTGGCCCAACTTCCTGTCGTGGTCCTGGAATGCATTTAGCATGTTAGTCTGACCCACACACAGCTGGCGCAGCAGGTCAACTGTCTCAGCACTGAGGGCAGTTTGGCACACAGGGTCAGGTGCAGCAGTGCCTGGACCAAAGGATACTCTGCGTCTCCAACTCTGGCGAGCACGGGCAGTACTTGTTGCAGTTTGCAGGAGGGTGGGCCCTGTACACTGTGTGCCGGTTGAGGGGGTCGATTTCCCACTCCCTGTGTCACCTAACAATGAAGACTCACCCCCGCTCAGATGACGAGGATGTTGGTGTCTCAACACATGAGTCCTCATGGACACTACTGCCATCCTCAGCGATGCTGCTCACATCTGTCTCGGTCGTATCCTGTGTTACATCAGAGCACGATGCATTGTCATCAACTGCCTCTGTTGTCTGTCTGACACTGCCCTCGTCCAATGCTGAAAGAGAGAGAGATGTGGGTACACATAAGTGCCAGAGTCCCAAACTTCATAGGCAAGCCAGATCAGGATGTGTCACTGCTAGGATGCGTGCCATCAGTGGGGTCATGGTACGGTGTGCCAACCTGCCAGCACGTGGAATCACCCCCAGTGTCATCTCCACCACGTTCCTGCTGAGTCATGAGATGTGGTCCCACCGATTGTGGCAGTGTGTATGTCGCCTGTCGCACACCCCCACGGCACGCACCTTGCGTACTATGGCCCTCCATATGCACTTACGCTGGTGAAGTTTGAGCTACGGATTTGGGAGGTAAGAGGAAGACATATCAGTGTACATTAGTCAGTCAACAAAGGCACACTGTACATGTGAATCACATGAAAATAGCAGGTGAACAGCAGGTGTGGCTGGCAGGTACATATGCCATGAGACTTAGAGAAAAGGCATGGGAAGCACGCACAAACTAGATAGCTGGGATGGGGAGTGAAACAGCACATGTACCAGCATACACATATCTTCTTGGTGCCCATGGGTGAATCAGATGTCATATCATTGTAGCAAATCAGCCTGTGAGTGAACCAGACAAACCCCACAATGTCCAGGTAAGGCTGGAGCAGACCCACATTGCCCTCAAATGCACACCACCGAACGACATGGACATGGCCCTGGTGAAAAGGGATCTGTGCCATGGCCCCAACATGGAGGGACATGGACATGCAATTCCCACACCACCCCCACGGATTGTCACATGCACACAACAGACCTGAGTCAGCCCACTAATTACTAGCCTTCATATGGCATGTGCTCTGCGACACTGCGTGCCACACCCATCTCAAAGTGCGGACTGCGAATCATGAGGAACTGGGTAAACATCACATCACCATGCACACAGCATGCCCAACTATGTCCCACACAGCCCCCCAGCATGCCCAGACAGCAGCTGCACAGAGTAAGTGGTGCACCCCATGCCCCCTCATTTACATCACACTACACTTACCAGCACTCCAGGGGCACCGTATAGCCTCCCATACTGGTTGAGCACCCCATCCACAAGGACATCCAGCTCCTCAGTGGTAAAGGGACAGGACCGGATCTGCACAACCCTCGCCATCGCGGTGTCCAGGACACTGACACAGCAGCACCTGATTCTGTAGGGAGCAGGCAGCATCAGGAAGAGGTGATGGGTGCAGGCAGCAGTGGCTGGGAGCAGTGGAGATGTGGTGCTCACTCCCACACATATATAGGGCCCAGAGGTAATATCAGTGGTACAGGGCAGGTGCAAGTGGTGTCCCAGGTCTGCCTTATTCAAAACTCTCCAATGACTGGCCTCGCGGTGGCAGTGCAAGCCTTCCATGATTTTCAAACTTGCATTTAGAAAACGCGATGGTGGTTCCCATTGGCTGTTGAATCAGGTGCCATGGTGGTGACACACCGGCGCGGTCATGCGCGCGCTAACGGGATGTTGCATCTTTCGAATGCATCCAATGTCCGGCACCGCGATGGAGGTTCACGCATACCGCGGGGGCGGGCCAGGCTTTCAGCAACATTTGTATCTACATTGTGAAATGGCAGCTGGTATGTTCCGCCATGCACATAGCGGTACCCACCGCCGTTCCCTGGCGGTGAGTGACCGCCCATGCCCATTCAGTCTAGGGGCCCGCCAGGCACATAGCGGTACACACCGCCGTTACCCGGTTGGTGAGTGACTCACCGACGGGGAAAGGCGGCGGGTACCGCTATCTGCATGGAGGGACATACCAACTGCCATTTCACAATGTAGATTCAAATGTTGCGGAAAGCGTGCCCCGCCCCCGCGGTATGCGTGAACCTCCATCGCGGTGCCGGACACTGGATGCATTAGAACGATGCACCCTAGCGGCAGCACACGCATGACCGCGCCGGTGTGTCCCTGCCATGGCACCCTATTCAACAGCCAATGTGAACCGCCATAGTGGAGGCTAAATGCAAGTTTTGAATTTGCGGCAGGCGTGCACTGCCAGCGCGAGGCCAATAACTGCATGGTCAGGCAAACATTCAGTGTTGGCAAGGGGATATGGGTGGCAGAGCAGGTACATGGTACCTGCCAACACATCATGCTGTGGCGAAGGGCGCTGTTCAAGGGTGTCCATTGGCCACCATGATCATGCAACAGGGCAGTGAAAACATTGCAAGTTTCCCACCTAGGCTATTGCTGAGTGCACATGCCAGGCCAGTGCCCATCAGTGACAATGTTGTGATGTGGTGGCTCACATGTGACATGGGTTGTTGGTTAACATTTAAACAGTTCAGTGTTCCCATGGACATGCAGATTGTGCTCCATGTGAGTATGTGCTCCATGTGAGTCTGTGCTTGGTCTGTGCAACGACATGTGATGATGTGATGGATGCACTTTGATTTTGTTGCTGTGTGATGTATGCTTGATGGATTGCCCTCTCATGTGTCCATGCCCAGCCTATGCAAGCCTAGTCAGAGGTGCCTGACCTCATGGACTGTATATTTTTTGTATTGGCATGGTGCAGCACCTAGATTGGGGCCTGTGGGGATGCAGTTCCACACATGAGGTGTATGTTGCACAATCAGGGCTGTCTGTGCTACATGTGGAAACGTGCCTTTGTGCATACACATGGCTGTGAGGTCATTGTGGGGATGTCAATGTGCGGCAAGCTCACAGGTGTGCCATTGTTGTGTGCCAGGGCCAACCCACATGTAGTCTGTGTAGTCCTTGTTGTTGCTGTGTCTGTCATGATCACAAATGTTGTACAGCTGTGCTGTGTTTATAATTGACATGTGCTCCCATCCTAGGAGGGCTCCGAATGTGCACCATCCATACACTGTGCTGGAGGACATGGTGCAGCCACGCAGGGCATATCCCGGTGCAATAACACCAACGGCCAAGGTAATGGCGGCACTTCACTTCTTCGCTAATGGCACATTCCAGTACACGGTTAGTACAGCAGGGGGGATGTCCCAACCCATGTTTAGTGTGACTATCACTCCACTGGTGAGAGATAATATAAGGTAAATTTTTGGGATTAATTAACCCTATATTATCTCTCACCATGGGATGATGTCACTATACTATCTAGTGATTTCAATCGGTCTTGGTTAATGTCTGGTTTCTTGAACTACACAGGCAACTTGATGGCTTTTACTTTGTGGAGTGATAGTCAGACTATTATCTATTGACCGCATATGGTCTTTCTACCATTAGTGTAAGTTAATTACAATGGACTATGTAAATGTGGGATACTTGTAAAGCGCACTGTTACTCTACCCGAGTGTCCTGGCGCTGTAGACCGCTGGGGAACCCGTCCTGGTTTTCCCTGTGAGATGGTCCCTTTCTGGGTATCTCCAGGGTGAAACCAGGCATCCCCGGCGTCTGTGGGGGGCCGTTGTAGAGATGAGGCAAGCTTAATGCCCAGAGTTACCGAGTGTGTTCCCTGGTTAGAGTAGGCACTGAGGCGAGAATTATCGAGTCCGTTGACCCTGGTCCAAGACCCTGCCGCGTTGGGAATTGAACCCTGGTCCCGGGCCGTTCTCTGCTTACAGGTCTGCCACCTCTAACCAGTGAGCCACACCTCTTCACCTCTCCAGTACATATCCCACAACGCTGAACTTTCAGCAGTTTCGAGTGGCACTACTTAAGGCTCGTATGGTATCCTTCCGCGGTTTCCATGCATTCACGATGTTTGTTTCAGCATCACGGTGCTCCAGTTAGCAGTCGGTAAGAAAAGTCTCGTTTAGTCATTAATATTGCCGTCCACATCATGACAGTCTGTTTTTATCCTGGCCTTTCTTTAACGTTATAGGAATTATGCAAGCTGACAGACCATAGTAGCAGATCTGAGCATTCCGAACGAATATCAAGGTGAGCCGAACGATATTGATGTTTTTCAGTTAAACATGCGTTAGAATATAACTTAGACGTTACGTCTTCTTGCTGTTTATTTGAGTGCTAAGAGAATAACTGTTGGTATCAGCGGCAAGCTATTTGTGGCTGTAGAGAACGTTAGAGCAACTAATAACACTGCTGTTGTAGCGATAACAGAGAGTTTATATTTAGGCATCCCTTTGATGTTTCAGAGATTACGCTCGCCACCGCCCGAACGCAAATTATATATACTGAGGACAATTCACCGTTCTCATGTAACATTAAGGTACGCAGCATGTATTTCATGTATCATTGCGATATACCAGTTACCTTAAGTATAAACTTTTCATTTATTTTAGTGGAGTCCTCTTTTCCCGTCAGTACCTGTAATTGGTGTCCATCTTTCCTCTTATCACGAAGCCTTGTTATGCCAGGTAAGACATGTCAAACCGTGTTAGTTGCACACATGATAGACGCATACAGTATCCTTTTTTCTCTTGATCCTGATAATTATCAGCAATGTTTGTATCATGTACCGTGTATGAAGCATTGATACAATAGGTATGCAAATATATTAAAAGTGTCTCTTATTATACACTAGGGGCCAGATGTAGGTAATTCTATTTTACCGACTCATAAATACCGAATTTTACCGATTCGGTATTTATGAATCGGTAAAATAGAAGGTGGGAGATGTAGGTAAAATCGGTATTTGAAATACCGATTCTGTAAAAATTGGTATTTACCGATTCTGTAATTACAGAATTGGTTTTTCCCATTGATTCCTATGGGCTTTGAAGCCCATAGGAATCAATGGGAAATACCGATTCTGTAATTACAGAATCGGTAAATACCGAATCCTGCAAGGGTGCAGGGGGTGTCACTTTGACACCCTCTAGCACCCCAAATACAGGCATGTGTGCCATGTGGCACACAGACATGCCGTAAGGGCACGTCTGTCTGTCACATGGCAAAGGTGTGCATGCACACATGTGCATGCACACCTGGATTCGGTATTTTAGCACCCAATTGGATTGGGTGGTAAAATACCGAATCTGTAAGGCCTGTGGGACTCAGACGAGTCCCACCTACAGCTGGCAGTTACAGAATCGGTAAAAATACAGATTCTGTATTTTACCAATTCGGTAAATTTACCGATTCGGTAAATTTACTGAATCGGTAATATTGGCCCCCTATATCACAAATACCCATTTACCGGTCGGTAAATGGCCTCCTACATCTGGCCCTAGATGTTTTCTATCACTTTAGTGCCAAAAATTTCTCCATTTAGACATGAGTGCTAGTAATAGAGGGTAGCTTTTTGATTATCTGGGGAGGTGGTAAACCAAACGTGTATATAAGTGAGGACATGCTCCAGAGGGACAACAAGAGTTGTCTAGCATTGTGACCGCCAAATATCTAAAGAGTATAATACTATTATTCCAGGACACTGTTTAGGACTTGTTTTATTACCATTCATGATGAACATGTATGTCACATTAGTGGAACTGTGCTTTACACATGAGGCAGTGCACATCTAAGACATTTACATTTATGTCCTCATATTCCAATAGTCATCTGATCAAAATGATACCACCTACACAAGAGTGTACTATTTGCATGAGAAGCGGTTCTATTATCCACTAGATGGTGCAGGGATTTATGAATTCTTATTCCCCCATTGTTTATCTACTATGAAAAGTATTTCTCGGGACATTATAGTTATTGATGTATTTATGTTTCCATAGGTACTCGCCCCTGAGGAAGGGAACAGGGTTTCCCGAAATGCATTGGGCGACGCTTCTTCGCAAGTTTTGCTATCATTGAAATATGTTATGTATTACATTGTATGGATAGGAATGTGATTTTGTGAAGCATTTCGTTATAAAATTTACTGTAGGAAGATACAGTTATATCTATATATTGATTGAATTCAAATATTGTGGCAAATACTGATGTATAAACTATAATTTATTGTGAAAATTTGATTTCAAGTAAATAAAGTTGCAAACATCAAGACTAGTTAAGAGACTATGTAGTATTTATCTTAGTTGAATTGGATTTAATGTAGTGAGGAAAGGTTTTCTCCAGGCACAGTGCAATCTGCAGGTAGGCCCTGCTTACTTCAACTTCTAGAGATTTCCAGGCTCTGCACATGACTCCCACATCCTGCGGAGCAGCATCGTGCCCCAACTGATGGCGAATCTGCATCCGGAACGTGCCTGGCTTGTTGGTGAGTAGGAAGTGTCAACCACTGTGTTGTATGTATGCCCTGCTGACCCCCACCACAGTGGTAATGTTGGATGTGCCTGTCCACCTCTCCCATAGGTGACTCTGCGTATCCGAACCACCCATGGTTGTTGAGCCCAATATGGAATCCCACTACCCTAGGCGAACATCGATCTAATGTGGTACATGGCAAGACACGTCCGGTGGTGGAGCGCACATTCGGGCTGCTGAAGTCAAGGTTCCGCTGCCTGGACAAGACCGGAGGGGCCCTGCCTTACCCGCAAAGATCTGCAAAATCATGGTCGCCTGCTGCATGCTCCACAACCTGGCCCTGCGCAAGGGGATCCCCCTGATCCTGGACCCTGCAGACCAACAAGTGGCTCTGCATGCTATCCCGCCCGTGTCCAGTGATGATGATAGTGGAGAGGAGGAAGATGTGGACCAGAGAAGTCAGCTCATTGAACGCTACTTCCCTTGAAGGTGGGTGTCAACGTACGGTGTTGACATGGTATGCGAGAGGGGTGGTTGGTGATGATGTCTGGATGTGAGATGTGAGTGCTGCTTGTAGTTGGCTCCGTGCTGAATGCCAATGTGTGTGGGACATGGTAGTCATGCACGGCTCAAGAATGGGTATGTTGTGACTGGTGCAAATTGTGGAGTGGGTAGATAGCACGGCCGTGAAGTGCGGTGTGGTGTGATGGCTGTGATACGGTCTCCTGAAATGTGTATGTTGTTCTCTTGTTCTCCCTAGGTCGCTTCATATTCACCATGAGTACAGACAGGCATTGCTCCTTGGACATGGTAACGTTTACATCATTGTGCACCCTGTGATAAAAACATGGAGTACACACGGACATGAGTGTTTCAAGGGTGTTTATTTACAATGGTGGCAGTGTTGGGGGAGTGCATATTTACAAGATGGGGGGTGGGGATCAGCAAGTTGAAAGGCATGACGGATGAGAACATCGTGTAGAACCCACATTGTTGTGGGAACCCGGTACAACAGATATATGCCATGGCCTGGCGGTGTGGGGGAGGATAGTCAGCAGAGTGAATCACAGGCTCAGGGTATGGTGAAGCCAGCGCTGGCTCCTCGTCTGGCGGCTGGCTGGTGCTTTGCCACTGGTTTCACCTGGCTGTTTCCTCGGACGTCCCCTCTGTATTTTGGCCGGAGGGGGGCTGCTGTGGGGGCAGCTTGCTCGGGGGACACATCCCTCTCTGTGGCCTCAGGAGATGTTTGTGGAATGACATCCTGCAGGCCACTGGGGGGAGGGGGAGGTGGTATGGGGCCTGCAGGCTGGTCCCTCCGAGCTGCTGCTTGCTGCCCCATGAGGTCTACCAGTTGTGCCATCCTGTTGTCGATGGACCTCAACAGCTGCCGGTGCTCCAGTGCGTCTTGGCGTGCCTGTGCCTGTGCACGCTCATATGCCTCCAGGACCCTGCTGATACCATCCAGGGCCTCAGCACCACGATTGGGTGGGTCTTGCTGTCCACCTACCCTTGCACCTGCCCTCCTGTCTGGGACCTGCTGCCTCCCCTGGGTCCTATCCTGGAAACTCTCCCTGCTCTCCTGGGATGTGGAGAGGGTTTCATTGTCCAATGAGTCTGGGAGAGTGGCACAGGGAAGACTTGTTGCAGTGGTGGTGGTGGTGGTAGCGGCAGTACAGGTCCCGACGGCAGGGGCCACTGTTGGTATGGTGGTCAAGGTGGTGGTGACAGCAATGTCCTGGGACCATGAAGGCACTGGCGACACTGGTGTACCGGCTTCGTCTACAGCATCCGAGGCGTCAAGGTCATCTGCACCGGAGAGCCACACCTCTTCACCTCTCCAGTACATATCCCACAACGCTGAACTTTCAGCAGTTTCGAGTGGCACTACTTAAGGCTCGTATGGTATCCTTCCGCGGTTTCCATGCATTCACGATGTTTGTTTCAGCATCACGGTGCTCCAGTTAGCAGTCGGTAAGAAAAGTCTCGTTTAGTCATTAATATTGCCGTCCACATCATGACAGTCTGTTTTTATCCTGGCCTTTCTTTAACGTTATAGGAATTATGCAAGCTGACAGACCATAGTAGCAGATCTGAGCATTCCGAACGAATATCAAGGTGAGCCGAACGATATTGATGTTTTTCAGTTAAACATGCGTTAGAATATAACTTAGACGTTACGTCTTCTTGCTGTTTATTTGAGTGCTAAGAGAATAACTGTTATAGTGAACAAAACGGTTCTTAGCTTATTTCGAAATCAACACACAAATGCTGTATAGAAACACAATGGAAAACTATACGTGTTATAAAATTTCCAAACCCAGCCGGGAAAGGATTTTATTTTATAAAGAAGCAATGTTCAATTCAGTAATACATTCGTAATCGCAAGACACAAGCCTGTGTCGTACATGAAAAGAAGGAAACAGAAAGATAGCATAAGGGTGAAAGGGGTGTCTATCAGGCAAAGAGCGAGAGCAAAGACAGGGTACTGTTTTTAGGTAAAAGATCAATCACAGTATCGCCTGGAGTAGAACATAAACAATCTTATTGCTCAATGTTATAAATATGAAACCACTCATGGGTGTCGACGTTTCGATCCCTATTGCTCGAAAAGATACATGGGATCATCATCAGGACATTTTATAATGAACAAAACATGCCTGATTGTAAAAGAAGCCAAGAAGAGAAATGACTAGGCGGTTTCTTCGGGGGTCCGGACGCAATAGGTGAGGCAGGATACTTACACCGTATCGGTCGTTTCTAAACGCGAGGGTGGCGCTCAAGACGGCGAATCAGCCGGAGTTTATTTTGAACAAAATAAATTAAAATTTATGTGTAGGTATCATGGACCGTACACATGGGATCCCAACAATGGGGATTTGGGCGTCAGTCCCGATGAGGACTCGTCTTCCCGTGGCTCCTCGGTCGATGCCGAATGCCTTTTTTTTTTTTTTTTTTTTTTGTTATAAAATTTCCAAACCCAGCCGGGAAAGGATTTTATTTTATAAAGAAGCAATGTTCAATTCAGTAATACATTCGTAATCGCAAGACACAAGCCTGTGTCGTACATGAAAAGAAGGAAACAGAAAGATAGCATAAGGGTGAAAGGGGTGTCTATCAGGCAAAGAGCGAGAGCAAAGACAGGGTACTGTTTTTAGGTAAAAGATCAATCACAGTATCGCCTGGAGTGGAACATAAACAATCTTATTGCTCAATGTTATAAATATGAAACCACTCATGGGTGTCGACGTTTCGATCCCTATTGCTCGAAAAGATACATGGGATCATCATCAGGACATTTTATAATGAACAAAACATGCCTGATTGTAAAAGAAGCCTGTTCAGGAGAGACGAAGAGAAAAGATATATTTTTAAAAAAACTCAAGAGTAGTTTGCAGACACATGTCACATATGTATCGAAATCGCAGTGTGTGACCAAGTGCATGGTGAATGTGACTTCTTCAAAAATAAAGTTACAGCATTTTCAAGTTCCTCGGAATCGCAGTGGCGTGCGTGAAATGACGTGATTGTGTACCATTTAGGCAATGGGCTACTTGGTATGGGGATTGTGACTGGGAAGTGTCAATGATGGGACAATGGCGTGGAGTGAGGTCAAGGGTGGCCTTAACTTCGAGTGTGGTGGGCCGTGTGATAACCTCGGAGCCAGCCTGCTAGTGACAATTTTAAAATGGAATGCCCACGATTTTAAAAAAAGGTAGTAGCGCAGATCATGATTACATAAATAATGAGGCTAACCGCCGATAACGTACCAAGAAGAGAAATGACTAGGCGGTTTCTTCGGGGGTCCGGACGCAATAGGTGAGGCAGGATACTTACACCATATCGGTCGTTTCTAAACGCGAGGGTGGCGCTGAAACCAGAAAGGCGCATTTAGTAAACGAAAAGCGCATTTAATAACGGGCTGCGGGGGAGGCTCTGTGACTAGGAGCAGCGACGGTAAAGCTTACCTCAAGACGGCGAATCAGCCGGAGTTTATTTTGAACAAAATAAATTAAAATTTATGTGTAGGTATCATGGACCGTACACATGGGATCCCAACAATGGGGATTTGGGCGCTGCAAGGTAAAGAGTAAGGAGTGCATCAGTAGCGGCCAACGGGCGGGTCATAGCACAGCAATTCAGGCGCTCAACTATTACTTACTCAGTCCCGATGAGGACTCGTCTTCCCGTGGCTCCTCGGTCGATGCCGAATGCAAGTCAGTGGACTGCAGGAGCACGCCGAGATCATAGCACGCCGCGCAGGTCACATGACCTTCAACACGGGTGCCAAGCCTTAAGGGTGGTGCTGTCTAATGTGGGGGCCATTTTGTAATGGCTAAATAAGGGGCAGGGGTGCCAGTGAAAACAAAGTGATGGTGCCAAGGTGAAAGGTGAAATTTAGAAACGGTGACTAAGTAATAAATAAAACATTACCACACAACCAGTCAGTAATTCACTTCCAGGAGATCATATTTATATTTACAGTTCGCCATGGTGTCATGGAGTATCCATTGTGCAGCGTTAAACCGAGGGGTTTAGGTCATTACTGTGTTATCTCATGAATTCTTTGTTCATTGTTCAATCAGAGTAGCGTAGTCCAGTCCTCACTTCGATTGAGCCCAGTCCGAATAGTATTGAATTGAATGATGGATTTCAATTCTTCACGGTTCAGCAACTGCTGTAGGTTGCCGCCCCTCTGTGGTAGTTTGACAGATTTCAGGACTGTCCATTGGAGGTCATCCGCTGTATGCTTCATACTGGCATAGTGTTCAACAAGGGGTGCATTTGGAGTGCCGCACCTAATGCGGCTTCGATGCTGACTTATTCTGGTCCTTATTTTTTGGGTTGTTTGGCCCACATACATTCGCGGGCACGGACAAAGAATCGCATAAATCAAATTGTGACTATTACAATTTGTGAAGTCTTTCAAATCAACTGTGATGTTATTGTGACTAAATGTGCATCCCTCAAGTGTCAGATTACAAACAATACAATTCCCACATTTCACATGACCCCTAATTGGTGGCAGGCCCCAGCTAGACTCAATTGTACCTGTCGGGGATTGTGCAGGCAAGGCTGCTCGTACCAAATGATCTTTTATATTTCTGCTTTTCTTGAAGGCAAATAGGGGTTTATCAAAGGCCAGTTGCCCTGCATTCAAGGTTGGCCAGTGACGTAGAATTGTTTTACGAATTTTATCAGAGATTGGGGAAAAGGTTGTGACACAGGCAATCCTGCCTGTACTAGGCCTGGTTTTTGGCTGGAGAAGGACCTCTCTGGGGCAATACCATGCACGTTTGGAGGCATTACGCACTAACCTGCTTGGATACCCTCTTGCTTTGAGTTTTGAGCACAGGATCGCTGCCTCTTTAAAGTAATCAGTTTTAGCAGAGCAATTCCTTCTAATCCGAAGGAACTGTGAGTACGGAAGTGAGTCTTTCAGGGCTTTAGGGTGATTACTATTGTACCTGAGTAATGTGTTCCGCTCAGTCGGTTTCCTATAAAGTCGAGTGAGTAGCTCACCTGCCTCATGATAAATCAAAAGATCCAGGAATGGTATCTCTGTTTTATGGCTTGAGAGAGTAAACTGCAAACTGTCACAATTGTTGTTTAGCCAGTGCAAAAACGAGTTAAGGCCTTCTCCCTCTGAGTTCCAAATCAGAAAAATATCGTCTATGTACCGACGCCAAATACCAATGCTGGTTCTGAATGGATTTGTGTCGGCTAGGATTGAGCTTGTCTCAAGCGCATCCATGTAAAGAATGGCCAGATGGGGAGCAAAAATCGCTCCCATCGAGCATCCCTTAATCTGTTGGTAGAATGTCCCGTCAAAAATAAAGAAGTTTCTGGTAAGACAGAGTTCTAGCAATTGCAAGACAAACAACGTAGGTACCCTGTGTGGTCTGGGTCTGGAATCTAGTATTCGTTCTATGACAAGTAGAGCCGCTCCCTGCGGGATATTAGTGTAGAGCGACTCTACGTCTAGCGTGCAAAGTGTTTGGTTGTTGGGGTCATAGGGAAGATGTTCCACGAGATTAATCATTTCCATGCTGTCACGGACGTAACAGCATGTTTCAGGCACAAAGTCTTTAATAAAAAAGTCCACGTAGGACCCTAATGGTTCCAAAATAGAGCCACAGGCCGATACTATCGGTCGGCCCGGTGGTTTCACACTGTTTTTATGAACCTTAGGGAGTGTGTAGATGACTGGGAGTCTGGGACACTTGACATTCAGGAAATTGAATTCCTTCTTGCTAAGAAACCCCTCGTCCCTGCCAGCCACTGTGATTTGTTTTATCAGGCCTTGAATTTCAGCCGTTGGGTTCCGGCCTAGTCTCAAGTAATGTTCCCTATTATTCAATTGTCGAATAATCTCGTTTTTATAGGCATCAATATTTTGCAGGACAATGCCTCCGCCCTTATCAGCGCTCTTAATGATTAGGTCCGTATTGCCTTTGAGTGAGTCTATTGCCTCCTTCTCGTTCTTCGAAATGTTGTAGGGAATGTATATCTTCCTACTTCCCAAGAGCTCGAGCTCTTTGAGAATGAGTTTCTCAAACGTGATGATCTCAGGTGGAATCATACTCGCCGTGGGAAGGAAAGTAGAGGGGGGGGCAAACGGGGTGTTACGGTTTGCCTCAGGAGTGGGGTGCAATTGGAAGAATGCTTTCAGCCGTACCAGTCTAAAAAAGCGTAGTAACTCCGTTTGCAACTCCATGAAGTTAGGGCGAACAGTAGGGACAAAGGAGAGTCCTTTTTTCAGAACTTCCAATTCTGAGTGCTGCAGAACATGGCTAGATAAATTAAAAATAGGCAATGTTTCAGTCACATTCTCTGTTGTGGGTATCACCACTGATAAAAATTGTTGCGTGTCCTCCGCTCCCCAGGGGCGTTGAACCATGTTCTGGGTTTCTTGGCCCTCCCTCGCTGAGGGGTTCCTGGTTGGCCTCTGGCTAAAAAATTGCCTTGTGCACCACCACGACCTCTACCTCGGTTGCTCCCTCCCTCTCCTGGATCTGAGTTATCAGATGAGTCTTCTGAGGTGTCTGAGAACCCAACTATGTTCTGTCTCTTATTGAAGCGGCCCCAAGGTCTATTCTGAGGATTGAAATGTGGCCTGTTGGTGTAAAACTCTTTATTCAAATATGGATAATTGGTCTCAGCGCTGTAATTTCTGATATCTTTTTTAACCTTATTAGCTTTTTTGTTCTGTTCAATACGACAGTAATCAGCTATTGTTTTTTCCACCTGTTCCAGCAATTTCTTACATTCAGCTGTGGGGTCAGAGTCATTAATTTCTTTAAGTAAATCTGCAATCTCAACCTCAAGAGTTTTCAGCGTTTCTGTCGCAATGTCAATGCCAAGGGCCAACCACTGTCTTGAGCATGTGGTCCCAATGTGGCTGAAGTTGGTAATGTATTTGGGGTTATCCGTAAAGATCCCAGGGATATTACGCACTTGTAAACCAAGTGGGATTACTCCGGATTTGAGGTAATCAGTTAGCATTAATATCATCAGTTTTAATCTAACTTGCTTTTTTTGCAGTTTCTCTAACTGCTCTGGAAGACTGGATGTTGCAGATGTCGGAGCATCGGGAGTCTCTGACAAGAGTGACGGTAACGTGCATAGGTGCTTGATGTGGTCTATTGAATACAAAGGGGCATGGTCTGACATCTCCTAAGGCTAGAACAAGAAAGGTAAATTCAAAAGTATACAAGTGTGCGTACAGGGACACTAGGAAGGTCGACCTCGGTGCCGAGGTAAATCGAGTTTAGAGAAAACCCTGCAATCCTGGTGATTGCGCTATAGCTTTTTAAGTAACAAGGGAGACCCAACAGATAGCTAAGTACCATGGGTATAACAACGTTATAGTGAACAAAACGGTTCTTAGCTTATTTCGAAATCAACACACAAATGCTGTATAGAAACACAATGGAAAACTATACGTGTTATAAAATTTCCAAACCCAGCCGGGAAAGGATTTTATTTTATAAAGAAGCAATGTTCAATTCAGTAATACATTCGTAATCGCAAGACACAAGCCTGTGTCGTACATGAAAAGAAGGAAACAGAAAGATAGCATAAGGGTGAAAGGGGTGTCTATCAGGCAAAGAGCGAGAGCAAAGACAGGGTACTGTTTTTAGGTAAAAGATCAATCACAGTATCGCCTGGAGTGGAACATAAACAATCTTATTGCTCAATGTTATAAATATGAAACCACTCATGGGTGTCGACGTTTCGATCCCTATTGCTCGAAAAGATACATGGGATCATCATCAGGACATTTTATAATGAACAAAACATGCCTGATTGTAAAAGAAGCCAAGAAGAGAAATGACTAGGCGGTTTCTTCGGGGGTCCGGACGCAATAGGTGAGGCAGGATACTTACACCGTATCGGTCGTTTCTAAACGCGAGGGTGGCGCTCAAGACGGCGAATCAGCCGGAGTTTATTTTGAACAAAATAAATTAAAATTTATGTGTAGGTATCATGGACCGTACACATGGGATCCCAACAATGGGGATTTGGGCGTCAGTCCCGATGAGGACTCGTCTTCCCGTGGCTCCTCGGTCGATGCCGAATGCATTTACCTTGCATTCGGCATTCGGCATCGACCGAGGAGCCACGGGAAGACGAGTCCTCATCGGGACTGACGCCCAAATCCCCATTGTTGGGATCCCATGTGTACGGTCCATGATACCTACACATAAATTTTAATTTATTTTGTTCAAAATAAACTCCGGCTGATTCGCCGTCTTGAGCGCCACCCTCGCGTTTAGAAACGACCGATACGGTGTAAGTATCCTGCCTCACCTATTGCGTCCGGACCCCCGAAGAAACCGCCTAGTCATTTCTCTTCTTGGCTTCTTTTACAATCAGGCATGTTTTGTTCATTATAAAATGTCCTGATGATGATCCCATGTATCTTTTCGAGCAATAGGGATCGAAACGTCGACACCCATGAGTGGTTTCATATTTATAACATTGAGCAATAAGATTGTTTATGTTCCACTCCAGGCGATACTGTGATTGATCTTTTACCTAAAAACAGTACCCTGTCTTTGCTCTCGCTCTTTGCCTGATAGACACCCCTTTCACCCTTATGCTATCTTTCTGTTTCCTTCTTTTCATGTACGACACAGGCTTGTGTCTTGCGATTACGAATGTATTACTGAATTGAACATTGCTTCTTTATAAAATAAAATCCTTTCCCGGCTGGGTTTGGAAATTTTATAACACGTATAGTTTTCCATTGTGTTTCTATACAGCATTTGTGTGTTGATTTCGAAATAAGCTAAGAACCGTTTTGTTCACTATAACGTTGTTATACCCATGGTACTTAGCTATCTGTTGGGTCTCCCTTGTTACTTAAAAAGAGAATAACTGTTGGTATCAGCGGCAAGCTATTTGTGGCTGTAGAGAACGTTAGAGCAACTAATAACACTGCTGTTGTAGCGATAACAGAGAGTTTATATTTAGGCATCCCTTTGATGTTTCAGAGATTACGCTCGCCACCGCCCGAACGCAAATTATATATACTGAGGACAATTCACCGTTCTCATGTAACATTAAGGTACGCAGCATGTATTTCATGTATCATTGCGATATACCAGTTACCTTAAGTATAAACTTTTCATTTATTTTAGTGGAGTCCTCTTTTCCCGTCAGTACCTGTAATTGGTGTCCATCTTTCCTCTTATCACGAAGCCTTGTTATGCCAGGTAAGACATGTCAAACCGTGTTAGTTGCACACATGATAGACGCATACAGTATCCTTTTTTCTCTTGATCCTGATAATTATCAGCAATGTTTGTATCATGTACCGTGTATGAAGCATTGATACAATAGGTATGCAAATATATTAAAAGTGTCTCTTATTATACACTAGGGGCCAGATGTAGGTAATTCTATTTTACCGACTCATAAATACCGAATTTTACCGATTCGGTATTTATGAATCGGTAAAATAGAAGGTGGGAGATGTAGGTAAAATCGGTATTTGAAATACCGATTCTGTAAAAATTGGTATTTACCGATTCTGTAATTACAGAATTGGTATTTCCCATTGATTCCTATGGGCTTTGAAGCCCATAGGAATCAATGGGAAATACCGATTCTGTAATTACAGAATCGGTAAATACCGAATCCTGCAAGGGTGCAGGGGGTGTCACTTTGACACCCTCTAGCACCCCAAATACAGGCATGTGTGCCATGTGGCACACAGACATGCCGTAAGGGCACGTCTGTCTGTCACATGGCAAAGGTGTGCATGCACACATGTGCATGCACACCTGGATTCGGTATTTTAGCACCCAATTGGATTGGGTGGTAAAATACCGAATCTGTAAGGCCTGTGGGACTCAGACGAGTCCCACCTACATCTGGCAGTTACAGAATCGGTAAAAATACAGATTCTGTATTTTACCAATTCGGTAAATTTACCGATTCGGTAAATTTACTGAATCGGTAATATTGGCCCCCTATATCACAAATACCCATTTACCGGTCGGTAAATGGCCTCCTACATCTGGCCCTAGATGTTTTCTATCACTTTAGTGCCAAAAATTTCTCCATTTAGACATGAGTGCTAGTAATAGAGGGTAGCTTTTTGATTATCTGGGGAGGTGGTAAACCAAACGTGTATATAAGTGAGGACATGCTCCAGAGGGACAACAAGAGTTGTCTAGCATTGTGACCGCCAAATATCTAAAGAGTATAATACTATTATTCCAGGACACTGTTTAGGACTTGTTTTATTACCATTCATGATGAACATGTATGTCACATTAGTGGAACTGTGCTTTACACATGAGGCAGTGCACATCTAAGACATTTACATTTATGTCCTCATATTCCAATAGTCATCTGATCAAAATGATACCACCTACACAAGAGTGTACTATTTGCATGAGAAGCGGTTCTATTATCCACTAGATGGTGCAGGGATTTATGAATTCTTATTCCCCCATTGTTTATCTACTATGAAAAGTATTTCTCGGGACATTATAGTTATTGATGTATTTATGTTTCCATAGGTACTCGCCCCTGAGGAAGGGAACAGGGTTTCCCGAAATGCATTGGGCGACGCTTCTTCGCAAGTTTTGCTATCATTGAAATATGTTATGTATTACATTGTATGGATAGGAATGTGATTTTGTGAAGCATTTCGTTATAAAATTTACTGTAGGAAGATACAGTTATATCTATATATTGATTGAATTCAAATATTGTGGCAAATACTGATGTATAAACTATAATTTATTGTGAAAATTTGATTTCAAGTAAATAAAGTTGCAAACATCAAGACTAGTTAAGAGACTATGTAGTATTTATCTTAGTTGAATTGGATTTAATGTAGTGAGGAAAGGTTTTCTCCAGGCACAGTGCAATCTGCAGGTAGGCCCTGCTTACTTCCACTTCTAGAGATTTCCAGGCTCTGCACATGACTCCCACATCCTGCGGAGCAGCATCGTGCCCCAACTGATGGCGAATCTGCATCCGGAACGTGCCTGGCTTGTTGGTGAGTAGGAAGTGTCAACCACTGTGTTGTATGTATGCCCTGCTGACCCCCACCACAGTGGTAATGTTGGATGTGCCTGTCCACCTCTCCCATAGGTGACTCTGCGTATCCGAACCACCCATGGTTGTTGAGCCCAATATGGAATCCCACTACCCTAGGCGAACATCGATCTAATGTGGTACATGGCAAGACACGTCCGGTGGTGGAGCGCACATTCGGGCTGCTGAAGTCAAGGTTCCGCTGCCTGGACAAGACCGGAGGGGCCCTGCCTTACCCGCAAAGATCTGCAAAATCATGGTCGCCTGCTGCATGCTCCACAACCTGGCCCTGCGCAAGGGGATCCCCCTGATCCTGGACCCTGCAGACCAACAAGTGGCTCTGCATGCTATCCCGCCCGTGTCCAGTGATGATGATAGTGGAGAGGAGGAAGATGTGGACCAGAGAAGTCAGCTCATTGAACGCTACTTCCCTTGAAGGTGGGTGTCAACGTACGGTGTTGACATGGTATGCGAGAGGGGTGGTTGGTGATGATGTCTGGATGTGAGATGTGAGTGCTGCTTGTAGTTGGCTCCGTGCTGAATGCCAATGTGTGTGGGACATGGTAGTCATGCACGGCTCAAGAATGGGTATGTTGTGACTGGTGCAAATTGTGGAGTGGGTAGATAGCACGGCCGTGAAGTGCGGTGTGGTGTGATGGCTGTGATACGGTCTCCTGAAATGTGTATGTTGTTCTCTTGTTCTCCCTAGGTCGCTTCATATTCACCATGAGTACAGACAGGCATTGCTCCTTGGACATGGTAACGTTTACATCATTGTGCACCCTGTGATAAAAACATGGAGTACACACGGACATGAGTGTTTCAAGGGTGTTTATTTACAATGGTGGCAGTGTTGGGGGAGTGCATATTTACAAGATGGGGGGTGGGGATCAGCAAGTTGAAAGGCATGACGGATGAGAACATCGTGTAGAACCCACATTGTTGTGGGAACCCGGTACAACAGATATATGCCATGGCCTGGCGGTGTGGGGGAGGATAGTCAGCAGAGTGAATCACAGGCTCAGGGTATGGTGAAGCCAGCGCTGGCTCCTCGTCTGGCGGCTGGCTGGTGCTTTGCCACTGGTTTCACCTGGCTGTTTCCTCGGACGTCCCCTCTGTATTTTGGCCGGAGGGGGGCTGCTGTGGGGGCAGCTTGCTCGGGGGACACATCCCTCTCTGTGGCCTCAGGAGATGTTTGTGGAATGACATCCTGCAGGCCACTGGGGGGAGGGGGAGGTGGTATGGGGCCTGCAGGCTGGTCCCTCCGAGCCGCTGCTTGCTGCCCCATGAGGTCTACCAGTTGTGCCATCCTGTTGTCGATGGACCTCCACAGCTGCCGGTGCTCCAGTGCGTCTTGGCGTGCCTGTGCCTGTGCACGCTCA
The DNA here is from genome assembly GCF_964261635.1 of Lissotriton helveticus. Classification (NCBI taxonomy): domain Eukaryota; kingdom Metazoa; phylum Chordata; class Amphibia; order Caudata; family Salamandridae; genus Lissotriton; species Lissotriton helveticus. The sequence goes on from NC_136057.1 coordinate 509,174,144, forward strand.
TATGCCTCCAGGACCCTGCTGATACCATCCAGGGCCTCAGCACCACGATTGGGTGGGTCTTGCTGTCCACCTACCCTTGCACCTGCCCTCCTGTCTGGGACCTGCTGCCTCCCCTGGGTCCTAGCCTGGAAACTCTCCCTGCTCTCCTGGGATGTGGAGAGGGTTTCATTGTCCAATGAGTCTGGGAGAGTGGCACAGGGAAGACTTGTTGCAGTGGTGGTGGTGGTGGTAGCGGCAGTACAGGTCCCGACGGCAGGGGCCACTGTTGGTATGGTGGTCAAGGTGGTGGTGACAGCAATGTCCTGGGACCATGAAGGCACTGGCGACACTGGTGTACCGGCTTCGTCTACAGCATCCGAGGCGTCAAGGTCATCTGCACCGGAGAGTCCATGGTCTGAGGGGGTGCCTGGTGTTGCAGGTTGCTGACATTTCCTGCCAGTTCACGATCACCTGTTGTACAAAGGATAGGGAGTCATTGATGTGAACTGCACAGGTTGGTTGTTGTGACGATTGGGATGTCATGTCATGAAGCACAAGATTGATGAACTCATCACATTGCTGTGGTACACAGTACTGGGCATCATGAGGGGGTAGGGTGGCATACGCCACTTGGCTAGGTGTCATACTGTGGTGCTTTACTATGGGACACCTAGGTATTGTTTGATTACGTGGTCATGTCCTCATTGTTGATGTGGCAATACAACGTGAACATGGCCATGTGTATAAACGGTTCGGAATACCCTGGCTTACTATTGTACATGGGGGAGTCGTTGTCATCTGATGCATGTCTGGCTTATTTCATGTTGTAGGCCTCCATAGAGTTATGTGCCATGCTTCAATGGCGCATACTGGAGCCTGGTATCCATGCACACATGTCCATTGATGGTGGCTGTATGTCCTGTCAGACATGGTGCACTGACCTTCTACTACATGTGTTCTGTGTGCTGCCACTATTTCCCAGATGGCATTTCCATGGATGTATGACATTACAACACATGCTTTTACATCGCATGCCTTTACAACGCGGTTTTACATCGCAAACCTTTACAACGCATAGCGCTTTGGGGTGCTGGATAGTGAAAACTTTAATTTACTATTCCAACTCCAGTCCCCGTGGACACTAGGGAAGGTGTTGGATAGTAAATTAAACTTATTCCCTATCCTAGAGCGCCCCCCAGCGCAATGCGTTGTAATGGTTTGCGTTGTAAAAGTTGCGTCGTAAAGGCATTGCGTGGTAAAAGTTGCGTTGTAAAGGATGTTTCCCCATTTCCATGTACTCGGGTGTGTGCAGAGGTAACATGGCTAGTGGATGTGTCCCACATTCAAATAGTGGTGGCTCCTTATGTGGTCCAATGGTTCTTGGTTGTACACAGAAATTTGCAGTCTGCAGGGACTGTGCACTTACCTGTTTAAGGGTTGTTTTCTGGTTTTGATCCTGACACTTCTAGGATGGTGTGTAGTACTTTCTACAGTGTTGCAGGTCAAGGGGACTCCACATGCATGGTGTGGGGCCTAGGTGGAATATCTTAGCAGTTGTGCAAGGCAGTACTTGGCATTGTGATTGTGGTCATTAGGTTGTACTTACCAGCCTCCAATCCCTCAGCTATTCCTTCCAGGCTCTCTGGGTGCAGTATTGCAAGCACCTTCTCCTCCCATTCATTGTAGGGTATTGGCTGAATGGGAGTGCCAGCGCCAGTACGCTCAGCCCGCTTGCGGTTCTTGGCTCTGATTGACTTCACCTTTGCTTTTGATGTGGGTTATTGGGGGAGGGGTGTGTTCATGGTAGGTTTGGGTCCTGATTTGCTGGATTGCATGGTACCTTGCTCCCGCAATTTTTTTTGCGGTCTGGCCGCCGCGGTGTATTAGCTTTGGCTCTTCCGCTGATACTTACATTTGTCGATGTTATTTTCCGCTACGGTCGTGGAGGGTGATTATTTACGTTGCCCTGGTGGTGTTATCCTAATCGTGCGGCCGGTCACTCCACTGCACTGTCAGCAGTTGGGCCTGTTACCGCGGCCACTCTGTCCGCGGCGGTTGGATTTTCTATGGTTCCGTCCGCGGTCGGCAATCTTTGGAGACATCCGTCTGCCGCGGTCGGGTTTTCTATGGTTCCGTCCGCGGTCGGCGGTCTTTGGAGACATCCGTCCGCCGCGGTCCGTTTTTGCTGGGGGGGGGGGGTTCCTAATAGCACCGCCGTTTTCCCCACGGTGCGGTCGGACGGTCATTTCTTCCTCTCAGGCAGAGAGTACAATTCAAGTCTCTCTGCCTGGTCTTTGAAGCCCTTCATGGGCTTGGACCCCCAAAAATGCAATCAAAATTTGCTTGGTATTCTCCCACTAGACTGCTTCGCTCCTCATCGGCTAGATTGGTGAGAGTACCTAGATTCAGAAAAGTTAGATCAGGGGGCAGATCTTTTGGGGTGGCTGCCGCTAAGCTGTGGAACAGCCTCCCTTGGGAGGTTAGGCAAATTAGGGAACTTCTCCCTTTTTTGAAGACCTGGTTGTTTCCTAAGCCATAGTCTCCTGTGCTCGCTTTAACTTATCTCTTGCCTCTCGTGTAGCCACCAGCGCCAGGATGCCTGTAAGGTGACAGTGCGCTTTACAAGCTGATTAAATAAATAAATAAATAAAAATTCCCGCAAAACTGGCGGTCCGGACACTTTCCGTCCGCCATCCTAATCGGCCCCTTAGTTCCAACTGCCAATATTACCTGTGCTACTAAGCCTCGTCATGTCTGCACAGGAATTACATAAACCACTAGATCAATCGGGCCACTGTCCCACAGATCAGTTAGCACGGCCCAGTAGTTCGTTTGTCCTTGTATGAAGAACTTTAAGCTGGTATCTTTGCTTGGCATAGCGCGCCGCCTGGTTATACGTTTTCTGCCATTATGTCCATCCATTTATTCATCTTGTAACATCGGGCTATAGCCAGCCAGGTTAAACCAACAATTATGGCTACCTTGTAAGGGTATTACTGATGCCTCCGTTCTGAACTGATCAGACTGCTACCTTCGTGGGCAATTTACAAATATGCCAGACTTATCTTTTCATATACCCTACCCCCAGAGCATGGGGCCTAATTTGTACATAAACGGTGGGAAATGCAACGCAATACAATTTTGGGAAGAAGCGTAACAGGCATAGTTCCTTGTATGCTAAAATAAGCATTTGAAAAGACAAACACCCCAGTCAAACAGGTCTTTTTCCAACAATGAGCCTACCTCTGTCCCACTGTGATGTATGCCATGTGCACATTACTGTCTGTTCAAGTTCGGGCTGAATTAATAAGGATATAGTTGAAATAACTTTGTATTCCACTGCTTAGTCAAATGTGCCCCCGTGGTACCGCAATGTAAGCAGGATGGGCAACTAGTCCCAAAACTGATTCACTGGCTATGCAGACATTGCCACAGATTTTGGGCAGAATTATATCTTCACCACTATGCGTGGGGGAGGGGGTGATTAACAAATGTATTTCATTATTTAAGTTATATGTGCAATGCTTCCACTGATTTTGCTAGTCTGGCAACATGCTGCTGAAAGACAGCTCAAAACGTTCTTCTCAAAATCATGAGCTACACCGTCCAACTTGAGGAATTTTCATTCCTGCCTGTATAGGGCATTCGTCTCGAGCGAGCGTAGCCTCTACAATGTGATTCATGTGAGAAGGGGGGTGCCCCTCCGATCATGGCAATGCATCTATTGTGCCTGCACCAGGGACAGAGCAGGGCGATTGTGCAACAAGAAACCTTTTACTTACAGTACTTAGTTAGAAAGGTCAGAGTTGCAGTATGAAGTACAATATGAAGACCCACATAAAACAAGTTATTATGTCCAAGCGGCAGCGTCTGGGCTGGCATCTTCTCGCAGCTGTCCCCTGTTCCCTTCCAGGCTCACACCTTGATCAATGTGTGGGGTCAGGCTAACACCCCCTGAAACTGTCTCCAGTACTGCTTCCCCCTCCCTACCTGGCCACATTCACCTTCACCGCCATTGACCCCCCATGGCACCTCCCCCTGGGCCCTGGAGCTAGAGCCATCCTCTCATCTTACCTTTGTGCCTTCTGCCGCCTTCGACACGGTCTGCCACCGCACACTACGAGCACGCCTTCATGCCACAGGGATCCGAGACAAGGCTCTGGATTGGACCACCTCCTTCCTCTCCGGCAGAACCCAGAGCGTCCACCTCCCCCATTCCGTTCCAAAGCCTCCGAGATCACCTGCGGCCTACCCCAGGGATCCTCCCTAAGCCCAACGCTGTTCAACATTTACATGGCCCCGCTCGCACTCGTAGCCGGACAGCATGACCTCAACATAATCTCCTACGCGGACGACACTCAGCTGATCCTCTCCCTCACCAAGGACCCCATCTCAGCCAAAGACAACCTCCACAAAGGAATGAAGACCGTCACCGACTGGATGAAGACCAGCCGCCTGAAGCCGAACTCGGACAAGACGGAGGTCCTCATCCTCGGCTCCAACTCTTCAGCCTGGGGTGACTCCTGGTGGCCGATGGCTCTGGGGGCAGCACTGACACCCACCGACCAGGCACGCAACCTGGGAATCATCCTCGACTCAACGCTCTCAATGACCAAGCAAGACAACGCCGTCTCCTCCTCCTGCTTCAACACCCTCTGCATGCTCTGCAAGATCTACAGATGGATCCCGACAGATACAAGAAAGCAGACTACGGAAACGCCTCTACGCGGGAGCCCCGACCAAGCTCATCAGACGACAACAATTCATCCAAAACGCCTCGGCACGACTGATCCTCGATGTACCACGCCACGGCCACATCACCCCCACCTGAGTAACCAGCACTGGCTCCGTCGTCAACAAGAGGATATCCTTCAAGCTCCTCACCCACGCACACAAGGCACTCCACAAGACTGGCCCAGCCTACCTCAACAGACGGCTCTCCTTCTACATCCCCAACCGCCAGCTACGCTCCGCCGACCTCTCACTCGCCACGCATTCGAAGAACAGCCACCAGTGGGAGATCCTTCTCCCACCTCGCTGCCAAGACATGGAACACCCTCCCACTGAGCATACGACAGACCCAAGACCTGCTGACCTTCAGGAGGATACTCAAGACCTGGCTGTTCGATCAGTAGCGGCCCCCTACCCCAGCGCCTTGAGACCCTCGCGGGTATGTAGTGCGCTTTACAAATGATTGATTGATTGATTGATTGATTGAGCAGCCCCTAGTGAGCAAAAGGCTTTCCTTTCCATACAATGTCCCAATTAAAGGACATCCAGTGACTGAAGCCCATGCCTTGGCCAAAGCCGCTAGTGGGTTTAACTTAATCTTTTCTAAATCAGTCAAAGTCAGTAAATCTTCACCTGATTTCACCAAGGGTGAGTTTGGAACTTTGGGTGCAAAGTTAAACAAGCATTGGTTAAAGCCAATAGGTCTGGCCTTGGGAAGCATATAAAGTTTTTGTTATAGCATATGCAATAAACTTTAAACGTAATGAAAAGTAAAACTGCCCCAATCTAAACATTTAGCCTACCAGTGCTGGCACTGAGGTTCACTACTTTTTAGGAGAATGTGCACATGTGCAAGAACAAAATGTTGACATTCACGGTAAAGAGAGCCAATTGCTGTAGTGGGCTTGCACATTGCCTTGCCACATGCTATATACTGTGGTGGCTGAAATCTAAAGGGGAACGACATTTGACCAGACTAGTAGATGAAGAGGGTTGACCAATAGTCCCTCTATGTACATATGCATGTATGCATTTGTACTGTGAACATTTTGGACAAAATGAGGCCGTCGAAACAGCTAAAGCTGACTCTAGGACAGGCTTAAAAATCACCAACCATAAAAGTTCTTACTATGGTATATAAGATTTATTTATTTTTCTTTTGAGGGGCATGTGAGATTTGACACTTTTTCAGTTCACAATCTCATCCAATTATTGACAAATAATCCAATTTCTGTTGCTTATAATATTTTATGCTTTCTCTATGGTGCCTCTCCTATGTCATTTGTACATACAATACACAGTAATACAGTGAAAACACTACAAATGGACACCACACCAGTTAAAAAAACAACTAATCTTTAGCTTAACAAAACAAGATCAAAACATAAAAATATAACATACACACCTCAAAATATCACGTTTGAAAGGTTTAAGCAGGTCAGTCCATAGAACTCTATGGATGCATTGATTTAGTACAAAGTACCTTTGATGCGTCAAAACCCAAGACAAAAAGCAGCTGCAAAGAAGGGGAGTGTCAGAAAACACAGCGATGCGTTGATTATTGAGTCCCAGGCAAATGGAGGCGTTAGTTCTGCTGCATGTAGAAGAACTGTTGCACCAATTCTTTACTACGAGGAGAAGTGATGCATCAAATTCCAAAAGTGGCTCCTTACTATGGGTGATGCGCTGGAAACTTGCCGCACAGTTGCGATGCGTGGAAAATCCGGATGTGCTGAGGATGATGCGGTGGTGATGGCGAAACAAGCGCTGAGTTGATTCTTCTAACCGCGAACAGGTGATGCGTTGATTCTTTTAGCCTCACAGAGTTGAGCGGGGTCCCGGACGTTGGAGACATGGTGCTCTGGACTCGGGCTGCGCCGATTCTTCCAGCCATGAACAGGCGCTGCGCCAATTTTTCAGCTGCAACGACGTTTTTTAAACTGCACAATGAACAAACATGCGCTGAATGGCAATGCATGGATTTCCAGCTCTCGAAGATGTAAGCCTACTTCCAAGGGCCCAGAACTGTAGTTGGTACGTCTTGGCAGGTCAGAACTCCCAGCAGAGGGTTCAGGGGAGCTGCAAATGAGGTCTTTGATGGCCGTGAGACTTCCAACAGAAGGCCAGCACACATAAGTCCTTGGAGAACTTGGAAAGTAGGATTCATAAAGCAAAGTCCAGTTCTTTCACTGCTCACATACGGAAGCAGCAACTGCAGGCCAACCCAGCAAAGCAACACAGCAATGTGTCAGTGCTCCTCCTGACAGCTCTTCTTCTTGGCAGAATCCTCAGGCCAGAAGGGTTATTTTCCCATTTCGCCTTTGAAGCAGGCATACTTTAAAGGATAGTCTTTGTAGGGCACTGATCCTGCCTTGCCCTGTCCTGGCTCCAGACACACTACAGTAGGGTGGATACAGCATTCTGAGATGACAGGCACAGGCCCATACAGGTGTCTGACAACTCATCAAGACATGAAAAAAACACAACAGTATATGTCCTACTTTTAACATACACTGCACCCTGCTCATGGGGCTAGCGTGGGCCCACCTGAGGGGTGCCTTACTTGCACTGAAAGGGAAGGTTTGTGCCTGGCAAGTGGGTGCACTCTCCAGGTCTACATAGAAGTTTAAAACTGCACTTGGAGGCCTGACAGTGGTAGGCCTGAGACATGTTTGCAGGTCTACTCATGTGTGTGGTACAACCAGTGCTGCCGGCCCCCTAACTGCATTTGATTTACAGGCCGCGGGCACACACAGTTCACTTTACTACGGATTTCCCAGGAAATCAAATATGCCAATCAGGGTTAACCAATCATAATCACAGTTTACACAGGGAGCCCTAGCACTGAACACGAGTGGGAAAGTGCCCAGAGTTCAAAAACCAGCAAAAGCGAAGTCCAGCATATAGTATAAAATACAGGAGGTTGAGGCAAAAAGACAGGGGAAACCACACCAAGGATACCAGGGGTGACACATGTCCCCTCTAGCTGAAAGTAGGGAGAACTACCCAACCTCCTGGGAGTTCTCTTCACTAAGGCGGCAGAATCTGAACAGACCATCAGCATTGGCTTGTTCTCTACCAGGGCAGTGTTCCACCATAAAGTCCCTTCCCTATTGGAAGATTGACCACCTCAACAGTTATGGGTTTCCACCTTTCATCTTCATTAACCATTTGAAGATCCTGTTGTCTGTCTGAACCCCAGAAGAGAGTCCAAAACAAATAGGGTCTTAGCTTCTTCAGTGCCCAGAGAACATCAAAAGCTTCCCTTTCAATTGTGCTCCACATCTGTTCCCTGGGAAGTAACCTCCTGCTAATGAAGGCTACAGGGTGGTCCTGTCCCTATTCGTTCAGCTGTAAGAGTAATGCCCCCATACCATGCTCTGAAGAATCTGCCTGCACAACAAATTCTTGTCAGAAGTCAAGGACTTTGAGCACGGGCACCATGCCCATGGCTGTATTCAGGGCATCAAAAGCGGTCTGGCAAACCTCAGTCCAGATTACTTTCCTGGGCTGCTTCCAGGAAGTCAGCTCGATCAAGGTGACAACAATAGTGCCACAGCCCTTGACAAATCTCCTGCAATAACTGGTGAGACCTAAACAGGCTCTAACCTCTGTCTGGGTCTTGGGAGACTCCCAAGCCCAAATGTTGTCAATCTTGGGTTGAAGGGGCCCCATCTGGCAGCTTCCTACCTGGTGTCCTAAGTATACCACAGACCCTTGTCCTATCTAGAACTTACTGGCCTTGATAGTGAAGCTTGCCTTCTGCAGGGCCTTCAACACTTCCCAGAGGTGGTGCAAGTGATCCTCCCAGCTGGAGCAGAACTCTGCAATGTCATCCAGGTAGGGGGAACTGAAATTCTCCAACCCAGACAAAACCTGGTTTACCAACCTCTGATAGGTGGTAGGGGCGTTCTTCAACCTGAAAGGCATAACTTGGAACTGGAAGTGCCCTTTCCACTTTGAGAACACTGATCTCTCTTTGACCCCATTGGTCAAAGCAATCTGCCAGTACCCAGACATTAAGTCAACGTACTGAGGTACTTGGCAGCTCCCAGCCAATCTATGAGATCATCAGCTCCGGGGATGAGGTGGGCATCAGTCTTGGTGATGGCATTAAGCCCACGGTAGCCCTCACAGAATCACAGTTCATGTGTGGCACCGGGTGCTGCTGCCTTTGGGATTGAGACCACTGGATTGGCCAAAGGACTGCTGAAGGGCTCTATCACCCCTAGTGCTATTATTATTGAAAACATGTGTGGTGCACAGCTACCCCTAGGAGTTCTCCGACGCCAAGCAGGGTAGGCAAAAAAGTAAAAGGTACAAAGAAGGGCTAATTTAAGAACAACCAGTTTTTCAGACCCTTGCAGAGGGCGTGCAGAGAGGTCTCCACTCGCAAGGAGGCTGGTGAGGATTTAGGGTCGGTCCCAGGCAAGCCAATGACCGGCCTCTCATACGAGCCCGTCTGATTTTTATGACAGCTTACTGAGTGGAGCACAGGGTGTGGGACGGAAGGTGACGCTGCATCAAATCTTGCAGATATTTTGGGGCCAAACCTGTTTTAATTCTAAACATATAACACAGAGCCTTGAATTTCACCCAATTCGACAATGTCAACCAGTGTAAGTCTTATAGACACCCTGAGACAGAGGAAAACTTAGGCAGCCAAAAAAGAAGTCTTGCTGCTGCGTATTGCACCAGCTGCAGCATCTAGATGGTAGACTTATCTGCTCCCAGATAGAGGGCATTACCGTAATTCAGTCTTGAAATAACAAATGTTATCCACTTGTTGTTTCATCAATAGATATTCATCTAATATGAACCCCAGGTTTTGAACACTGTTTACTGGCGTGGGAAGAGATCCCAATTTGGGGGGGGGGCAATGTTGTGGTCCCCTGAGGTCATGTCTTTTGCCTAAGATCATGACTTCCATCTTGTCGCCATTTACTTTGAGCAAATTATTTTGCACCCAGAAGACAACTTTGCTCAATCCTAGGTTAAGGTCAGAGGGCTTATGTCCTTGTGACGAAGAGAGGGAAAAGATATTCTGTGTATTGTCAGCATAGGAAAAAAGGGGCAATCCAGCATTTTCAACAACCTCCCCTAAAGGGCGGATGTGTATATCAAATAACAGCGGACTCAGCACCGAACCCTGTGGGACACCGTGAGGGCATGCATGAGAGTTGGAACAGGCAGTTGCTGAGGAGACCTGGAAGGTCCGGTCCTTAGGAAAGGAACGAAACCCTTCTAAAGCCATTCCATGCAAGCCTGGTGACTGTAGAGCTCTCATAAGGGTATGATGGGATACCATGTCAAAAGCGGCCCTAAGAACTAAGAGAATGAGTGCCTCAGTTTCACCTTCATCTAGACGGTGCCTTAGCATTTCGGTAATGCCCAACACTGTGGATTCAATAGAGAATTAAGCTCTGAAACCCGATTTTGGAGGTGTAAAGAAAGTTCTTGGTTTCAAAGAAGGAGGCCAGTTGACCATTGACATACTTCTCCAGAATATTTGAGAAAGTAGGGAGCAACAAGAGATGGGTGAAAGTTAGATGGAATGGAGGGATCAGAATTAGCTTTCTTTAAGAGCGGGAGGACCATGGACTATCTTTGGGAAACTATCCCGTCCTTTAAGGAGGCATTTAAGAGCTCCACTATCATTACTAGAATGGAGGGATCCAACTGCAATAATACGTGTGGAGGTGGGGGAATCAAGTGGCAACCCAGATTTAATATTAAAGAGGAGGTGATTAAAGGAGGTAGAGTCCATGGGGGCCCAAGAGTCCAGATTGAAGAAAAATCTAGTATTACTTAGGGAATCGAATATAGCAGTAGCCTCTCTAGCATTGAATGATTCTGCTACCTCTGACTTGGTATCAAGAGAATGCTCATGGCACATTTTTATAATAATGTTCCTGCGGGAGAGCTAGGGATGGAGCTTTTAAGGATTGGCGAGTCCCTGGATGTTATTTGCAATTCGAGCTCTATGGACACTGTGATTATTCTGTTGGGGCACTTTAACTGCGCATTGTGTAAATCAGCTAATTTGAAAATATGTGGTATCCACACTGCAGAGGGGGTCCTCAACTGTCATTTCTCACACACAAAGGCTGGGGACCTTTTTAAAGAATTAATGTCCCAATATGATCTGGGATTTGCAAATGAACTTGTTCCCACCCCAGTGATTATGTCCCCGACCTTTAACGGTAGAGGCCATGTTTCCACCATCAACTTCATACTGGTTTCACATACGCTTGCCCCGAGCTTGCTATCCTTTATGATAGGGAGCATTGCACTGAGTGATCACTATCTGCTTTGTCTCAAGTTACATTTATCTGCCCAAAGCTCTGTGGGGAAGAACCAAGCGAACCGGTTGATGGGCACCTTAGAGCTGAAAAAAATGAATGGGTATGTTCTTCACTGGTCTACAGTCGACCCCGAGGTACTGACCAAAGAGCTCATTCCATCCTGCAAAACTGCCTTTGACATCTGTCTGAATGAGCTTTCCACTGCAGATGACATAGTGCACTCCTTCTTTGAGATAACTAATGAGGTTAGGAGCTTACTGAGTGTTCAATGCCGTAATGGGCTGAAAACCCCTGGCTGGTTTAACAGTGCTTGCACTAAGGCTTACTCTAATCTGAAGGTAGAGCTTCAAAGACAACCTAGAACGCGTGAGGGAATAAGGAGGGCTAGAGCATTGTATAAGAGGACAATTGCTGCAAGAAAGAAGTCACTGAGGGAGGAAGCCTGGGAGTCGCTTCATGCAGCTGCCCAAAAGAAGGACTCTGCGGCCTTTGGAAGATTTTAAGGGCCCGCCCATGTGTGTGGGTGGAGGCCCCTCCATTGAAATTGCGATCCCAGAAAAACACTGTGTAAGCCATTTTTCTGTATTATATCACGGCCCATCCTCCGATGAGCAGCTACCCCAGGGAGCCCATTCTATACATCATCGCAATATTCATGTAACGCTGGATAAAATGGTCTTGGCTCTTGCTCGTAGCCAGGGGGTAAGGCTCCGGGCCCGACGGTGTGCCAGTTGACTTATTTAAGTCAAACATCCTGCTATGGGCCCCACTATTAACCCAGCTGGTTAACACCAGTGATTGTACTACCTTCCCGAAGACCTGGACGGAGTCTAATATTGTTCCAATATTCAAGAATGGAAATCGTCAAGATCCTGGTTGTTATAGACCAATTTCTCTTCTTGATTCCATGGTCAAGGTGGCAGGTTGAGTGGTTCTACAGCGAATACAGGACTGGGCAGCAGAAAATCACATTCTGTCTGACCTTCAGTATGGGTTCCGGGAGGGGTTGGGTACTATAGAAGAGTGGACAAAGTTCCTATACCAGGGTGCAAAAGTCACCCACGTATCTGAGTGCAAATAGTCACCCATACATTAAAAACAGGGAAGAATGGGGAAAAGTAATCCTAGGTAAAAAATACCCTGATGGGAGAGGGAAAGACATACTACATCCTCTGCTGCCCTCACACACCCCGGAGGATGTCATGCTTCATCATCGGGCAATTTTGCTCCTCGAAGCCCGGCGCTGCAATTCCCTACGGGTCCCCGAAGGGTCACTTTATCGGAGATCTTTTAGAGGATTAGCCGGATGTTGCATGCAGGTGTGTGGGGAAGGGTAAGGGAGGGTAAATCAATTACGTGCAAACATGATAGTGTGATAAAATCAAGGGTATGGAAGCAGCGACAAGATTGTCTAGGTAACCCTTGGCAGTTAAAAGTACTGCTTAAAAATGACTGACCCCACAAGGCCCACTATGCCTGGGTGTCACTAGTCAAGGTCAACATGTTTCGCGCCTCTATCGCCCGTAGGTCATTGGCGCTTCGTCAGGACCAAAAACAAAGTGAAGTGCACGTGAGTAAAATACATAAAAGTTAAAATGAGAACCCTCTTATCTCATCCAGGGCGGATCAGGAGACCTGTGTCCCCACTATGTGGTTGTGGCTGTTACATTGAAGCTGCTCCTGGATGATCCCTAGAAAGAGAAAAAGCAAAGTAAGCCACATGTGAGCGTCAGTAACAACTTGATGCATCACAAAGTGTCACTTATGTGTACACAGCGCTTCAAATAGAAAGATTACGCGGGCACACAAGACTGGTCCACAGTAGATCGGGGGCTGCTAGTTCAAGGAGCCCTTAGGCTCAAAATAACGCATAAAATGGTGTTAACAGGCAACTAACCTTGGCTGTATAAGGTTGTTTAAACGTATACCAACTATAGGGCAGAAATCTGCCAATGTTGAAAATTGGTGAAAAGTACCAAACCGTGAGGTGGGTAGTTCACATCACAGTGCTTACCAAATATTAGTTAAAGCTCTCCTCTAGTGGTCAAGGGAATGGAAGCCCGCGAAAAGTCGGGCTGTGGAAGCAATAGACACAAACCAGGTACATAAGCACAACGGAAAAAGTACCGGTGAAATAAGATGGAATTAATTGAAATGGCACTTACTAAGTAATGCGGGTGTAGCCTCTAGTACACCTACCCCTGTCCAAACGCTCGCCGAGAATGAATTAAAGGCGGCGAAATGCAGAGTTTAAATAAATGGATCGGGTGGGTAGTGGAAAAAAGAGAGAGGCGGTAACTCTTTACGGTGAAGCCTCACAAGGAAGTGTTAAACTGCGCATGTGCGAAACAACGCAGCAGCGGCGCATGCATATTAGCCGTGCACACTGCTCCCTCGCTTCTGCGCACTGGCTTCATAGTCAAGGAAAATAACAATGCCGGTAATGATTAAGAGTTCACGCAAATCTACAAATTAATCCGGTTTAAGTTACTCCTCACTAGTTCAGGCCTTCCCGTATGAGACAGGTCCTAGTATCATGATTGGACCACACCTCGAAAATTAACTTCAATCTATGTAGGAATTTCCCGTTTGTGACATGTCCTGATGTCGTGACTGGATCACCCCTTGAAAATTAACTTAAATCTATATGGATGTTTCCAAATTCACAACCATCAACATATAGTTGACGCTTAGGCCATAAAATGGGGACTAAGAGAATACAGCCAAATTGCCTAACACCAAGGACAGTATTGTAAATCCTCACGTATTTTAATGCAAAGAATTAATCCCCCGGGATTATCCGAGGTTACCAATTCAAGGCTTAACATAAAGTCAGCACCCAACGACCCCAAGGACCCGTCTCGTGTGCCCACTTGAAAAGGGAAGGATTCCCTGATTCTAGTGCTGTTGGACCTGTCTGCAGCCTTCGATACCGTGGCTCATAACATCCTTCTCAGCCGTTTGCAAGGAGTAGGAATCGGAGGCTCAGCACTATCATGGTTGGAGAGTTTCCTTTCCGGGAGATCACAATCTGTCAGCCTGGGCCCCTTTTGTTCCACCTCTAGGGGGCTCACGAAGGGGGTGCCACAGGGCTCATGTCTTAGCCCTACATTGTTCAATGTATATGTGGCCCCCCTTGCTGAGATTGTGCGTAAGTATGGGTTCACACCGATTTCCTACGCTGACGACACCCAGCTCCTCTACCCTTTTAATTCCCTTGACTCTAAAGTCAAAGAGAACTTTGCTGAGGGTATGAGGGCGGTGTCACGTTGGATGGCGACGAACTGCCTCCAATGCAATGTCACAAAAACTGAGGTCATGCTCTTTGGTAAAGCAAGTATCCTCTGGTCCCCTGACTGGTGACCAATAGATCTTGGCCCTGCACCTACATCTAAACATCATGTAAAGAATCTTGGGGTGAAGTTGGACCAAAAGCTAACCCTGAAGGAGCACACCAATTACATCGCAGGATTGTGCTTTTACACTATTGGCCTACTTAGACGTGTCTTTCCGTATCTCCCTGCCATCTACAGAAAGACACTTGTGCAGGCACTAGTGACCAGTCGTCTGGACTACTGCAACGGCCTGCTGACATTAGCGAATGCTGATGCAGTAGGTCGTTTGCAGGTGGTCCAGAACACGGCAGCAAGACTGGTCATGGGCGCACCAGCTAGGACCCCCTCTAAACCCTTACTGAGGGAACTTCATTGGCTCCCTATACGACAACGCATTGATTTTAAGATCTGCTGTACGGTCCATAGATGTATCTATGGGGTAGGTCCTAAATACCTGTCTCAATCCCTGGTGCTATATCAGCGCAGCAGGTCCCTTCGTTCAAGCAACCAAGCCCTTCTAAAACCTCCGGCCACAAAGAAATCCAGACAAGGAGACCGCGCCTTCTCCTCGGTTGGACCTGCCTTATGGAACAAATTGCCCCCTGATGTTAGATCCACTACTAACTACTTATCTTTTAGGAAAACATTAAAAACCCTTCTTTATCAAGAAGCATTCCTGTCCACTTAATTCCCCTAGATGCACTGACTGAGAATTCTATAGCTGGCTCAGCGCGGAGATACCCTTACGGGATTGATTCCAGCGCTATAGAAGAAATAAAAATAAAAATAAAATAAATAGGGTAGGTCCCGCGGCCGTAAAGCCGTGCATTTCGCCGCCTTTAATTCATTCTCGGCGAGCGTTTGGACAGGGGTAGGTGTACTAGAGGCTACACCCGCATTACTTAGTAAGTGCCATTTCAATTAATTCCATCTTATTTCACCGGTACTTTTTCCGTTGTGCTTATGTACCTGGTTTGTGTCTATTGCTTCCACAGCCCGACTTTTCGCGGGCGTCCATTCCCTTGACCACTAGAGGAGAGCTTTAACTAATATTTGGTAAGCACTGTGATGTGAACTACCCACCTCACGGTTTGGTACTTTTCACCAATTTTCAACATTGGCAGATTTCTGCCCTATAGTTGTTATACGTTTAAACAACCTTATACAGCCAAGGTTAGTTGCCTGTTAACACCATTTTATGCGTTATTTTGAGCCTAAGGGCTCCTTGAACTAGCAGCCCCCGATCTACTGTGGACCAGTCTTGTGTGCCCGCGTAATCTTTCTATTTGAAGCGCTGTGTACACATAAGTGACACTTTGTGATGCATCAAGTTGTTACTGACGCTCACATGTGGCTTACTTTGCTTTTTCTCTTTCTAGGTATCATCCAGGAGCAGCTTCAATGTAACAGCTACAACCACATAGTGGGGACACAGGTCTCCTGATCCGCCCTGGATGAGATAAGAGGGTTCTCATTTTAACTTTTATGTATTTTACTCACGTGCACTTCACTTTGTTTTTGGTCCTGACGAAGCGCCAATGGCCTACGGGCGATAGAGGCGCGAAACATGTTGACCTTGACTAGTGACACCCAGGCATAGTGGGCCTTGTGGGGTCAGTCATTTTTAAGCAGTACTTTTAACTGCCAAGGGTTACCTAGACAATCTTGTCGCTGCTTCCATACCCTTGATTTTATCACACTATCATGTTTGCACGTAATTAATTTACCCTCCCTTACCCTTCCCCACACACCTGCATGCAACATCCGGCTAATCCTCTAAAAGATCTCCAATAAAGTGACCCTTCGGGGACCCGTAGGGAATTGCAGCGCCGGCCTTCGAGGAGCAAAATTGCCCGATGATGAAGCATGACATCCTCCGGGGTGTGTGAGGGCAGCAGAGGATGTAGTATGTCTTTCCCTCTCCCATCAGGGTATTTTTTACCTAGGATTACTTTTCCCCATTCTTCCCTGTTTTTAATGTATGGGTGACTATTTGCACTCAGATACGTGGGTGACTTTTGCACCCTGGTATAGGAACTTTGTCCTCTTTTTGTGAACAGATTTGGTTTAGGAGCATGGACACTGGACCTTTATTGGCTCCTTGGTCCCCCCTCTCTTTTGTTGAATTTACTATAGAAGAGTGTCTAAATCTGGCCATTATCGAAGGGACTTTACTTAGTCTTCGTTGATTTAACCTCAGCATTTGACTCTGTAATCCATGCCAGATTATGGAGATCCTTGCTGATCTAGGGGTGGACCAGAATATTATTGTTTTTCGGCAGCGTTTTTATGAGGGAGCTTCAGCTAGCGTTAGATATGGGATGGAGGGTCAGCACACAGAGGATTTCCTGTTAGAAGAGGGGTCAGGCAGGGCTGTGTCCTTGCCCCTTTCTTTTTAATCTATACATTAATGGGCTGGCCGAGGCACTCCTAAAGAGTGGACAAGATTTTCTTCAAGCAGGTGGGAGACCTATACCGGCTCTCTTATACGCAGACAACGCCGTTTTAATGGAGCGCACACAAAATGGTTTACAAAGGGTTCTGGACAGCTTTAAAACTTGTATGCTTGATTTGGGCTTAAGTATTAATTTTTCCAAGACATTTATAATGAGCTGTGGCACAGGGACTCGTAGGGATACGGGTAGGAACATCTTCCTGGATGGTAGGAAGTTACGAGTACTTTCTCATATCTCCGTGTCCTTTTTAATCAGAATGATACATGGTCCCGCTTAATTGAGCTGAAAAAACTGGGCTTTAGTAGATCAACTAGTGCCCTCTTTGCAAAGAAACTGGGCAGGAAGCCGCCATGTGAACTTCAGCAAATATATAAGGCTCAGTGCATTTCAGAAGCGATATACGGGGCAGGAGTGTGGGGCATCACCAATTTTCTCCCATTACAAACTGTGGAACATGCCTTCCTCTGGTACATTCTTTTCGTCCTTCCCAGCACATCTTCATTTGGGTGTCACGAGGAGTTGGGTCTCCCGTATCTAGCGGACCTTATCAAACTGGAGTCAATGCTCCTTTGGCACAGGATATGGGTTAGTGATCAGACCCATTTAAATAGAGATATCATGCATGACTGTACTAGGTTGGATGGGGCGTTGAAGATTCCCTGGCTCAGGCTTGTTTTTAGGTTCATGAATGATCTTGGATACCCAGATTTTTATTCAAACCACAGCTCTATGGCCCGAATCTCGAGAAAAACCCTGTAGAAAGAGGGCCTTGAAATGTTGGGTTCTCTGAGATTAGCAGATCAAGCCTCCAAACCGACAGTTATTCAACATCAGTTAAGGCTTACTTCTTTGGGTATGTAACCTTATTTATATTTTGTCCCAAGTGGCTTTGACAGAATGCTGTTGTTAAGATTTAGACTGGGCTTGGTACACAGATTAGTGAATACTCCCAAAATAAATGACTGGTCAAGATTGTTACCCTCATGTCTGTGTGATTGCCATTCAGAGCAGTCCACTATCCACCTAGTTTTCTTTCGCAAGTTGTTCTCAAACCCAAGGAACATTTGGCTACTCCCTGTTTTAAGACAGCAGGGCCTTAGGCAATGCCGTCCAGCGCTTGTTCGTTTACAACTTTTAGAGAATGAGCACGTGGCCCTGGAGGGTATCTACATTTCTGAAAAAGGTCCTGTGGCAGAGGAAAAGTATGTCATTCGAGCCTTGGGAGGCCACTTCCAAGGTGGTGCAGTGGGATTTCAAATGTTCTTGGACTTGAAATAATCTAAATTCTTAATGTTATGTGTGTTTGGTATTTTACCTTTTCTTTCTAACTTGTACATTTCTACTATTAACTTTTTATTCTAATATTTATGGATTGTGATGTGCTTTTATGACTGTAATTATCATGGTCAAATAAAGATAAATATTGATTGATTTATTGGTATCAGGTGTGTTTTTCCTACGTTGCACCGTGTGTATATTTTCAACTTCGTCAATGAAGAAGAGAGTAAGTTCTTCACATTGACTATGGGAAAGGGCAGGAGACTTTGGGCCCGATTCACAGAACTAACTTAAGACAAAATCCTAAACTTACTACTTTTGGTATTCACAGAAGTTACTATTTTGTCTTACGTTTGTCTTAAGACAGACTTAAGACAGACTTACGTTACGATTTTGTCTTAAGTCTGTCTTAAGACAAACTTAAGACAAAATCCTAACTTCTGTGAATACCAAAAGTAGTAAGTTTAGGATTTTGTCTTAAGTTAGTTCTGTGAATTGGGCCCTTTGTCAGTTTCTCAGTGCCGAATGGTTCTTTTACAACTTTAGTTTTAGTGCAATTTTGTAACTGTAGGATGCTAGTGCCAGCATCTTGGAAACCTGTTCCTTGATGCTGGCTTTGTCCTTGTCAGTCAAGTTGTAGATTTTGTGTTTCACATGTGGACTATCCCCAGGATACACATCATGAGTACACCGTTGGGTGACTCCTGGGGTCAAGGAGAGAAAGGCAAACTGCCCCAGCAACTGGTGACTGTCATTCTGCTGTCACCAGTTGCTGGGGCAGTTTGCCCCAGCATAACCTGATGAGAGCTCTACAGTCACTAGGCTTGGATGGAATGGCTTTAGAAGGGTTTTGTTCCTTTCTTCAGGACCGGACCTCCCAGGTCTCCTCAGCAATGGCCTGTTCCAACACTCATGCATCCCCTCATGGTGTCCCACAGGGTTAGGTGCTGAGTCAGCTGTTATTTAATACATACATCCGACCTTTAGTGGAGGTTGTCGAAAATGCTGGATTGCTCCTTGTTTCCTACTCTGAGGATACAGAGATTATCTTTTCCCTCTCTTCGTCACATGGATATACGCCCTCTGATCTTAACCTAGGATTGAGCAAAGTTGTAACTCCTGGGTGCAAAATAATTTGCTCAAAGTAAATGGCGACAAGATGGAAGTTATGATCTTAGGCAAAAGACATGACCTCAGGAAACCACAACATTGGCCCCCCGAATTGGGATCTCTTCCCACGCCAGTAAACAGTGTTCGAAACCTGGGGTTCATATTAGATGAACATCTATTGATGAAACAACAAGTGGCTAAGATTTGATCCACCTGTTTTACAGTCTTGCGATAGTTGAAGAAGATTCGTCGGCTGATTCCTCTCTCAGCCAAGAGAACGGTGGACCAGGCTCTTGTTATTTCAAGAATGAATTACTGTAATGCCCTCTATTTGGGAGAAGATAAGTCTACCATCTAGAGGCTGCAGCTGGTTCAATACGCAGCAGCAAGACTTCTTTTTCGGCTGCCTACATTTTCCTCTGTCTCAGGGTGTCTACAAGACTTACACTGGTTGACTTTGTCGAATCGGGTGAAATTCAAGGCTCTGTGTTATATGTTTAGAATTAAAACAGGGTAGGAGAGAAGTTCACACCCTCCAAAGACCCATCCTGCTCCTTGGCATACAGGAGGTAAGGAAGAGGGTCACTTTCCTCTTCCACTGCATCATCTGTTTCCAAGAGCATGGTCAATTTTGACCTATCAAAGTGTGGTTTGAGGCGGTCCTCATGTAGGACCCTAAAAGGGATCCTTGGAGTCTACAATTCCACCAGGTAGGTGACATAAATATTGCGCTCCTTCAACTCAAAAGGCCTGGACCACTTGTCCTTCAGAGAGCAGGGATCTACCGGAGCCATGACCCACAATTACTGACCAGGCTGAAACTCAACCTGAGTGTTATTATAGTCATACCAGTATTGTATGTCATCCTGGCTTGGTTCTAGGTGCGTCTGAGTGAATTTCCTGAAGCGCACTGTCTGTTTTATGAAAGCCAGCATGTAGCTAAATACATTCTGGGGGTCTTCCTGGAAGCCTTCTCCCAGCCTTCCTTCACCAGACTTTGAGGTCCCTTCAGAGGGTTCTCGTACAGCATCTCAAGGGGGCTAAAGCCAACCGCCTTCTGTGGTACCTCCCTGTGAGCAAAGAGAAGGGAAAGCATGTTAAAGGACATCCCATTTATGCCTCTTGGAGTCTGACAGACCCCAATCATGCTCTTTGGGGTACGTTTGAACCATTCAATCAACCCATTACTTTAGGGGTGGTAAGAAGTTGTGAATTTGTAGTTTACCCCACACACCTTCCAACATTGCCATCATATATTTCGACATGAAGTTGGTACCCCGGTCAGATACCACCCATGAGGAAAAAAATCCCCATCAGTGCCCGAATCACTACAGGTGCCGTCATTGCCCTCAGAGGGAAAGCTGACGGCTACCCGGTGGCATGGTCCACTAAGACCAGGATGAACCTGTTTCCCGTGGCTGTCTTTGAGTTCAGAGGCACCACCATGTCGATGCCCTCCCGCTCGAAAGGGGATTGTAACAGGAAAAGTTTAGAGTGGAGCCTTACATCTCCCGCCACTCTTGCCACTTGCCTGGCACATTTGGCAAGACCTGCAATGCACATCAGAGTGCCTTCGCCGCCGAGGCCAAAAGAAATTATTACAAGCCTTTCAAAGTTCTTGTCATGCCCCAAATGTCCTGGCAAAGCCACATCATGAGCCAAACCCAGTATGAAGGCTCTGAAGCGCTGGGGTACCACTAGCACATGGGCTGCCTCAGGCTCAGCAACACTAGGCTCACTATACAGGAGACTGTTCCCACAATAGATGCAATGTGATCCTAACTCCTTGCCAGCTGCCTGTTCTGCAGCCATCTACCACAGACCCTCAAGAGAAGGGCACTCCTGCTGCTCCTTGCAGAATTTCCTCCCTGGTGTGACCCCCTTCTTGCTGCCATTGGGTCAGCTCAGGAAAGTCTCCCAGTTTGGCCACTTGCTCCCCTGTTGGTTTCGGGGCATCCCCCTCAAGGTCAGCCTCCTCCCCGGCCGTGGGATCTTCTGGGGTGGGTTTCCCATGCCCCCTGCCCCTCCTCTTTTTGGCTGGCACCTGGGCACTCTTTCAGGCTTCAGGTCCTTCTGATCACCATAACTGGCTGCCATAGACGGAGTGACCTTGTTCCACCTTAGTCCAGGGAAATGTATTTATTTATTTACAAAGTTTTATATAGCGCTGGCTAGACCCGTGGGTATCAGAGCGCTTTACATACACAAAGGAAAAGAAAAAGAATTGCATAACATCGCAGTACATGGGGATGCATAAAGACAACAGCAAAGACAAATTACTTATGTATCCAGTGAGGGAAGAAGGACGCAGGTGGTTGACACAGTCAGAAGTCCACCATCCTTGAAGGTCACAGTGAGTGGAGAGTAACTTAAATTCCGTGACTACACCTGCAGCAAAGTGCTGCTGCCCTTAAAGTCTTGCGCCTAATCACATTCTCGAAGTCTTCACTCAAGTGAACCATGGAAGTGCCTGGTCAACCTGAGCAGATGCGTTAGACAATAGGTAGCAGACAACCAACAGGCATGGATGGACTCACAGCTACCCTCAATGAACTTGGTACCCTCCACCATTCAAAAGGAACCTGCGCCGCTTTATACTGGGACACAGAGTGGTTCAGAGCAAACACTTGATGACACACATTAGGGACCAACTGCTTTTCAGACACCAGGTGACACTTGACAGTAGTCATGCTGGTTCCTGTGTCTCTCAGAGCCTCCACCCTCTGTCCATTGATGGTCACCCACTGACTATACTTCTAAGTGTTCTTAGGCACGAGGGTCATCTGGACCATCTCACTGTCCTCTAGTGAGAAAAGGGTCCTCTCAGCTGGCTCTCACCCTTCTCTTAGAACTAACTCCGCCCCAAGCACTGCACTGGCCAACCCCTGTGACTTCCCCCTTTTGGTGGTGCCTGCTTGGGACACTTGGGTTTCCCCTTGATGTGACCCTCCTGATCACATGCATAACACCTGCAGGGACCCCTCTCTGCAGCTTTCCCTGTAGAGATCCTAGGTTTCTTATCACCTGGGGGTTGGGAATCATTACACTGGGAACTATATTGGGGCCATTTAGAGAACTCACTCTGTTTACCCTTGTACCCCCCCCACTCTTTTGCTGGGGACCCTGCCTACCTTTGGAGGAGTCTCCATCATACTTTTATGGACCCTGGTACTCATCCAGCTATCTGCCTTTTTACAAGCTTTATGGGGTCAATCAGCTGTTGGCGCAGATCTGGAAAACAAAGACTATACAGGTGCTCCCACGCAATTGGATACACATGGTGACCCATCCCTAGGGGTCACGTGGTCGGGGAACATGGCGGCTGGCTGGCGCCAGTCGGGAGACACCCTGTGCGAGAGAGGCAAGCCCCGGGCTTAGAATCAGCTCGGAAAGGATGATGGCTGGCGGTTGCAGTGTTGCGCTGCTGCCGTGAGTCAGAGGAATACAGGAATACAGTGTGGCTGCGGAGCAGTTAACGAGACAATGAGAACAATTGTGGCGTGCATCGCAAACCTCTATAGTCTCCAAAAGAGTGGTAACCTGATTGCTGGATATTATGATACTTACGCTACGTACGGTAAGGTTGTATGGGTCAGAATAGTATCTCTTTTACTCCTTCCGCCATGGGACGTGACTCTGCTCCCTTAGGGAGTTGGAGTCGGGCGGCGGAGAGCTGGAAGAAACTCCGTACAATTGAACTGTTTTATGTGGGTAAGCGAGGTGCTTTTGTTAACCGGCTGTGTGGGAAAAATGATAAAGACTTAGAGAGCATCAAATCTCTTAAGCCTAGAGCTGGTAACTTGGGACTGCTCGGAGAGTCGGGAGTGCCTGGACAACTGTAGTACGTTGTGGATAAACTGCGAAGGTCAAATTCTTTTTCAGTAGGGCCAATTCAGAAGAGAGACGGGGTTAAAATTTACTTTACAGGTGAGGAGGACTGCATGGAGAGTGAGCCCCATCCCTGGGTCTTAGTATCAAGTACACATCATCATGCAAATTCGTCTGAGAGGGAAGCTAAGGCAGACACACCTGATCATATATCCTAAGACGAGAGAATACGAGTACTAATGTGAAAGGTGGAAGATCCTTGTCAGTAAGGAGTAGGTATCAACTTCGATCAGACCCGGACAAAACTAAGAAAACGACTGCTAAAGACATAGGTAGTGACTCTCCCCGGGTGGTGACTTCTAAGACCCCTCTTAAAAAGAACACCAAAAAAGCACCAATTAAAAAGTGTGGGTCAAGAAAGTTGCAGACATTATCTAAACCACTATGTTATGTTATGTTATGTTATGTTATGTTATGTTATATTTATTTTTGTATAGCGCACGGCTACTCAAAAAGAGTGTCCCGGCGCTTTAAGTAAGGAGGACTACAACACAATAACATAACACAGATAAAAGAGAGGGAGCAAAATATAAAAGGGCAGATCCGAATTAATACAGCCTACTGGGTAAACAACCAGGTTTTAAGACCTTTTCTAAAAGCAAGTAGGCTGGTGGCTCCCCGAAGAGTGAGTGGCAGAGAGTTCCACAACTGTGGCGCCAATAATGCAAAGGAGCGACCTCCCAGGCGAGCTCTCTTCACTCGCGGGACCACCGCCAAGAACAGGGATTCCGATCTCAAAGAACGGGCCGGGTGGTAGAATGCGAGTCTCTTTTAGAGGTACTTTGCTCCAACCGCATGGAGGGCCTTAGGTTGTATTTTAAAATAATGGATCAGGTTGCAGGTTCTCAACCGGCGGAAGGAGCTATGGGAGTTAATAAGACCTTACCAGACCCTGTAGAAAAAACAGTGTCCCCTGAGCATGATGGTTTTCCATTGAGGCTTGAGAATCACTTTTCTCCTCTTACGGAGGCCCAGGAGAACTTAATGGAGTCACTTCATAAAGGGTCTGAAAAGAACATAAATAAGCCTAATGGAGCAGCTTTGAATGGCGCTATGAGTGCTGCTGTGTCGCATGTCATACATGAGGAAGATGCTTCAGGGGCCGCTGGCGGTCAGCTAGTAGGCCTTCTGAACAGTTTGAGACAAGAAATTTTAGCTAAATTCGAGGCTTCTGAAAGCAATCAGAAAGAGATTCAGGATAGGGGGGAGATCATCGAGGAGAAGATTGACGGATTAGCTTAACGAACTGAGTTCCATGAAAGTGGAGGTGAAAGCTTTGGGTGAGACTACTGCCTCTAATGTCAGAGAGATCGAGAAGCTTAAACAAGGGAATAAGGAATTACAGCAGGAAATGGAAAGACTCGAGCTCCAGGCTAGGAGAAACAATATACGTCTTCTGGGAATGAAAGAAAATGCAGAAGGGTCAGGTTTTGTTTGTCGATTGTTGGGTGAGCGGATATTGACTGGGGGAAAGAGCTCCAGAGAGTGCATAGAGACCCATATAGGTTACAGCCAGGGAGGAAAGCCCCGAGGAAGATACTTGTCTATTTCCTCACCAATACAATTCAGGAGCTTGTTTTAGCCAGGGCATTAAAAGAACGGTCATCGACATTCGGGGATTCTACGTACTTAATACGCTCTGATATGGGTAAAAGAACAGCAGAGCGGCAGTGGCTTTTAGGCTAAAAAATTTACGAACTCAGGCTCAAGGGTGCGCATGTACATATGAAATTCCCTGCCATGTTGAAGATCATGTGGAACAATAAAATGTATAACTTTCGTGAGCCGGAGGAAGTAGATGCCCTGTTAAAGCAGATGGGAGGAGCAGTATAGAGTGTAGATTTGTCTCAGGTCGCACCGAAGGAAGATAATTTGTAAAGAATCTGCAGATAGGATGGAGTCGAGGTTCGCGGGCATTGATAAAGTAGGGATAAGGTGTTAAGGAAATATGTAGTATGTAGTGGAATGATGTAACTTACAACAATATGCCATTACAGTAACAGTGTTAATTTGTGTAAATATGTGGATATGTAGATTTATGAGTGTTAACTTTGAGCTAGGCATTTGGGCTCGCCTTGTTAGCATGGGGGTATCTCGAAGGCGCTTGAGCTCTAAGAGATAGTAGGGGGTGTTCCCTGGGGGTGTGGGGGGGGGTAGGGCACACGGTGTTGGGAGCATGTGGGAGAAAAGAGTAAAAAGTAGTGTCCTCAACCTGCCATTTAGTGTGTCTATTTTTTAGTAAAATTTCTTGGCCTTTTTTGCATATTATAAGTTGATGACTTTTTTATATTATAGATTGGGAGGGCAGGAGTCTCTTTAATTAATAAATGAGTAAGAATTTAGTATATCTCACCTCATGGAACGTGAATGGGGTGAGGTCTATGAAAAAATTGGCCCGCATTATGGAGTTTCTTAAAAAATCTGAGGCTAATGTTATCCTTCTACAGGAGTCACATTTAGAAAAGAATGAATGTTTGAATAAGTTTAAAAATGGTCTTGGGTGCAGGATATTGTTAGCTCAAATCAGAGGGGCAGTGCAAGAGGAGTTACTATTATCATAAGAGCAAATAGTTGTATTAGTTTGGAAAGTCATTCTACAGACTCCTCGGGGTGGTGGATAGTTGCTAATATTAAAATTCAGTATAGGGCGATGGTATGTGTTAGTTACTACAGTCCAAATCAGGATAATCCAGACCCCCTGATTAAATTGGAGGCTGCCCTTCTGTTAGCTAATGCCCCAGATGCCTAATTCCTGTCCAGGGAAGATATGGCTTAGCAGTTCGGGCTGGACTGTTCCCATGAGGCACAGGGTCAAGACTGATTTGCAAATGGCCATGTCTGAACTGGGGTGGCTTAGTGAGCAAAATAACGATGGACTAAACCCAGATCTATGACTGGGGGTGAATGTTTTGCCATTGTGCAGCATTCCGTCCATCATCTTGTGTGTTTTGCTTTTCACCCTATGTGGGAAGGGTATGCCCAGACGTGGGTCCCGTGCTCACTACGCCACTGGAATCAAGCTATCCTGGCTGATGACAGCTGATAGCCAGAAACCGGTCCTAGGATGCTTAATTCCGGTCCAGGGAAGATATGGCTTGGCAGTTCGGGCTGAATTGTTTCCATGAGGCACAGGGTCAGGACTGATTTGCATATGGCCATGTCTGAACTGGGGTGGCTTGGTGAGCATAATAACGATGGATTAAACCCAGATCTGTGACTGGGGTGAATGTTGTGCCATTGTGCAACATTTCGTCCATCATGTTGTGTATTTTTCAGGGATTATTGGAGGCGAATTTAATTTAGTCCAAATACCTGATTTGGATAGAACCTCAAAAATAAAGTAAAATACCCTTTACACTCTATGGCTACACTCAAAACATTGATGCAAGAACTAAATTTAGTAAATGTCTGGAGAGCCAAAATGGGGAATGAGAAGGGATACACTTTTTACAGCAAACAATATGGCCATCACTCCCGCATAGACTCTTTTTTAATTGATCAATGTCTGTATGAGGAAATTGAAAGGGTTAAACATCTGCCTGCTATCTTTTCTGATCATTCTGCGGTATCCCTTTCTTTGAGATTTCAAGAAAAGAAAGATGTAACAAGATGGACCCCGGACCGGACAGTTCTATTGGATTAGGCTGTTCAATTAAAGTTGCGAGAAGATGCCATGATCTTTTTGAAAGATAATAAGGGATCAACGAAAATTCAGGTTATTTGGGATGCCTTTGAGGCATTTGTAAGGGCTGAGGCTACATCTATTATGATTGGGAAGAAGTATAGTTCTAGGAAGAGAGAGAAAGACCTTCTGAAAAATATTCAATCTAAGGAACAGGAATTTCAAAGGGCCTCCTTAGAGTCTTTTTGTAGGGTGCCACTCCTTACTAAGGAACTGGAGAGTCTCCAATTAGAATATAAGAGTGTCTTGGATAACATCTTAATAAGCAGATGGAAGGTCAGTAAACTCCAGAATTTTTCATATGGGGAGAAGAGTGGTAGGCATTTGGCTTGGAAAGCCAAATTTTATAAAGTTTGAAATCAAATTAGCAGTTTAAAAGACAGCTCTACTGGTCAGATTTTTGATACTAATGTAAAAATTGGAGCTGAAGTGCGGGGATATATGGCCAAATTATGTACTGAGGAAATTGCGCCCGGGGTGAAAAAGATTAAGGATTTTCTGGAAAGTGTGGAGCTCCCATCCCTCAATGAACATCAGAGAGAATATTTAGCTTCTGGAATAACTGAGGAAGAAATTCGTGCACAGATGAGAAGGATGGCAAGAGGAAAGGCGGCGGCCCAGATGGCCTTCCGATAGAATTGTATCTATCTCTAGAGGATAATATAATATCAGTGTTTAAAGAGCTTTTTGATAATATTCTGAGAGATGGGGAGGAACCCCCGACATCTTGGGCTGAGGCTACGATAGTTTTAATTTTAAAGCCAAATAAGGGCCCACTGGCAGCTGAATCCTATAGGCCCATATCCCTTCTGAACACGGATTATAAGGTGTTTACGGGGATATTGGCGGCAACGGTCGCTAAAAGTATAAAAAGTGTCATACATAGCAATCAGACGGGGTTCATTCCTGGAAGGCAGCTTAATGAACTCACTGGCACAATGCTGGGGATAGTTGACCTGGCAGAATGTTATAACCTTCCAGTAACTCTGGTGGCAGTTGAGGCTGCTAAAGCGTTCGATCAATCCACTGGCTGTATCTTTGGGAGTCTTTAAGAAATTTAGGATTTTATAAGAACCTAATAAAAGCAGTTCAGTCACTTTATAGAGTACCCAGAGCCAGAGTTCTAGTTAACTGGGAACTAACTGGTTGGTTCAATATTATGCGGGGTACAAGGCAGGGATGCCTGTTGTCCCCCTTGTTATTTAATATTTATATTGAACCTTTTGCGACATCAATTAGACACGATTCTACTATTCTCCCATTTAGATATAATAACTTTGAGGCAAAGCTAGCATTATATGCAGATGATTTAATTCTCTATACACAGAATCCTGGGGTTTCCATTCCTAGTCTGCTGGCTAAAGCGGAGTTCTTTGGGAAGGTTCCGGGGTACTCTGTAAATAGAGATAAAACGGAAGTGATGGAGTGGAATCAACTGTCTCAGACCTCTGGGGTTAAACTTCAGATGCGATACCTCGGTATTATAATTACTCAGAAGTTAGTGAATGTCCCTACTGTTAATTGGAGAAATATTAGTCAGGAGGTTGGGAAACTATTTATCAGATGGGCAAATCTCCCTCTTAATTTATATGGTAGGGTTAATTTGATCAAAATGATCATACTCCCAAAAATAACTTTTCTTTTTAATAATATACCCCTCCCTTTTGATAAGAATGAGGTCGCAAAGTTACAGGGCAAGATTGGAAGTTTCGTTTGGGCGTCAAAAGGTGCTCGTATTTCATGGAAAAGGCTGAGGAGAAGGTTGGAGAAGGGGGGACTTGCCTTGCCAGATTTATGGGTTTATGCACGTGTTTCATTTTAAAAACTTTAGGATGTTAATAAACAAGCCAGATGATTCTGCATTAGGCCTTATTTATGGAGCAATGCTGAGGGATCTAGGGGATGAGCAGGGACAGTTCCTCTATAAGTTTAGGGACCCAAAATTTTTCAAACAGGTTAGACTTAGGATCTTGTTACAGGCTGTGAAGAACTTGGTTTATATTCTAAACAAATTGGGAGTACCTTATTACTCTGATTACTCGCCGATTTAGGGTTCCCCAGGCACTCCAGAATGTTTGGACGACTTGCTTAGCCTACCATTGAAGCAAGCAGGTATCTCTAGTGGGGAGATCTAAAAACAGGTGCAGATTTGAGCATGTGGGAATCTCTGATGTTATGTACTTATGGACAATTAACTTGATTCAAATATTACCAACTTTCTGCTTGGTGGGCAAGGCAACAATGGGAGGAGCAGGAGGATGACACCTGGTTAATTGAAGCTATGAAAATGGCGAAAATTAATAAAGAAGTGGCTTTGTGGTATCGAACTTTAATCGAAGCAGAGATTGATATAAATCAGGATATCCAAAAGCTTTGGCGAAACGATGCGGAAAATATTAATTTGAGCGAGGTGTGGTTGGCTTCTTTTGCATTGCTCTGAGAGACAGTTAAACCTGCATATTTTAAGCGTAATCACCTTTTTACTCTTTATCGGGTTTACTGGTGCCCTGCGAGGTTGACAACATTTTCTGGAACTCAGTATGTATGTTCGAGATGCCAAGACCCCCTTGCAAATGATTGTCATATGTTTTTAACTTGCCCAGCGATCATTAAATTTTCGATTGACATTTGTGAATTTTTGACGGATGTTACAGGAATTCAGATAGAAATTACACCGCTACTTATATTATTTGGACTAGGCCAAGATAGCATTTTGGCTTCAAATAAAAGGGCCGCCAGATACATTTTTTAAGTTATTTTATTTGGTAGTAGAGAGATCTGTAAATCTTGGAAATCGGCTGCTCCACCCCTGTAAGTGTAAAAACTACATTATACGTATAAGTCAATTAGATATGGTGTGTGACCCTAGAAGTCAAGAGAAAGTTGGGGTCATGTTGGTTGACTGGTGTCAGAGAAATGTGGTCCAATGATTGAGTCAAGTAATAGCTGTTGGTCCTTGTCCCCCTCTTACCATGTGTGTGATGGGTGGAAGTGGAAGCAGCTAGATCTCTTGTGTGGAAGACTCTATTTCCATCCGGGCCTCAGTAAGGGAAATGGAGTATCGCCTACAAGTTCATTGGCAGAATGAGGACCAAAAAAAAAAGTGTGCTCCCACGCAATTAGATTATACAGCCCCAGATAGTCTGTTACCTGACTACCCTTCACACAACCATCCAGTGCTCTGCAAAAAAAATCTACACATTCAAGTTTGGCAATCAGACTTCTTGTTATCCTAAACTTTACCTTGTGCTTCTCTGGGTGAGACCATACCTAGACATCAGGCCAACCTTCATGGCAGAGTAGGTGAGATTCTGTGCTGGCCCTAGGACTGTCAAAGTGTTCCTCCCCTCTACCTCAAAGGGCTTTCAAAGATCCCTCCCCCCTAGCGTATGTCCGGGACCTGGTACATGTGGAGAGCTGACTAATGTCTCAAAAACCAAGTGTGTATGTCATCCTAACTTCTGCAATCCTTGATTATATCCTTGGGAATGTACACACTCCCTTCGGATTGCACAGGTCGAATGTTGCCACAATTTGTGCTGGACTCTGCCTGCTTGGCCTTGATGTCCAGCTCCTTCATACTCAACTCATGAGCCAAAAGCAATTCCCTTTTCTCTAGAGCAACGGTTTTTCCTTCTCCTTTTCTTGCTGATTGTACTCCATTTCCTACTTTTTGCTTTCCAATTCAAACTTTGTGTTTTCCATTTCCCACTTGAGCTTCTCAAGCTCCTGCTCATTCTCTTTAGACTGTCACCTGTCCTTCAGTTTCTCTGGGGACAGAATTCTAGGTGACACACTGCTGCCAGTCCTGGAGAGTGCTTCCCCACAGGCAGATCCTGAGCTCCAAAATCCACTTGTTGGCTTTGTACCTCCACATTCTCATTCTCAGCATCCCCTGCTTCTCTTGCTGCCAACCAGGCTCTCAGCGCCTTTTGCAATTCCTCTTTCCTAGCAGAACTTTTAACAGGGCAATTGATATCCTTGCCGATCTGTTTAAGTTGAGGAGTCATATAGGACTTCAGCATCTCTATCTCAAACACAACCTCTCCAACTTCAACTTCTGGCACACTAAGTTGAGACATGATTTGTAAATCCAACAATCAGGGGTTGTCAAATATAGGAAAAATCAAAAAGCAGTATGTGGTCATGTAATGGTCTGCACTGGGACGTGGTGTACACCAATCACTGTATGTTAGGTACAAACACAGGTCCTTTACTCACCAACAATGTTAGTAATAGGGATCTCTAGTTGGCAGTTGTATGCACCCCGTCCAAGAAGGACCCTTCCTTCTTGTCAGGGTAAGGAAGTTACACACCCAAGATAACCCCTGCTCATCCCCTTGATAGCTTGGCACAAGCAGTCAGGCTTATCTCAGAGGCAATGTGTAAAGCATGTGTACATAAAACACACACTAACACAGTGAAAACACAACAAATGGACACACACCAGTTTAAAAAATAACCAATCTTTATCTAAAAAAACAAGACCAAAACCACAAAAATCCAAACATACACAACTCAAGATATAACTTTTAAAGGTTTAAGCAATTCAGTCTATAGAACTCTATGGATGCATTGATTTTTAGCACAAAGTACCTTTAATGTGTCAAAATCCAAGACGAAAAACAGCTGCAAAGGAGGGAAGCATCAGAAAACACAGCGATGTGTCGATTCTTGAGTCCCAGGGAAATAGAGGCACCAGTTCTGCTGCATGCAGGAGAAGTGTTGGATCTATTCTTTAATCCGAGGAGAAATGATGCGTAGAATTCTGAAAGCAGCTCTTTACTGCGGGGCAATGCGCTGCAAACTTGCCGCACAGGTGCAATGCTTGGAAATTCCAGATGCGCTGGGGTCAATGCGGCGAATCAGGTGCTGCGTTAATTCTTCCAACCACAAAAAGGCGATGTATCGATTCCTTCAGCTGCACAGCAGGGCCTGCGTCTGAGTCGGAGTGGGGATCTCAGACGTCAGAGACACAGTGCTCTGGAGTCCGGCTGCGGCGATTTACAGCTGCGAACAGGCATTGTCTTGGTTTTTTAACCGCATGGCGAGCTTGCGCTGGAAAAAACAGGCATTGAACAGCGATGCATGGATTTGCAGATCTTAAAGCAGCAAAACGACCTCCACGGCGCAGAATTGGTTTTGGCACCATTAGGCAGGTCACAACTCCCAGCAGAGGAGTTCAGAGGAGCTGCAGATAATGTTTTTGATGGCCCTGATACAACAGGAGGCAAGCATACACAAGCCCTTGGAGAACTTGGAAAGTAGGATTCCAGAAAGCAAAATCCAGTTCTTTCACTGCTCACAGACAGAGGCTGCAACTGCAGGTCAACACAGCAAAGCAACACAGCAAAGTGGCAGTACTCATCCTGTCTGCTCTTCAGTCCTTCTTCTTGGCAGAGTCCTCAAGCAAGAAGTGTTATACAAATGTGGGGTTACAGACCCAATACTTATACCCCCATTTTGCCTTTGAAGTAGGCATACTTCAAAGGATAGTCTTTGTAGTACACAGATCCTGTCTTGCTCTGTCCTGGCTCCACACACTATAGGGGGTTGGAGGCAGCATTGGGAGTAGACAGGCAAAGCCCTATTCAGGTGTCAGTGACAACTCTTCCCGCCACTCTAGAGCAAGAAGGCCCATCAGCCTGGTGATGGGCATTTAGGATATGCAGGGGACACCTCAGCTCACTTTGTGTGACTGTCTAGTGAATGCACAAGCAACCAAACTGTCAGTCTAAACGAGGCATGAATTCCACAAGCAGGCATACACACAATATAGAAAAATACCTGGACAGAAAGATGTATTTTTAAAATCTGGGTTTAGGGAACCCAAACTTCAAATCTCTATCTTTTCCCGATTGATAGTTACACTTGTAAGATGTTACAAGGACGCTCCAATTATAACCTATGGGTGAGATAGTCCGTAAATTAAATTTTAATAACTGGGCCTCCGTCAGCGGTTAAAACAAGGCAGGTGGATGTTGTGGTGGCTAGTTAAGACCTCCTACATCCGGTGTTGGCCGAAATGTTTCAGCCAGTGCCTTTAGAAAGGCTGGCTTTCCTCAGGACCTTTTAAAAAAACTTGTTGGTGCAATTAAAAAACAATAAGTGGAGTGTTTTACAGACTATGTGTTACACTCACTAAGGTGTTCTAGGTGTGAGAGGGGGATTCCCTTCCCAAGCATACCTGGACATACAACATATATGACAAAGACAAAACATGTAGGAGAGAGAGTCATTTAGCATGTTGCTGGAGGTCACAAAAAAAAAACGTATTATGGCTGGTTCTAAAGTGCATCGTGTGGAGACTAGAAGTGGCAAAAGTGTAACAGTACTGGTAGTACTGTTCGTAGTGATTATCGGGAAATAACATAGGCGAGGTGAGGCTAGAAAATGGGCAGCACACACATACACTATGTGGTATGAGCGTAAGGGTTAAGTTCTCACGCTAGCGACTTGCAGCCGATGCTTCCTGGAGTGAATCGGCAAGGGGTTTGACCCTGTAAAGAAAAATGGGGGACCACTGGGGGTTAGGAGACCTGTAGGGAGAAAGAGCGCTTACCCGGGAAAAGTGTCCAAGGATCGTCATACTCACAGTCATCTTGGTCAAAGCCTGCGTGGTACCTGCTGGGCTGTGCTCACACTCCAGTGTTTGAGTGAGGGCGGCCGTTCTGTTTTTATCTGTTCGTTAATTGCCGGCAACTGGAGTAGGGAGCAATGGTGGAAAGACTACCCGGGTTGTGGTGGCTATGGCGGGCGCATGCGCGAGACTGGAACAGTGCTAGTGTTGTTTTGCGCTTCCGTGGTACTGTGGTTTCGTTGTTCCGCGTATGCGTGTAAAGATTATTGATTTCGCGCATGCATGATTGTGTTGCGCAGAGAACCCTGCCCCTTGATGTGAATAAAAGTTATAAGTGCCACCTCGTGTACAGGTGGCTAGGCCCGACAAATGTGAACAGCAACAACACACGCCCAAAAACACCGACCAGACCTGAACCAAACACCATCCTGAACACCTGGGGACTACCGAGAATCACTGGCCACTATCCCTGCAATGACTGCAGTGTGTGTCACCTCACCAGACACACGAAAACTCTAGATCTGGAACAAAATAAAACATGGATCCAACGTAACCACACAAATTGCAACTCACGCAATGCTGTATACCTCCTGACATGCCCCTGTGGTCTAGGATACATCGGTATGACCACACCCAAAATACGCACTAGGGTGACAGAGCATAGAAGCACCATTAGATGCAAGAAAAACATCGGCAAGCTGACAAACCACTTCTTAACCCACAACCACACCCCCAATGATCTTAATTGGACTGTGATCGAACAGTTCCCCGATAGTGGGGATGACAACGAGAGAAGACTACTTAACAAGGAACAACATGGATCTACCGCCTCTCCTTTCAAAAGGATGGGCTCAATGATGCCATTCCCTGGAACTCTATTAATCTCTGACCAATCGTACATGAACCCCATCAGGAACCTTGCCCATACAAGGCTTTGCTAAACAACCTGCTCAGTACCCACTACTCACTGTAGCTCCTTGAAACCACGCTCACCCAGCCCGAATTAATGCGAACACTTACTGCTCCTTCTGACACTTACTACCAAGTGCCGTGAGCATTTTAGCTGGAGCATAATGTATCTGGCCTTGCTGTTGCCGTTCACATTTGTCGGGCCTAGCCACCTATACACGAGGTGGTACTTATAACTTTTATTCACATCAAGGGGCAGGGTTCTCTGCATTTTACCATGCGCAACACAATCACGCATGCGTGAAATCAATCATCTTTA
Source organism: Lissotriton helveticus (assembly GCF_964261635.1). NCBI lineage: Eukaryota > Metazoa > Chordata > Amphibia > Caudata > Salamandridae > Lissotriton > Lissotriton helveticus. The sequence goes on from NC_136057.1 coordinate 509,208,716, forward strand.
CACGCATACGGGGAACAACGAAACCACACTACCACGCATGTGCGAAACAACACTACCACTGTTCCAGTCTCGCGCATGCGCCCGCCATAGCCACCATAGCCCAGGTAGTCTTTCCACCATTGCTCCCTACTCCAGGTGCCAGCAATTAACGAACAGATAAAAAGAGAACGGCCGCCCTCACTCAAACACCGGAGTGTGAGCACGGCGCAACAGGTCCCCCGCAGGCTTTGACCAAGACGACTGTGAGTATGACGATCCTTGGACACTTTTCCCGGGTAAGTGCTCTTTTTCCCTACAGGTCTTCTAACCCCCAGTGGTCCCCCATTTTTCTTTACAGGTTCAAACCCCTTGCCGATTCACTCCAGGAAGCATCGGCTGCAAGTCGCTAGCGTGAGAACTTAACCCTTACGCTCATACCACATAGTGTGTGTGTGTGCTGCCCGTTTTCTAGCCTCACCTCGCCTATGTTATTTCCCGATAATCACTACTAACAGTACCTCCAGTACACTTTTGTCGCTTCTAGTCTCCACACGATGCACTTTAGAACCGGCCATATTATGTTTTTTTGTGACCTCCAGCAACATACTAAATGACTCTCTCTCCTACATGTTTTGTCTTTGTCATATATGTTGTATGTCCAGGTATGCTTGAGAAGGGACTCCCCCTCATACACCTAGAACACCTTAGTGAGTGTAACACATAGTCTGTAAAACACTCAACTTATTGTTTTTTTAATTGCACCAACACGTTTTTTTAAAAGGTCCTGAGGAAAGCCAGCATTACTAAAGGCACTGGCTGAAACATGTCGACCAACACCCGATGTAGGAGGTCTTAACTTGCCACCACAACATCCACCTGCCTTGTTTTAACCGCTGACGGAGGCCCAGTTATTAAAATTTAATTTACCCTCGGGTACTGGGACCCCCGCCAAGCCGTTTTAATCTCACTTCACAATCCCCCACACTGCACTTTCGGAAAAATACCAGCTCCGCTGTAACAAGACGTTGTAGCACACCCGGGACACATTAGGTGTCACTGGGTGGGCCCGATGATGAAGCATGCCACCAACTAGGTTGGTGGGTGAGGGCTTCATGAACATACCTAACAGGTGCCAGCTGACAAAACAAGTCAGAGTCTTATAAAAAAGTCACATGTAGCTAGTTCTTGTTGATAAACATATAAAACCCTTGGGGACTCGGACTAGCTTTCTTGTCCTCTCTCTCTCTCTTGATACACCCATGCCTTTTATAGGTTCCTGACTCCACAATAGGAAGTTCCTTCAAACCAACATGATGTCCTTTCATATGAAAAGAAACTTCCTCCTAAAAGCTCATGACAGTTGTCAGCCATCAAGTGCATAAGACAATATCAGCTAGTTTAGGTGCTGCAGCTGAGATGCTGCAATGTCGAGAAAGTTGGTGCCCCTCCAGAATACAGTGAAGATGATATGAGATGTCTCACACATCTGCACTTTCTTGGCACTAGAGTTAATGGCCAGAGTTTAACCAAAAATAATACTCCTTGCATGCTAGAAAGCACAGACGTGGCAGGGTTCTCCTTATTGCGATGGAAAATGTAGTGAATCCAGCTTGTCTGTCACCAAAACGTGCTTCCAATTGATCCTTGCAAGATGTAAGTGCAGGCTGGGTCTGATCGCTCAGTGTACTAATGCATGTACTCAGAAATCTTTGTTTGACCCCCATAGTCACAGGTTCGAATCAGATGTGTAAGTACAATTTTCTGAGGTCGAATATCAATGATTTGGGTAACAATAAACATCTGTTGCTTAGCACGTGATACCCTTCTGGGTGAAATTATACACTGCAAATGCATGTTTTGCTAAGCAGTGATTTTTAGGTCTCGCTGAACCAACGCGCATGTGTTGTTCTGCGAGAGTATAGTAGGCAAAACAGCTCTTGAAACCAGCGAGGATTGTCCCCAATGCATGTGAGGTACTCAAGCGCGACGCTTCCCCAGCACGCGCTTGAGTACCTCACATGAATTCCCTCCCACTCGCTCGTACATCAAAGGCTGCTGCTCCCCCGCCAATGCGCTCCCACCCTGCCCCCCACAGCAATGCCAAGAGTTGTTTTATTGCCGCGCGGCGCCACTTTCACAGCCGCGCGGCGCCAATGCTTGTTATTTAATTTCCCGTGCTTTCCCCTCAGCCTCCATCCAATCACTTTCACTTTCGCGGCTTGTTTGTCTAATGCCCGGCGCGCTGGCTCTGCAGGCCGTGTGATCTTGGTTACATCGGCCAATCTCTCGCCGTCTCTCTGCGGTCCTCAGCCGCCTGCATGCAGCTGGAGACAGCACACAGAGGGCTGTAATGAGCATTACTTGCCCCTCACAGCCAGCAGACAGTCGTGGAGGCGCTCATGGCTTCACCAGACCGACGCCCGCATCTTTCGGCTGGCTCCTTCTCTGGAGCGTTGGTGAAAAAATAGAGTCTAGTGAGCCACGCATTTCTTTTCTTCAGCGACCCTCACTCAACGGCATTTTTCGCCCATCACACTTTCTTTTATTTTTCTTTATTCATTTGGGCACCCTTTTCATTACCACTTCCCCTTAGTCCGGTGCTCTACTCTTCGTCCCTCTGCTTTTTTTTTTGTTTATTTTGCTAATGGTTTTGTGGAGGAGGCATGTGAAAGCAGCATTTGTAATATGAACTCGACGCTGCTGGACCCCGGATTATTTTTACAACTCCGGGAGGGAACAACATTATTTTGCGGCGCAGCAACTCTCTCCGCTCGCCCCCACCCATCCACATCGCAACCTCCTATGCAGCACTATTAGGTTCAAAAAGGTTTCCAAGGATGCTAATATAAATGGAGGCTAATAACCTTCACATGCTTGTAGCACAAATGCCATAATATAACACAATCATATGAGAAACACATATTGTTGCGAAATTATAATCTTGGATACCATTAAAAAAAAACAGACAGTACAGCTCTGGAACAGAGGGTCGTTTATACAGGTATTGTATCACATCACAATATTTAAATATCACGTACAGATGCAATATTGTGGTATAAAGCTTTGTTATATATTGTTCATGTGTATAACACTTTAATATGCATTGTCTGATCGCTTTCAAAGCGCTCTGATGTTCTCTAGGATAAGTTCACTGGCAGCTGCAGAATCTAATTTTGAAAAACCATATGGGGCCTTTTGGGGAAATATTTCGACAACATTCGACAGGTGACCTTGTGCACACTTTTTATAACTCCTTTCAACAATGGTCGCTTTGTGATCAGTCATCAGTGGCAGACTGCAACCATGGCAAGTCCATGTTCTATGTTTGCAGCTAATGCCGTATGAGCAGGCTTGTGTTTTGGTTGCTCTCCGCCCAGGGGTAACCTATCTGTTTGGCTCATCTCCCCACCCGGAGCGACAGAGCCAGCCCTCCTCACCGTGGTGAAGGTTCACATGTTCAGCTCGGTGAGGTGGGGAACCAGGTCCTGGAGGAGACCCCTGCTGCTGCTTTCCTGGCCCAGCAGAAGAGCAAGATAGCAGTTATCAACAACAACAAAAAGGCATCAGTATCCTGGAGAGGTGCTGGACTCCCTGACTGCCGGCGGTGCAGGTGTGTCCATCTTTACACCCTTCCTGCATATTTTAAAGCACCCTTGTATTCTATAACTGATACACCTTCCCTGTACTCCCTTCTAGTCCCTTTTCACCTATAGCCAATGGCCGCACATCTTGCCCCCTCCCCTTTCAAACAACCTCCTGGCCCACTGGTACGCCATGCCCATTAATCCTTACAACCCACTCACTTGCTCCTACAGCCCAGAACTCTTTAGCTAATTTACCCAGGCCCATTATGCAACCCCTCATTGTTTAATTAACGCTTTGTGACTGTCACCTGTGACATCATACCGCTGTAATGTCAAGGGTTAATATTGCCCTAACTCAATTATACTAATTAATGGATCACAAAAGGTGTTTTGATAGGAGGTTTGTACTTTATTATAGAAATCCATGTTCCGTAACAATGTTTTCTTACCTAAACATACCATAATTATGTTTTAGTTGTACACTGAGCACTTAATTATAGCTTGTCAATGTTACTGTGTGTTATTTGTGCAGTAGGAAAATTCAGTCACCCTCTTGCAGTAAAATATTTCCCACTGTTCTGGTTTTCTGGCTGGTTTCTGGCTCTCTCGCCTGCCCATGTATCCACACTTGGCATTTACAAGATGCCCTTTTAAACCATGATCTCTTGACTTGGTAAGAGTATTCTGCATCATTCAGAAACTCTGTCCATCACCACCCCTTTTTTCCAAAATCGATTTTATCCACACTATGTGTGGGAGGGTATACTCAGACGTGAGTCCCTTGCTCATTGCACCATCAGGATTCAAGCAAACCGGGCCGACGAAGGCTGTGATGCCAGAAACCGGTCCCCGGGAGCTTGTTTCCTTCCCAGTATAAGAATTGGCTTGGTAGTTTGGTTTGCCCTGTTCCCATCATGCACTGGGACAGGAAGAGACTAATTTGCATATAGCCAGGTTCTGAGCTGGGATGGTGCAATGAGCTAAAAAACAGGTGATGGATTAAAACCATGATCTCTTGACTTGGTAAGAGTATTCTGCATCATTCAGAAACTCTGTCCATCACCACCCCTTTTTTCCACAATCGATTTTATCCACACTATGTGTGGGAGGGTATACTCAGACGTGAGTCCCTTGCTCATTGCACCATCAGGATTCAAGCAAACCGGGCCGACGAAGGCTGTGATGCCAGAAACCGGTCCCCGGGAGCTTGTTTCCTTCCCAGTATAAGAATTGGCTTGGTAGTTTGGTTTGCCCTGTTCCCATCATGCACTGGGACAGGAACAGACTAATTTGCATATAACCAGGTTCTGAGCTGGGATGGTGCAATGAGCTAAAAAACAGGTGATGGATTAAAACCATGATCTCTTGACTTGGTAAGAGTATTCTGCATCATTCAGAAACTCTGTCCATCACCACCCCTTTTTTCCAAAATCGATTTTATCCACACTATGTGTGGGAGGGTATACTCAGACGTGAGTCCCTTGCTCATTGCACCATCAGGATTCTAGCAAACCGGGCCGACGAAGGCTGTGATGCCAGAAACCGGTCCCCGGGAGCTTGTTTCCTTCCCAGTATAAGAATTGGCTTGGTAGTTTGGTTTGCCCTGTTCCCATCATGCACTGGGACAGGAACAGACTAATTTGCATATAGCCAGGTTCTGAGCTGGGATGGTGCAATGAGATAAAAAACAGGTGATGGATTAAAACCATGATCTCTTGACTTGGTAAGAGTATTCTGCATCATTCAGAAACTCTGTCCATCACCACCCCTTTTTCCCAAAATCGATTAGCCAGGTTCTGAGCTGGGATGGTGCAATGAGCTAAAAAACAGGTGATGGATTAAAACCATGATATCTTGACTTGGTAAGAGTATTCCGCATCATTCAGAAACTCTGTCCATCACCACCCCTTTTTTCCAAAATCAAGATGCCCTTTTACTACATCCATGTTTAGACCTTGTCCTCCCATCCTGCATTGCAAAGTGCCTGGATGCAATGCCTTGCAGCGCGCTACATATAATAAGCTTGAAAGTAACAAAAACTCCCTGTTTCCTTGCAGGGCCCTATCCTGAGCCAAGATTCAGATAGGGGCCTCAACAGGGGAGGGGCAGAACAGGGTCAGGCTGAAGTCGATAGTACTGGCACGCACCCAGGCTGCCTCTACATAGAGCATTATGCAGCCTGCTTGCCTCTAGTATAATCCCCCTCCGCCCCCCATTATAATTAGCACAGTTTATTTGTGTTTTCAGGGATGGTAAAGACTTCTTTAGGGCTCTGCAGTTAGCCTAGGAAGAGTCCCTGGAATGAATTTGCTTGAACATGTTGCACCATAGCTGAAGCATTTGGCAATCGGAGGAAGACCCCTGTCCAAATCCCCCTCAACCCTATTAGTGGTGAGAGATAGTAGTTTGTGACCATTCCCTGCTTGACTTCTGTATTCAGTTGTCATCTTTAGAGGTTCAGTCCAACACTTCACTCCAGGTCATTTGGAACACTGCTTCCCATCATGAACTTTTCACATACAAACATTGATTTCATGCAAGTTAGTCTAATTAGTTCAGTGGAATACAAACAAGTACACAACGTCCAGAGTGCATTAGTGTAACTCACAACTTGAAAAAGCATTCATAATACCCTTGACAGGTGATCACCTTAGTTAACATTAAAATTGCTTTGTCGACTTTCAGGCCATGGTCTGTCTTTTGGAATCCCCTCTGGCGTAGAGGCTTTTTAGGTCGACCTCTGCCAATGCACTTGCGCATTGCAGATGTCGATCTATAGTAGCTGAAACAAACTCTTTGAACCAAGCGCGGATTCGGATTACATGCAGTTCATGTGATGTAATGAAGCATGAAGCTTCCCCAGCGCGCGCTTGACCTCGCACACCACCATCAAAGGCTTCTGCTCCCCCTCACTCCCTTTCCTCCCTCCCATTTGCTGGCCACGTCAAACGCGAGAGCTTTTGTTAAAGGGGCTTGCTTCGGACAGTGCGCGACCCGCTGGCATTTGTCTGGCATTTGTCTTCAAAGGCTCTTGAAAGCTTGAAGGCAATCTGCTTCCCCGCCCCCCTGGTGTTTGTGGCTTTTTGCACCATCGGTGTGGAATGTTGTTTACATCTTGCTCGAGCATTGGCTTGTAGGACTTCTGCGGACCCCAGTCCGTCGGATTACATCACTCTGCCTCTTTCAAGGAATTCAAAGGCATTGTAATCATCGCCATCCTACTTTTTAACTAAGGGTTGCAGAGGATTACATGTCTTAATAAGAGGCCACAGCAACCTCACATTAAACTAGCAAGATAAAAGTATAACTTTAAAAGACATCTGATGTTTTTCTAGCCTTTAAAACAGTATTACGTTTCTGTAATCGGGTTGGGTCCCGTGTTGGTCAGAAGTGTTTTTAGTTTGTCATTTTATCAATTAAAAGTTGTGAAGATCAATTTTTGACTAACATGTTTACAGAAACGAAGCATCGTGCATGAGTTCAAATCCTTAGACATTTAAATTTGAGACAGGGGCTTATTATATGTTTGACATCTTAATATACTTTTGCAAGAACTCTCACCGTAAGACATGCTCTGCAGTTACAGTGCCACGTGGAAACTCTTAAAATGCACATCTTGCCAACAACTTGCCCAGAGACCAATTCTGCACTTAAGTAGTTTAATGGTTATTATGCTTGCTAATATACAACCACAATTTCACTCTTTCAAGCCTCAAGCCACTGTTTACTGAATTTCAAAATAAGCTTACAATCTGTGACTACTTTAGGTCAACACTGACTTCATTTGTATCATACTCTAAGGCATGTATGCCTCCATCTGTAAACGTAAATTTTCTCAGTAGATCTATGCTTTTTATTCCCAAATTTTGCATTTTCGGAACAAACTGCCCTTTGAGTAGGTAAGGAAACAAACAAACTATTTCCCATTTAATTTGCAGCCAAGTACAGTGTAGCACAAAGTGATATAAAAAGTGGCACTGGATATTGCACCACCCCAGCATCACTCAACACCACCACAGCACCACTCAGCATCACCACATCATCACTCAGCGCTACTCCAGCATTACTCAGCACCACCACATTATCACTCAGCACCACCACAGCACCACTCAGCACCACCACATCATCACTCAGCACCACCACAGCATCACTCAGCACCACCACAGCACCACTCAGTGCCACCACATCATCACTCAGCGCCACACCAGCATCACTCAGCGCCACCACAGCATCACTCAGCACCACCACAGCACCATTCAGCACCACCCCAGCATCACTCAGCACCACCACAGCACCACTCAGCACCACCACAGCATCACTCAGCACCACAGCACCACTCAGCACCACCACAGCATCACTCAGCACCACCACAGCATCACTCAGCACCACCACAGTATCACTCAGCACCACCACAGCACTACTCAACACCACCACAGCATCACTCAGTGCCACCCCAGCATCAATCAGCACCACCAGAGCACCACTCAGCACCACCACAGCACCACTCAGCACCACCACAGCATCACTTAGCGCCACCCCAGCATCCCTCAGCACCACCACAGCACCACTCAGCACCACCACAGCATCACTCAGCGCCACCCCCGCATCACTCAGCACCACCACAGCACCACTCAGCACCACCACAGCACCACTCAGCACCACCACAGCATTACTCAGCGACACTCCAGCATCACTCAGCACCACCACAGCACCACTCAACATCACCACATCATCACTCAGCACTACCCCAGCACCACTCAGCACCACCACAGCATCACTCAGCACCACCACAGTATCACTCAGCACCACCACAGCATCACTCAACACCACCACAGCATCACTCAGCGCCACCCCAGTATCAATCAGCACCACCAGAGCACCACTCAGCACCACCACATCACCACTCAGCACCACCACAGCATCACTTAGCGCCACCCCAGAATCACTCAGCACCACCACAGCACCACTCAGCACCACCACAGCATCACTCAGCGCCACCCCAGCATCACTCAGCACCACCACAGCACCACTCAGCACAACCACAGCACCACTCAGCACCACCACAGCATTACTCAGCGACACCCCAGCATCACTCAGCACCACCACAGCACCACTCAGCATCACCACATCATCACTCAGCGCTACCCCAGCATCACTCAGCACCACCACATTAGCACTCAGCACCACCACATTATCACTCAGCACCACCACAGCACCAATCAGCACCACCACAGCATCACTCAGCACCACAGCATCACTCAGCACCACCACAGCATCACTCAGCACCACCACAACATCACTCAGCACCACCACAGCATCACTCTGGAACACTACAGCATCACTCTGGAACACCACAGCATCACTATGCGCCACCACAGCATTATTATGCGCCACCACAGCATCACTCATGGCCTCCACAGCATCACTCAGGGCCTCCACAGCATCACTCAGGGCCTCCACAGCATCGCTCAGAGCCTCCACAGCATCACTCAGAGCCTCCACAGCATCACTCACGGCCTCCACAGCATCACTCACGACCTCCACAGCATCACTCACGGCCTCCACAGCATCACTCACGGCCTCCACAGCATCACTCACGGCCTCCACAGCATCACTCAGGGCCACCACAGCATCACTCAGGGACACCACAACATCACTATGCGCTAGCACAGCATCACTGAACGCCACAGCATCACTCGTCGCCACCACAACATCACTCCGCGCCATCACAGCATCAATATGTGCAATCATTCAACAACAACTGGTTCAAATATGTTCTCTCAATATTTCAAGCTTTATTACAAATGTCACAAAAAGATGTTAATATTTCACTTCTATTCTTGGATTTTCGTCACAATAAAATACACTGAACATAATCTTCACAAAAGTTATTTACAAAAGTTTAAGCTATTGCCATTATAAATTACAATCACTTTTATTTAGGTATTAATTATTTAAAAAAATTAAAAGCCATTGTTATTTGTAATATCAATACATCTAAGTCACGTAAATACAAAACATGTTGCATTACAAATGCTATAGGTGTCTCATTTGCGAAAGTTATAACTATTGGCATTGTAAATGGCAAAGCTATTAATTTAGCTATTTTCAAAACCAACATATAAATCAAAAAATTGTCATTTACATGACCAATAGCACAAACTTTACTAATGCGAGACCTATTGCACTGCAAATGCTTTTTACGCCTTCTGGCTATTTCTTCCAAGTGAATCTGTGCTGAACGCCTACAGCTTGCCTGCTTAGGTCTCAACTACCAGCATATTTAGCTATGTATTAAAAGGCTTGTTGTTTGTAGTTCATAACATATTCTTAGAGTGGGATTTGGGTCAGTCTATTTCTTAGGATTGGATGACTTTCTTGACAATCTCAGGTGTGAGATTTTGATTCAATTACTTTCCTCCCTCTTCATGTGGTTCTCCTGCCCAGCAGCATTTCTGTGTCACAGTGTTCACTCGGCTGACTTGACAGGACTTTTCCTATTCTTTTGCAGGATACACTTCAGGGGTCTACATTCTTTTTCTCTTGTGCCTGTATGTTCCCTTGTTTTTATACCCCCACCTGCTTTATTTTTACTTTTCCCCCACTTTCCCTAATGGCTCTTTTTAAAACAATTTAACGAGTGTCCAGTGGCTGGAAAGTACTACTAGGTCCCACGCTTTCTTTTTGTGCATTGGCTCACAATTGTATTTCACTTTTTCAAAAACTTTATTTTATCATTTTAAAATGGCCGTGATGTTCAAACAGTACATTAAAAATGCTGCTGTGCATCATGAAGCATGTGCATACTTCACAACACATGTGTGCAAGTGTCACGACACATACGTACACAAGCCCCATGATATATGCTCTAGAAACTTATGTTTATACATTGGGGCCATCTTCGCCTGAAATCTATTTGATAGGAAAAACAATTTATATATTTGCAGACATGTGCATGAGTCATGACTTATGTGTTCACATACCAGTAAAATAAGTACTGGCAAAGCCAATGGCGCAGCCTTTTAAATCAGACACATACATTGGCTTGCCATTTTTTTTTTTACAGTTTATGATGCCATCCAGACTGTTAATATGGCCTTATCAGCACCGCCAGTGCCAGAGCAAGGTTAGATATGTGATAGGCCACGGGCAATGTTGAGGCTGCAGGCGCCTATGCTACCCCCTAAGTAATTTCAGAAAGTAGGGTAACCAACCCTCCGTAATTTCACAGCCTGCCCGTTATATGTGCCTCTTGTCCATTGTCCATGAGGAATTCTTTTACGGACGCCTTTTGTCCATAATTTCAGGCATTGGAGTGAGCAGCCTGAGAGTTCTGTAACTCTCACTGCAGGGGCCAGCTCGCGCTCCTGCTGTGATCACTGGCCTGCAGCAGCCCCTCTGTGACCTGGCACAGGCTGCTATCAGCCCATTACCATTCTGTAAGTCGGCCTAAATATCACATACAGAATGATAATGGGCCTCTCTGTGCAGTGACAGTATTTGCTAGACCTCCTCCTGTCAGAGCCCAGGGCATGGCAAACTGCTTTTGTTTACGGGGTCCTGTCACCTCACCAGAGGCCAAGCTCTGGAGATGGGGAGATTTCATTTTGGTGAACGTTACCCAGGTGTATCCACTGTTAGCCCCTTAAACTGTCACACAAACAGTGATAATGGTACAAATATAATTGTCCTTTATTATTTATTTATTTTGCTCCAATAGTGCAAAGTTTCTGCATTTGTGCTGTTATCATTTTCATGTTCAACCTGGCCCGCACGCCGCCTTAGCTTTTACACATCACATCCCCTTGGGATGATTGATCGGATCGGGTGGTTTTTTTTCGATAGGGGGAGAGGAGGCATGTAAGATCTGAGAAGCCTTCAGCTTTGATCTTTTTCTTCATTTTTTTTTGGGGGGGTGGGTTTGGAATATGCAAATGTGGGTGTTTAAGGTTCACACACATGCAGTGCAAGGTTGTCTCAACCTAATATAAGCTTATTTCGACTTGTGCTTGTGTTGGTTGTCTATTTTGTTATGTAATATTGTGCGACCTCCTCTGATGTGTCTGTAAAGCGTACGTGTTGTCTCAAATGTTTGTCCTGAATTCTGACCTTCTGTCCTGAATTTTGACCTTTTGTCCTGATAGGCACCTCCCGCGTTTAGGGGAGGGGTGCCTTTAGTGGGATTTTAGTGCCGAGGGAACGGTTTCGTTTCCTTGGAAGTGGGCAAGGGGAGGGATGCCTGAAATGCGAGTAAAGAAGGAGGTGCATTGGCGGTCCCTCCCCTTAGGTGATAAAAATAGCCGGAATCAAGGGAGTAGCCTCGTTGTCCTCTCGCCTTGTGGAGTAGCCGGAAAGGCGCAGCGGGAACAGTTGCCCACCCACCCATCCCTAAGTTTTAAGTAGATTTGGTGGGGTCCCGGACAAGAGGAAAAGGCCCGGGGATTTCTTTATGCGGAAACTGCCTGACCTTGCAACAGGGAGGCAGTCATTGGGGCTCTGGGCTGGCGGGGGAGGGGGCTGTCCTGCTGGTGGTCCTGGACTCTCCTACCCTACCCTAGTAGCCGGTGCTTGGATAAAGCAACATGGTATCTCATATGGACGAAGTGGTAAGGGGTTGGGTTGTGTCCTGCTGGTACAACTCGCCTCGAGTGGATCTAGAGCTGACAAATTGTAAATACATGGTAACATGTGGCGCAGATGGATACTGCGCCCCCTTATGTTCAGTAATGGTATTAAGTGGTAAGGGGTTGGGTTGTGTCCTGCTGGTACAACACGCCTCGAGGGGATCTAGAGCTGACGATATTGTAAATATATGGTAACCTGTGGCGCAGATGGATTCTGCGCCTCCTTATGTTCTGTAATGGTATTTCGATGGTTAATAAAATTGGTCAAAAGTTGGAGGTTTAATAAGAAATAAAGATGGTGTTATTGACAAGTAATAAAAGCTACGCAGTGAACACCAAATTTGTGTAAAGTGTCTTTGTGGTGGGGGGAGTGTGGTGGACGAATGGCACGGATATCCCCACTATACATTTTTACACTCACTGTCCTGAATTTGCATCCATGCTAGTTGGTCACCCTTTCAGAAAGTGGCGCTTGTAACTGATCTCTCTGTCAGTGTCAGAATCATGTAACATGCTAAGCAAATGTAGCCCCTCGTGCAAGCTAAGATGTGCTTTTTGTTTACTAAATCTCAGAATATTGTTATTGTGTATTTATATATGAGCCGATGGTTATGCTCAAGTTAGCAGATGGAGGGTCACCAGGGTCGGATTCGTAACGTGGGCACTCGGGCAATGCCTGAGGGGCCGGTATCCAAATTCCAGCTGTTGGCTGCTTTTTTGAGCAGGCGGAGGGGGGGGGGCTGCAATTTGGGAGGTTTCTGCGTTGTTCGGCTGCCAGGAGTCCAGTGGGTACCTGAGTGACCTTTTTGGAGGTAGATAGGCGTCTCTCCCTTTCTCTCACTGGGCCGGCCCATTAATATATGCAGATTGAGCGGGGCAGGGGGCCTGAGCAAAAGTGACCTCACTTGTTTTCAGGTGTGTTTCACCAGTATAAACTAATCTGTGCATTTTTTTTACCTCCCCTACACTTCCCCTCCCCCCTTTCTCCTTCGCCCATTTTTATTAAATAAACTTTCGCAGCAGCAGTGTTTTGCGTCACTTATATGTTTAGCGTGCCCGGCCCGAATTGTAATCCCAATCCAACCCAGAGGGTCACGGCTGGGGCAGGCCCCTTTCCCTTTTCAATGCCTTTCTCCTACACGCTTTGAGCAAATCTATGCATTTATTACCGCTATAATATTCCTATTTTAAACTTTTACCAGCATTGCTGTGCTGGCGCCACACTGGAAACGCAAGATTAATACTAGAATATTGTTAAACTTTAGCCATGTGGTCAGATTACATCTCACATTTTGTTGAAGGTACGAAAAAAAAATACAAATGGGACAACCGTCCTTCGAGGAGACAGGCCGGCTTGTTGACGGCCAACTGGACAATGCAACGCTCCTGTTTGAAATAACAGCGACTGCAGTGAAGTCTCACTAGATGTACCACTGTTGACCTCGGCAGAGCCTGTACCGCCACACACGTGCAGCTGCGTACGTGTGCCTACAAACGTGTGTCTACGTCGCGGTGTCTGTCAGCGTTGGAGACAGATTTTGCTGTCTCCAGCCTACAATTGGGTCAAAAGTACCCTTTGTCGACCTTTTTGAATGACCAATATGTGTTTCCCAGCCGTCAGCTAAAGCAAACATCCTGACTCCGCGCACCTACGTGAAATAAGTCAAGTACAAGCGCAGACCAATAGGCTTGGGTCCGTCGCCACCAATGATTTCATGGATAATTACCAAAAACTATGCCCAGTATCTTGAAGCATATTTCTCCACTTTCTTCCGCCTTTCTCTCCCTTATCAGCTCAAATGCTGTTTTTTTTAAACAAATTGCTATTAATAGCGATGTTTCACATTTAATGCACTTTGTTAGGTCTGCGATCCCTCAGTAAAAGCCAAGTTCATCAGCCGGTCGAGTTTGTGCGGCAGACTGTTACTTATTTAAGGTTGATCAGCTAATGCAGGAAGTCGCAATTTCCTGAGGACTTTTTTTTATTATTTTACTTTCAAGGTCAGCCTGAGAGCTTGGAAATGCCAGATCCTTACATGAACTTGAGCTTGAACTGAAGTGAAAAGACAATGCATTTTTTTCAGAAGCCTGCACGTGCTTTTCACTATAGCTTTCATTACTGCTTATCGGAGTTTCTCTTTCCAACTTCCTGAACCAAGGGCCCGCCGTAAATAGGTGTGTGTTGGTGGTGTAGGAATTTAGTTAAAGCTGCCTGCGGTACTTAAACTTATTGGTGGTAAATTGCACAGTGTTTGATGTTACCATTTATTCCAGCACAAAGGCCTTGATTCTGAGTTTATCGCAAGCATGGTGCTTGTCTTTGTACCAGATAAATACTGATGCCCTAGAGTATGTTCTAAATCGGGTGCAATAAATAGCACACATTATGAGTTTCTGTTGAATAGCAAGTTCAACGCCTACATGACCCCACCTGCCAGCATCATTGGCGCCCATGGAATATATCCTATGATCATGACACTCAGAGTTTCCATTTTAGCACCCAAAAATTACGCTAGGAGTCACAAATTCTGTCTCCTGCTTCCGCACACTCAAGATGCTCACCTCACAAAGATTTTTACGTGGCTCCCACCCATCACTGTAGCCCTCATCACCAGCAAGCTAGACTACGGCAACGCACTCCATGCTAAAATCAACTCTCAACTGACAAGAAGACTTCGGACCATACAAAACTCTGTGGCCAGGCTCACACTCAGTCTGCCACCCCACATTTATATCATCCCACACTTCAAGGAACTCCACTGGCTCAGAATCCACAAAGCAGCACTTTTCAAACCCCTCACACCCTAATAGAAAGCCTTGCATAACATTGGTCCCACGTACCTCAACACTGCTTAAACTTCCACAAACCTACCAGACACTTCTTCTGAGCCAGACTCCTACTAGCCCCCTCCTCTCACATCTGCAGAACCAGACCTAGCATTCATGTCTTCTTCTACCTTGCTCCTAAAGCATAGAATGACCTACCCGTGCACATCAGAGCTTCCATCTCAGTTTACCAAAAATACCACACATGCTTTCTCTGTTGCATTCAGGTAGGTTTGACCTGCTGAAATTTAATGAAGGGTGAGTTTTAGAAATTGGAATTCTAGATGGTAGAGTTGTGCGCCCTGTCCAAGCAGGAATCATCCTCCTAGTCAGGGTAAGTCAGATACAGACCTTAAATTAACCTGTGCTCACCCTCCAGTAGCTTGGCACGGGGCAGTCAGGTATAACTAAAGGGGCAATGTGTAAAGTATTTGTGTAACGCTTCAAACAGTAAAACAGTGAAAACAGCACAACAAAGATACCACACCTGGTTAGGAAACTAAAGCTTAATTCAAGGAACAAAGCAAAATCAAGATAACAAACTTTAAAAGGTAGACCCTGAGTTATGAACTTGTAAAGACTAAATGGATTGTAGTGCTTAAAGGTTTTAAGCATCAACTGGGGCTATCTGCTCGCGCTAGACTGGAGTAAATCCAAAAGTTCAGGCCGACCGCAATGAAACGTTGGTTGAATACAGGGACCAGACTTGGCCCACTGAACAGTACCTTAAATACATCATTGATGGAGCTGAGATGTGGGAAGCAAAAGGCGATGCTTCATCGAAGCACAGGTTTGAAGGTAATGTGTTGACGCCAAGCCGAGCAAAGTCGGAGATGCGTCAGAAACTGGAGATGATGTGCCACACAATTGGTAATGCGGTGTCCACGGTTCTTGCAGCAGCGGCGATTCACAGAGATACACAGGTCTAATCAGAGCAATGCCGTCAATGAGTGGGTTCTGGGCACTTTATACCCACTGTTTGTGGCTTTCTAGAGGGAATGCACAAAGCACAGCTGTCACTCACCCTAGACATGTATTCAGGACAGGCAAATAGACATATATCTCCCTTGGTTCCCTGATTATTTGTAATCCACATTGTGATATGTTGTACTCATATATATGTTAAAACAACCTGGTTATGAACCAGGGAGCGTTGATGGTGTCTTTTTGTATATATTGTATGTATTTATGCACACACTTGAGCACGGAGTCGTCTGCACTTTTTTGATATGAGTTGCCCTGTCATTTGAATACATATTGGAGGAGAATATATAACAGCAATAGAAACCTCTCCACATTGCTGCCAAGGTTTCAGATTGCTATGTGTGACATTTTCATAATTTGAGTGTTATTATGAGTGGCATTTCATTGACTATGAGTGACACTTTCTCGCAAGCAAAATCAAGCTATTAAGAAAAGGGAAAGATATAAATATCAGAAATGACACCCATTTGAGCAACAAGAAGATATTAGTTTCAACAAAGGTTTTATTTACAAATAATTAAGATACAATATAATATGAACAAGATATAACCTTACATATAAATGATCAAATTAAGTAAAAATCTGTAAGCGAAAAAAGGAGGGTAGGGAAAAAGGGGGAGAAAAACATTCAACAAGTTCTAACAATATCTATAATCACATTTCGAGAAATTAACATCAAAGTCGAGAGTAGAATAAACAAGGAAAAAATTAATTAACATCTTACTGTAAATATAATAAATGGAAAAAACAATCATGGAGGTTTAGGAACTTCCTTAATTCGATGATTATGAGAGCAAGCATGCAATGCATAAGTATCTAAAAAAGTGGTTACAGGTTGCCAGAGGGAGTCACGCTTAATCGCAAGTGAAATGGGAAAGAGATATGCCCAATCTAATCTGTGCTTATAACAGACCTCATACCACCAGGCTCAATAAGATATGCTTGCATAATTCTTCCATTCCCTTGTTAATTATTGAAAAGCAATGGCTAGAAGGAGCTCTATTATGGAAAAATGTATTAACTGGGAATCCCAAGCTTCAGATAAACTCCCTAAGAATATGTTAATCAAAGTAATGGGGACTTGCGTATGAAATATAGTATTTATTTGTTGCCAAACCTGCGTCCAAAAAGTATAAACATATTGGAAATTAAATAACATATGTTTCAAGTCAGCTTTGTTAGAAGAGCAGGGCCAACAGGAAGGAGGAAGAGATTTTTTTATTTTATGTAATGAGACAGGAGTGAACATGAGTCTATTGTATATATAGAATAGAGTCTGGTTGGTATTAGCTGCTCTTGAAGATCGCCATATTTTCAACCAAATCTTGTTCCAAATGTGGATAGGAAAAGTAATTTGGGGATCAGTTTCTCAAAGTAATTCCACTTCTGTTTTCTCTCTAGTGGATGGCTGAGAGAGAAAATGTTTATGTAGTTGGGAAGCAGAAGGGGTAGATTCCAAAAGTGTGAATAAATTAGAGGATGGGGAAGGGGAAAATACGTGGGAGGGTATAAAAGTAGTATAAGTATCTTTAATCTTTGTAATTAAAGAATTGAATTTAGTTTTCCAGGACGTAGGTAATACGAATTTTTGGTTGAGCGGTAGCAAATGAAATGCAAAGATTCTCATGAAAAAGTTGAGAAACCCAATGAAGGCCTTTTGCATGAAAATCCTTGCAAAAGATTGTTTTATAATTGATTTGAATGTGGCGGTTGTACCAAATAAAGGAATGCAAGAATTGATCCTGAAGGGATTCGTGACCAATGAAAATAGGACGAAGAATGTTTTAAATATTATTAAAGATAGGTAGAGACAAAGATAAAGGTCTACATGTAAAGGATAAGAATTCTTTAAAGGAGAATGGATGAAAAAAGCTTTTTTCAATATTGACCCATAAAGGTAAATCCGAGTCATTGTCCTCCTCTAAGAGAAAGGCAGATTGCTTCAGGAAGAATGTCGTATGGTAAGAGTGAAAGTCCGGAAAGTTAACACCCCCCATAAACTTGGGTCTTTTAAATTTTTGATGAGACATAAGTGGTTTCTTACTATTCCATAAAAGTTTGTTAAGATGGAGTAAATTAATTTATATCGAGAGTGAGGAATATTTATAGGAAGATTAGATATATAAAAAATAATAATAGGGGCCAGCATAATTTTTTTCACATTCAAACGACCCCACCAGGGCAAGAACAAAGGGTTCCATATGGACGTGAGATTTTTCAAGGTTAGTTGTAAACCTTCTAGATTTATTTAATAGTAGGCATGAACCATAAGCCAAGATATTTAATTTTGCTAGGTTTCCAACTAATATTGGAAGAAAGATAAGCTGCATGAAAACATAGTTTATTTAGAGGAAGAATTTCACATTTGTCAAATTTAATTTCAATAGTTTTTGATCTCTACTGATGACGGATAATATCCAGAAACACATGTGTCTAGAGATGTCCAGCAGTAATCTGCACCAACTTTGGTGGAACACTCCAGCAAAATACCAAGTAAGCACGCACTACAAACTGCATTTACCATAATGCTAAGGGGCGAACTGTGCTGAGAGGTCAGCAGTGTGCTCCCACACCTTCCTGTTTAAAATGTAATTTGTATCCTGAAACTGAAGCAAAAAGTTAAACCTCCGATAGGAAGGCAGGAAGAGAGGTCTGGGGATGCGAAAGAAAAAGTAGGATATTGTCGGCATAGACAGAGACCTTTAGATGATTTTTACGATATTGAAAACCAGAGATTCAGAAATTTATCAGAAATGGCTCAAGAGCAAGAATGAAAACGAGAGGAGGAAGGGGACACCCTTGTCTAACACCACGATATATGGAAAACGAAGAAGAGAGAAGGCCATTAACTAAAATAGATGACGTGGGGGATAAATATAAAAGAGAAACATAGTCAATAAAAGTTTTACCAAATCCAAACCAGGAAAGAGTAGAGAAAAGAAAAGGCCAACTCACGCAATCAAAAGCCTTTTCAGTATCTAGGGAGATGGCTGATAAAGAATACTTATAAGATATGGATTAACTAAGAATATTAGTTGTAATTCTTCTAGATTTATTTAATAGTAGGCATGAACCATAAGCCAAGATATTTAATTTTGCTAGGTTTCCAACTAAAATTGGATGAAAAATAAGCTGCATGAAAACATAGTTTATTTAGAGGAAGAATTTCACATTTGTCAAATTTAATTTCAATAGTTTTTGATCTCTACTGATGACGGATAATATCCAGAAACACATGTGTCTAGAGATGTCCAGCAGTAATCTGCACCAACTTTGATGGAACACTCCAGCAAAATACCAAGTAAGCACGCACTACAAACTGCATTTACCATAATGCTAAGGGGCGAACTGTGCTGAGAGGTCAGCAGTGTGCTCCCACACCTTCCTGTTTAAAATGTAATTTGTATCCTGAAACTGAAGCAAAAAGTTAAACCTCCGATAGGAAGGCAGGAAGAGAGGTCTGGGGATGCGAAAGAAAAAGTAGGATATTGTCGGCATAGACAGAGACCTTTAGATGATTTTTACGATATTGAAAACCAGAGATTCAGAAATGTATCAGAAATGGCTCAAGGGCAAGAATGAAAAGGAGAGGAGGAAGGGGACACCCTTGTCTAACACCACGATATAAGGAAAACGAAGAAGAGAGAAGGCCATTAACTAAAATAGATGACGTGGGGGATAAATATAAAAGAGAAACATAGTCAATAAAAGTTTTACCAAATCCAAACCAGGAAAGAGTAGAGAAAAGAAAAGGCCAACTCACGCAATCAAAAGCCTTTTCAGTATCTAGGGAGATGGCTGATAAAGAATACTTATAAGATATGGATTAACTAAGAACCTTAAAACATAATCTTATATTATCTGCAATATGATGACCCTTAATGAACCCACATTGTTCCCCTCCGATTAATTGAGGACACAAAAATTCCAAGCGGAGGGCTAATATCTTTGCAAAAATGTTATAATCTAAATTGATCAAAAAAATGGGGCAATCATTTTTGCACAGTGAGGGATCTTTATTTTCTTTTGGAATGAGACAAATTAGAGCGTCTTGGAAAGAGCCACCGGAAGATTTAGAAGATATGAAGAAAAGGAAAAGTTGATGAAGTTTAGGAAGAAGTAACTGGGAAAAGTGAGAGTAAAACTCAATGGTAAACCCATCAGGGTCTGGCGCCTTACCATGCTTAATAATACGTCTTGCATTAAGGATACTCTGTGATTGAATTTCTTTGTCTAATGAAGAAAAGTCTACATTAAGATGAGAAGGAGGATCAATGAAAGATAAATATTGATGAATATTATCTAGAGACGAAGAAGAATTAGGTGTATGAAGATCTTGATAAAATTGGGTAAATTCAGCCAGAAGGTCATCATTTCTGTAAAGCATACGATTAGATGAAGTGAGAATCGAATTGATTATGGAGCGTTCTTTTTTTTATTTTAAGAAAATTGGCCAAGAGCATTCCCGATATATTTTGACCGCCATAATATTTCGCAGATGCTTTAAGTAAAAATGAATTTGCATTAGCAGTGGACAATTTATTTAACGTGAATTTAGTTTAATAAGATCTTCCAGAGAGGACTTAGACTTTGTACGATAATATGAATGCTATAGTTGTGTGCAGTGAAGGATTTTAAAGTATCTAAAGAGGATCACTTTTTGCCAGATATATATGAAATTATGAAATCTCTCAAAGCAGCTTTAAACACATCCCATATGATTTGTAGAGAAATATGTGAAGATTCATTTTCAAGAAAAAAGGTCTTAGCAAAAGATTAAAAATTTTGGGTAAGATTATGATCTAATAGAAGGGAGTTGTTAAATCTCCAACGTCTAGTACCATGAGACGGAGGAAGCAGGTCTAAATTTAAAAATACCGGAGCATGATCTGAAATAAGTTTAGGAGCAATCTCAGATTGAGTGAAATGTTGAGAAAGGGATTCAGAAAGGGATTCAGAAAGGAATAAATAATCTAATCTAGATTGAGAACAATGTATTGGGGAAAAGAGAGTATATTCTAAAAGATTGGGGCTACAAAGTCTCCATGCATCCACTAAAAACGTTGTGCAATGGTAGAAGTAAATTGAGTGTGCATAAGAGAGGGCCTAAATTTAGTTTTGGAGTTTTGATTGAGTATAGGATCAATCACCATATTACAATCACTACCTATCAGTAGATAATCATCTTTATAAGTCATTACTTTGAATAAATTGTGGTCCAGAAAGCATTATTGGGGGAAGTAGGAGCATAAAGATTAATAAGCGTAATGGAAATTTTGTTAACTAAAAGGGAAACAGACACCCATCTACCTACATCATTAGAGTCCTGTGAAAGCACTTGAACTGAGGTTCAATGAATTCTGAACCTGGGTCATAAAGGTCGTGGTTCTGTTACGATTTTGGTAACAGCGAACCGTAAACAGTGAGCTCAGCAAGTATGAGTGTTTTCGTCATGTTACACCGATGGATTCACTGTGTATTTGAAGATTTCGTTCTGAACCTTTGGGTTCCATTTTGTGCATGGCAGCCATTTTGTGGTTGCCCTCACATAGGCCGATGACTTTAGCTGACTCTTAGATGACCTGAGTGAACTGACCCTGTTGCCTGAAGCTGACCTTGCCAAACCAGTTTTTTGCCCTTTAGCTGATCAAGATAGAGATCAAAGAGCAGGACATTGCTGAGTTTATGGTACATGCACACACACTTCTATCTTGCTTCTCATCTGTTTCTGTTCCTTCTTTTTATGACCTGTTTACGATATGGGTTGTGGTCTTTTATTATGGGTTTGTTCAGCTTGTGTAAGAAGGAATGTTGGGTTTTTTGCATGCTTGCAAAAGCTAGGACTGCCCCTTACTTTTGTGCTGAGTCATGTAACCCTAAAACATATAAAAGGCCTCTGTCCTCTGTATTCCTCAGACTACCTCATTCAGTTGCTACGGCTTCTGTGTGACGTGGCCTCACTTATTAAATTTAATAAAGATGTCTTTTCATATTTTCAGCTTCTGTGCCAAGTTCTCTTTTTATTAGTAAGTATTCCCTGAGAATGAAGATTACAGTTCTTCAGAACATCCAAGCGTTTGTGGCATAGAATAGTGACACCATTGCGTTTTCCATTACCCGGGGAAGCAAAAACATGGTTAACCCATTGTCTTTTAAGTTTGGCAATTTCTTTGTCTACAATATAGATTTCTTGAAGCAACGCAATATCACATTTTGAATTAGAAAGATGAGTTAGTACTCTCTGACGTTTTATAGGTGAACCTAAACCTTTAACATTCCATGAAACAATTCGCAAAGTTATCTAAATTAGAGTAAACATGTGAAACAAATTAAGTTGAAAAATAGAAAAAGTGAATAGGAATAATAATAAGACTGAAAAGAAAAGAAGCATATAGCCAAGATTAAAAAATGTTACAAAAAGCTGAGATATATATGAAATATAGGGTACAATATAACTATAAAGACAACAACTAGTAAAATGAGGTATTAAGGAGAAAGGGAGATGTAGATTCCATGATAGGAACAAGAGAAGACTTGTTGGGAGAAGGGAAAGTCAAAGAAAAAGAGAAAGAAAGAGAGAGAAAAAGAGAAAGGGCAAGGAAAGGGAACGAACATTACATGTACGTAAGTCAAAAGAAAAACATCAATAAAGACATACCAAAAATGATGGTGGTGAAGCCACATAAGGAAGGTGACAGAGCTGACCAGACACCTCGGGCAAGATCAGGGGGAAAGACACTTCATCCAAACGAAAATCGCTATTCACAAGGATCAAATAAACAGGATACCGTACCTAGTATTAATAGAAGAGACAAGAGAACAAGGAACTATGAAAAAACAAATTGAAACTCGAATAATTAATAACAATTTCAGAGGCAAAGCACTATAGGTAGCATTGCAAAAGACAGAAAATTATGCATTATTGCATCAAATGTTGGAAAATCTAGAACTGCCCATGTCTATCGCTCTATATTTGTCAATGAATCACTGCAGCAAAACCGGATCCTCAAAGGTCGTCATTTTATTTTTGTAAGCTACTTTGAACAGGTATGGGTGAAAAAGGCCAAATCTAGCATTAATATTTCGCAATGCAGGTCTCATCTCTAAGAATGTTTTCCTTTTACCTGCTGTTTCTTTCGCCTGATCCTGAGAAAAGAAGAGGTTAGAGCCCTGCCAGTGTGGTGGTGAGCCTCAGCAAGGCCTACCAGTGCTAGGGGTTTTCCCTTCTCTACACAGAGTCCTCAGACCAATGGGAAGAAGTTGGCACAGAAACTGGAATAGAAAACACAGAGTTTATTAAACCTCATGAGGTGGAACTACATTCACACAACACCCTTTGGCAATGTATGAAGTAGCACACTGAATGGAAGGAGCTTGGTCCTTTTATACCCACACAGGGGCTCAAATGAAGGCGGTACAAGTACAGAATGCTGGTTGTAGGTACATATTAGATCATACAGAAAGTGTACAGGCAACAAGTGGGAGGGGCTAACAGTTAGCTATTTCTGGTGGACACATCCTGACAGTCACAAGCTCAACTGAGCATGTGCGAAGCAGAAGAGGCTAAATATATCTCGTCTCTAGGCAGATTTCAAGAGCAGTTAACAGGGAGGTAGGACAGAGCACATGGCGAGCACATGGCAAACAAAATGGCTGCCAGAAATACAAAATGGATTCCACACAACGGACAAGATAGTCTCTAAATGCAAGATGTCTTCTGCTAATGCTTAACCTAATCGTTGCTAAATTACAACACCATGATATTTAGCCTTTAATTTTAGCCACCTGAAATACTCTCAATAAGTCAGTATATTCTAAAAGTACATAATAACACCTCTTGACTTTGTAGAAGGAGTTGGAAAACGTGGATTATGTCCCAAGCGGTGCACTCTTTGGATGTTGAGAATTGGGGACTCAGGAATACCCAGAATTTTTAGAAGGAAAGATTTGAAAAATAGGATCTTAACCTTCTTGCCCCTCTACCAGACCATATAGTCGCAAATTGTTACATCTATTACGGTTTTCAAGGTTTCCAATCTGTTTTTTAAGGTATGAAATTTCCGCTTGCAGTGCGGGATCAGGTACACCACAGTGTGATGAGAGTCAATGCGTTGTTGCACTTGTACAGCTTTTTGTTTTCCATATGAGGACGAAGAGCACACATTTCTTCCAAAAGTAAGTCTAGAGCTATGGGAGGAGGAGAAGTGACAGGAGATGTAGGATCTTTTTTAACATGTTTGCCAGATGCAAGGTTGGAGGAGACCTATGATTTGAGCAAAGGTTTTGTCGTTGGAAAAGGAATATTGGACGACGATGAAGTAGCACCCAGTGGGAGGGATACATTATTGCTAGAATTCTATTCCATGGTGGATTGAAGACTATTGAAAGGATTATAGTTTTCAAGAGGAGTTGACAAACCAGACAATTGTGTGGAATGCCTCCCTGGTTTTGTTCTCCTCATAAAATATACAGCGTTTACAGACAACAAGGGCGAATAGAGATATTGAGAACAATTAGGAGACTTGTTAGAGAGAGAGAATACTTTGTAAGGTATACTTTTATAGCAAAAAAGATGAAAGCTTGAAAAAACGCCTCCTACACATAATGTGAACCAGAGAAAGTCATTGAAAAATTGACATGGACATTCCGTCCAGGAGATATGTTGATAGAGAAAATGACAAACTCATTTGAGAGGAATATTTCAACAAAAATAGCAATATTGCAGATGGAACAAAAATTCTGACAGGAAAAACAACATGGTGGATGCAGTACCCATGAGGGGATACTCGTCATAATTCCTCACTTGGAATAAAGCCACGCCTGGATGAAAAAAAATTCACAGGGACATGACGAGGTACAAAGACTGTGGCTCTTAGCAAATCAATTAAAGTCATACTCCTTTAGACAGCATTTTGCGAGTGAATAATAGAAATAGCAACGTTGCTGTGAGAGCCCATGTAGGAAGGTGGATATCTGACTATGGTTACCCCCAAACTTTTTGCCTAGTGTTTAGCTGGTTTTTGACTTAGTTGGCCCGGGATCCTGCTATTCAGGGCCCCAGGCTAATTGCTCTCTCCTTAAAATGGACTCCATGTACATTAGGTACATACACAATTGGAACTGGTTCACCTTATAGGCCCCTGTAACAGTGTACCCTAGGTACCCAGGGCATAGGTGTAACCAAGGCCTACCAGGGGCTGCAGCATGTATTATGCCACCCCTGGTCTGGCCTCCATATTTGACACAACTGGCTGATCACTCAGCTGGGGTAAGTTGGTGTAATCACCACTTACTTAGATATAGTATATCTATATCTAACATATATGGACACATGTTAACCTATAAGTCACTCCTATGGAAGGCCTCGACAATCCTGGAGGCAGGGTGCTTGGTTTCATGTGAGATGGTGCTCTGGCATGAGCTGAGCCTGTCTGCAGCTTTCGGAACAACGTCCTTTAGCTGTTTCATGATATTGCCATACCATATACTCTTAAGTGCATTATAAACCTCGCGGTTAAATGCTAACTTTGGTTTGGCTTTATCAAAACATGTCGAGTAAGGTGTCATACGAATTGGAATACTACCCCCTCGCCAGTCCTGGCGACGGGGGTGCATTCGACCCTTCTAGAGGGACACGACATGTACCTAACCTGAAACCCGGGTAAAGTTAAACATGAGCCTCAGCATCACAAAATGGATGCTGCCACCACAGACACAAGTCTGACCTCCTGCTGCTGGGAGTCCTTCCAGCTTGGGAGGCTTGGACAAAGGGTTTCCTGTCAGGGGAGGTGCTCGCACCACCCCAGACAGGATTTTGTGTAGTGGGTTTGGGAGGGCTGAATAGAATGAGACATGCCTGGGGCACACAAGGTGTCACTGTGCATATGCCAGTTCAAACCGGTGCTGGGGCTCTCCAGCCCCAGTCCTGGTGCGAAACTGGACAAAGGAAAGGGGGTGTAACCACCCTCCTTCCTGGTCCCACCCAGAGGAGGGACCTAGTAGATGATCCGGCCCCTAGATTTGGTTTAAGAGTAGGAGCTGTGTCCTAAGACTTCGGATCATCCTGAACTCGACTTGCAACTAAGAAGAAAACTGGACTTCGACATTCTGCTGCGCAGAAGACTGAAGAACATCTCCCTTGTGGCCAAGGAGTGACCATCCTGTGAACACAGGCACCATCCAGCAACTCGACGTCTGCTTTGCCGCCGCCTCCAGACGGAGCCCGAGCCCAGAGCCCAACAAGACCTGGATTCCCAGACATCTCCAAGCTCGATCCACAGTCCCTGAAAAGAAGAGACCCGTGGAGGCATCAAGAGACATGGGACCGGCCATCTTGAAAGACCCCCGAGAAGCTGACTGCGCAGCACCCGAGGCATCCTCAATGCTGTGCTTTAGGGATTGAGAAGCCCCACCACCGAGCAGCATCTGCACTGAAGATCAGCCCCCAGCATCTCCACGATCTGCGTGGGGCCCTTTTGCATTTTGCCACTCGATGCGTCATCCCAGTTACTGGCCCGTTGGCTAGTGGCCATCTTGGCGACGAAATCTACAATCAACACCGCTGGTCTGGTTGCTCCAGACTGGCCCTCGCTCCTGTAAAAAGGAGCAGCCCTTCTGACCTTGCTGGTCAGAGTAACAAGCTTTCTTCACTTCCTGCGTGGCTTGCTTTTGCCAAGGCCTGTTTGCTTCAATCAAGTTGCCGACACCGCCATCAGAGAGAGCCTGTGTGGGACAGCTAGTGATCGACTCCTGGACATCGCTGACCTCTTCGTGTCCACGTGGCTGCAGAGACAAGCTTCCCTTCTTCACCTGTTGGCACCCGACATCGCCTGGTTCCCTCCTGGTTCCACGGTAGTCACTGGCTGGTGACTTTGAACATTGTCCCCTCTGCTTTCAGGTCTTCACATCTTCAGATCCATCCTTGGATCCACCGGAACTCTTCTCGACTGGCTGCCTGCAGCATCTTCATCTTCAGGCTCCATTGAACCGCACGACGAAACCCGATGCACTTTGAACCCTATGCACCTGCTTCCTGTGGGTGAGGTAACGCTGGCACTCCGGTGGTCCTGTTGAGAGAAACATCTCTAGTGTCTAGGTTTTAGGTTGTTAGGTTCTGGTCCATCCGGAAGGTTCCCTTTGCAGTAACTTTGTACTTTTTACGCACCCATTGAAAGTCTATGGGCGCCCGCGTGTAACTTCAAGCACTGCACACGCATCCCGTGGGCCTCCTGGTCACTAACTGTTGTTAGCTCCTCAAAGTCCCAGTGATTCTCAAGGCCCTAGGCCTTTTTCCTTTTAGATACGTGGTTCTTATACCACTATTTTAGTATATGGTTTTAGGGGCCACCAGGGCCTATCCATATTGTGCAACTATTGTGTATTTAAACCCTGTTTTGTTTTACCGCATTTGCTTCTGTGCTCATAAAGAGTATAGGGGGTACTTCCAGTAAATAAATATATATATATTTTCAATATATATCTGTGTGGTGTCCTTTCATTTGGTATTCAAGGAGAATGTATATGGTAAAACAGCTTGCTTCACATGCCTTTACAGAGTTTAGCCTAAGACTGCTTTGTCCATGCTACCATTAGGATAGCTGGTCTATAAGGTTGACTTACAACCAATCATCATAAGGGTTGCTTGGCATGGTACAAGGTGATCACTAGAACTAGTGAGCACCATATACAAGGCCAACTTCTCACAGCCCATACTCCGTAAAAAAATACAAAATGGCGGGCACGAGTCCCGTGAAGAAAACGCATTACAATTCAAAAGAAAAGGCGGAGTCACAAGCTGCTCACCAGTCAGAGAATTCAATCCATTGCAGGCAGACAATATTCATGGGTTGAAGGGTGTCCAATTAGTGGCAAAACATGAAGGGAAACAGGAACGGAGGTCGAAAACCCTCCAGAGTTGCCGCAAAGCATCAGCATGGAGCGGCCACCTCCTTATGGCATCAAGCCACACCCCAACAAGAAGATATTAAAACAGCAGAGCATCACAGTGACAGTGTGGACTCCAGGGCCTCTCTGTCCCACATGGAACCAGGCCCAAACAGGATGTGAGGCCCTAATAATATTCTCTTATCAGCCTGCTAGTAGTGTCGTCAGGCGGGTCAGCAGAAAAATAATTCCATTGATTCCTGCCTTAGCTAGCCTTTGCCCACTGGGCCCCTGGATCCTCCCAGTCATACACCTACTTCAAAACCTTACTTGAAAACTCACAAAATATGTCCAAGCCACACCCTCCCCCTTCACTTCCGGCAATCTCCCACATTGCCCTAGTTCTGGAATGACCTCAAGATCTGGCTCTTCGGATGACCCCAGAACTCAATTGAGCTGCCCCCCCCCAGCGCCTGGAGACCCTCACCGATGAGTAGTTGCACTTTACCAACCCTGATTGATTGATTGATTGACAGAAATGAAAGAAACAGCCATTCAGCAAGAAGTTCTTGATCATTATACTGTGCAGAAGTACTTGTTTGCTGCTGAAAAGTGCCAGTATTCAGCCATTAAAAGCATTGTAGGAGAGTTGAGAAGTGCTGATGCTATCTATTCCAAATGAAAGAAGTGCAGGTACTCAGTTCCAATGATGCCTGCCTATTTAAAGCAATTGCCTCAATGGAACCCAGACTTGTAGGATGGGGATCCTACTATTGGTAGTGGGCCTGTAGGCACTGCTTTTCACTGCCATGGGCCGTGCCTGTTATTCCACCAGCCCCCTGGAATTAGAGCAGCCTCTCAGTACCAGTAGTTCCAGGGGTTATTGAAGGCAGGGGTGGGACAGATAACAGGTATTATTTCGGACTAATCGCAATGAAAGTCAGAATGCTTTTTGGCCTATTTAGGCTGTCATAGGCCCTACTACAAGCAAAGAAAATGCCCTCCCTGTAAACTGTTATAGTCTCCAACCTGACCACAAGGAGAGATGCTGCAGAGAGGACATGGCTGACAGACCTATTCATTTCTCCAGAAGTTCATTGACTTGGAATACAGAACCACCAGCACCCCGTCCTACTACATCTATTCCTTGCTATTCGTGCAAAACTTGCTCCCCGCTTGCCATTCTTGATCCTGCCTAATGCCGCAAGGTCCTTTCAAAAAGTTTCATGTTTCCCAAAACCGGTGTGCTGAGAACTCATAATACTGAACAGTAGGCTCCGACCGCCCCCTTAATGCTCTCAGTTGACATACATACACCATCGCTAGTGCGGAGCACTCTAGTTTCCCAGGTCTACTTAGGAGTGCTCACCAAGTCCCGGTCTTAACTCTGCGTTGTGGACTCGTGGACCCGATTTTATAGTGGATAAAACAGGGCACAGATCTCATTATAAAAAATCTTGGTCTCTGTGAGCTTCTTGGAAAACTTGAGAGCTCTGGTACTGGAACTTCTGTAAAGGAAGGAAGTCTCAGCGCCCATTTAAGCAGTCTGGTCAAGTGCCATTTATGTCACAAATATTTGGTCTTTTTTTCAGCACTATATGATGATTTAATGGCTCACTGTTTCTTCCTTGAAAAATAAACGGAGATGCACTCCCTTTCTTTATGATTTTTCTGAATTTTTTAATCACTCTTCAATCTGTAAATCATAGTTTAATCAGCGTGCTGCAGAGGTAGCACGGTTGTCTTCCCCGTGCCTCTACTTAAACCTCCCTATCTTGAGACCGTAGGTCCCGACCTCTATGCACTGTAGCCTAAGGGTATACCTTTTTGAATTTCACACAATGTATACAAATAATCACTTGTGATTCATAACATTCTGTACATTTATTTCGACACCAGAATGTACTCTTATGAAATTAAACTCATTCTCATCACAAAAAATAATAAATAACATTGCATTTCTCATACATTTAAACTACAAGAAATTAATTTCCAAAAGTTCTTCTGTGTTTCCATTTCAGGTGCTCAATGCATTTCGGGTCATGCTTGACCCTTCATCAGGAGCTTGTGATTTCTAAAAAACAATGCAATACATCCATCAGTAACCTCTCCTAGCTGGAGAATTCCGGACATATTTTACATTTATTGTGAACATGAATGCATAATGCCATGCTTTGAATGCCATGTGGGAAATACTTGAATGTATACCAACTGTGTGTGTGAAAAACTACCACCACACCCGTGTGCTCAAGAAAAAACAAATGCTAACGTCTATGCTCATGCATATGTTTCAATATCTAAAGTTAAATCTGTTTACATTTTGTACAAATCCAAACCTAAATGCTTCTTCTTTTTTTTTTTTTTTTTTTTAAGTTCAAAAAGATTTTATTAGGCAGAGAAGTAGGCATAAAAAGAAATAAAAAGAGAGGGGAAGAGGGGGAAAAGGGTTGACAATAAGGGAGAAAAGTATAAAAAAAAAAAAAAAATTACAAATACAAAGACATTCGCAAGTACAGTAAATATAATGATACATAATAGTCATGAATAAGAAAAAGGCGTAAATTAATCTAGGCTTATAAGTGATTACCGGATTAACAAAATGCAAAAAGGAGAGAATGAGTACATATGGAAATTTAACAATGAGGGAATGATAAGGCAATCAAGGGGGTTTGAGAACTTCTTGCTGGGCAGGTAAAGGACAATGGGAGGTAGTAGAACATCTGTTCAGGTATAGAACAACAAGAAGCCATAGAGCCGTTCTCTTCGTAGCTAGCTGGGGGGGGGGAAACAAAGGTAGTGTCCAGTCTGTGATTATGACAAACATTATTCCACCATGCTTGGAAGGAAAGGTTAGATGAGGATTTCCAATGGGTGGTAATCTGTTGAAACGCAACAGCCAGCAATAGATCTACAATACGTATATCAAACTGAAATATGTCCCAGCAAGGTGAAAGGCTGCTTAGAAAAATTTGAGCACGGGAGAAAGGAATGCAGATTTGAAATATTACATTGATTTGAGCCCACACCTTAAGCCAAAAAGCGTGAACAGAGGGACATAAGAAGAGCATGTGGAACAGGGTAGCGGATGGAGCGGAGCATGACCAACATATATCTTGGGTGGAAGGGAACCTCCTATGAAGGGCAGAGGGGGTAAGGAGTAATCTATTGTAAATGAAGAGCATGGATTGCGTGAGAGATGCCGCTCTGGATGATTTGCGTATCTTGAGCCACAATTTGTCCCAGGTGAGCAAAGGCCAAACCATGTCAAAGTCGGGCTCCCACTGTAATTCCACAGTGGATTTGGGTCTTGGGGTGTCTGTCACGTGAAGGTGTTTATAAATGGCCGAAGCTTTAGGAGTTGTGCGAAGTAGAGAGTGTAGGCGCGAAGTAGGAGTAGGGGGAATGGAGGGTGTCTTCGTCTGCGTAAGTGATGTGTATATAGCCATTACCGCTGTTTTGAGCCGAGAGTAATTAGGAGCGAAAGAAGCAGGTAAGGCGTATTTCGCTCTAAGGTCTGAGAAAGAGAGAAATGTAGAATGGGAGAACAATTGTGAAACCCACAAAAGACCTTTCTGCCTCCAGGACTTCCAGTAGAAGGGTTTAGAGCGAATGAGGAGGTGAGTGTTGTGCCATAAAGGGGAGGAGAGAAAATCCGCAATAGAGCTAGGAGGGGTGGGGGAGGAAGCCAAAAGGAGTTTGGTTGTGAATTTGTGAATGGGTGTGGAAACAGAGGAGGGTTTTTGAGAAAAAGCGAGATATTCTGCAAAGGAGAAAGGGGAAAGGAAGAGGCGTTCCATCTTGACCCACAAGGGGCATGGGTCGTCAGGATCCTGTAGCCAGAATGATGCTTGCCGGAGTAGGAAGGCTTTTTGATATGAGGGGAAATCTGGAAAGTTGACCCCGCCCTCAGAAGTAGGGCGAATCAGTCGTGCGATGGACATTCGTGGCTTTTTATTGTGCCAAAGGAAGGCTGACAGAATGGAGTTAATCTTTTTAAATAACTTTGCAGCGATAGGTACAGGAATATTGGATATGGTGTAAAGGATAATTGGGGTGAGCATCATTTTAATCGTGTCGAGTCGACCCCACCAGGAGAGGTAGAGAGGATGCCATCGAGCAGTGAGATCGGAGATTTTCTGAATGCATTTATTTAAGCATGAGGAAATCGTATCGGGTATGGAGGATGATATAAAAGCATGATAAACCAGTTGGTTTCCTTTACACAGTAGTGGCCTGTGGCGGGAGTGCTGCTGGGCGCTGTCGTCGGGTGAGGGAGGGCATGGGTGTGGGGTAGTAAACTACGGATTACGGCTGATTAGAGGTATGTAAACATATAAATAAATAAAACGAATTTCGTTGCGCCCGCTGCATCGCATTTGGCGATGCTTACCTCTAATCGGCCTTAATCTGTAGTTTACTACCCCCCAGCATGCCCCTCCCCTGCCCCACGTGCACATCGTCGGAGCCGCGTTGAGGGGATGACAGTCCATCTAAGCATGCTGTAACCGTAGCCGCATTGAGCCGGAAGACTACCCCCAATACCACGCAGGGCTCATGAGGCCACCCTGCCTTATTAAATAAGTCTTGTTATATTACCGCCAATTGGGCGCAACAGACTTCCAGACCATATTAACATAATTAGGAACATTACACCTAATCTTTTTGTAGATTTTAGTTTTTGTAACTAATACTTTAACATCTACACTACATGTGAGTAAGGTGAGGAGGTTTGTGCACTCCCTCGTCCTGAAGAAGGAGTTTCCACACTCCGAAACATGTCATGTCGACGCACTCTTTGAGGTTGATGTACATTAAAATACAGTAACAACCTCACCCTGCACCCTTTTTAACAATACCAGCCGAGGGCTTAATAAATTTTATTTTTACCCTACGAGCCAGGTATCTTTTTAAACTTTCACCTCTCACCACTTCACCACTCACACTAAACCCCCCCCACACTCACCAACACATAGTTCACTTCAAGTGCTCCTACGTAGTCGTGAGTCACAGCACGCCGCATCCCGTAGAGGGGTGCGAAGACCCCGATGATGAAGCATGACACCAAGTGGCGTGTTGGTGTGTGAGGGGTATTCTACACAACACTGTGTGCTCCCCACCACTGTAGGAACCACCACCACCACTAGAGTGGATTCCACTTTGTTTATATCTATAGATATAACTCATAATGTTTTACTAGTTGCATTACAGATGGACACATGTATTGTTTAAACGGAGTGATTAAATGATTTGTTCAGAATCACAGGATATTGATCTGACGCCGAGACTCGAACCCGATTTTCCAGCTCTGAAGCAGTGGCTGTAGCTGTTATGTCACCTCCTTTCTCCTTTGCTTAAAATGTGAAGGGGGTGTCGTCCAAATGTAAATGAAGTTAGAGTAAGAAGGTCCAGTGGTAACATGGCCAAACCATAAAAAATGCAGCACACACTGTATTGCAACAAGACAGGAAAGAAATACCAGTAAAAATTGGACACAGGCGACCTCTATAAACAAACATACGAAACATAAATTAATCTAAATGCAAGTTGTTATAAAGCTTTAAAAAGGTGACATAGTGACAAAAAGCAATAAGGATGTCTCATCAGAGTATACTTTAGAAACTCAGTCCGTTTGGAGGTGAGGGTGTGAATAGGGGCAGAGCAGGTTGTAGAAGAGCACCTTTGTGCGGCTTGGAGCCTCTAGGCCTCTGGTGTCTTCTCTGACTTTAAAGCGCTCTCTCCTCTGTTGCAGCGGCCTGGGTGCTACAGAAAGGAGTCAGGCGTGCTGGGGCGGGGTGAATATGAGGCTGCTTCCTACATCAAAGAGTTCATTAGCTTGGCTGTAAGGAGAGCCATTGCTGCTGCGAATTGTAAATCAGGCTGTTTTAGTTGCTGCATTTGTAGCTCTTATGTCTTATCCACACTTTTTCACTTAAGATTTTTATACTGCTAAAGAAATGAAATTAGCAGCCTTGCAGACAGAATGACATGAGCACCAGTGGAATTATTGACAGACACATTGATTTTTAGTCATGGTGAAATTAAGTGATTAACTCAGAATCACAGGAAGTTGCACCTCCCGCCAAGACTCAAACACTGTCCCGAGCGTCAAAGTCGGCTGCTGTCGTCGTTATGGTACATCCTCTCTCCTTTGTGTGAAGGGGGTAAAGTCCAAGTGTAAATGCATTTTGAAAACGAAGCTCCAGTGATAACAGAGTGAAATGTACGTAGGTGAAGCACATATATAATACTGTAAACAAAAGCCACTGAACCACAGTCACTGCGAGAGCAGCGTGAGCCCGCCACGGGCGGCACGCTGCCAGCTGCCACACACTTCAAATATCAGTTTTAGGCAGCGCTTCAGTTATAGCTGAGGCACCACGCCAGGAGTCTTCATACTGGGGGCGCCACCCCCCCAAAGGAGGCCTCAGGTGTGCCCATGGGGGCTCCAAGCTGTGGGCAAAAGAAGCATTAAGCTCTGTAATAGGCCATCACTACCACCTTTTGTAATTTATATCTTAGCTCGGAGTATGTGTCAAAACAGAAGGGACTCCAAATACTCTTCCAAACCCCAGACCAAGCACTGTGGATACTTTTTATAGTTACAATGGAATAGACTAATTGTGAAAAACTCTGAGGAGGGCCTGGTGATTTTCTTTTCCACTTGGGTGGAGGCGGCATTAAAACGTTTGAAGACCAATGCACTACGCTTATGCTTGACAGTGCATTACAGTGCGGTGATGCTGGGCATCACACCAAAGTTCGTTAGTCTAACGCCTGATGCATGGTACTTGGCAGGACTGTTCCCAGTCTAATTGTGTTGTTGTATATGCAACCTAAGTGTGTACTTACCACTTGGTCACAGAGTAATACATTGTTTGTTGGTCTTCACTGACTAGTAAGAAGGGTGCCTACTTCATGAAAAGATACCCACGGTAGGTTCTGTAAAGAGAGTGCCTACTTCATGAAAAGAGACCCACGGTGAACTCTGTATACCTACTGAGTCTGACCCTGATCCCCATGGGCATATAGGGTTGTCCTTGTAACACAATGCAAGCCCATTAGTATTATTTAATTTACAGGCCCTGGGCACATGTAGTGCACTTTAATAGGGACTTATAGGTACATTAAATATACTAATTGTGGATAAGCCAATCAAACCATATTTAGGGATGAGAGCATGTGTGCTTTAGCACTGGTTTGCAGTGGTAAAGTGCTCAGAGTCCTAAGGCCAACAAAAAGAAGGTCAGGAAAAAAAGGGGAGGAGGAAGCCAAAAAGTTTGGGGGTGACCCTGCAGAGAGAGCCATTTCCAACAGTGAGATATTTAATGCACTTATAATTACTGGATGCAGTAAATACCATCTAACTCATAATTCCGACCCCTCCCAAACAGGGGTTTACTCAGGGTTCCATAAACACCACCCCACACATAAAAAGGGGCATAGTATATTTCTCATTGTTGCCAGGGATATTTCTATATAGACAATGTATTAATAATTTGTAAGCTAATAGCGTTAACATACACAAATCAGCGCACAAGCAAGTTAACAATTTTCAAGAAAGATGTTCTAAAATATCATAAAAAACTGCAGTTTTCAAATGACAAGAATAAAAACATATACCTTAAATCCATTCCATTTAATTCCTCAGGATACACTTGCAGTAATTCAGTTATTTTAGTAAATACAATTTTGCATAACAACCTGAAACACCACTGACCAATTTTACCACACACAAATACCAATATGTCCTACACTAACCTTGAAAAAATATTGACAACAGATTTAAATGATGCTAACATGAAAAAGGAGTCAGAATAATTTGTGCTGCGTTACGTAATTTTTAAACACCATGGATGCGTCGTAATTATGAGACACTGCACCATGGCGTAGGTCAGATGTTGTGTCAAATAAAAATTGATTCTTCTGTAGGAGGGCTGTCGTAATGAAAACTGATGCATATGCAGACTGTAAGAAATACTAGCATGATTAGAAGCGTAGGATGAAGGAGAAACTGGCCAACAACCTGTGGGCAGTAATGTAGACTAAAGGAGGAGGACCCGCAGACCAGGAGGAGCTGGACAGCTTGGGAAGCAGGTGACAGCTGTCATCCCTGGGGAGGTGGTGGCAGAAATTCCCTGACGAGGCAGTGCTAGCTACAAGGGCCACAAACACCACAACAGGGTAAGTGGCAACAAGGGGGCAATATGAGCAAAAAAATAATGCTGTGCAGCACACCAAGCTATGTCCCTGAGTTGTGTGCAAAGGAAAGAGTAGGAATGTTCTCATGTACTATTAAACATCACATACATGTAAGTAACCCTACCTAGTAACATGTTGTCCAGCTCAGTCAAGTTTGTCCATTCCACATGTGATGTGCAGTACCAGAAAGTAGGATTTTGTGATTACCAAATAGTGATTTTTACCAAATCACTATTAGGTAATAGCAGAATGAAATCTATTAAGGAATCGGTGACATTTTTGCGATTCCTTACTATTACATAATAGCGATTCGCAAAATAGGCCCATAGGTGCGAATGGTTTTGCATTAGCTAATTTGTGATGACCTAATTCATTATAGCAAATTAGCAAATGCACAACCAAAGGTGCCCGGGAGCTTAAAGCCCCCCTGGATCACCGCCAAAATTTCAATTGTGCATATGTAAGGAGTACACATGCCCAAGGGGCATATGTGCACAACATGGCACTTTGAAAAATGCGTTTTCATGCATTTATCATAATTCACAAATGGTTGCCATCAGCTTGAAGTTGAGGGTATTAGCATTTCCTAAATACTCATTTAGAAAAGGCTTCTTACATGTGCATTAGGAGATCACAAATTGTGATTTTCTATTTGCATTCACAATTGAGGTAATCACTACATACTTCAATTACCTAAGTTGCGAATCCTCAAGCCTTTCATACATGAGGAAAGACCATTTTGCATTTGCAAATGGATGAATTTTGCGATTCGCACTGTTTGCGAATGCAGCATTTTTTCATGCTTGTGGCCCTACAAGTCACACAATACTAAGCAAAAAAAATGGATTGGAAGACCTCATCATGCATGGATACTTTAACCCTGCCCCACCACACTGTGACAATGCAGGCCACCTTACATTATGTGGCTAGTGTGTCCTACTTGTGCCTGTGCACCCAAATCAGACCTCTGAAGCAATGGAATAGAATGGGCTTGTCAGAGGATAAGCTCCTCAACCTGAAAGGGGGCTCAGGTATGGGGCATGTGAAGTATCATCACATAGGAACATCTGAAGGTCCATGTGTATAGTCAGTAGCGTGAAACCACATTACACGCATCAGTCACAACTAAGGTGGAGTGAGAGCACATAGGCATCGACTGCCATGGTAGGGACCATCCTCCACTACTTACATGTACCAATACATTCTGGGGGTGGGGTGAATGCAAGTGATGCACACCAGAGGACCATGTGTGTGGAAAGAAAACATGGAGCCTCCTTTTTGAGTAATTGGTGTAGGGCAGCCCCACAAGTCTTCTTCCTGTGCTGCCCTACACCAAAGTGAAAGGACAGGACTGCACTGTATTTATTAAATATGGTGCATTCCTGTCCTTTCTGCCTGCGCTGATGCACAATTTGCTGGTGCATTGGTGCTCCTGTTGCAGGCAAGATAGTTTTTGTGCAGTAAGGGGCACCTTCCTGCACAAAAAGAATCCAGTGAGGTGTTTACCTCTTTTTATGTGTGATACAGATTGCAGCACATATGGAAAGAGGAAAAAGAAATAGGAGAAATAAACATATTTCTCCTTGTTACGTCTAATCTGGTGAGGAGTAATGTTTTGGCACTGCCCCAGGATTGCATGATTAAGTAAATCTAGGGCAGCATCAAAATCAAAATCCATGGGTCCTGCAAGATGAGTGTTTGAAAAGTTTCAACACTCCATCCATCATTTTATTTTGTGGAGTTGCTATGTGTGCCCTAAGTGGCTAACAGTATGCCCAGACGTTGGTCCCATGCTCGCTGTGCCACTGGATTCAAACTGCAAACACAACAATGATGGACAGAATGTGGATCAATGTCACACATTCACCCCAGTCCAAAGATCTGGGCCCAAATCCATCGTTTTTCCACTCCACACCACCCTGGGTTAGACAATGGCGATATGCAAATCAGCGCTGACCCTGTGCCCCATGGGAACAGTCCAGTCCGAACTACAAAAGCCCTGTCCTTCCCCGAACGGAAACAAGCATCCGAGGACCGGCCCGGTTTCGAGGTAACACCTCTCTTCAGCCCGGCTAGCTTGATTCCAGTGGTGTGGAGTGCCTGGGACTCACGTCTGAGCATCCCCAGTACACTTAGAGCGGTAACTGCAAACACAACAATGATGGACAGAATGTGGATCAATGTCACACATTCACCCCAGTCCAAAGATCTGGGCCCAAATCCATCGTTTTTCCACTCCACACCACCCTGGGTTAGACAATGGCGATATGCAAATCAGCGCTGACCCTGTGCCCCATGGGAACAGTCCAGTCCGAACTACAAAAGCCATATCCTTCCCCGAACGGAAACAAGCATCCGATGACCGGCCCGGTTTCGAGGTAACACCTCTCTTCAGCCCGGCTAGCTTGATTCCAGTGGTGTGGAGTGCCTGGGACTCACGTCTGAGCATCCCCAGTACACTTAGAGCGGTAACTGCAAACACAACAATGATGGACAGAATGTGGATCAATGTCACACATTCACCCCAGTCCAAAGATCTGGGCCCAAATCCATCGTTTTTCCACTCCACACCACCCTGGGTTAGACAATGGCTATATGCAAATCAGCGCTGACCCTGTGCCCCATGGGAACAGTCCAGTCCGAACTACAAAAGCCATGTCCTTCCCAGAACGGAAACAAGCATCCGAGGACCGGCCCGGTTTCGAGGTAACACCTCTCTTCAGCCCGGCTAGCTTGATGCCGGAGACCTGGGTCAAGACTGATTTGTA
This sequence comes from Lissotriton helveticus, assembly GCF_964261635.1. NCBI lineage: Eukaryota > Metazoa > Chordata > Amphibia > Caudata > Salamandridae > Lissotriton > Lissotriton helveticus. The sequence goes on from NC_136057.1 coordinate 509,247,563, forward strand.
TATGGCTGGAACCACACTGGGGTGACGTCGCGAGCAAAATAATGATGGACTAAACCCAGATCTGTGACTGGGGGGTGGGTGCTTGAAGAGTTCCAACACTCTGTCCATCTTTTTATTTTGTGATGTTGCTATGCTGCATGGGAGAAACCACTGCAATGGCCATGGAATGCTTCCTTGATGCACAGTAAGGCAAGGCAGAGACATGTGCTGCTTTGTCTTACTCCATATCTACCAGACCATGCAAAGCCATGCAGAGTGGCTTTGCGTGGCCTCATAGATATGATTGAGAGGGTTGGGCCACGAATGCTTCAAAAAAACGGATGATCTGGTGGAGCAGGCCTCCCCTAACTAAGCCCCATGGGGGTGAGCCTGGTGGGCCCCTGGTAGTGCAGTGCATTGTAGGTGTGGCAGAGCACATTAAACTGGTGCTGTGTTTGAACGGAGAAACATTATATAGCAAGGAGGTGAGAACTGACATGTGTACTGCAAGGTAGCATGACCAATGCACACTTGTTTGAAGTGTTGCAGTGTGTGTTACTTTGTTGCGGAGGCCAATTAGGGCTGAACTCCCTCTCCCACAGAGCCGTGTAGACGCAGGAGGTGGGGAAACACTTTCCTTCACGCTAAAAGTGCATACTCTACCCGCTGCACGGCACACGCCTTTGAAGTGTTGCAGTGTGTGTTACCTTGTTGTTGAGGCCAATTGGGGACGGACTCCATACCCCAGAGAGCAGTGCAGCCACAGGAGGTGGGGAAACACTTTCCTTCCCACTAAAAGCGCTGTACTCTACCCGCAGCACAGGGTGTGACTTTGAAGTGTTGCAGTGTGTGTTACCTTGTTGGAGAGGTCTATTAGAGCTGAACTCCATCCCCCAAGGAGATGTGTAGCCACAGGCGGTAGGGAAATACCTTCCTTTATGCTACAAGTGCTGTACTTTACCCTCGGCACAGGACATGCTTTTGAAGTGTTATAATGTGTGTTTTGCTGAGGCCAATTGGGGCCGGACTCCATCCCCCAGAGAGCCCTGCAGCCACAGGGAGTAGGGAAACACTTTCATTCATGCTAAAAGTGCTGTACTCTTCCCGCATCGTGCGACGCGCCTCTGAAGTTTTGCAGGGTTTGTTACCTATTTGCGGAGGCCAATTGGGGCCGAACTCCTTCCCCCAGACAGCCATGGAGCCGCATGAAGAGTGAAAACACTTTCCTTTGTGCCTAAAGTGCTGTACTCTACCCGCGGCGCATGATGTGCCTTTGAAGTGTCGAAGTGTGTGTTACCTTGTTACAGAGGCTAATTGGGGCCGAACTCCATCCCCCAAAGAGCAGTGCAGCTACAGGAAGGGGCGAAACAATTTCTTTTGAGCGAAAAGCACTGTACTCAACCCGCGTCTTGGGACAGGCCTTTGAAGTTTTGCAGGGTGTGTTACCTTGTTGTGAAGGCCAATTGTGGCCAGACTCGCAGGAGGTTGGGAAACACTTTCTTTTACGCTAAAAGTGCTGTACCCTACCTACAGGACGCACCTTTGTAGTGTTGCAGTGTGTGTTACATTGTTACAGAGGCCAATTGGTGCCGACTCCATCCCCAGGAGAGAAGTGCAGACGCAGGAGGAGGGGAAACACTTTCCTTCACGCTAAAAGCGATGTACTCTACCTGCAGTGCAGGACATGCCTTTGAAGTTTTGCAGTGTGTGTTACCCTGTTGCAGAGGCCAACTGGGGCCTGATTCCATCTCCCAGAGAGCAATGGAGACATACGAGGTGGGGAAACAATTTCCTTTGCCCTAAAAGCACAGTACTCTACCCGCTGAGCTGCTTTTAAAATGTTGCAGTGTGTGTTACCTTATTACTGAAGCCAATTGGGGCTGGACTCCACCTCCAGAGAGAGAGCCGTGCATCAGCATGAGGTGGGAAAACACTTTCCTTTTCCGGAAAGACAATGTGCTCTACCGGCAGGGCACGCCTTTGAAATGTTGCAGTGTGTGTTACCTTGTTGCGGAGGCCAACTGGGGCCAGACTCCAACCCCCAGAGAGCCATGCAACCACAGGAGGTGGGAAAACACTTTCCTTCAAGCTAAATGCGCAGTACTCTACCCTCAGGGCGCGGGACGTGCCTTTGAAGTGTTGCAGCCGTGGCAAATGCCGCCCGGAAGAGTTGGAGTTCAAAACTGTTTTTTGTAACCCATACCAATGCTTCTAGCAGCTGTCCCAGTTTTGTAAAATCAATGGGGCACCTGGTGTCCGCCCTTACCCCTTCAGCTCTTCTCCACCCTTTCAGTGCCACCTTGAGGTATAGGGATGCTGTGGGATCTTCCCTGTGTGGATCTTGGTAAAATGGGCTATGGCTGCCAAATGGGCCTGTGCCCATGACCTTGTCTTTTTGTTATTGAATGCCCACTGTATAAATTTCTCCACCGCTGTTTGTGTCCCAACCCTGTCGCTCAGGGATTGTATGCCCCCAACTTCATTACTGTGGCTGCATACTTGTACCTTCTAGTAGCCTCTGGGGTCAGTGCCTGATTTACCAGTGTGGCTAGATCTATCCTTCCAACTCCCACAGATATGCGGGGAAAGGGGTCATCTCCTTGTCTGCCCCTGGCACCAGCTCTCTGAATCGCTTCATCTGAGATCGTGACAAGGCGTCCGCCGCCGTGCTCTCCACCCCTGGCACATGGCAAGCCTTCAGGTCCAGATTCCCCTCCAGCTGCAATTTAATCAACTGTCGCATTAGCCTCAACGTGTCAGGGCACCTCGCTGTGCCTTTGTTAATGGCCTGCACCCCCCCTTGTTGTCAGACCACAGGGTCAGCTTCATGTCTCTTAGCTCCTGTTTCCAAATTGTCAATGCTACTTTTATTGGGAAAAGTTCTAAAAAGGTGATGTTACCGGTGATGCCCTGCCTGTGCCATTTCTCCGCCCACTGGCTCGCACACCACCGTTTTCCCAGGATTACCCCGAAGCCCAAGCTCCCCGCAGCATCCGTGAAAAGGGCTATCTGTCTGGCTGTCACCCAACCCTCTCTCCATATCAAAATGCCATTGAAGTTTTTGAGGAACTCGTCCCACATAAGCAGGTCCTGTTTAACCCCAGCCCCTAGCCGGATGTGGTGGTGTTTGTGGGTGATGCCAAATGTCAGCTGTGTCAAGCGCCTGGCGAACACTCTCCCAGCGGGGATGACCCTAGCCACGAAATTGAGCTTCCCAATCAGCCTCTGCAATTTGCGGAGTGTTGCCTTGCTCCGGCCGCACAGGCTCCTGACCTCTTCCCTGAAATCCCTCACCTTTTCCTCAGGCAGCCTGGCCGTCCCAGCTATTGAGTCCAGTTCTATGCCCAAGAATGTAAGTCTTGTGGTGGGGCCCATTGTCTTTTCGGATGCTAAGGGGACCCCCAGTATCCCGGCCAGCTCTTCAAATGCCTCCAGGGTGTTCCCGCACACGGGAGACCCTGCGGGGCCCGTAAACATGAAGTCATCCAAGTAATACAGTTTCCCACCCCCTGGGTGTCTGTCATGTAGGGCCCATTCCAGAAAGGTGGCAAACTGCTCGAAATATGCGCATGATATGGCGCAACCCGTGGGCATTGCTTTGTCAATAAACAGGTCCCCCTCCCACTAGCTGTAGGGGTGAACAGGTAAGAGGCGGAATGCGGACTCAATGTCTGCCTTGGCCATTAGTGCCCCCTTTCCTGCTGCCTTTACCAGGTCGATTACGTCGTCCACCGATGCGTAGCCCACAGAGCAAGCCTCTGTGGCGATCCCGTCATTCACGGAGGACCCTTCAGAGAATGAGGGGTGGTGGATGAGTCTAAATTGGCCTGGGTCCTTCTTGGGGACCACACCCAGAGGGGAGATAACTATACCCTTGTGCAATTGTGGTGGGAGAGGGCCTTCAATTCTGCCCAAGGATTTCTCTTTAGCCAGTTTGGCGAGCCCCACTTCAGGGTGTTGGATTGCTGATTTTATATTGTTGGCCCCCTCTAAAGGAAGAGGGCCCGTGACCAGGATCACAAAACCTTCCTCAAAACCTCCCATTAACAGTGGTGTCTGCTTTGTTAGGGTATTTGTTGGCTAGTCTGCGCAGCTGTTGTGTGTCAATTGGGGATCTGGCCAGCTGGCAATCTTGCAGGTCTAGTAATTCCCCCACCTGTTGTTCTGGATCTAGTGCTTCCTTTTCTTATCTTTCTTGTCCCTTTTTGACTCCTGCTTGCTCCGACATGCCACCGCCGGGTGCCCTCCACCACAGCTTGAGCATGGGTGCTGGAATTTGCATGCAGCGCCCCATGAGCAGTCCCCGGCCTCGTATTTCCAGCAAATGGCCGTGGCTCCATTGGGAGACTGGGGTTTCCCTGCGCTGTGCTTTGCCTTGTGAAATGGCCTACCCCTCCTCTTGTGGTAGGAGCTCAGAAAGGACTGGTCGCTTTTTCCCGCCCAAGCTTTTACTTCTTGTGCCACTAGCATCTTATGTATAAAACCAGAAACATCCTCCTCATTCCATTCCATTTCTGGGTGTCTCTGCATCTAAAGCCTGAAACCCTTGTCATACTTCAGCCAGGCATCCCCGGGAAACTGCCTCTGTGCCCAGTGACTATTGGCCTCGTAGAGCCATAAATCTGCAGGGCAGCGCGGGAATCTTTCAACTATGATGCATGCCATAATTCTAAATGCATCCAGCCAATTGTCAAAGTTCCTCTCCTTTCTAGCGCTGCGCCTTTCCTTTCTGTCCTCATCCTTCTTGTTGCAAGTTGTGAGGTCCAGCCCCTCCAGCTAGATCTCAAGCAGGGAGAAAATATCTATAAATTCTTTACGCCATATCCTCTCCTTGACTGCCAGAGGGATGAGACAAGCTAACCCGGTGGCTCTTGTGGTCAGTGACGCTGGGCCAGGGGATGGCCTGGTGTATGGATCGGTGACTGGACCCTCGTGTGCCAGGGTATTTGCATTATTATTGTATCCCCATGCTGCAACTGGAGAAACCCTGCTCGCCCTGGGCGGCTTGCGCTACCTGTCCCGTATTCTCGCCTGCCGCGCCCAGCCTGGGTCCAACAAGTGCCAGGGCAAACCTGATGCCTCATCTGCGCGCTGCTCCTCTGGCCCTTCTGCCCCCTGTCCTGTACCTTTAAACAACAGGGGAGCCATGGATTTAAAACATTCTTTTACAATGTTGGTAATATGCTCACCGCTCGCCAATCTGCTGGTAGCCTCGCTGTGGTCATCTGCCCTTGTTCGTATGCCACCAGGCGGCCGCTCTCTCCTCTGTGGCTTCTTCCTGGGAGCTTTCTTCAGTGATGTGATCCTGCGTTTTTTGGGTGAAGAAGGGCCAGTCTCATCCGCCTTTTGTGCTCCTGGGCCATCGCCACCCACCTGATCCAGGTGTGGCTGCAGCCAGTCACTGCCATGTATCGCCGTCACTTTGCGGATGCGCTTGAGTAGCTCAGCGAGCTCTCCTGGCTGACCCTCAGCCATAGCTCCTGGCAGGGTGTTGCCGCCTTTGGATGCACCAAAGGGAATGAGGTATCTTTTTCCTTGTTGCCTATTGCCCAAAAGTTTGTGTGTCACTCAGTGCCCAGGACACTGTGCAGTTCGCTTGACAGTCCTTGCATCAGCTGGTCTATGCTGTGCTGCTTGATTGCCCGAGCGGCGATAGAAACCGTTCCCAGGAACCGAGCCGTTCGGCCCTGGCGTCTCTCCCTCAGAGGGCCAACTCTGGCGCACTTGCTCCTGACCTCCGCCGCTACTGCTGCCTGTTTGCGTGCTCCCCTGATGCTCGGGAGCAACAGCTGATCGTTGCGCCGGCCGCAACTCTTGGCAGCAAGCCTCCGGCGGGTCAAGGACAGCCCGAGCCGGTGCCCTCACACGCTGGAGATGGTGTGAGGGGGTTACTTGAAATGGGCCCTTGCTCCGGCCGAGGGCTCTCCGCCGCTCAGTCCGCGATGCCCCCCTGGAGTGCGGCCTCGCAGCCCGGTTCGTCGCTGTGACCTGACGAAGGCGCTTGCTCCGGCCGAGGGCTCTCTGCCGCTCGGGCCATGATGCCCCTTGGAGTGGGGCCTCGCAGCCCGGTTCTTCGCTGCTGCTCCGCCTGGTGCTCCAGACTCACCACATGCTTGCCGACCTTGCTGGAGCGGTGCTCCGGGCTCCTCGCACGCCTCCGGCTGGTTGGGGGGCCACAAAAAACAAGCCGGATGATAGGGCTTCCCGTAGGTGTGGTGCGTCGCGCACCTCGCTGTTCCCCTGAGCCGCGCCTTCTGCCTCCGGTGAGACAAAGTGAGGGAAGGACCGAGATGGGGTCTCTGGCACCGTGGATAGGTCGGGCGTCCTCGGGGAAGGTGGGGTACCGCTCGCCTGGCAGGCGCACCGTAGTCCTGGCTGCCCAGTCCACTGGTCGGGTGCACTTCACGTCGATCATTCTCTCCGACAGCGCTTTGCCTTGTACAGCTTCGGGCCTCCTCTGCAGAACTCCGCCCGGTGCGCCGCTCTCCTTGCTCCACAAAGTTAGGAGCTACCTGGCAGAGCGGCGACTTATATTCCCAATTCTTCCACCTTAGCACTCAGGTGGAGCCCCCCTGATTGGGGGGTTCAAACCTAGCGCTGCCTGCCCATTGGCCGTCTTTTGGCACCACTGGGCACTCTTTTGGTGGGAGGGCATCTCCCTCTGGATGGCTTCTGGGCGCTTTAGGGCGCCCAGAACCGGTTTTCCACTGGGGCACGATGCGGGTTATGGCGCCGGCCCCGGAGCCTCCCCCCCTTCGGGGGGGTGAGGCGGCCTCTGCAATTGGGGCCGGACTTCATCCCCGCAGCCGCAGGAGGTGGAGAAACACTTCCTTTGCGCTAAAAGCGCTGTACTCTACACATGGCATGGGACGTGCGCGGGTCGCAACCTGACGCATGCCTGGGTGACAACCATCATGCAAAGACTTTCTCCCACCCAGGCTCTCAGCCGGAGAAACATGGATCAAGACTTGCTGACCCTAATAATCGATCGCTTCCCTAAACAATTAATCTGCCACCAGCTTGCTGTTTGTGGCAGTTTTGGTCAATGTCCCCCCCCTGAAACCAGAACAACGAGAGTCCCCAGTGATGTTGAAAAACAAAGTTGTACATTGGTTGAATATGAATCATTCATTTGCTCCTGAGAGAGCATACTAAATTGTATTAGCTAGGAGAGTGGGAAGGTCGTCGGGCTGCTCAGGAAAAGTTTTAAGGGGGATTGCATAATCATTAACTTTTCTTATCCGAGTTATACATGGGAAATTTTGGCTAAATCATCATTGTCCTCCCCATTTGTTAGAACTATGGCTCTCTATCCATTGGCTTTTTTTTACCGCCACCTACACACTACTGAACCAACACCCAAACTGAATCACAATATACGGGAAGTGTCTGGTCAAAATTCCAATTTATATTCTTCTTTGGCTATGACCAATAGGGTTCAGGTACCGATCTCCCTACAATATAATGATTGGCTTACGTTTAGTAGTACTAATGTGAGGTCAGGTAGTGATGATTTTGATGGAGGAAATGTGTAATTGGTATGGATTTGCCTAAACCCTACTCGATTGGGGAGGGTTTTGCAATATTAATTACGATCATGGGCTTCCTGATAGCACTGACAATCTTAACAATGCTGATAATGATGTTAACTTTAGCCATAGGTGTTTTTATTCTACAGCCTTAGCCACAAGGACCTCCAATCAGGTCATGGATGGTTGTTATCATTTTGAATCATGGTATTTGGGAGGGCTACTTAACAGAATAGGAAGTGTGGAGTGGATACGTACAATATCTGATTTCGATGTCCTCTGCATACAGGAAACATGGTACGTGAACTTGATGCATGTTTAAGGGTTCTGCTCGCATTTACCAGGTGCTATACCCTCTTGTGCTGGGTGAGCAAAAGGAGGGCTCCAGGTTCTTATCTCTAACAGGCCCACCGTACTTGTTAAAAAGATATCGACGCTATAACTCCATTCTCAGTTGTGTGGCTCTCTATAACGGTCGGGGGTTGACCTGGTATTGATTCATTTTCATAATAATGTGTGAGATTCTACACATAGCAAGGTGGTCTATGCTCTTGTTGTTGGTCTGGAAGCCTTCCTCCGTCCTATCCGCTCTAAATTTGTGATACATTGGATAGGATATTTTAACATACAGGCTTGCCCCTTTCTGATAACTTCTGTGTGTGGACACTGACCAGGAAGGGGTGGGTTACACACACTTCTACCATAATGAGTACGGAGATGCTCTTAACTTAATCATTGCCAAATATGACTTGCAACTATTGATTTGTAAATGTGGAGACAATGGAAACAAATCCCTACCTTTAGGAGAAAAAATGTTGCCACGATTATTGATCACATATTGGTATCTGCCAGTGTAAGTCGTATGTGTGATACCCCCAGTGTTGTTCAGCATTTAATTAGTTATCATATCCTTTTATGGTGCCTTTTTTATTCTGGGGTATGAAAAGCGAAATTTCTTCTGTAGCTAGTATTATTCCCACAAGGTCCAATGGGGTGAGAATTAAATGGCCAGGAATTGACCCTAATAGTTTATTTCAAAACATGTTAATTAGTAATTCTATAGAATACAAATATTATGAAGTGACCCCCAATATGCTATTGGACAATTTTAATCGGATTCTATGTTCCATTAACACACTCTTGATTCGTAAAGTGTACCCGCCTTGAACTAAAAATAAGGGATGGTTTGACCATTCATGCACACTGGCCTCCTAGCGCTTGATGGTGGCCCTACATACTTCCTCTGGGATATGTTAATTAAATCCCTTTGTTTCGCATATAAACAGGCCATTGCTGTAAGGAAAAGGTCTCTCCAGGATGAGGCATGGTACAGGTTGAGTCTAGCTGCAGAATCTAATGATACTAAACTATTTTGGGACACAGTTAATGCCTCTTTGTTTTTTTAAATGATGATACCTCTGAGTTTAACTCCTTTGTTCCCTGTGAAGCATGGGTGGATCACTTCTCAAATATTTTTCTAGTTAAACATATGGAAAGTGATGTCAAGTTACATGTGTTGATGTATAATCAGAACCTCCTTCCATTAGCTATTTCTAATAAAGAGGTGATCTTAGCCCAGATGATAGTGCTGGCGGAGGGCCCATTGAACCGATGGGGGTGCCAATAGATCTATTTAAAACCATTAGAGAACTACGGGGACCTATTTTAACTAGGGTGGTAAATGCTGATGCTACTGCATGATCCCCCCTTCATGGGGCATCTCAATTGTGGAACCAATTTTTAAGAAGCGTGATAGGTCAGACCCAAAAAATGATGGCCATATCTTGCTCCTTGGTCTCCTCAGTAAAATCAATGAGCAGGATTGCATTGAGGAGGGTAGTGGAGTTCGTACAGGAGAATTCTGTCCTATCCTCACCACTGTTTGGCTTCAGAAAGGGTCTAGGAACAATAGGCAACAAGTGTTGTGTATTTTGAAAAAGGGTTATCATCCGGCTATTAATTCCTGTTTTATAAACAAAGCACAGGCTTATATATCATGGAATTGTTGTGGGGATTCTGCACAAATACAGAACTATGTGCAGGAATTTAGGACATTGGTGTATAGGGACTGGGTCGTCCTACCACCTTAGTACCCACAAACCCAGGACCGACCAGCTGTGGTGTCTCACTTGCTCTCCTACTCACTCACAGAGAGGTAAATGATTAGACACCCCGGAACACAACACTCCCAGATCGCTCAGGCATCGCTGTAACAAAACACACCCTTTCACTCCCCCTCTGGAACATGTCCACAATAAGATCTGACACAGACACAAAACAGATTAAAATATTTATTTTAACTAACATGCCCTAAAATGCAGTCTACATGCTCCCACAAGCAGGAAAATGCATAGTACAGATATTGTCAGCATAGCAGTTACTCCAAAGATCATGAAGGGAGATGTCATCATAGAAAGACAATGGAGAAAAGACTGTAGTGCCTAACCTCCCTTCCCTTGTTAAGAAGAAATCCATACTAATATTATAAAGAGAGAGCCCAAACATTTGAGGCGGGTAATCTCAGTAACCACAGCACCAATCACAACACCCAATACAGCGTTGGAAAGGGCAGTTGCAGCAGAAGGACATAGGCTATGCAGAAGGCCACCATATACATTAAAAGATTTTTTTAAAATTGTTTTTATTAACTTTTCAAGAAACAGTGGCGTTCATCACAATCATACAGTGCAAGACATACAGTTGTACCGTAGGACACTATATACATTTAAAAGGTAAAAGAACCATGCCAGCAAAGTAGTCCCTTGTGGGCGTGTCTGCGTTGTGCTGTGGGCATGGGCTGGGGGCTTGAATAACGTTGGGGGCGTGTGGTACGGCCATCACATCGTGGGCTGTCGGCGTGTGCTGGGGGCGTGACAAACGCTGAGGGCGTGACAAACTCTGGGGTCGTGTGTCCGCCCTTCTTGCCATGTGAGTCGTACATACAAGCGCTAATTACGTTGCTGCGCAGCATCAAGGGGCACGCTTGGCGCTGGGGGCGTGACATGCTGGGGGCGGGGGAAACGCTGGGGGCGGGGGAAACGCTGGGGGCGTGTGTTCGGCCTTCATGCCATGTGAACGCAACTGCGCCACATCAAGGGGCACGCTGGGGGCGTGAGAAACGCTGGGGCGTGTGCTACGTTCCGCCCTTCATGCCATGTGGGTCGTACATTAATCAGAAGATCGTCTGCTGTGGGCGTGTGCTGGGGGCATGACAAACACTTTCAGCTGGAGGCCTGGTAAGTAACATTACTGCAGCCTCTCCTGCACGCTGTTACTGAACTCCCTCATTCAACGAAATTAGATGCGCCTGCTACCATCAACCAGAGCTCTAGCCGGGCTCAGGCGGCGGATCAGTACACTAATTACACGTGCCTGATAACATCAACCAGGGCTGCGGCTGAGCCTCAAGTGGGGGAACACGCGCCTGCTAACATCAAACCGGCCTGCATCTGGGCCTCAAGCGGGGGAACACACAAATGAGCGTGTCTGCGGGGACAATTACTGCAGCCTCTCCTACTCGCTGTCACTCAACTCTCTCATTAAACGGATTTACCCGCGGCTGATAACTCTCTCATTCAATGACATTACACGCGCCTGCTAACATCAACCAGGGCTGTAGCCGGGCTCAGGCCGGGGATCACTACACCAATTACACGCGCCTGCTAACATCAACCCGGGCTGCAGCTGGCCCTTTTTCGTCCCTATTCTAATGAAACAAAAAATGTTGTCTACCACGAGATTTTAAAATAAATTGCCCTTGCCAAATACACACATTACACACATTCTATTTCATACCCGAACAATGTCGGGACGGGCTGCTAGTATTATTATATAATAGAAGATTTCTCTGATTTGTCAGCAGACCCCATACATTAGCCTATAGATGGTAGATCTACATATAGTTGCGGTCTCACTCTTCTCTCTGGAAAGGTCCCTCTCCAAGTGTGTGCCAACTATTTATGTACCCCACTAAAAACCCAAGATCTGTCCAGAACAAAATAACAAGGGTCATTGTTGTTCGACCTTGCACATAATGTTCAGTCAAAATCCCAAGAACATGCAGAGAGTGAACACAGTGATGAGTTCTCATGTGAAAGCAGGGCATTGAAATTATTGTAGAAATAAAGACGTGTTGTAACATGCGCAAAAGCAACAGGCAAGCTGCAATATGCTCATGCTGACTTAGTGAAGAGGACAATGTCCCTATTGGCCATGTGACCGAATCTGCTGCATGGAGTGCACCATTTATGCATATTGTTGAGGCAGGGCATGCTTCTTTTAAATCCCCTCCTGGCTAAATGGTGTGGTTCATCAGAGGGCTGTAAACTGTGCAAAAAAGGCCTTCAAGATATTAACCATGTATTATTCATTTGTCCTGCTTTTTTATTATGTCGGCCGAATTGGCTGAGACAAAAGTACTTACAGTTATCTCTCCTCTAGCAGTATTACAATCACTTTATAATGGATGTATGACATTACAACGCAAGCTTTTACATCGCATGCTTTTACATCACGGTTTTTACAATGCATGCTGTTACAACGCATATCGCTTTGGGGTGCTGGATAGTGAATAGTTTAATTTACTATTCCAACTCCAGTCCCCGTGGACACTAGGGAAGGTGTTGGATAGTAAATTAAATCTATTCCCTATCCTAGAGCGCCCCCCAGCCCAATGCGTTGTAATGGTTTGCGATGTAAAAGTTGCGATGTAAAGGCACTACGTGGTAAAAGTTGCGTTGTAAAGGATGTTTCCCCTTTATAATCCTCCTAATGAAATATTTTCAAATAGAATGTTAAATTGTTTTAACTGTTTTAAAAAAACTGTATTAAGGTGCATTAGCATGTAGGTTGTAGAGGCTAATAAAGTTTTGTTTATGTGGGAGATTTTAATCCTTTATGTATTATTCATGTGCATTGTTTGATTGTATTCTTGTGGTATATAAATTAATTTTTTCTATAAATATTTCTTAATCCCCTGCACTGATGGCACGAAATTCACTTTGTATTTCACTCTGTATAACATGCTGTTACTAGTTAGAATTTTGTTAAATTAACATTTTTGAACCTTGGGTATCATATTCTATTACGTGGAAGTAATTGTAAACTAGAATCATATCATATATATATATATATGTATATATATATATATCTCCACAACGAAGCTCAAACATCCAGACCCATGGCGCCTCTACACCTGATGCGAAAATCCTCGGCAGAGTCTGCCGAATATATATTTCCAACAACTTCCTGAGGCAGGAAAATGAAAAAGCACTCGCAGGAATCAGCGTTTCCCCAATTTTTTAATTCTCCAAAGCAACACCCAGGTCACAAAAACCAACGCATTTAGTTATCACCTGATAACTTGCTCACGGTTGATGATCGTAATGAGTGTTGAAAAGTTATACTAGTGTATGATGAGATGTATTAGATTGCCACGTGGATTGTCACGTGGATGGTGTCATCAGTGATGTCATCAGTGATGTCATTTGAGATGTCATCAGTGATGTCATCAGTGATGTCACTGACCATGTCATGAATAATGTAATATGTGACATCATCAGTAGTGGATTGCGGGCCCATGAGTTATAATGAGTACAACTAACTATAACGGAGGAATTTAAATGTTTTTTTAAAATGCTAATTCCTAACTATAACATGTCTGAAACCTATGGGTTTTTTCAGTGAATATATATTTATATATTACCTACTGGTAGTCGCCCGTAAGTAGTTATAGTTAGGACCTATTTTCCATAGGAAATCTGCAACATTCTATTTGCAATAACTTTGGCGCCGGTTGACGAATCTTCGCAAAATTTTCAAAGCTCGTGAGGCGCTCTGGTCCGCTCCTATCCTGAAAGTTTGGCGGTGATTTGTCAAGCCGGGGCCAAGTAAAAAAGGGGGTCCCAAAACATGTTTTGCCCATGCAATTTCCCATAGGAACATTTAGTCGCAGCTACAGCCCGAACTGCTGAACGGATTTACACCAAATTTGACTAAGAGGTAGTACTTGGTAGAGACTCGTGCCTTTTTTGTTAAATGGTGTAAATCTGTTCAGCAGTTTTTTAGATATTAAAGGAAAAAATATATATATATATATATATATATTTATATGGACGGAGCCTAACCACACATCTCATCGTGAGAACTGATTGGCTGTCAGCACTTCATCCAAGAAGTGTTGGCAGCCATCTTGGGACCAATATACATGAAAGCACCTCATTAAAAAGTATTGCAGTTAATAAAAGGTTTTAAGACTTTAGTTACATTATAAATCATTTGTTGATGGTACCATACTAATTTTAGGAATTGTGGTGTGTTCTAAGGGGATTTTACCATGTGAAAAAGCCTTCTGCTGGGATATCATGAATCATGTTTGAGAGAAAACTATTGTCTCATGCCTTTCTCACAGAGGTTTGGAAGGTGATCTTTAAGTTAAACTGAGAGCATATATTCTGTAAATTCACATTATCTTTCTCAGTCATGTGAGAATAAAGTCTGGCATTCTCAGTAAAACATGTACATCCAACAAGGGCAGAGACTGTGAGTTGATTCCTTTGTGTTCTATTGCAGCTTCCCAGAGTGTTCTAAGAACAACTATAGTGCTAACAGCCTAACTTATGACAAAAGTATAGCACACCTGAAGCCATCTTGATTGGAATAAAGTGGTAACTCCTAAAACATTTAATTTAAAAAGGAACAAAATGAGGGAGTTCATTTTGCCATAGAAAGTATGATTAGTGCTGCAGAAAGAAAAATGTGGGCACATTTTGAGTGACTTCTCAAATCCCCTTCTATTTCATTAAAAACAATTCTGACATGCAGACTGAAAAATGTACTTTCAATACCAGCAGCAGACTTCCCTGGTCAGCAGTAGCTTTACTACAGTGATCTAATGAGCAACTTGAGTGCTAAAATTCAAGATTTATGGCAAATGTGTGACACATCTGAATGCCTTCTTGATGGAACCAAAGTAAAAAAACTGAAAGTATTTTCTACTAAGGAGACTGTAGTAAATGAGGAAATTAGGAAACTTCATAACAAATAAGTATCCCAAGATGGCCGCCAGAGACAAAAGAGCCCAAATGTAGCACAAATATCACCCATATGTAGCCCAAGTATAGCCCAATGACAGAATGTCCCAGAGTGTTCTAAAGAACAACTAGAGCATTAACAGTCTTACTTATGACAAAAGTATGGAACACCTGAAGCCATCTTGATTGGAATAAAGTGGTAACACTTAAAACATTTAATTTGCAAAGGAACAAAATGAGGAGCTCCATTTTGCCATAGAAATTATTAGTGCTGCAGAAAGAGAAACTTAGGGCACATTTTGACTTCTCAAATCCTCTTCTGTTTCATTAAAAAATTCTAACATGCACTTTGAATACCAGCAGCAGACTTCCCTGGTGAGCAGTAGCTTTACTACAGTGATCTAATGAGCAACTAGAGTGCTAACATTCAGAATTCATGGCAAATGTGTGACACATCTGAATGCCTTCTTGATGGACTCAAAGTAAAAACAAATGAAAGTATTTCCTACTGAGAAGACTGTAGTAAATGAGGAAATTAGGAAACTTCATATCAAATAAGTATCCCAGATGGCCACCAGAGACAAAAGAGCCCAAATGTAGCACAACTATCGCCCAGATGTAGCCCACATGTAGCCCAATGACAGAAGTGTGCAAAACACTTTTTATTTTTTGTGTTTTTGCAGTTTTATATAATGCAGACTTGTCAGGTATTGGAGTGCTTTACATGAGCATTGGTTAGATCACACAAGAACAAATTAATTTTGGTTGTAGACATGGGGAGATTAAGTGATTTGACCAGACTCACAGAATGTCAAGCTGAAGCAGAAACTCCAACCTGGTTCCCCAGTTGCAAAGTATGCAGCTCTGGAAGTAACACCACATCCTCTCCCCTAAGTGCAACATTTAATCAAGTGGTCAACTGGATAAAAAAAGTAAAGATAACAAATAATTTAAAAGTGCTTTGTCGCTACTTGAAAACTCAGAAAATATGTCCTCATTTTAGTTTTTTAGAGCACTAACCATAATTTTAATGCAAATAAGACCCTCTTATATATGTAATTTTTGAAGGAAATGCTCTAGGTATTACAGTTTTGATTATATCAAGATGACGTCAGGCATTCCACACTTTTGTAATAAATATAAAATGTTAGCAAACAAGTTGTTCATTAGGATACTGTTGAGAGGCAGAGGCCAGGGGTACGGACCCGATTCAGCCAGGAAACGTCCAATGTTTTTAAGCCCAAATGGGCTTTATTTGATCTGTCTCCTGTCTACAATCTCCTCTTTTTCAATGTAAGTCAAAGGGGAAAATCAATAACCCAGTTTTTTTTCAAAATCTCCCTCTTACCAAGTTCAAAATGTTATCAAGTATGGTACATTGGATCATGGCAGACAGGATGAATTGGGGTAGGGACATAGACTCGGATAACAGAGGACAGGAGGGACATGGAGAGGTGCATGAAACTGACCCTACAGTGCAGGCATCAGGGTTTGCAGCAGCACAATACACCACACAGGGCATGCGGGACGGGAGTGCAGCACAATAATCCATAGAAAGCAATAAGGAGGGGGCAGTACCATGCACATGGACAACAGAAAACAGAGGGGAAAGAGGCAATGGTAGCTAGCTGACCATAATGGACAGACAGGAGAGAAAGCTGCAGCATAAATGACCATAAAGGGCAGGAGGGACGTATCAGGGTCGTTACAATGGAACAGACAAGCCAGGAGGGAGGGAATAGGGATCTGCACATGGAAACAAAGGGCTGGGCCCAAAGGGGCAGGGCAGGAGCAGAAAGATGACCACAGAGGTCAGGCAGGATGGGCACTAGAAGCAAGACACACCATGGAGAGCAACAGTGAGACTAAAATGGCATACACACAGACCATGGAGGGAAGGTGGGAGGGGGTCAGGGGCAGCTAGCTGGCCACACCAGGAAGGTGGGAGGGGCTGTGGCAGCGCAGAAGACCATGCATGGCAAGCGGGAGGGTTAGTGGCAGTATAATGGCTATGATGGGCAAGAAGGAGGGTGTAGGGGCATGCATAAAAGACCCTGGAGGATAGAAGGGAGGGTCAGGACCTGGGCACAGACAAGAGAGTTCAGGGGAAGGGGCCTCACAACAGACCACATGGGCAGGCAAGAGGAGGAGCAGTTGCAGCACAACAGACCAGGGAGGGCAGAAGGGTGCAGCAGTAAAATGGACTAAGGAGGACAGGAGGAAGGGGATAGGGGCATGGAATGTGTACAGGCAGAATGGAGGTGACAGGGACATGTTACAGTCATCTGACAATGCAAGGCAGGTGGGAGGGGAGTGTCAGCTCAATAGAACTGTTGTTGGCAGTGATTATTCAAGAGGTATAAGAGTGCTTTTGTTGTTGGCAGCTCAACAGAACACTCAGAGTAGATAGGAGTGGCAGGTCCATGGAACATGGTGGGCAAAAAGGATGGAGCAGGGGCATGCACGCAGACATCGGAGGGCAGGAGGAAGGAGAATAGGGGCATCAAGCTAAGCACAGAGGCTAAGCAGGAGGTCAATGATGGGGCATAGAATTGGGTAATGGAGGGCAGGAGGAGTGGATTGGTACATCATGCTAAATGGAGGGCAGTGGGAGTACATCAGCCCATGCATGGCAGGAGGGAGGAGGCTATTCCATAGATTCAGAGAACAGAGGATAGGGAAGAGGTGGATGGGGCCGCAAGCTAACTGTTCAGAGAAGGCGGGAAGGCCAGTGGCAGAACAACGGCCACACAGGGCTGTAATAAGGGAGCAGGGACATGGACTTGGACAATGGATGGCTAGGAGGAGGGAAGGTAGGAGCAGCAAGCTTGGGTGGGGGCATCACAATGCCAGGTCCTGCTTCCAACCCCCCACCATCCATTGTGATATGCATCTTACTTAATGTTAAAAAAAACTAGAAATTTTCTAAAAAAAAACAAGATTACCGGGTCGGTATACTTAGACTCAGATTTCACTCATACATAGTCAGTGAAATTCAGCAGTTACAGGTTAACTGAGCTAACTATACCGTATGCCCCTGCAATGTACTGCTAATGACCTCAGACATTACATCATTCATGACATGGTCAGTTACATCACTCATGACAACACTCATGACATCTCAAATGAGCTGAACTTTATTTAGGGATAGTGTGTGTATATTAACACCCCTTTCTTTTCTTTTTTTGTGTAAGAACCATTATGATACGCAATGTGCCCAGATTAATATAGCCGATAGCCTTTCACTTTAAAGTAATGTGTAGTCCATTGTTTATGTTGATGTTTGCTCTCCAAAGTATGTTTATTATGAATAAGTCACGTTGAAGAACATACAGGTATGGCGGTCATGGGGCAAGATATGCTGAAATTACATTGTGCAAAAACAACAGTTGATGGACAGAATGCAGAACAATGTAATACATTGACCCCAATACAGAGATCTGGGCCTAATTCCATTGTTTTTTTGCTCACCATGCCATTCTAGTTTGAATCCAGCCATTTGCAAATCAGTCTTGACCCTGAGCCTCATGGGAACGGTCCAGCCCGAACTGCCAAGTCAGGTCCTCCCTGGACTGGAAGCAAGCATCCTAGGACCGGTTTTGGGGTTTCACCCCTCTTCAGCCAGGATAGCTTGATTCCAGTGACACAGTGAGCCCAGGACCCTGGACTGGAAACAAGCATCCTAGTACCGGTTTCGGACTTTCAGGCCTCATCAGCCAGGATAGCTTGATTCCAGTGGCATGGAGAGCACGGGACTCACATCTGAGCATACGCTTCCCAATCGGGGTGACAAATGCAAAAACAACAATTGATGGACATAATGCAGAACAATGTCATACATTCACCCCAGTACAGAGATCTGGGCCTAAACCCATCGTTTTTTTTGCTCACCATGCCATTCCAGTTTGAACCCAGCCATATGCAAATCAGTCTTGACCCTGTGCCCCATGGAAACAGTCCAGCCCAAACTGCCAAGCCACATCCTCCCTGGACCGGAAACAAGCATCCTAGGACTGGTTTCGGGCTTTCAGCCCTCATCAGCCAGGATAGCTTGATTCCAGTGGCATGGACAGCATGGGACTCATGTCTGAGCATACCCGTCCCACTCGGGGTGATAAATGCAAAAACAACAGTTGTTGGACAGAATGCAGAACAATGTCATAAATTCACCCCAGTACAGAGATCTGGGCCTAAATCCATCGTTGTTTTGCTCACCATGCCATTCCAGTTTGAACCTAGCCATATGCAAATCAATCTTGACCCTGTGCCACATGGGAACAGTCCAGTCCGAACTGCCAAGCCAGGTCCTCCCTGGACCAGAAGCAAGCATCCTAGGACCGGTTTTGGAGTTTCACCCCTCTTCAGCCAGGATAGCTTGATTCCAGCGACACAGTGAGGCCAGTGCCCACGTCTGGGCATACCTGGCGCACTTAGGGCATGAAAGCAAAAGACACACACATTGCAGGTGTTCCTGAGGACGCTCCAGACGTACTTGCCACATCAGGTGAGGGGGTTAAAAGCAGATCGTCTCATTTCCTCCCGAGCAAGATTGAGAGGATGTGTAGTCCGGAGATGCTTGTACATAAAGCAGTGCCACAAGAGTATTTTTTTTCACTGCCTCGTTACAGGACTCGGTCACAAATTGTGCACGTCAACTTTCTCGCATTTACTTTCTTCTCTACAGGTGGAAAAGTGAAGAATTTCCACACAACAGATTCCGGCCTCTGTGAACGTGGTGCCTCCTACAATAATTCTTCTTCAGGAGATACTTCCACCTGCTGCAGCTGCTGTCCAGATGCCATTTTGTTTGATATTGTTTGAAAAACACCAAAAAAACAAGCAAAAGGGGTTCTTGTAGGAAAAGAGATGTCTCCCTAAAGATGCTTCAACAAGAATTATTAAAATGGGTAGGGTCCTTCAATAGTTACAGAGGGAAATGTTATGAACCAATGAAATCTTTTTTTTTGAGGCCACATTGGATCCGCGCACTCTGCGCTCACGAAGCAAGCACCCAACGCGACTTCCCAAAAATATATTTAAAAATAATATAAGTTTATTATAGGTACAAACATATTATTTTTATGAATATCTTGGATAATCTCTTGCCCTAATATGTATATTAAAGACACATGCATATCATTTTAAAACATAAAAAAAATTAGCGGGAGTTGGTCACCCAGCGCGCCCCAGCACGTATATGACGTCACGCGGGACCCGTCACCATGCAAGTGCCGCTCACCGTAATGCGCATGTGTCGTGAATGTGCATGAGCAGGAGTCGTGGACTGGTCGCATACCAATCGCGCACATCACGTAATATTAATTGTATATGATGTAACTGAAAAACACGCAGCCGTCGCACACCGTACGCGGATCCTAAATGACTTTTCTAAAATGGCGGCTAGAATCCGCGCACCCACAGTGATGTGTATGCTTTGGGTGTGCGACTTTTTAAAGAAAATAATATAAATATATTAAAAGAAAAAATAAAACAAAAAAATTAAACAATATTTCAGTTTTATTGTTTTTAATATTTTTTGCTGCAATTTTCAGAAAAATATATCATGTTATTTAATTAATAAAATATTTATAAATAAACACTTCCAAATTATCATCTCAAAAACGTTTGAAATTCACTGAAAAAAACCATAGGTTTCAGAGACGTTGTAGTTAGAAATTAGCATTTAAAAAAGTTTGAAATTTACTGAAAAAACAATAGGTTTCAGAGACGTTATAGTTAGCTTTCTTGCATGCCTGAAAACAAATTTATCTAGTAAAATCTGTTATGGATCCCAGGTTAGAATGCTCACCCACTTTTAAAGTCGATAGAGGCATGCGACAGGGCTCTGTTTTGGCCCCATTTTAATTTTCTCCTTTTGCCAATGGGGTAGATAATTTTCAGCAGGCCATACAAGTTGATGCCCCTTGCATTGCGGGCATCCTACACCAGTGTTATTATATGCCCATTCACGGTTTTATTATCCAAGAAATGGATGAGTGCCTTTGGGGAGTTTATGGTTTTAAAGAATATGGTGATTAATATATCAAAAACGTTTACAATGATTTGTGGGCGCAAACCTAAAAAATGTAGTTTTTTTTAATTGACAATAGGCTGATTAATACTGTAAACTTTTTTTGTTATTTGTGAGTTTTATTCACAAGTAACAGCTGTTGTGCTCAACAGGTCCTTAATGCTAATTCCAAATTGGCCAGAAATACAAATGGAGTTTTTAGGTGTTCATCAAAGCTGGGTAGCCGGCCGATTAAAGAAATGGTGAAGATTTATAAGGCTAGAGGGGTGGCTACTGCTACCTACAGGTCAGTATTTGGGGTTATACCAGCAGTAAGCAATTGCAACTTGAGGAAAACAGTTTTATAAAATGCTTACTGTGCTTACCCGCCTCTGCTTCTAATTTTATTGCCCACCAAGAACTTGATTTCCAATTTTTAGAGGAACTGCTTTTAGTTAGACTTCTGCTTCTTTGGTTTTCTATCTGGTCAAAAGAGGAGACCATTTTTACTAAATTATTTATTTTGGACTGAACTACATTGTATAATGTCTCATGTATTCAGTGGCTAGTGTTCATAAATTCTTCCTTCAGCACCTTATTTACCTTGTCAGTGTGGGTTGAACCTTCTATGGTCATGTCACTCACCTCACCAAGAAACTGTTTAAAGTTACTTTTCCCAGGCACAGGGCAGAACATCAAATGAGTTCTGAGATGATGAAATCGAAAGTTGGCATGTATATGTCCCTTTCCTTGGAGGAGGGTTACCAACACTATGGGGTATATTCTCAAGAACGTGCGATAACTACCACAAAAGTAGCTTAAAGCAACTCTTCACATCGCAGTCTATCGCGGGAACATAACTCCGTGTTAATGTGGTATTCCCATGCCAGCGGCACCATGCAATAGACCCAGGATAATGCGAGAAAAGACAGAGTTAAAAGCAACGCAATGCCGCAAAAACGCAAAACATGAACGCAAAAAAAGCTGCGATGAGGCCAATTGCAATACAAAAGTTAGCGAAAACCAGCAATAGGCCTGCAATTCCCACGCGTGATACGGGAAAATGAACCATAAAAGCAGAGTGCAAACATGTTGAGATGACACTGTACGAGCACAACCCCCACATCCGTGACGTAGAATGAATGACCATTGTCACGCATCACATTGGCATCTCCTCACAGTCACAATGTACATTGACATGCAATCTGCATGTGAACTGCGCCAATGCTGACACATGCATGGAACACACTGTGAAACCGCATTGCAGAGGGACTAGCAACCCCTCTTGCACACAGATGTGTCATGACCATGTACAATCAATTATGACAGCGTGGACGAATGTAGGGGCAGTGACTCCCGCTTACGTACATGTTGCCCATGTTGGGGGCCCTGAGTCACAGGGGGCATCCCTGCATCATGGTGGTACATAACTGACCCCACAAGGAGCCCTGTTGTCAACCGTAGGTCACAAATGGCAGCCAAAATGGAATGATCTCAGACACATGTGAAACGCCGAAGAGTGGGATATCCCACTAACTGTGATACACAGAACTGGCAGGTTGAATACGTGACACCACAAACAGCCTCTCTGCACAGATGTGAAACACCCACCATCCATGACAAAATCACAAAATCGTTAGCAACACATGTCACACCCACACTTGTCTGAGTGATGTGCCTGTACAGATGAGTAACATGCACTTAGGGAATGTTATTTTGGAATGCATTTATTTGCACATGCTGTGCCTGTGGTCCTTTTGTACTGTCCCATGATTGCCAAGGACTGTCACAATGTGACGTGCTCATCTGAAGAAATTCGCAATGATTGTGTCCCTGCGGCTATTCCTGCAGCGGCTGCAGTGGGGTGTGGTCCACCAGCCTCATCTTTATCATCGTCCTCCAGTGCTGCTGGTACTGTTATCTATGGTGCCTTGCTGCGTACACATATGTTGTGCAACACACAACATGCAACGATCACTTGCACACAATGTCTGGGCTGTACAGAAGCCTTCCACCTGTGACGTCCAGGCACCTGAAACGAGACTTCAGCATGCCAAATGTGTGTTCCATGATGCCCCTGGTACGTTTGCGGGCCGCAATGTACTGTCTCTGGGTCTTTGTGTTCGGGGCTCGGAGGGGTGTCATCATCCAAGCGCAGAGTGCATATCCCTGGTCACCTGTCACAGTGCAGAGATACATGAGTCAATTGTTGGTTCTGCATGATGTATTGGCAGGCTCACTGGTTCATTGGTGTGTGATCTGTGTGACTTTGTGATTCCTGAATGAAATGTACTGCTTGTTGCAAATGAGCGGCATCAATGTGTATTATGTAGCCTCACTGCTGCTCCTCCCTTCCCCGAGCCTATTCACTAGTGTGCTTAGCGCAGTTGCATCACTTGCACCCCTACGGCACACCAATGCCATGTCTGTCTGCACATGTCTACAAGCCTGACAACGACACAGTGATGTTGTGTGCTGAAGGTGGGAGGCCACGTGTGTGTAGGCCTATGGTGATGACAGGGCGGACACAGATGTAGAGTTCATGCCTGGCTGAACTTGCCATACGGTTGAGGGTAGACCTTTGGCTCATGCTGCGGAAACAGCAACACAAACAACAGTTGGCATGTATGATCCCATCCCCGGGAGGGCTTGCGCACCCTCATGTACCCCTCAGCAGAGGCCGCACTCCGTGGGCAGGCTACATAGCAACATTGCACATTGCGTGACCGGTGTTGCAGACACTACACCAAAGATAGAAAACAGAAGAATCTCCACAGCGGATCAGAAAGAAAGCACCTCAAATTTCCAAAGTCCCATAAAATAGTTCACGTTCTTTTGTGCTGTCCAACCTCCAAGACCTGCTGTGGTTCGGTCCCACTGGAATCCCAGATAGACAATTTGAAGAAAAAGTGGAGGCAGCACCAAACGCAAAGTAAATTGCAAGAAACCAGAATTTTGCAAAAAGAGATTTTTCTTTTATTTTCTTTTTTTCAAAGTGCACAGGACAGCCAACGCGTTTCGCTCCCCTACCATGGGAGCTTCGTCAGGGCTGAAAATAACGTGATATATATATATATATATATATTAATGACATGTACTCACATATACAAACAGATACATCACAATACATACATAATTAAAAACAAATTAAACAAAGTCTAAGAACACGGAAGATGGCACTTAACACAATGAAATCACGTTTACATCTATGCTAGCATAACAAACTTCATGTTTGGCAGTTGGGAGTACCCTATGACTCCAGGATGGCAGGAAAGTAACCACTTGGTTCGTTATCGAACAGAGCTTCCACACAGTATAAATGTTACTTAAATGTTGGAATTTACACATTAAGAAAAGTGGAATATTATTGATTAGTAAAAAAGAAGAAAAACGGGGAAGGTAAAGGGGAAAGAAAAATTAAACTAACTGATCACTTGGTCTTTGGAAAAAGCCAAATACAAATAACCAAAAAATATATATATGTTCTCACCAGAATTCAGTAGATATTTGTCCACTGCCAGTGCAGTGTGGGGTATGAATGAAGAAAGCGAAATGCACCAATATGATGGTACAGGTACTGAAAAAGGAAAAGGACAATGAGCTACACACAACATTCAGAAACTAAAGTATACATGACATAAGAAGACAAGAAAGTCCAACCTAACAGGTGTAGATCCGACATTTCCTAGCATATGTAATTTAGAAAATAGCCCTATCTCCTCACCTAATCAGAAGTGCCGTAATGCAGCTACGTAGAGGGCCGTGAAGTGTGTCGAATCGAATAGTATCAAATTGTCATCAATAGATATATCTATATTAGAAAAATAAAACAAGTAAATATAACAGAATATAAAAACATGCCAAAGAAAACCATGTCGGTCCTGGCACGCTTTCCTGTATAAAAAGACACAAACTGAAAAATATGAGGTAAATATTCCCACATCGTGCGAAAGCAAAGTGTTCTCCCCATCCATGATTGGAATCGGAGACACAATACAATAGGACAAGGCTCTAATCATCATAGGCAATCAAGTTTCAAGATAAAGCTATCTGGTTTCCAAAATACTGAGGCATAATCCAAAAGTGAGCGTAATTTAAATTATATCCGACAAACTAAGAAAACAGTATTATCAATCAAAATTTAAGAATAATCGTGGCAACTCACTTTAAAATCCATTGCGATGTCACAGAACGAATTAATGAACAGGCAGTCCTTGATATGCCGCTGTTACAAGTAACTGCAAAATTATAAAGATAGGAGGTTTAATAAAATGTTATATACGTGCACGCATTACCAGTGCATCAAAGTCTGAGTGTGCTTATACGCTGCACTTAAAAGGGGGGAAGATGCAAATAAGCAGTGAGGCATGCCAGTACATTGCCAGTACATCAATTCTGTGTGCGCTCATGCGCTGTACTTAAAATAAGAAAGTGCAGGTTCCAATACGGTTCTCTCACATTCATTCTTAAGGGTTGATTCCCTGTCCAATGACTCAATCCTAGATACTGCTCTATCTAGGACTTTTTGATCATAGCCACGTCTAAGGAATCTCACTTTGGTCTCATTTACATTTTCCTTAAACGTATTTTGTTCACTGCAAGTCCTGACTATCCTAGTAAATTCCCCGAAGGGGATATTTTTGATGACTGAACTAGCATGAGCACTAGACGCATGCAGTACTGAGTTGCAGGAGGTTTCTTTGCAATAGAGTTTGCTTTGGACCCGACCATTCTGTACATAAAATGTAACATCTAAAAAATTGATGCTGCTCTTATGATGTGACATAGTGAACTTGACATTGAAAGCATTGTCATTGAGATACAGGAAATAGCTGTCAAGCTCTTCAGTGGAACCTGACCAGAGGCAGATCACATCATCGATGTACCTCCCCCAGAACATGATGTAATTGGTCCAAGGGGAGGCACATCGGGCCCAGGCATGCTCCCCCTCGTACCACCCCATAAAGAGGCAGGCGTACGAGGGGGCAAACCTGGAACCCATCGCGGTACCACTGGTCTGTTGGTACCAGCGACCATCAAAAAGGAAAAAGTTATTGAGCAAGATAAGGTCTATCATTTGCATGATCATTTCATTTTGTGAATAGAGTTTAGCATCCTCTCTATCTAAAAATGACTGAACTGCCCTTTTGCCATGAGTTATGTCAATACATGTATAAAGGCTGGTGACATCCATTGTTACAAAGCTAAGGTCATCCGACCACTCAAAATCATTCAGTTTCACAAGGATATCCTTGCTATCACGAATGTACGAGAGGAGACCAAGTACATATTTCTGTAGTTTAAGGTCTACATAGTGTGACAGGCCCTCTGTAGGTGAGCCCACCCCTGAGAAGATGGGCCTACCAGGTGGGAAGCCATCCCCTCCCTTGTGTATCTTTGGAAGAATATAAATACAAGGGAAGGATGGGTGAGACACGTGTAAAAACCTGAATTCATCTTCCGTCAATAGAAATGAGTCCTTCCATTCACACAATCTCTCATTGATGTTATTCACTACATATGATATGGGATTGCTCTTAATCTCTCTATAACTGTGATGGTCATCCAGTTGGCGTTTAATCTCACTAAGATAATCAACCCTGTTCATGATTACCACACTCCCACCCTTGTCCGCTTCGCGTATAACAATGTTAGGATCATCTCTAAGTTGTTTCAGGGCTTGTCTCTCTAAGTGGGTGAGATTGGCTTTGGTTCCTGGGCTAGTCTGTTGCAGTTTGTCTAGTTTGTAAAGTTCATCCGTAACCTTTTTGTGAAAAACATCTATATTCGGATGGTAACCAAAGGTGGGGATAAATTTAGATTTGGGATGTGAGCCACTATCATTGGTTATTTCTTGACTAATACCCAATTCATCCATTAAGGCAGGTAGCTCCGTCTGTTCATCCTCATCCAGTGTCATGAGGCAATGAACAGCACGGATAGAGGCAACAGTATATTCACTCTCACCCATTCTCTCTGTTGCACTGTCGTTGCTCAAAACTCTATTTGAAAAAAAGTCTTTCAATTTTAAAAGCCTAGTGAATTTGAACAAATCGCCATGTACATCCGCAAAATCACCCATCTGAGTGGGGCAAAAATTTAGACCTTTACTCAAAACTTTCACTTCCATAGTGTCAAGAACTTTATTAGACAAGTTAACAATTTTTAAGTCACATGCATTGTTGGTCAGATTCACCACATCATCAATATTCACTACTTCTTTGCCTTTACCGCCATTCCGGTTTTCCCAATTGCTTTTCCACCTCCTGCCCCCCCTTCTGGTTTTGGCTGTTCTCTTTTTTGTTGTAGGCTACTTGATATTCTTAACTTCGCCAGTTCCTTTTGGAACGACGAAGAGCCCTCGCCTAAAGGGATTTCTGGTGTAGTGGTGGAAGAAGCAATACTACTGGTGGAGGAGATGGAAATGTTACTAACTGACTGGTTGTCTTCACCATCTTCCCATTCCTCCCTTGTTCTCTTTTTGTCATCAGGTACAGACAAATTATCAAATTTCTTAGCGAAAGTGTAGATTCGACCGTCCTTGTAATCACGGTCATCTGTTGTGGAATCCTCTGAGAGTCTTCCGACTTTTTTCCTCTTGAGCTGCAAACTCCCAACTCCCTCAAAGATCAATCAACACAATCAGGAATTCAACACTGACTGAGCTAACTTCTCTCTAGGGGAAAGGGGAAGTGGACCGAGAGACTAACAACAAATAAACAAACAAGATCTTCTGTTGTTGTTTCTCTCTTGAAAGTGTTCCAGGCCGAAGGTCATTTCTTATTCAATGCACAACACTGGTCACAAGCAATTCTGTAGTGCCAAATTAACAATATAAAATACAATTACCCTACTGCTTGCTTCATGTCACTGAATTTTATTAAACATCTCTACTTACTAACCATCAGTGTAATTGGCCCTTGTTTACACTTTACTGAAGCAGTTTGACTCAACCTCAGTCTCTTGACACCTTTAAATAAATGTTCCAAGGTCAGTAACACTTGATCAATTAACTGAGTTGACGGGTTAATTCAGTTAGTAAGATTATTTAACAACAACTTGAATTCTTCATGCAAGCGTACCTGAGACTTGGTATTTCTTCTGTTCAAGTAACTCTGCAGTAGGAAGACAAAAGATAACAGCCTACCACTAAACAACACTGCTGTTGGGTAAGTGCTACTGCTTCAACTGGCTTCTTTTTAACATAAATCTAATTTTTCCTCACTCAAGACAATTTTCAAATCACACAGACATCTGCAATATTTATATATATAAATATAAACCACTTAAAGCTTTTGCCTTTACCAAGGCTTGTTTTCTTAAGTTTAAGGCTGACTTTGAACCCTCAGCAGATGACTGTGTAGGTTCTTAAATGTGAATAAATGTAGTTTCACTTTTCAGTCATTTGCCTTTATAAAGGCTTGTTTAATTGTCCCACGACTGTTTCTCTAAAGCGCTCTCTACTTAAAAAGGTTTTTGACAGGAGCGCTGAATTTACAGTTCCAATTTTGTCAAGAAAATCTTACTGTCCCCGTATGTTCAGCCGCGGCGGACTGGAGCCTCGAACTGGCAGCTGCAAGACTTCTTCTTGTGAACGAACCTCCAGGCTGCCATGCAAAGAGGTGAAGGGGACGGCTCTTCGACGTCTGAAAGGCTTCACGTCAAAGAGAGGGAAACTGACTCACGGGTTGCTGCTAGCGCGGAAGGAATTCAACCGCCCAGCTGACTCAGAGGGGAAACGAAGGAATCAGCTCCCCGGCGCCTGAAAGGCTTCGCTTCAGGGAAAGGGAAAAACCGCCTCTCAGGACGCGGCAAAGAGCAGAGGGGTTAGGAATACTCGAGGGAGCTCTCTGATTACTGAAATGAACAAGACACTCGGATGGCCATGACTAACCCGACGGAGTCAGAAGCTCTCATTAGAACAACGAGAGACAAAGCAGAATACCGTTGGCAGAAGCTTCTATTTATAGCTTCTGCCACGTGAACTAGCGCGAGCCCAAACAATAAATGACACAGGGCACGAGGACTAGCGCGAGCCTGTCTCCAAAGGGAGCGCACAATCTAGAATTCCTGTCCCACTAAGGAGCGCACACTCTTGTTAACCCCTACATGTAAAACCACGGAAAAAACAAGCATTGTCAAAAACAATTATCATTAACCCAAAACAAAGGTTCTTACATTTCTCACGAGCTCCTAAACTAAACCTACCCAACTAAAAATACTAACTCTAATCTGCTGAAAACTGAATTCAGTCAAGACGACCGGTAGCACCCCTAACAGTTCCTCCCCCCAAAGGTCGTCTTACAGGCCGAGGTTTGTCAGGATGCAAAGCATGAAAGGACCTAACAAGTCTAGGGGCATGAACATTTCTTTCAGGTTCCCAAGAACGCTCAGAAGAATCATAACCCTTCCAATCAATCAAGTAAAACAAAACACCCCGAACTCTTTTAGAATCTAAAATAGATTTAACCTCATATTCAATGTGATCCCCAATGACAACAGGTGGTGGAGGGTTATCAAGTCGAGTGGTAGGTTCAAAAGGCTTCAAAAGAGATACATGAAAAACAGGATGAATTTTGTACTCATCAGGCAAGACCAATTTCACAGAAACAGGATTTAAAATTTTCTTAATCTGAAAAGGACCCAAAAACCTAGGTTTCAACTTCCTTGGACCCTCTAATTGAATGTTTCTTGTGGACAACCAAACAAATTGACCCTCCTTGTACAGAGGGGAAAGTTTACGATGTGAATCAGCAGTACGTTTCATAGTTATCTTACTTTTAATCCACTGCTTCCTTGCCCGTTCCTGAATATCCATCAAAGATGTCAATCTATCAGAAACTGCAGGCATAACTTGATGTTTCTCAGGTAAAAGAACAGGAAGTGATCTAGGATGTTGACCAGTAAGGAAGTAAAAAGGAGAACAACCCAAAGCTGAATGTGTGGTGTTATTGTAAGAAAACTCTGCCCAGGGTAAAACTTCATCCCAATGACTCAAAGAAGTAGTTAATAAACACCGTAAACCTTGTTCGATATGTTGATTAACCCTTTCAGTTTGACCATCAGTCTGAGGATGAAAAGACGACGACAAGGCTAACTCAATTCCAAGTTGTTTACTAAGCTGTGACCAGAATTTTGATATAAACTGAGGACCTCTATCAGAAATAATCTTGGAGGGAAGCCCATGAAGTTTGACAATATTTAATAAAAACACCGTACTAAATTCCACAGCAGTTGGAATCTTATGCAATGGAATAAAATGTCCCATTTTAGAAAGTAAATCAACCACCACAAGAACCGTAGTGTAACCATTAGAATCAGGAAGATCAGTAATGAAATCTAAACTAATTGTGTGCCAAGGTTGAGGAGGAATTGTCATAGGTTGAAGTAACCCCATAGGAACTGCATGTAAAGCCTTTTGTCGTGAACAAACAGGACAGGCTTTCACAAATTGCTGAATAGTGGAAAACATTGCTTCCCACCAAAAATGTCGTTGACATAACTCCAAAGTTTTATTAATGCCAGGATGAGCAGCAATTGCCAGATCATGATTCCATTGCATTACCTTATCTTGCAAGCTCTTGGTAGGAACAAACAACTTATCATTGTGATAAAATAGACCCTCACAGACTGAATTCCCTTTCCTGGCTAACCACTCCTGAACATCAAATCTTTTTAACTCATTCTTAATTGTATCCAAGAAAATTTCCGAATGAATCTCTGCAGCTATTTTCTCCTTAGGCAAAATACTAGGTGGCTCTTGAACCAAAATTAAATCCTTCTCACAAACCAATCGAGAAAGGGTATCAGATAATAATTGCTTATTACCGGGCCGATAGGTAATTAGGAAATCAAATTCACTAAAAAACTGCAACCACCTCATTTGTCTAGGAGTAAAAGCCTTCACCGTGGAGTAAAATTGTAGATTTTTGTGATCAGAAAATACTGTGATAGTATGTTTAGCCCCCAAAAGATGATGTCGCCATTCCTGAAAAACATCCTTAATAGCTAAAAGTTCCCGTTCAGCAATAGTGTAATTCTGCTCTGCCAACAAAAGCTTCCTAGAGATAAAGGCTACTGGATGTAAATGACCGGAATTCAAATCTTTTTGAAGCAAAACACCACCAATAGCAGTTTGCGAAGCATCTGCTTCAACAAAAAATGGCCTATCAGGATTTGGATGCACTAAAATTGGAGCGGAAGTGAAAGCTTTTTTCAAATAAGAAAAAGCTTGATCTGCTTCCTGAGTCCAAGAAAAAACCTTCCCCTTTTTCAGCAACTGAGTAATAGGGGAAAAAATTTCAGAAAATTTTGAAATGAAACGTCTATAAAAATTGGCAAATCCCAAAATTCTTTGTGTGTCCTTTATAGAAACAGGAATTGGCCAAGTTAGGATTGCCTCAACCTTTTTAGGATCCATGTGGATTCCCTCAGGTGATAAACAATACCCAAGAAATTCTACCTTAGTGGCATTAAAAACACATTTTTCTAACTTTGCAAATAAAGAATGATCCTTTAATCTCTGTAAAACCGCTTGAACATGTTGTAAATGCTCCTCAGAATTCTTAGAATAAATCAAGATGTCATCAATATAAACTATACAACAGACATCCAGCAAATCATGTAGAACTTCATTGATAAAAAATTGAAAAGCTGCTGGAGCATTACAAAGGCCAAAAGGCATAACAGTATACTCAAAAAGACCAAATTTAGTACGAAAAGCGGTCTTCCACTCATCACCTTCTTTAACTCGAATCAAATGATATGCTCCCCTCAGATCCAACTTGGTGTATATGCTGGACCCTTTAATTTGATTAAGAAGTACTGGAATCAACGGTAATGGATATCTGTTTTTAATTGTGGCTTTATTAACCGCTCTATAGTCAATACAAGCCCTCAAATCCCCAGACTTTTTTGCAACAAAAAAAAGTGGAGACGAAACAGGAGAAGTGGAATGACGGATGAAACCAAGTTCCAAGAGTTCATCCAAATATTTTCTCAAATAATCATTTTCGGGTTCTGTTAACGCATAAATTCTGCTGCAAGGTAGAACAGCCCCAGGAATCAAATCAATTCTACAATCATAAACTCTATGAGGTGGTAATTTAGTTGCCTCCACCGGATCAAAAACCTTCGAAAACCTCAAATACTCTACAGGAAGTTTATTTTCCTCTGAATTCAAGGTAGCACAAAATAGAGGCATTACCGGATCTTTAGTCTCTTGATAGCAATGTAATTTACAAAAAGAGGATTCTAAGGTAACTGTTCTTTTAATCCAATCAATACCAGGATTATGTAATTCTAACCAAGGGATACCCAAGATCACTCCAAAAGTTGGAGCATCAATCAGATCAAAAATCACCATTTCAGTATGCCCATTATCGGCCACCAAGGTCAAGGGTTCCGTGTTAAAACGAATCATACCAGAAGACAATACTGAACCATCCACAGCTCTAACTGGCTCAGGTTCTTTTTTGGCCACAAATTTCAAATTTAATTTATGAGCAAATTCAATATCGAAAAAATTCCCCGTGGCCCCAGAATCCAAGAGTACAGGAATACTGTGTCTTTGCAAAGTGGTTAAAATAAAAACCATCCGAATAGTGAAATGTTTGGGAATTTGTGTTGCTACATTAGTGACAATTTTAGAGATCTTAGAAAAAGAAGATTTACTCGAAGAGACGATCTCAACTTTCTTCGAGCTTCCTAGTTTTCCGACTGAACTGAAGGAGAAGTTTCAACCACTAAGACTTTCTTTTTAGTGGGCTTAACCGTACAATCCTTAGCAAAGTGCCCTGGCTTGCCACAATAAAGACACAGGTTACCTTTGCGTCTTCGTTCCTTCTCCTCAGTAGTCAAAGGTCCCTTAAACCCACCCAATTGAACTGGCTCAATCAAAGAGTTCTTAACATCAGACTCTTTTTTCTCACCCTTAAATTGCGAACTTCTAAAGTCACTTTTAGTTCTTTCGTTTCTACGCTCACCTAGTCTATGTTCAAGTTTAACAACGAGATCCTGAAATTCCTTAAAATCCTCAGGCAAGGTGACAATGTGTGCAAGAGAATCCTTCAAATCATCTTTAAGACCTCTATAAAACAAAGAAATCCTTTTCTCCTCAGGCCAATGTGTCTCAGCCAAGAGTCTATTAAAGGTTGTCATATATGAAATAAGATCTTTTGATCCCTGACGCAGATTTAATAATTCATTATCCGAGGCTTGAACTAAGGTATGTTTCGCAAATAGTTTGGACATGGCCAATTTAAAATCTTGCAGATTATGAAGTAAAGGATCATTATTGTCAACTAAAGGCATAGCCCAATTAGCTGCCACCCCTCCAAGATAAGAAATTATAAAAGCTACCTTAGCAGTGTCAGAAGAAAAAATTTGAGGTTTACACAAAAAATGTAACTGACATTGACTGAAAAAAGTGGCATATCTACCACTTTCACCAGTAAATCTTTCTGGATTTGCCAAAGGGACAGGGGTCGGAGTTACTACCGTGACTTGAACTGGTTGAGCTGCCATCTGCTCTCCAGAAGAATGCGGTAAATGAGCTTCAGCACCAAATCTAGTTGGTGCTAAAACAGGTTTCCTTTCCTTTGTAGGGTCCCTCCAAACTGAAAACCCCGCCCTAGTCTCGTCTAACTCTTGACGGAGTGATTGATTCTCCAATCGTAAATTCTCCATCTCAACATTCAATTTCTGTACCAACTGGGTCAATTGATTAACATCCATGAGGGCGAGTTTACTAACTCAAGAGGATTATTTATTTTTTTTTTTAACGGCTTTGTCTACTGTTGTGGAATCCTCTGAGAGTCTTCCGACTTTTTTCCTCTTGAGCTGCAAACTCCCAACTCCCTCAAAGATCAATCAACACAATCAGGAATTCAACACTGACTGAGCTAACTTCTCTCTAGGGGAAAGGGGAAGTGGACCGAGAGACTAACAACAAATAAACAAACAAGATCTTCTGTTGTTGTTTCTCTCTTGAAAGTGTTCCAGGCCGAAGGTCATTTCTTATTCAATGCACAACACTGGTCACAAGCAATTCTGTAGTGCCAAATTAACAATATAAAATACAATTACCCTACTGCTTGCTTCATGTCACTGAATTTTATTAAACATCTCTACTTACTAACCATCAGTGTAATTGGCCCTTGTTTACACTTTACTGAAGCAGTTTGACTCAACCTCAGTCTCTTGACACCTTTAAATAAATGTTCCAAGGTCAGTAACACTTGATCAATTAACTGAGTTGACGGGTTAATTCAGTTAGTAAGATTATTTAACAACAACTTGAATTCTTCATGCAAGCGTACCTGAGACTTGGTATTTCTTCTGTTCAAGTAACTCTGCAGTAGGAAGACAAAAGATAACAGCCTACCACTAAACAACACTGCTGTTGGGTAAGTGCTACTGCTTCAACTGGCTTCTTTTTAACATAAATCTAATTTTTCCTCACTCAAGACAATTTTCAAATCACACAGACATCTGCAATATTTATATATATAAATATAAACCACTTAAAGCTTTTGCCTTTACCAAGGCTTGTTTTCTTAAGTTTAAGGCTGACTTTGAACCCTCAGCAGATGACTGTGTAGGTTCTTAAATGTGAATAAATGTAGTTTCACTTTTCAGTCATTTGCCTTTATAAAGGCTTGTTTAATTGTCCCACGACTGTTTCTCTAAAGCGCTCTCTACTTAAAAAGGTTTTTGACAGGAGCGCTGAATTTACAGTTCCAATTTTGTCAAGAAAATCTTACTGTCCCCGTATGTTCAGCCGCGGCGGACTGGAGCCTCGAACTGGCAGCTGCAAGACTTCTTCTTGTGAACGAACCTCCAGGCTGCCATGCAAAGAGGTGAAGGGGACGGCTCTTCGACGTCTGAAAGGCTTCACGTCAAAGAGAGGGAAACTGACTCACGGGTTGCTGCTAGCGCGGAAGGAATTCAACCGCCCAGCTGACTCAGAGGGGAAACGAAGGAATCAGCTCCCCGGCGCCTGAAAGGCTTCGCTTCAGGGAAAGGGAAAAACCGCCTCTCAGGACGCGGCAAAGAGCAGAGGGGTTAGGAATACTCGAGGGAGCTCTCTGATTACTGAAATGAACAAGACACTCGGATGGCCATGACTAACCCGACGGAGTCAGAAGCTCTCATTAGAACAACGAGAGACAAAGCAGAATACCGTTGGCAGAAGCTTCTATTTATAGCTTCTGCCACGTGAACTAGCGCGAGCCCAAACAATAAATGACACAGGGCACGAGGACTAGCGCGAGCCTGTCTCCAAAGGGAGCGCACAATCTAGAATTCCTGTCCCACTAAGGAGCGCACACTCTTGTTAACCCCTACATGTAAAACCACGGAAAAAACAAGCATTGTCAAAAACAATTATCATTAACCCAAAACAAAGGTTCTTACATTTCTCACGAGCTCCTAAACTAAACCTACCCAACTAAAAATACTAACTCTAATCTGCTGAAAACTGAATTCAGTCAAGACGACCGGTAGCACCCCTAACATCATCCCTCTTAATTTTTCTCAAGTTTTTATCCTTGAGATACACTTGATGACCTTCCATAACTTGTTTTAGAATGGCAATTTTTTTTTCAATTAGATCCTTCTCCCCTAGTTCACCAATTTCCTTCTCAACCTGCTCAATTTCTTTCTGTAACTTTTCACCCTTTTCCATGGAGTGCTTTACTAAGATCTTCATCATAGTGCGTGAGGCTCCCTCCAGATTACTCTCCCATTCTTTGAGCAAGTTCTCACTCAAATCCTCAAATGTGGGGAATATGAGAATCCGCAGACCCCTAGGGACTTTTCCATTCTCAAGGTATTGTGTCAGTGTGAATCCATCCCACCACCTACTTAACTCTAATTTACGTAGTCTTTCTAGTTTCAAGAACAGGGATTTCAGATTTTTCTTGGTGTTAACAGGTTGTTCCGGTACTGATGGTACTCTTGGATTATTTGGGCCAAATAGGTTCAGTGCCATCTCCTCACGTCCATCATTATATTTGGGCATGATGTAGTAACAGTGAAAATTATCTCGGGGGAAACAGCCAAGACCAGAAGGGGGGGCAGGTGGTGGAAAAGCAATTGGGAAAACCGGAATGGCGGTAAAGGCAAAGAAGTTGTGAATATTGATGATGTGGTGAATCTGACCAACAATGCATGTGACTTAAAAATTGATAACTTGTCCAATAAAGTTCTTGACACTATGGAAGTGAAAGTTTTGAGTAAAGGTCTACATTTTTGCCCCACTCAGATGGGTGATTTTGCGGATGTACATGTCGATTTCTTCAAATTCACTAGGATTTTAACATTGAAAGAAAAAATAGAGTTTTGAGCAACGACAGTGCAACAGAGAGAATGGGTGAGAGTGAACATACTGTTGCCTCTATCCGTGCTGTTCATTGCCTCATGACACTGGATGAGGATGAACAGACAGAGCTACCTGCCTTAATGGATGAATTGGGTATTAGTCAAGAAATAACCAATGATAGTGGCTTACATCCCAAATCTAAATTCATCCCCACCTTTGGTTACCATCCGAATATAGATGTTTTTCACAAAAAGGTTACGGATGAACTTTACAAACTAGACAAACTGCAACAGACTAGCCCAGGAACCAGAGCCAATCTCACCCACTTAGAGAGACAAGCCCTGAAACAACTTTGAGATGATCCTAACATTGTTATACACGAGGCGGACAAGGGTGGGAGTGTGGTAATCATGAACAGGGTTGATTATCTTAGTGAGATTAAACGCCAACTGGATGACCATCACAGTTATAGAGAGATTAAGAGCAATCCCATATCATATGTAGTGAATAACATCAATGAGAGATTGTGTGAATGGAAGGACTCATGTCTATTGACGGAAGATGAATTCAGGTTTTTACACATGTCTCACCCATCCTTCCCTTGTATTTATATTCTTCCAAAGATACACAAGGGAGGGGATGGCTTCCCACCTGGTAGGCCCATCATCTCAGGGGTGGGCTCACCTACAGAGGGCCTGTCACACTATGTAGACCTTAAACTACAGAAATATGTACTTGGTCTCCCCTCGTACATTCGTGATAGCAAGGATATCCTTGTGAAACTGAATGATTTTGAGTGGTCGGATGACCTTAGCTTTGTAACAATGGATGTCACCAGCCTTTATACATGTATTGACATAACTCATGGCAAAAGGGCAGTTCAGTCATTTTTAGATAGAAAGGATGCTAAACTCTATTCACAAAATGAAATTATCATGCAAATGATAGACCTTATCTTGCTCAATAACTTATTCCTTTTTGATGGTCGCTGGTACCAACAGACCAGTGGTACCACGATGGGTTCCAGGTTTGCCCCCTCGTACGCCTGCCTCTTTATAGGGTGGTATGAGAGGGAGCATGCCTGGGCCCGATGTGCCTCCCCTTGGACCAATTACATTGTGTTCTGGGGGAGGTACATCGATGATGTGATCTGCCTCTGGTCAGGTTCCACTGAAGAGCTTTACAGCTATTTCCTGTATCTCAATGACAATGCTTACAATGTCAAGTTCACTATGTCACATCATGAGAGCAGCATCAATTTTTTAGATGTTACATTTTATGTACAGAATGGTCGGGTCCAAAGCAAACTCTATCGCAAAGAAACCTCCTGCAACTCCGTACTGCATGCGTCTAGTGCGCATGCTAGTTCAGTCATCAAAAATATCCCCTTCGGGGAATTTACTAGGATACGCAGGACTTGCAGTGAACAAAATACGTTTAAGGAAAATGTAAATGAGACCAAAGTGAGATTCCTTAGACGTGGCTATGATCAAAAAGTCCTAGATAGAGCAGTATCTAGGATTGAGTCATTGGACAGGGAATCAACCCTTAAGAATGAATGTGAGAGAACCGTATTGGAACCTGCACTTTCTTATTTTAAGTACAGCGCATGAGCGCACACAGAATTGATGTATTGGCAATGTACTGGCATGCGTCACTGCTTATTTGCATCTTCCCCCCTTTTAAGTGCAGCGTAGAAGCGCACTCAGACTTTGATGCACTGATAATGCGTGCACGTATATAACATTTTATGAAACCTCCTATCTTTATAATTTTGCAGTTACTTGTAACAGCGGCTTACCAAGGACTACCTGTTCATTAATTCGTTCTGTGACATCGCAATGGATTTTAAAGTGAGTTGCCACGATTATTCTTAAATTTTGATTGATAATACCGTTTTCTTAGTTTGTCCGATATAATTTAAATCACGCTCACTTTTGGATTATGCCTCAGTATTTTGGAAACGATTCAGAAAAGGGGGTGGTGATGAACAGAGTGTCTGAATTAAGCAGACCACTCTTACCCAGTCGAAAGATCAGGGCTTGATCCATCACCGTTATTTAGCTCACTGCCCCATCCCAGCTCAGAACCTGGCTATATGCAAATTAGTCTGTCCCTGGCCCAGTGCATCATGGGAACAGGGCAGACCAAACTACCAAGCCAATTCTTCACCAGAAAGGAGACAAGCTACCGGGGACCGGTTTCTGGCATTTCAGCCTCGTCGGCCCGGCTTGCTTGAATCCTGATGGAGCAGTGAGCAAGGGACTCATGTCTGAGTATACCCTGCCACACCTATAGTGGCCAAAAACGATTCAGAAAAGGGGGTGGTGATGAACAGAGTGTCTGAATTAAGCAGACCACTCTTACCCAGTCCAAAGATCAGGGCTTGATCCATCACCGTTATTTAGCTCACTGCCCCATCCCAGCTCAGAACCTGGCTATATGCAAATTAGTCTGTCCCTGGCCCAGTGCATCATGGGAACAGGGCAGACCAAACGACCAAGCCAATTCTTCACCAGAAAGGAGACAAGCTACCGGGGACCGGTTTCTGGCATTTCAGCCTCGTCGGCCCGGCTTGCTTGAATCCTGATGGAGCAGTGAGCAAGGGACTCATGTCTGAGTATACCCTGCCACACCTATAGTGGCCAAAAACGATTCAGAAAAGGGGGTGGTGATGAACAGAGTGTCTGAATTAAGCAGACCACTCTTACCCAGTCCAAAGATCAGGGCTTGATCCATCACCGTTATTTAGCTCACTGCCCCATCCCAGCTCAGAACCTGGCTATTTGCAAATTAGTCTGTCCCTGGCCCAGTGCATCATGGGAACAGGGCAGACCAAACTACCAAGCCAATTCTTCACCAGAAAGG
Source organism: Lissotriton helveticus (assembly GCF_964261635.1). Classification (NCBI taxonomy): domain Eukaryota; kingdom Metazoa; phylum Chordata; class Amphibia; order Caudata; family Salamandridae; genus Lissotriton; species Lissotriton helveticus. The sequence continues at coordinate 509,286,302 of NC_136057.1, forward strand.
AGACAAGCTACCGGGGAACCGGTTTCTGGCATTTCAGCCTCGTCGGCCCGGCTTGCTTGAATCCTGATGGAGCAGTGAGCAAGGGACTCATGTCTGAGTATACCCTGCCACACCTATAGTGGCCAAAAACGATTCAGAAAAGGGGGTGGTGATGAACAGAGTGTCTGAATTAAGCAGACCACTCTTACCCAGTCCAAAGATCAGGGCTTGATCCATCACCGTTATTTAGCTCACTGCCCCATCTAAGCTCAGAACCTGGCTATTTTGGAAACCAGATAGCTTTATCTTGAAACTTAATTGCCTATGATGATTAGAGCCTTGTCCTATTGTATTGTGTCTCCGATTCCAATCATGGATGGGGAGAACACTTTGCTTTCGCACGTTGTGGGAATATTTACCTCATATTTTTCAGTTTGTGTCTTTTTATACAGGAAAGCAAGCCAGGACCGACATGTTTTTTTTTGGCATGTTTTTATATTCTGTTATATTTACTTGTTTTATTTTTCTAATATAGATATATCTATTGATGTCAATTTGATACTATTCGATTCAACACACTTCACGGCACTCTACGTAGCTGCATTACGGCACTTCTGATTAGGTGAGGAGATAGGGCTATTTTCTAAATTACATATGCTAGGAAATGTCGGATCTACACCTGTTAGGTTGGACTTTTTTGTCTTCTTATGTCATGTATACTTTAGTTTCTGAATGTTGTGTGTAGCTCATTGTCCTTTTCCTTTTTCAGTACCTGTACCATCATATTGGTGCATTTCGCTTTCTTCATTCATACCCCACACTGCACTGGCAGTGGACAAATATCTATTGAATTCTGGTGAGAACATATATATATTTTTTGGTTATTTGTATTTGGCTTTTTCCAAAGACCAAGTGATCAGTTAGTTTAATTTTTCTTTCCCCTTTACCTTCCCCATTTTTCTTCATTTTTACTAATCAATAATATTCCACTTTTCTTGATGTGTAAATTCCAACATTTAAGTAACATTTATACTGTGTGGAAGCTCTGTTCGATAACGAACCAAGTGGTCACTTTACTGCCATCCTGGAGTCATAGGGTACTCCCAACTGCCAAACATGAAGTTTGTTATGCTAGCATAGATGTAAACGTGATTTTATTTTGTTAAGTGCCATCTTCCGTGTTCTTAAACTTTGTTTACTTTGTTTTTAATTATGTATGTATTGTGATGTATCTGTTTGTATATGTGAGTACATGTCATTAATATATATATATATTTCACGTTATTTTCAGCCCTGACGAAGCTCCCATGGTAGGGGAGCGAAACGCGTTGGCTGTCCTGTGCACTTTGAAAAAAAGAAAATAAAAGAAAAATCTATTTATGCAAAATTCTGGTTTCTTGCAATTTACTTTGCGTTTGGTTTTGCCTCCACTTTTTCTTCAAACTACACCAAAGATACACGCATCATTCACCTCTATGTCAAGGCCTAAACTCAACCACGCCCAGAGCCACGTGTCGAATGGCCACACCCCTACGCCATACTGCTGCATGCCGGTCCACTCCCTTACGCTCACATGGGGGTCCGACACAGCCACATGTCCCAGGTCTACCCCACTGCCTGAGGTGACAGCGTTGAACCCACTGTACACAGCACAATGTAATGTTGTATGGCCTGGGGGCCCTCGTGCATACATAATGACCACACGCACACACTGAGATAATTTGTAGAACTGGCTACGGGCACGTGCGCCCGGCACCCATCATTGCCAGGGTCACAGGTCATGTGACGCATGTGCTGGATGAGTGTTGGGTAGAGCTTGCCACCCCTCAGGGGTTGGTTGGTGCTGGCAATAACTACAACAGTGAGCAGACAATCAGAAGTCCTAAGTACAAACAGCAAGGGTTCATGACTTGAGCTGCACAGAGTTAGTGGTCCTGGATGCATTGCGGCAGGCACAGGCACACCCGTAAGGGACGGTGACTTGCGGTGCACTGAGATAGAGCCAAGTGAACTGAGCGAGTCCTCATTGGTGTCCAAGGAGAATGTCGTGGAGTATTATGGGGACAGTGGAAGGTGTCCATCCAGGGCTTGATGCAGAGGGCAGAAGCAAGCAGAAACAGACATTATAGAGGAGTTGCATACTACAGTCTCCTTTTTCCCACCATGTCAGTATCAGCTACATGATGAAGTCAAGCCCCAGGCCATGGACTCAGATGCCAACGAAGTTCAACGGGAGAGTGTCCATGACTCCCATGGCACAGAGTTAGTGGCACCAGAGCTGGAAGGGGATACAGTCTGCGATGAGGCCTGTACAATGATATAAACTCCGCAATTAACAAATCAGGACTTAGTTCAAATTGTAGGTCCTACTCGACCACAGTGTGTGCCGAAGGAAGCGGTCAGCAGTGGCCCACAGCCACATGTCGTTGGCTTGCGATGCAGAGTCAGTGGCACCAGTGCAGTTGTAGGTAGTGTTTCTGTATCTGGGAATGTAAATGTAAATGTAAATGTATGTGTCTTGTAAAGCGCACTGCTGCCCTGAGGGGTCATGGCGCTCTAGACCGCTGGGGAACCTGTCCTGGCTATCCCTGTGAGATGGTCCCTACTGGGTACCTCCAAGGTGAAACCAGGCATCCCCGGCGAATGTGGGGGGCCGTTGTAGAGATGAGGCAAGCTAATGCCCAGAGTTGCCGAGTGTGATCCCTGGTTAGAGTAGGCACCGAGGCGAGAATTATCAAGCCCGCTGACCCTGGTCCACGACCCTGCCGCGTCGGGAATTGAACCCTGGTCCCGGGCCGTTCTCTGCTTCCGGGTCTGCCGCCTCTAACCAGTGAGCCACACCACTCCACTGTCCTCCAGACTGAACTGCTTCTTCCTCTTACTCCTCTCCTTGCGTGTAGTGATATAAACTCTGCAATGCACAAATCAAGACTCAGTTCCAGATGTGTGTCCTACTCGACCACAGTGTGTGCCAGAGGGAGCGGTCAGCTCGGGGCAACCACTGTGCAGCCAGCTCATCATGGATCTCTAACACACGGCGTTGAAATGGCATGTGGCGAAGATTCCTGGTTGATGGAGGTGGAGGCACCAGAGCTGGGCGGGTGTGCACCCTGCGACGATGCCATGTCCTGCCTGTGACGGACTGGATAGAATTTGTCTGAGGCCTGCTGGACCAGTGTGTAGGCCTTCGGCAGAAGTCCACAAGGGCCCACAGACACGTGTGGTCGGAATGCTATGCACAGAGTTGATGGCACCACATCGAAGGGAGTATAGGAATTTTAATGATGCCATAAAGATTGACTCAGCCATTGTGTAATCAAGACTCAGTTCCAAATGTGTGACCTACTTATCCGCTGTGTATGTCGGAGGAGTGCGTCAACGAGAGAGGAGTATTTCAGGCCTTGCTCGTGGAGTCCGCGATGGTCTGAGGAGTCTGCCAAGGTCTTGGGCCTCTGGTTGGAGCTAGCACATGCCTATAGTGGGCACTCTTGGAGACACGGCGGTGTTGGCAGGTGGGCAGTGAGGCCTGGATGCGCAGGGGTAGATGAGACCTGCTCGGGGACCAGCGGCCCGGGCAGCGACTGACACACAGTATTGCAGGCACCGCCGCACACGGCGTCGGCCTCGTGGCGGGGTGGGAGGCACCGCCCTGGCAGACAGGTTGGCCATTCCAGAAGAGAACCACGGCCTGGGCTACTTGCTTTTTATTTACACCCCTAGGCTAGCCTGGAGTACGCTGGGCAAGTCCATACCGCACATGCTTACAGGGGAAAAGTAACAAGCTCCATTTCCGGGATCTTCCCCACTGGCTAGGGTGACATTGTTGTGTTCACTGTCCACAATGCTACCAACACCAGCATCATATGTTGACATGGGTATGTCTGTGATCTGCATACTGCAGTCTGTCCAGCACCTCCACGCCACACTTGGTAATGTGTGCATTCTCATTCATGGGTCACTTGCCTCCTTCCCACATGCCTGGTTGCCACCTACCTCCACATTCTGCTGGTGTGTGGATGATGTGCCACGACGTTGATGGCTCATGTACATGGCTAGCCCAGGTTGCCACAGAAAGTTGTGCTGTCGTGTCTGGTGGGTGGGCATGTTGTTTGGCACGTTGTATGTGAGTTTGTAACATGTGCATTCCCAGAGTTGTGAGTAGCATGAATGTGGAGTTGAAGTTTGTGGTGTATTCGTTTGGTACAACAGTTCCTGTGGTTGAGAGTAGAGCCCCAAGTACAATGTCAAGTAGTACATCTATACCATCTGTATCTTCTATAGAGAGTGACCCTGGAGAAGGCACTAGCTCCACTACTCCTGCCTCTAACCAAGCCTCAGATTTTTTACGGGAAGTACGATACCGTCTAGGGAACAAAAAAAAGAACCTAGGCGAAGAATCAGGAGGGGTGGCAAGAAACACAAGATCAGTCACTAAAGCAAAGCTCACAAAAAACAAGTAAGATTAGATTCTGAAATTGTGAGCCACGATGTGGACAGTGTAGATGTGAATACTGGACCGCACAATGTAAATGTTATTAATTTATCACCAAAGGTATTTAATGCTCATGAAACTGCTATCCTGTGCAAAGGTTTGAATTTTTGTATTACAAACAAACAGGATTTGGACAATGTACATTTGGATCTATTCCGATTTACACGCAAATTAACATTTAAAAAGTTTTTTGCTGAATAGCCAAATGTTTCGTTACCTGTTTCTACAACAAAGTGTCTTTCTGATTTTACTATCTCGGACATTGACACCTCTCATCTAATTACTACATTATATGATCAGGGAGAGATGGGTGATTTGGTTGAATTTGCACGGGGACTTGATGTTTGTGAGGATACAACTATTGACAGTGGTCTGAAAAATAGGTCTAAATTTATGCCACCTTGTAGTACCAATACTGTCATTGAGGAGTTTGCATATAAGGGGACTCAGGATCTGTACAAACTAGAGCATACTCACTTTGCAAATACAAGGTGTAAACATTCCCATGATATTAGTAAGACTGATCGATTTTTTTCTTAATTCGATACGTGAGGATCCCTCCCTTGTCATCCGTGAGGCTGACAAGGGTGGAAACATCGTCGTGATGAATGCTGAATATTACATGAATGAAATATCTAGACAGCTATCACAAACTGACTGTAATGTGAAATTACACTGCAATCCTATTAAATTCATTGAAAAGAACATCAACAGAAGATTAATTGACTGGTGGGAATCTGGTTTTATATCAGATTCGGAGTCGAAATATTTAATGGCTAACAATTCACGTTTTCCATGTATTTATGCACTGCCTAAAGTACATAAGCGTGGCACTTTTCCCCCGGGAAAACTTACCTTCTTACCTCAAAGATAGTAGGGAACTCCTGTGTAAACTAGAGGATGTGACATGAGAAGATGGAACATTCACATTTGTAACGATGGACGTGGAGAGTCTCTATACGTGTATTGAACTTGACAATGGGCTCAGATCATTGAGACATTATTTGTACATTCGGAATGCGTGTCATTTGGAGCACAGCAATATGCTGTTGTCCATGTCTGAACTAATTTTAACTCAAAATGTGTTTCTTCATGAAGGCAAATGGTTCATGCAGAGACATGGTACGGCAATGGGTTCCAGGTTTGCTCTATCTTATGCAAACCTATTCATGGGTCTGTATGAGATGGAGCATGCCTGGGGCCGTGGCGCAGAAACCTGGATTGACCACATTCTTTTTTACGTTTGTTATATTATCAACATTTTCTTAATTTGGAAAGGGAGTGGGGAAGCTCTTAAGGAGTACCTCCGCTATCTGAATTTAAATGATCGCAATTTTAAACTGACGTTTAATAGTTCTACAAAAGAAATTGTCTTTTTGGATCTTAGACTTTATGCTAAAGAAGGCATGATCCAGAGTGATATGTATAAAAAGCCGACTTCGTGCAATAGTATTCTGCATGCCCCAAGCTGTCATCCTAGGAACACCATTTTTGCCATTCCTTTTGGAGAAATGGTGCGTGTTCGCCGTAACTGTAGTGAGGAATGCAATTTTGAAAAAAGCATGAAAAAAGTCACGAGTGATTTTGTAATCAGGGGCTATGATCCTATTGATATCCGAAAAGCAGAACACAAAATCAGGAAAAAGCAAAGGAGTGATACTTTGACTAGACAAACCAAGAGAAAGGATAATGATTATCAGAATCTGTGAATTTTTGAGACTGAGTATGGCCTGTATAGTAGTCATATCTATAATATACTTAGAAAAAATTGGCACCTTCTCAAGTCAGACGCAATCCCACAGGATATTGTGCCTAAACAACCTAGGGTTGTGTATAAGAAAGGCACTACAATAACAAATCTAATTTGCCCCAGCTATATGAAACCTGCGGAGACTCAGACAAATACTTGGATGCCAGAAAAGCCATGTGGCTTTTTTATATGTGGCAACTGTTCCATCTGTAGATTTGGAATAAATAAAACCAAGAAGTTCAAATATAATGGACCCAAGAACTATCAATCAAAGATTTTATCAATTGCAATACTACCTACGTAGTGTATGTGATTATTTGTCATTGCAAAATGATATGTGTGGGTAGTAGTATCAGGAATTTGAAAACAAGGATACAGGAGCACGTAAGAAACCTCAGGCACTATGATACACGTAGCCCTGTGGCGCAACACATCTTGGAATGTGACCCTGAACATAATGAGATCAGTTTTCATGCTATTGATCATGTACAGATGAATGAAAGGGGGGTGACAGGACACTATCTTTGAGACAAAGGGAATTACGTTGGATCTGTAGACTGAGGGCTGTCTATCAGGGAATTAACATCAATAATGAATATCATCACTTTCTGTAGGTCTATATAGAGAGTAATTGGCAAGCATGAGCAGTCTGATCCATCAGAGTAATGAGAATTTTTGGATTTAGCTACTGATTGAACTAGCGGTGAGTCTAGCCATGTATGTGGACATGTAGTGATCTTGTGTTAAGATCAACTATACATAGATGAGATATAAACTTTTTGTGATCAGCATAAGAAGGTGTTTTGATTGGGTTAGTTTCCACAATATCAAAATGCTGTGGTCATAGTATGGTATATAATCTGAAACTCTTAAACATGACCTTATGCGTTTTAGATATATGTGAAGTATGAGAAAAGAAAAAAATATCCAAAAGAATGCTTTTATAAAGGCGTGGGTAAAAAAGTTAACTTAGTTGCCAAACTGAAAATCATGTTTATGGAATCCTTGCGAATACAATGTCTTTTTTTGCCAGATTGTGTCTTTCATGACATAATTTATGAGCCAGTTGATAACGTAAATCTCGGACTCGAGTAATATGAATTATAGATTTGCTGCACAGGTTATTTTAAGATGGCGCTTATCTCCACATAATATTATGTCATTTTGATCGTGTTACGCGTAAATCGTGTGACATAGTTTAAGAGCCGGCTGATAACACAAAAGTGGACTCGAGTAATACGACCTATGGATTTTCCGTATGACTTATATTGGTCACAAGGATTAAGGAGTTTACTAAATAGTAAATAAATATGAACGTTATTGATTATACCGATAAATAGGATAACTTGTATTGGTACTAACTTGGTATCGGTCATTTCAAGATGGCGCCCATAACAATGTGTCATTTTGACCGTGCAACGCGGTAATCCTATCGGTGGAAACCTGACTGTTTTTATGCATGGAGAATAAGATAGTAAATAGTTTTTATTTATAAACTATTGCTTTCTTCATTAATATATCGCGTTACAAATTAATATTACATTTGACGCGAACCAGGGATGCAAGTCTAGACTTTTGATCACTCTGTGCGATACTGTGACAAATGGGAGATTTCAACTTATTGTTCGTTGCCATAAAACAACTAAATTTAATGGTGACAAATATATTAAATAGCAAGCCTGTAGGTGTGTTATTCAAGGTCTTGTTTAGATTTGTCTTAATATATTCACCACTCTTATATGGCGCCGTCTTGGAGATAAATATGACGTATTTCTAGTGCGACTAATCAAATTGAAATTAGTGTGTTAAGTGATTAATTAACCTAATTGATTATGTTACACCTATAAATACACTGGTCTCTCAGTAAATGAGCGAACCAGACAACCACATTGTGACTAAGGATCGCGCATACTTGCGGTAAGGGGGGGTGGCGAGGCAGTTTGTAATAATGTTGTGACTAGTTATCATGTGAACTAAATTCTCTTTTAAACTCTCAAAAGTTCAGCTATACTATAGCGCCATCACTTTTTGATGCTCACATGTATTGTCAGCCAGTATTAGGTAATAAGTAGCATACAACACGGCACCTCACAATATGGATGCCGTGGATTATCCCACAACAGTGTCTATGATTCTTTGGAGGTCACGGTTACGGTCTCAAGAAATACGATCGTAGATTTAATAAAAATAAGTCTAAAACGGTCTATTAGAAAGATCTTGTAAATTTGGAGGCGATACAAATAGAGTAACAGAAAATAAAGACTGCTTTCTCCTTAAGGTAGTAGCAGAGGTGATAGGGATTACGTTGTGGGGCCCATTTTTAAAGATGTCTGCCATGCTCTCACGATAATATTTTGTGAGCTTCATTACAATGAATGTCTCGTTATATTTAGGACACTTTTTTGCACAAATAGAGGATGTAAATCTATGCCATGGATTGTATGCATTGTGAAAAAATTGAATATATTTATATGCCGATTTTAAATAAAATAGATTACGTTGTAAAAAATTGTTATATCAATTTTGTTTTGTGCTTAGGCTTTACTATTTGCTTGAAAAGACCAATATTGACTCTTTCGTCAAATCACTGGAGCTCTCCTTATCTAAAAAAAAATAATATAAATAAGTGAGTATTAAGATACAGCAAGTGCACTCTCTCACATTAGTGGCCACCTTTTGCGAATTAGATAGGTTCAATTGTTGTGTGAGGACCTCTTTATTATGTCTGGCCTTTGAAATATCTTACCACATGTGAGACTTTGTTCTAATTTAACTCTCCGGTTAAATAGAAGTGTATGATGCTGCAAAGATAAACTTATTGAACATGCAATGTGAAGCACATGTTCTAATTCTGTTTACATTAATGAGGATTATTATATCAACAGATTTACAAACAATCAGTGGTATGAATTGTACCGGTACCTGTTTTTTGATACAATTTATTCAGGTGTATATAATTAACCCTTTCTCCTTTTATGCTTTTTTGTTAAATTTTGTGACTATCAATGGTACTTAGTAATGAACAAATGTCCAGGATATATGATATAGAATTCATGAGAATATGTGAAGTAGTGTCACCTTGTACTTCTCCTAGTATATATCCTCTCGAATATAAGTACTTGCAAAAAATATGAAGGCTTAATTCTACATTGTCATTAAATGCCAATTTAGAATGTTTTCCCAAGAGATCTTAAATAGAGGCACAAACAATCTTGCTAAGTTCTGGTTCTCATAATGTAGCTAAATTGTTTTTATATGTTTGTAAATATGTGTTTTTGTATTTTGCATTTTTGAATAAGTCCGGTAACCGACGAAACGCGTTGGCTATCTGGCTTTCTGCAATTTTAAGAAAACTGAATAAAGAACCTAATTGAAGTTTGCTGTTTCTTTGGGAAAACAAATTAAATACATTGTATCTACTAAAGTTTGCTAATATAAAACACTTTGTTTTGCAATTTGAAATAAGGAACTGAACTTTTGAAGGGTGCAGACCAAATCTTAGGTGGACATTTGTAAAGCACACCACTCACCCATGAAGGTCTCAAGGTGCTGGAGGTGGGGGGTGCTGCTACTGCACAAATATCCAGGTCTTGAGTAGCCTCCTGAAGGTTAGTAGATCCTGGGTCTGCCGTAGGATGATGGGGAGGGTGTTCCAGGTCTTGGCAGCAAGGTGGTCGCTTTTTGGATGCGGGGGACGGTGGCGAGGGCGAGGTCGGCAGAGCGGAGCTGGCGGTTCGCGGAATAGAAGGTGAGTTGTCTGTTGAGGTATGACGGTCCGGTGTTGTGGAGTGCCTTGTGAGCATGGGTCAGCAGCCTGAAGGTGATTCGCTTGTTGACGGGAAGCAAGTGCAGGGCTCAAAGGTGGGGTGTGATGTGGCTGTGGCAAGGGATGTCGAGGTTCAGGCGTGCAGAGGTGTTCTGTATGGTTGAAGTCGTTTCAGAAGTTTGTCTGAGGCTCCTGAGTAGAGGGCGTTTCCGTAGTCCAGCCTGCTGCTGACTAGGGCCTGGGGGACCGTTCTTCTTGTTCTGGTGGGAATCCACCTGTAGATCTTGCAGGGCATGCGGAAGGTGTTGAAGCAGGAGGATGAGACTGTGTTGACTTGCTTGGTCATGGAGAGTGATGAGTCGAGGATGAATCCCAGGTTGCGTGCTTGGTCGGTGGGTGTCGGTGCTGCTCCCAGTGCATTCGGCCACCAGGAGTTGTCCCAGTCTGAGGGGGTGGAGCCGAGGATGAGGAATTCCGTCTTGTCCGAGTTTGGTTTAAGGCAGCTGTTCTTTATCCACTCGGCGACAGCCTTCATTCCTTCATGGAGGTTGGTTTTGGCGGTGTGGGGGTCCTTGGTGAGGGAGAGGATCAGCTGGGTGTCATCAGCATAAGAGATGATGTTGAGGTCGTGCAGTCGGGCGACGTGGGTGAGAGGTGCCATGTAGGTGTTGAACAATTCAGGCTGAGGGATAATCCTTGGAGTACACCGCAGATGATCTCGGAGGTTGCGGACCGGAAAGGGGGTAGGGGACACTCTGGGTTCTGTCAGAAAGGAAGGAGGGGATCCTTTCCAGAGCCTTGTCTCGGATCCCTGCGTTGTGAAGGCGTGTGCATAGGGTGCGGTGGCAGACAGTGTTGAAGGCAGCTGATAGGTCCAGGAGGATGAGGGCTGCGGTTTTGCCATTGTCCAGCATGTGCTTTCTGTTGCGGTAATTGTGTGCAGTGTTGGCAGGGGGCACAAGTAGGACATGTGTTCAGTTAATTGCCCCCAACAAGTGCGGAAATCTGGCTATGGTGTAGAATCCTTGCTTGGTCTCCAGCTGTTCCTGCATAATGTGGGGGAAGTATAGGTACTGGGGTACCAAGCTGATGATGGCATCCAGGACAGGTTTGAGGAACTTGGATAGGGCTGGCTGTAAGACTTTTCCGACTCTGGTGGTTGTTGGTTGGAATGTCCCAGAGGCCAACAGGTGCAGCACAGCAAGCAGCTTTGTCTGCGGAGGGACGTTGGTTCTCCGCTGTGTTGGTACCGTCAGCCTCTGGGCAATGATTTTCAGGATGCAGAGGATGGTTGTCCTTTTGAGCCTGTAGTGGGCAATGACATACTCTAGTGTTAAGTCTGTGAGACTGGTGCATTTCCTGAAGGTCCGCTGTCTTTGTCTGTGCTGCCTCTGTCGTGCTCTGGGGGGGAGGAGGTCCGGGGGGCTAACGGTCCTGGGGGTGGTGGCGGTGGGCGTTTTGGCCCAGTTGGGGCTCGAGCTGCATGATGAGCAGCTCCATGGCATCTGTTGTTCTTCAGGTGTGGCTGTGGGCTGGGCTCACTTTTCTGGTGTCGTCCAGCTTTGCACCAGGTCAGAGCAGGTGCTAATTTCCTGCTGCTAACACGCCTTATTGCCTGTTTTGGGATCTTATCGCCGATGTGGCTGGTTGTTGAGAATGTTGAGGTGTGATGTTGTCGCGGCTTTTTGCTTGTGAACGCCGACTCTACATTTCATTAGCGATAGTTGCCGGACTCGTCAGTGGTGATGTATTTTGCGGCTGCTATCGCAGGTAAACTGGTGGTAATGCTGAATTATTAATCATACGCGTTATCAAGAATCATGCACTTTAGCTTTACTCTGTCATAGGGAAATGCGTTTATGATTTTTTCTTTTATTATCAATGTTTTATCATTGATAATCTATGTATTTTTATGGCTGTTTTTAACTTGCAGAATACATTTTTGAACTAACTGACCAATTTGCATACACTGCTGTCTCTGACAGTGTTATACTTGTGTTGCAGCTGGGAAGGGATGACAGAGAAGAGGCCATTGGTGTACGAGGTACCACATGTGATGTTGACCTGGGTGAAGGTGTAGCAGGTGGCAGGAAGGAGTCAGAAAAAATAAAAGTCTTAACATGTTGCTTATGTCAAAGTAGGATGATGTGAAACAGGGATTTGTGAAGTGACAGGATGAACCAGATCGCTACCACAAAGGGCAGGATTCAGATATGGTTGGAATGTGAGGTTTATGGCCCTAGTAAGGTGGCAAACCTGGGTAGGTACATGTCACCAATTCCAGTACTACTAGCATGTGGGGTGCAGTGTGACCCATAGCCCTGATAATACAGGCAGCCACGTCTGTCAATTGGATTTGTACATGCAAATTGTTGGTGTTGGAGTCACATATTAGAGGCAATGTATAAACTGGGTTCCATCATTGTGTGACAGGAACTGGAGTCCCTGTGTCTAGATGAGGATTGCCAGTGGATACATGTAAACGTACCAGTGAGCGGGCCTAAGTAAAACAATTTCTAATACACAGCAGATAGCCAACCCTGGCAAGGAGGAAATGGGGGGATCATCAGTGCTAGCAATCAACCTAGTCTGACAGTGCCCATCCCCTCAGAGTTGATACACACTGCCCACTGTCCCCAAATATAGAGCCAACTGTGTGTGCAATTAAATCACATGAGTATACACAAATTGGAAACCCATGGTGAGTACATACCATCACACATACCTGCAGCTTAGCAAGGTTGTCAGCTGTGTAAACATCATCTCCCTGCATGCCATCGCGTCCACCAACTACACCCTACTGGGAGACCTCAACTTCCACCTCGACAGCCAACTGGAGCCCAGCACCACATCCCTCCTGTACAACCTCCACAACATTGGACTCTGCCAGATCATGACCGAACCCACGCACACAGCAGGACACACCCTCGACCCCCTCTTCACAACAGAAAACTCCATCACCTTAAGCCACACCACCAAACTCCCATGGACTGACCATGGATGCGTCCACTTCACCGTCAGAACACCCACCATCCACAGACACCAGCACCTGCTCCCACGAAGAAACTGGACCAGTATCACTGATGACCAGCTAACCTCATCACTAAGCAACTCCATCCCAACCATCGCAGAAAACGAGGCCAACACCGCAACCCGAACCCTGCACAGATGGATCTCCGACAGCACCAACACCATAACACCCCTCAAAAAAAACAACAACACCCATGCCAAGAAAGCTAGATGGTTCACCACCGAACTTCAAGAGTCCAGACACACTTGCCGCCGCCTGGAAAAGGTCTAGAGGAACACCAAATCCACAGAAGCTTACAACAACTTCAGAGCCGCCTCCAATGCCCACCACCAAATCATCAGATAAACGAAGAAAAAAGCGATTGAAGACAGAATCTCCACTCATGCACACAACAGCAAAGAACTCTTCAACATCATCAAGGAGTTTGCCCAATCCACCGACATCCCTCCCTCACAAGACCTCTGCGACAAACTCAGCACCTTTTTCCACCACAAAATCAAGAGCATCTAAGATAATGTCAACGAAGACAACTAACACACTGAACCCTCACCAACCACCCCCGATACCCTGAAGCCAGCGATCGACAACTGGACAGCCCTCACCACCGAAGACACACTGAAGATGATGAAGTTAATCCACTCCGGGGCCCCACAGACCCCTGCCCCCACACATTTTCAACAGAGCCGCCAACACTATCGCACCTATGCTTTGCCACACCATCAACTGCTTCCTGGCAACCGCCTCATTCCCTGATGACTGGAAACACGCTGAGATCAACACCCTCCTGAAGAAACCCTCGGCGGACCCCACTGACCTCAAAAACTACAGACCTATCTCCCTGCTCCGGTTCCCATCGAAAGTCATCGAGAAAGCCATCAACAGTCAACTCGCCACATTCATCGAAGAGCACAACACCCTCAACTCCTCCCAATCTGGCTTCAGAAAAAACCACAGTACGGAAACCGCCCTCCTTGCCGCAAAAGACGACATCCGTACCTTACTGGACAAAGGAGAAACAACAGCCCTAATCCTCCCCGACCTCTCAGCGGCGTTCAACGCAGTCTCTCACTGCACCCTAATACGCCGACTCCACGATGCAGGGATCCAAGACAAGGCCTTTGACAGGATCCGCTCCTTCCTCTCCGGCAGAACACAGCGGATCAGACTCCCCCCTCTCCTCTCAGACCCTACACCTACCACCTGCGGAGTCCCCCAGGGGTCCTCCCTCAGCCCTACATTTTTCAACATCTACCCAACTCATCTTCTCCCTATCAAACGAACCCAACACTGCCAGACACAACTTTCCAGAAGGCATGGAAGCTGTCGCCAAATGGATGAAAAACAGCTGCCTACAACTAAACACAAACAAAATGGAAGTACTCATCATGGGCCCAAACCCAGACACCTGGAACGACACCTGTTGGCCCCCCGCCCTCGGAAGCCCGCCCACCCCCACGGACCACGCACGCAACCTGGGAATCATCCTGGACTCAGACCTCAAAATGGACCGCCAGATCAACTCCGTCTCGTCCTCCTGCTTCCACACCCTCCGCCTCCTACGTAAGACCTTTATATGGATCCCCCTCGAACACAGAAAGACCGTCAATCATGCCCTGGTCACCAGCAGGCTCGACTACGGCAACACACTCTATGCTGGAATAAACAAAAACCTCACACGCAGGCTACAGAACATCCAAAACGCCGCCACAAGACTGGTCCTCAAACTGCCAAGCCACTGCACACTGGAAAACATTTCTCCTCCACATGTCACATGACATGTATTCCCCATGGACTCTGTCCGGACAGCCTATGGCTCTCAAACAATGATGGGGTTGGTGCTCCAAGAACTGCTACTGTGATCCTTCATATTTACACAGATGTAAATAAATGCACAATCTTCAACCTGCGTGTTGTATGTCTGTTGATGATTGGTCTAAGTTGGTGGACGGGCTGACCCTATAGACACTAACTACTATCTAAAGGGAATTGTGTTTTATTGCCCAAGAAAAAATCTGCACAGGCCAAGGGAAATAGGAAATGCGAAACCTGTGTGCATCTAAACTAGCAATCAGTTAACCAAGGACACATGCATGAAGTGCAATAATCAGTTGATGGTAAGCCAGAGCAAATTTCCTGCCCAGGTAGGGCCTACTTCCGCGGATACTAGCCACCAAACAACGCTGATCAGCCAATAAAAAGGTGCAAGGGAGAGTGTGTAAGTGGTAGCATCAGTGTGTGACCCAACATATCCTTGATTAGTCAGAATGGTTTGACATAATCATCCATACAATACATGTAGCATCACTTACACACACTCTGCAACAGTAGCTGAAGACCTGTTTTGGGCTGTGTGTGTATTCAGAGCAAGAGTGCCACTTACAGAGCCCAGTCATGTTTGAAGATCCCTTAAGTAATTCCATTGCAAACTTGACAGGATATTCTCCATAGGTGTATCACCTTGTCACACAAGTATGCAAACTGCCTGGAAATTCTAAAGCATGTGCTTAACACATCAAAATATTTATGGCAACTCCTATGCAGTTAATCATTAAGCAGTTGTGAAAGTGTAAAACATTGTTAATCACCAACATTATAAAACCCTACAAATCAAAAGACTAATTACACTTCACTAACTTATCCTAGCTAAACTATGACTAAACTTACCTATGGTAACTAACCTACACTATGTTAACGTACAACTATCCTAACCTATCTAACATTAACGTATACTACTCTACACATATACCACAACAGACATGCTAAACATCACCCCTGCAAGCTCTAGTAATAAACATTTGACCATGAGGCCACCATAAACTGCACCTATACACAAACTACTTAAACATTAAAACCTAAACAAATGTAATTTTTTTGTATTTCTTTGGTTTATTTATATTTTTTTACATATCCTAACATGAACCCCCTACCCACTTCCCAACCATATCCCCACCTAACAACAAATCACATAAAAATGTAAAAATCACTAATACTAAACACATCTATCCCTAAGTTACAACCGATCCTAACCTATGCTAAAATTCAAAGCTATAAAAACAAGATACAAACAAGCATTAGAAATGCAATAGGTCTCTGATTTATTTGAGTTAGAGCTAATGGCATTGTAAATGGCAATGTCTTTTAGCCATGTGTTATGGAGTGTATGCATGTGATGTGTAGTGGAATTATGTGGTTTGGATTGGAATTGTAGCAATGGTGGCATGCTACGCTTTAGATGAATATGTATAAAAGTAAAGTGCACCATACTGCGATTGCTACAATAGTTAATTGTGGATGCGTTAACAATTGATGTGTGCACTGATGGCTGGTGGTGTATGTGCCTGTAGAAATTGTGCACTAATGGCTGGTGGTGTGTGTGCTTGATGGAAGCGTGCACTGCCGGCTGGAGGTGTGTGTGCCTGGTGGAAGCGTGCACTGATGGCTGGTGGTGTGTGTGCCTGGTAAAAGCGTGCACAGACGACTGGAGGTGTGTGTGCCTGGTGAAAGTGTGCACTGACGCCTGGTGTTGTGTGCCTAGTGGAAGCCTGCACTGACGGCTGATGGTGTTTGTGCCCGGTAAAAGCATGCACTGACGGCTGGTGGTGTTTGTGCCCAGTGAAAGTGTGCAGTGACGGCTGGTGGTGTGTGTGTGTGGTTGCGTGTATGGTTGCGTGTGTGGTTGCGTGTGTGGTGGTGAGTGTGTGGTGGTGTGTGTGGTGGTGAGAGTGGTGTGTGTGTGTGGTCTTATGTGTGTGGTCTTATGTGTGTGGTCTTATGTGTGTGGTCTTATGTGTGTGGTCTTATGTGTGTGGTCTTATGTGTGGTGGACTTACTTCGAGTGTTCATACCCTGTGCACTCACTCTCACTCTGCAGTCATTCTGCCCTCAGTCTGCACTCACTCTCACTCTGCACTCACTCTCACTCTGCACTCACTCTCACTCTGCACTCACTCTCACTCTCACTCTGCACTCTGCACTTGCTCTCACTCAGCACTTGCTCTCACTCTGCACTCACTCTCACTCTGCACTCACTCTCACTCTGCACTCACTCTCACTCTGCACTCACTCTCACTCTGCACTCACTCTCACTCTGCACTCACACTCTGCACTCACTCTCTGCACTCACACTCTGCACTCACACTCTGCACTCACACTCTGCACTCACACTCACTGTGCACTCACACTGCAGTCACACTCCCTGTGCACTCACTCTGCACTCACTCTGCAGTCACACTGCAGTCACACTGCAGTCACACTCACTCTGCACTCACTCTGCAGTCACACTGCAGTCACATTGCACTCACTCTGCACTCACTCTGCAGTCACACTCACTATGCACTCACTCTGCACTCACACTGCACTCACTCTGCACTCACACTCACTCTGCACTTGCACTCACTCTGCACTCGCACTCACTCTGCACTCACTCTCACTCTTGCGCTCACTCTGCACTCACTGTCACTCTCGCACTCACTCTGCACTCACTGTCACTCTCACACTCACTCTGCACTTATAGTCACTCTTGCACTCACTCTGCACTCACAGTCACTCTCGCACTCACTGCACTCACAGTCACTCTCGCACTCACTCTGCACTCAGTCACTCTCGCACTCACTCTGCACTCACTCTGCACTCACTGTCACTCTTGCACTCACTCTGCACTCACAGTCACTCTCGCACTCACTCAGCAGTCACTCTGGCACTCACTCTGCACTCACTCTGCCTCACAGTCACTCTGCACTCATTGTCACTCTGCACTCACTGTCACTCTGCACTCACTGTCACTCTCGCACTCTGCACTCACTGTCACCCTCGCACTCACTCTGCACTCACTGTCACTCTCGCACTCTGCACTCACTCTGCACTCTCGCACTCACTCTGCACTCACTGTCACTCTCGCACTCACTCTGCACTCACTGTCGCTCTCGCACTCACTCTGCACTCACTGTCACTCTCGCACTCACTCTGCACTCACTGTCACTCTCGCACTCACTCTGCATTCACTGTCACTCTGCACTCACTCTGCACTCGCTCTCATTCTGCACTCACTCTCACTCTGCACTCACTCTTACTCTGCACTCACTCTCATGCTGCACTCACTCTCACTCTGCACTCACTCTGCACTCACGCACACTCTGCACTCACACTCTGCACTCACTCTGCACTCACACTGCACTCACACTGCACTCACACTCACTCTTCACTCACACTCACTCTGCACTCACACTGCAGTCACACTCCCTCTGCACTCACTCTGCACTCACTCTGCAGTCACATTGCAGTCACACTGCAGTCACACTCACTCTGCACTCACTCTGCAGGCACACTGCAGTCACACTGCACTCACTCTGCACTCACTCTGCAGTCACACTCCCTCTGCACTCACTCTGCACTCACTCTGCACTCACTCTGCACTCACACTGCACTCACACTGCACTCACTCTGTACTCACTGTCACTCTTGCACTCATTCTGCACTCACTATCACTCTGGCACTCACTCTGCACTCACGGACACTCTCGCACTCACTATGCACTCACAGTCACTCTCGCACTCACTCTGCACTCACAGTTACTCTCGCACTCACTCTGCACTCACTCTGCACTCACAGTCACTCTTGCACTCACTCTGCACTCACAGTCACTCTCACACTCACTCTGGCACTCACTCTGCACTCACTCTGCACTCACAGTCACTCTCGCACTCACTCTGCACTCACTCTGCACTCACTGTCACTCTGCACTCATTGTCACTCTGCACTCACTGTCACTCTGCACTAACTGTCACTCTCGCACTTTGCACTCACTGTCACTCTCGCACTCACTCTGCACTCACTGTCACTCTCGCACTCTGCACTCACTCCACTCTAGCACTCACTCTGCACTCACTGTCACTCTCGCACTCACTCTGCACTCACCGTCACTCTCGCACTCACTCTGCACTCACTGTCACTCTCGCACTCACTCTGCACTCACTGTCACTCTGCACTCATTGTCACTCTGCACTCACTGTCACTCTGCACTCACTTTCACTCTTGCACTTTGCACTCACTGTCACTCTTGCACTCACTCCGCACTCACTGTCACTCTCGCACTCTGCACTCACTATGCACTCTCGCACTCACTCTGTACTCACTGTCACTCTCGCACTCACTCTGCACTCACTGTCACTCTCGCACTCACTCTGCACTCACTGTCACTCTCGCACTCACTCTGCACTCACTGTCACTCTGCACTCATTGTCACTCTGCACTCACTGTCACTCTGCACTCACTGTCACTCTCGCACTTTGCACTCACTGTCACTCTCGCACTCACTCTGCACTCACTGTCACTCTCGCACTCTGCACTCACTCTGCACTCTCACACTCACTCTGCACTCACTGTCACTCTCGCACTCACTCTGCACTCACTGTCGCTCTCGCACTCACTTTGCACTCAGTGTCGCTCTCGCACTCACTCTGCACTCACTGTCACTATCGCACTCACTCTGCACTTACTGTCACTCTCGCACTCACTCTGCATTCACTGTCACTCTGCTCTCACTGTCACTCTGCACTCACTCTGCACTCACTGTCACTCTGCACTCACTCTGCAATGTCTCACACTCTGCACTCACTCTGCACTCTCGCACTCACTCTGCACTTACTGTCACTCTCGCACTCACTCTGCACTCACTGTCACTCTCGCACTCACTCTGCACCCACTGTCGCTCTCGCACTCACTCTGCACTCACTGTCGCTCTCACATTCACTCTGCACTCACTGTCACCCTCGCACTCACTCTGCACTCACTGTCACTCTGCACTCACTCTGCACTCACACTCACTCTGCACTCACTGTCACTCTGCACTCACTGTCCCTCTGCACCCACTTTGCACTTTCGCACTCTGCACTCACTCTGCACTCTCGCACTCACTCTGCACTCACTGTCACTGTCGCACTCCCCTTGCACTCACTGTCACTCTCACACTCTCTCTGCACTCACTGTCACTCTCGCACTCACTCTGCACTCACTGTCACTTTCGCACTCACTCTGCACTCACAGTCACTCTGCACTCACTCTGCACTCACTCTGCACTCACTCTGCACTCTTCCACTCTGCACTCACTCTGCACTCTCGCACTCAAGGCACTCACTGTCACTCTCGCAATCTGCACTCACTGTCACTCTGCACTCATTCTGCACTCGCACTCACTCTGCACTCACTGTCACTCTCGCACTCATTCTGCACTCACTGTCACTTTTGCACTCACTCTGCACTCACTGTCACTCTCGCACTCACTCTGCACTCACTGTCACTCTACACTCACTCTGCACTCGCTCTGCACTCACTGTCACTCTCGCACTTACTCTGCACTCACTGTCACTCTTGCACTCACTCTGCACTCACTGTCACTCTCGCACTCACTCTGCACTCACTGTCACTCTTGCACTCACTCTGCACTCACTGTCACTCTGCACTCACTCTGCACTCACTCTGCACTCACTCTGCACTCACACTCACTCTGCACTAAGTCACTCTGAACTCACTCTGCACTCACTCTGCACTCACTGTCACCCTTGCACTCACTCTGCACTCACTGTCACTCTGCACTCACTCTGCACTCACTCTGCACTCACTGTCACTCTCGCACTCACTCTGCACTCTCGCACTCACTCTGCACTCACTGTCGCTCTCGCACTCACTCTGCACTCACTGTCACTCTGCACTCACTCTGCACTCTCGCACTCTGCACTCACTGTCACTCTCACTCTGCACTCACTGTCACTCTCGCACTCACTCTGCACTCACTGTCACTCTCGCACTCACTCTGCACTCACTCTCGCACTCACTCTCACTCTCGCACTCATTCTGCACTCACTGTCTCTCTCGCACTCACTCTGCACTCACTGTCTCTCTAATGCGCACAGACAGAATTCATGTCCGTATTACTTCATATAGCACACTTGTTGTGCATTCATGCGCGACTCGGTCAGCCTCATCGCTACAGGTAAGTGACAACGCTGAGGTATTCGTATCACTCATGGCATGGATAGACTGCCACTACAATTGTTTACTTTCCATCTGTCTTTCAACAAGTTCCCCTACCTGCGCTCCACTGTGAGCTCCAAACAATTAAGTACTGCTTGTGAAAATATCCCCTCCAGCAGCGCCACCTCTGCTCCTTGCCACCGTCCCCGAAGGTTGAGCTCCCCAGCTCCGCTGCAAAGCCCCCGTTCCTCTCCATGATCCCTGGCACTACCAGGCTAGGCATGAAAAGAACCGAGAGTGCTGCACGTGATGGCGAAAGCGTGTTCACAGAGAAGACGCGCTGACAGGGAGAGCTCCATGAAATGGATTTTTTAAAAAAAGAAACTCGAGAATGGTGCACGAGCGCCCAGCATATGTCTTCAATTATCTCCGCCATGACGGCCGAGATAATTGAAGAAATATGGCCTTCTAGTGCGCGTAACAGACACCAATAGGCCATAGGCGGAGCTACGCGGCCGCCTATGGCCTATTGCGTGTTCTGTTTCTAAAGCACACGCACGCAAAGGCCAATAGCAATGCACCTAGGAAAAAACACGCACGAGCAGCGTGGAATCCCTAGGTACATTTTCAGAAGCCCTCAGAAAAGGATTCGTGGCTCCACCCACTGCTGACGCAGTGGCTAGGCCCGAGACCTAAAAACTGGGGTAGAGCAAAGAGTCCATTAATACTGCTCAGCAAGCTGATCTATCGACTGACTCAATCGCTGCACCATCCTCATCAGAGTTGTGACTTGCAGTTTTATACCAGCCAAACATAGCTTCATGTCCTCATAGTCTTTGAGGGCCTGTTGTTCTAACTCCGTTGGCTGTGAGGGGTTGTGGCCACAGGCTGTGGCGCTCCTGCTGGATGTGCAACAGAGGTGTCTTGAACCTCACCAAATCTGCCATCCTGGGGGACATCATCAGCATGGCTGGGGTTGGCTTGCCCTGCCCTTGTTGGCCCTGAGGTGCAGTCTTCCATGCACTGTCTGCCTTCCCTGCAACATACGTGCACTCCATATATCCAAAGACCGGGCATAGGTAGCAGACAAAGCTGAATTTGTACATGGTGCCATCAGTAATAGGCATATAGTAAAATAAACTGATCAATATACATTTTTACCAGACAAATTAGTTAATATACCAGGGCACATATAGAAGTAGGCAGAAGCACGGCGTTTAAACTGCAATTAATTTTATCATTGCTTTTTTTTTGTTGCAGAATATTTTAGACCTATCATTTAGATAGGGTAGAACAAGACTCAGTGCTCACCTTTGGGTGAAAGTGTGCAGTGACAAGTGTGTGATAAAAAACTTGCATCAACTAACAAAAACAAAACGTATGACTCCTTAGGTTATTTTTATATAGAAAAAGAGGAGTCAGTTTGTCTATAATTGATGGCGTTTTGACAGTTGTGCCGGTGCTTTCCGGTGCTTAGCACGGCACTTATTCATCAGGGCCGGGTCTAGATGTCAGGGCGAACTCACATCAACTCACATGAATTACTGCACAACGTGTGTAGAGTCACACAACGTACTTGACTGTGAAACTCTTTCTGCTGAAGAGCTGAGCAATAATAAATCTATGCCTCCCGTCAGTGTTGCGAGTAGTAGCTGGATATCATTAACCACAGCAGCGCTGCGTACGTATTCTTTTAAAATTTCATTTGCCGCCAGCCAGCCATATCGCACGCACTACGCACCAGCAGTCCGGAACAATTAACTGAAGTAGCAGCATGTGTATCGTGCAGTGTGTAGCAGTATTCCTCTTACAAAAACAGCCCTGCCAAGTGTCACATTACCGCAAGTAAAAATATTGTTTGTCATGTATTGCAGCTTATTAAAAAAGGTCACTGCATTACCTATTTTTGTGCTCCAGAATCAACTCCGCTATTTTTTGTTAGACTACCAAATCACACATGGGCTAGGTGGCACTCTGCAGCCAATAGATGTCGCCCAAAATAATCCAGGCCAAGAGAAACAATGCCACCGTAGCAGAAAAGGCCACTTTTATTTATAAGATCAGGCAATTATATTTTAATATCCAAAAACTCATATCACATGTTTATTATATATTTCCGAAACCATACAATTTTGACAGTTATGCCACAACCATCTAATTTCCTTTCAACTTATTTCTTTGTAACTGTTTAACCAAAAACCTTTCATAAATTTCATTTTATTAACTCACCCCATATTCAAAAGATTTCAACTTATTTTCTTTTTCCTTTTCCTTTTTCCCATCCTGATCCTCTCCCCACCCTCTCGTGAAGGACGATCTATGTCCGCTCTAGACATTGACCTCCTACTTTCCCGCCTTAAAAACTTGGATAATAACATTGCCTGTCCTATCGTGGCATAACAAATAAAAGTTTCTTCTCTTTTTTTTTTCTTTTTTTTAATTTTTTTTAAAAAAAATGTTATTTCATCATCGTCAGACATAATACATTTCATTCTTCGGTGATTACCATCATTTCATATATCAAAATCTTATATACATGAAAAAAGGAAAATGTATTTGGTTGAATTATACAATATTTCTCCTCATGCTGGAACAACATTCTACATATATTATCTATTTACATTGAGTTATGATATAGAAATAGAAAAGAGGGGGAGATGGGAGTTGAAAAGACAAAAACAGTAGAAGATAGAAAGAGAAAAGGGCAAGCAACTAATTCGGATTTCTAGCAATTTTCCAGCCTTTGTTTCCATTCGATTATAGGGGCCCATATTCTTTTCCCCAGTTGTTTTGCTGTCCGTCCCT
The DNA here is from genome assembly GCF_964261635.1 of Lissotriton helveticus. Taxonomy (NCBI): domain Eukaryota; kingdom Metazoa; phylum Chordata; class Amphibia; order Caudata; family Salamandridae; genus Lissotriton; species Lissotriton helveticus. The sequence continues at coordinate 509,310,093 of NC_136057.1, forward strand.
TTTTGTCATACATTGCTTTCTCTAATACATATATAGCTAACAACCGTGATAGCCATTGTTGGAATGTTGGCGGGTTAGGATCTTTCCACATTGTTGCAATGCATGACCGGCTTAGCGTCATTGCTAAATACACAAATTCTGAATGGTATATTTCTATATCATCCCTGGTTATCCCTAAGACCATAACTTCATTCGTAATGCTAATATTGATCCCTAGTTCTTTGTCAAAGAATTTCTCTATTGAGTTTTTAAATAAGTCCAGGGCTGGGCAGGCAGCGAACATGTGTATGGTATCCGCCTGTGTTGCCTGGCATCTAGGGCAGACAACCCCCATAGTTCCGCCCCATTGAGCAATTCTATTTGGTATATAGTAGAGCTCAAATAGGGTCTTGTATTGCTGGGCTTGTAGGTTAGTTACTTTTAGCACTGAGTTTAGCAACCTGAACGATTTTTCAACCTCTTTACCAGTTAAATTTAGCTTGGTATTCCATTTTTGTATGGCCTTTCCACGATCATCCTCCTTCAACTGGGTCATTTCACTATATATCTGGGATATCGAGCAGCCCTTCTGTTCTCTTAATAATTCCATAATTTCCACCCTTTTGCAATTAATATCCCCTCTCTGCTTTTTTGCCAACACCGATCTAATTTGTAAATACTTAAAGAAGTCTCTACGGTCTATGTTATATAGCTGTTGTAGGTGCGTAAATGTCATAAAGCATGTCGTGTCTGTGAGGTCCCCGATAGTTTTCACTCCCAATGTATCCCACTTTTTCATTACCTGGTAGTGAAATATCCCCGGTAAGAGTTGGTTCTTATACAGAGGTGTATAATAATTCATCCTCCCCATTTTTATTTTCTTCTTGAGGGCAGACCAGATTGATATTGCTGTTCCGAGAGTCTTGAACTTAACTTTTTTGTAGTAGCTGGCTTCATTGAATGTAAGAAGCCAGTTGTTGGAACCCTTGATTAATAACTCGTATATGTTGGGGACACTTTCTCGCCCTCTCCACTGGTCCTCCATGCTCCCGCCTACTAACCCTCTAAGACATTGTAGAACAGTTGCCCAGTAATAGGCCTTAAAGTCGGGAGCCGCGAGGCCTCCTCTCTCCCTTGGCAGAGATAGATATTTTAGTGCTCGGCGTGTTCTGCCCTTAGCCCAGATGAAGCGGTTTGTTACTCTCTCTATTTCCTCAAGCCATTTGTTATTAAATTTCAATGGGATTGTTCGAAACAAGTATAAAACGTTAGGCAAAAATGTCATTTTTATTAAGTTACACCGTCCGATTATTGTTAAGTGTAGATTATTTAATCTATCTAGATCATTCTTAGTCTTTTTAATAAGCGGCCCTAGGTTCATTTCCACTATCTTAGAGAGATCCGAGGTTATTATTACACCTAGATATACTGTAGAGTCCATTATCCTTTGATCTACCATCGTTATTTTTTTGTTAATTACAATTTGAGTTTTACTCTGGTTGAATTTATAGCCCGACAGTGCCCCGTATATGTTAGCTTCTCTTTCTATCTCCAAGAGCGCACTGGCCGGGTCCGCAGATGTTATGGCTAGATCATCAGCATAGCCTAGAATTTTTGTTTTGTATCCATTCAGTACAATTGGTATGATGTTCCTATTTAGCTCTATCCTTCTGATTAAGGCATCTATATAAAAGGCGAAGAGCAGAGGGGAGCATGGGCATCCTTGCCTAGTTCTTCTTCCAATGTTTATAGTCCCACTCTGTTCTCCCATTATCCTGAGTCTTATTGTCGGATTTACATATAAAACACTTAGAGCCTTGATGCAAACATCGCCAATATTTGCCTTTGCTAGTGCTGCCCAGAGGAAGCCCCACGAGACCCTATCAAATGCTTTCTCAGCATCTAACAATATTAAAGCCATAGGGTCTTGTGAGGCAGCCGTCCCATCAAACATGGTGCACACTCTTCTGATATTATCTGCCGTACCCCTGCCTGGAATAAACCCATGTTGTCTAGGGGATATGATTTTACCGATGATCGAACTTATTCTATTGGCTAATATCTTTGAAAAAATCTTCGTATCGCTGTTCATCAAGCTTATGGGCCGATAAGACCCGGGATCTGTTGGAGGTTTGTTCTTTTTCAGGAAGACTACCATGGTAGCCTCACCCCAAAATTTTGGGGGTACTGCTCCTTTCTGTGTTAAAATCATGAGCTGAAATATATCCTCTGCCAGATTTGGTAAGAAGATTTTGTAGAATTCCAACGGAATGCAATCAGGGCCCACGGCTTTTCCAGCAGGTAAATCTTTAATTGCTAACTGTATTTCCCCCAAGGTAAAATCCTTTTCCAACCCTTCTCTATCTGCCGTAGTAAGCCTCTCGACTTGTGCACTTTCTAGGTATCTTTCTATCTCACCGATTTCAGCATTATTGTCAAGATTATATAAATTTTGATAAAAATTCTGGAAAATTAGGCATATATCTCTTGGTGTCGTAGCTGAGAGCCCTGCCTCAGAGATAATTTGTGAAATTTCCCCTTTAGTTGCTGCCTGGCGTGTTCTAATGGCTAATATACGACCGATCTGTTCGCTGAACTCATATTGGTCCTGCTTCCATGCCATATACTTTCCTGCAGCTTTGACTGCCAATACCTCGCCTACTACTGCTTTTGCTATGCTCAATTTTTGTAATATCCCTGTCACATCGTGTTTAGCCCTGATTGCTTCCGTTAACTCCTCTTCGGTGACAGCTATTGTTCTTAGCTTGCTCTCTATTTCCTCTTTCTCTATCCTTTTTCTCCTCATTGAGAAGCTGATGGTTTCCCCTCTTATACCAGCCTTCATAGTGTCCCATATTGTTGCAGGAGAGGCGGAGCCTCTGTTTATTCTGAAAAATTCTTTTAGCCAAGAGGCCATCTGAGCCACATACTTCGGATCGTGTAACAGAGCTCTCTCAAAAGTCCAGTTGAATTTTTCTTTTTGTAAATTTGCAGTGGATATATCTAGGGCCAGAGGATTATGATCCGACATCACCCTTGGTAACTTTCTAATTTTGATGATAGATGTTAATGCTGGTGAGGTCAAAAAATAATCCAATCTAGCTAAAGATTTGTGTGGCATTGAATAATATGTACTCCCCGATCCGCCAATGTTTTGCTGCTCCCATATATCAATAAGCCCGTTGTCCTGCATCATCTGTATTAGAGCCCTATGGCTTCCTTTTTTCGGCCCAGAAACCTAGCCGGGTCGTTTTTCCACAAACCGTTCAGCCCATTTATATTCAAGTCGCCACATACTATGATAGGTGTGGGCCAATTTGACAATTCTGCATTAACATGATCTAGGGTCTCTGGGTCATCTACTGTGGGTGCATAGATAGAGCAGAGAGTAAAGCTAAGTCCATGTACATTGCATTCAATCATAGCCCACCTTCCATATGGATCTGCTTTTTGTTTTTTTACTGACACCATTCTACCCCGTGCCAATATTGCCACCCCGCGAGTCCTGCTCCCTTGTGATGAACATGATAATAACTGGTAGCCAAGCTGTTCTAGCAAAAATTTGCGGGCTATCTCGACATGGGTCTCTTGTATGCACACAATATCTGCAAATATTGTCCTCAAATACTCCTTAAATTCTCTTCGCTTTTTGGCATCATTCAATCCACATATATTGATTGTAACTATCCGCATAAAAAGAAAAAAAGATACATTCTCATCCCTTTTCTTTCTCTCTTCCCCCCTCCCCCTCTCACTTTCCTCCTTCTTCTATATGTCTTCTTGATGATGATTTTTTTCCCCCGGTTTTCTCCCTTTCCCTCCCTTCCTACCCCCCCCACTACCCCCCTCCCCCCTCCTACTGAGGCAAGCAGACCTAAGGTCTCTATGGTGGTGTCTGACTGCCCGTCCCCTTGTGCCCTCCACCCGTTTTTATACGTTTATGGTGTATTATACTTGTGTACTCATCCTTTTTTTTTTTTTTTTTTTTTAAATCCATCTGCTATACACACTGCTTACTTTATTAGCCTTGGCTATATTTGTCTTTCCTCCCCCCCCCCTTTTCTTTTTTTTTCCCATGTCGTTTTATAGTGTCGTTTTATAGTGTCATAATGTTGTAGTGTTTACAGAGCCTCCTTCTTTCAGGGTGTCTATGTATGCCTTTGCCTGTATTTCGGAGGTGAAGACTCTAACCGTAGACTTGTATATTATCTTCAGCCTGGCCGGGTTCATGAGGTATGCTTGTAATCCCATTTGATGACATGGTTCCAGTAGTTCTCTCAGTCTCCATCGTCTCTCAACTGTCGTGTGACAGTAGTCCGGAGTTGTGAAAAAGGACTGATTGTCAAATGTGCGTTTTGCGTTTGGTCTAGCTTTGGCGTAGATTTCCTCCCTCAATAGAAAATTTCCAAAGAATATCAGGATCGCTCGAGGCTTCTGTTGCTTTTGGTTTCCACCCTGAGCTGGGACAAAGTTTTTCTTCATAGACATTGGAAATCTGTGCACTCGTTGGACTTCTTTGTCCCAATCCCAATGACTCAGCTCCGGAAAAGTGCTCTTCAATAGTTTCAAAACATAGCTTCTCACGTCATCCCCTTCCTTCCCTTCCTCTATGCCCAGGATCCTGAGATTATTCCGCCGTTGGCGATTTTCTAGGTCTTCCAATTTCCATTGGATGTCTGTTAACTGCTGATCATGGCCCTTCACTTTAGTCGCGTCTCTCACTTGCTGGTCTTCTAAGGTGCTAGTACGATCTTCGAGGTGGGATACTCTTGTTTTGGTATCAGCACAGATCTTGGCAATCTTTTTGACTGAGCATTGCAGGTTCTTAGTTGCCAGTCGGTTTTTCTTCCCCTCGGTCTTTGTTGCTTCTTGCAGCTGTTTAATTGAGTCTAGTATCTGCTGCCGGGGGGGTTTCGGCTTCAGGCCCCGTCATGGCGCCCTGCGGGATGTGTTCCGGATAGGTTCCCCGGGTGGCGGAGTAATCCCAGTTTAGGGTGGTTGCATTTCCACGGCTGATACGTCGCTGATTGCTGGATATTTTCTCCTGAGATTGGGTATCTCTTTGCCGTCTTGACAGCCTTTTTCTCCTAATGACTGTATCCTTCTCATTGGGGGAGGCTCTGCTATTCCCCCCCGGGCTGGAGCCGGGGCTGGCTCCTGTTAGATTCTCATCCTCTCCTTCGGTCGACCCAGCAGGGGTATCGTCTGACCCATCAGTAACTGAGTAAAAGTTATCTAATACATCCTCTGCGCCACTTGGGCCACTGCTTGCTATAATTTCCTGAACTAGGGCATCAGTTGTCAAAGCCTCTGTATCTGTGTCTGCATCCACATCTATATCTGCATCATTTATTGCCAATAAGCTCATTGCATCATTTGCCACACCTCCTGCTTCTGACAGGTTCTCTTGTCCTTGGATTTGATCCTCGGATATTGCAGGTATTACAGGTGTTACCAGTGCTGACCCATTATTTTCCTTATTGAGATCGTGGGTTTCCATCATCTTGCCCCACTGGGTTTCCAGGCTAGTCTCCTGAGCACTGCCTACTGACAGAGGGTTTCCCTGCGTGTTTGCCTTGTGTATAACTAAGATTTTTTCCCTTTTTCTTTCTGCAGCTTGTGTTGTTTTCTCAGTTATATGGGCCACGGTGGTAATACCCAAGTTGCTGATTGTACTGCTTTGAGTGACCGGAGTAAAATAGCCTGTTATTGTTTTTGAGGTCGCCCCCACATTAGCATTAGCATTAGCATTATTAGCTGCATTGTTCTCACTGCAAGCACCTGCTGGAGTCCCAGAATTTGTTACCCCACCTCTTTTTCTAAGATTGCCTCGTGTCCCAGTGTCATTTGTGACCCCCCCGCTCTCACCTGGGGTTTCATCAGGGTCTTTATTCTTGTCTTTTCCTTTAGCTGCATCTTTCTGGAGCGCTGTCTGTTTTGTAATTCCTTGCTCCATATCTGGTGCTTTTCCTTTCCCTCCACGCGCATTTTTTGGCGCCATGCTGCCTGTTTCCGGACAGTTAGATAGGTAATTAAATGATTCTGGACTGCACCTGCTGCTCACGAGCCCTTCTTTGCCCCTGTTCGTTCTGTAGATTGTTCCTCATCCCAGGCCGCTCTGATCCCTTTCAACTTGCGAGGGAGAACCCTCAGTCACCCAGTCCACAGCTCTGTAATTGCTGTTGGTTTTGCCAGGTGCACCACTGATTACGCTGACTCTGCTCCCTGCATCGGCTCCGCACAGGTTCCTTCGAACACACTGGTCCCGGGTCTTGGTGAATGCCGACACCGACGCTGCAATCGTTGTTCTCCCCCTGTAAGGCACTCTGTCGCCCCCGCTCAGCACGCTAGCTCCATCTCTGTCTCTGTCTCCGTGTGAACAGTGAGCAGCTTCTACTCCCCAGGCGCTCCTCTCACGACCCTTGGCAGAATCCTCGATCTCCTCAACAGACCTCGCCCTGCAATCGCCTCCGGCCTTACAGATCGCTCCGCTAGCTCCGCTAGTCCTGCCGACTCTGCTGGCTCTGTTCACCGTGCCGGCTCCGCCCAAACTTTTTCCAGCGCGTCTATCGCGGATCTCCGTAAGCACCCCTGCTGCGGTTGCAAGAAGCCTGAAAACCAAGCCCTCTGCCGCGACCCAGAGTCTGCAGTCTTCAAAAGCTGTCTCCATAGGGTATGTAATCTTTAATACACCTTTCTATCCATCTCTTCTGGTTTAGGGCATAGGAGCGGTGTTGAGCCCTGCTAGTCAGACGCCATCTTGCCTGTCCTATCGTGGCATAACAAATAAAAGTTTCTTCTCTTTTTTTTTTTATATATATATATTTTTTATTATTTATTTATTTATTTATTTAAGGGTGGGTGGGTGGGCCTCGAAACAAAGTTTCCTGTCACCCAGCTGCTGCGCTAAAATGGCGCTCCCGCTCTTCCTCTGCTTCTGCCCATCACGCGCTGCCGCCCCGCCGCCCTATCAGTGCCCTTGGTCTGTACCAATCGGGCAAAAACCCCCGGGGGAGACCGCTTGCCGCTCTGCTCCCCGAGGATCTCATCGCCCAAAATAATCCAGACCAAGAGAAACAACACCACCGTAGCAGAAAAGGCCACTTTTATTTATAAGATCAGGCAATTATATTTTAATATCCAAAAACTCATATCACATGTTTATTATATATTTCCGAAACCATACAATTTTGAAAGTTATTCCAAATTCATCTAATTTCCTTTCAACTTATTTCTTTGTAACTCTTTAACCAAAAACCTTTCATAAATTTCATTTTATTAACTCACCCCATATTCAAAAGATTTCAACTTATTTTCTTTTTCCTTTTCCTTTTTCCCATCCTGATCCTCTCTCCACCCTCTCTCGTGAAGGACGATCAATGTCGGCTCTAGACATTGACCTCCCCCTCTCCCGCCACTCAGGAAAAACCACAGATTTTTCCTGACCCCACCCGCAATCATGGAAAACATTCATGCTAATTTTAAAATGTTTAGTGATCTGCAACTCTTGGGGATACCCACAAATCCACATTCAATTCATTGGATAACATATCCCGGATCTTCAGAATATAATAAACCATTCCCAATTGAGTCAAGTGAACTCCATCGTCTCGGAATAAATGGCCTTCTCTGCCCGTGATGTTATCATGCGCTATTGTCAAAATACCCATACTTATGCAAAAAAATGTCATTGCTCTATTAAGTTTCTTTCTTGCTTTTTCAATGGCAGTTTGATTCCGAGCATTACTCCAGTGCTTCCTGAAAACAAATTCCATCCATACCAGCCGTGTCCCTAACCTATATTTTTTAGGACCGCTAAATCCAACTGCATTTTGTGTATTAAACTTAGACCAGATAAGGAACTAAATCATTTTCTCCTAAGTGGAGTATCAACATTTCAGGGCCACCTCTGTCATAACGAATTCGCGTGAGCAAAGGAAACAAAGTGTCCCATCTCATGCCACCTTTACCGCACCAGTAAAGTTCATGTTCATCATTGGGAATGCCCAGGTTTCTTCCATAAAGCTGGTGGTCGGCAAAAATCACAGCCCACTTGACGAAAGAGAGACCTATTATCCATATTTGCTTTTTGCTAGGACGTAAACCCCAAATGTCACCTATACAAAAGAAAAACTGCATTAGAACAAACAAAATACAACCCGGGATAAGCTGTTAAATTCACTGAGTGTTGTTTTTTTTTTTTTTTTAATTCTTGACATATCTCGCACAACAACTTGAACGCCATCTGCCTATTCTTTTGATTTTCCCCCAACCTAAACCCAATCTCGCTGCTTCTGACGCTCCGCCTATTCTAAAAGAGTGTGTTGCAAACCTTAACGGGTCCTCGCCCAACAATAGTAAAACCTTTCTCAGTACAGCCAGCAGCTGATGGCTTGTTAAGTTCCCTTTGGACTTGTGGACAAAAGATCGGGCCTTCTGAAAACTCTTTTGAACATTTGAAAACCTTACATTCCCCCACCGGACAACACCCCAAAACGTTAATTGCATTTAGGTGAATCCATAAACCATGCCCCAACTGATCAGTTTTCGATTTCTTTAACCATATCCTTAGTCTGTCCCCTTCTAGAAAAACCTCTTTGCTGTCTAAACCAGATTCAGCCCTTAAACCTAATAATTCTGAGACTCTAAATGCCCCAAAGAATAACCAAAGCATGCATAAACGGAAAATCTTAACTTCCTGGAAATCATAACAGACCTCTGGCAGCTTTGACAGTAATTGCTGCAATAACTCAAATGAGATGGGGGCTTTAACCTTCTCCAACCTGGGATGTTCCCTCTGTAGGCCCTTTATCATTTTCTTTGCTAAAACATTGTCAATTGGGTCAAAACCCCAGTACAACTGCCCATAAAAAGAGACCCCCGCTAGCTTGCCTGCGATCGTCGAATGGGAAAAACCTCTGCTCTATAACAAAATCCAGCACCAAAGGAATGACCTCTAAATCATGTGGTACATAGTTGAAATTGCGTCCATAACTTCTTGCCGCGCAATACCTGTAAGTCCATTGAGTGGCCGGCGCTATGGAGTGTTCCACCAACTGCACGATTCTCAGTCCCCTAGGGCCCAGACACTGCGAGGGATAGGTGTTTTCGAGATTGCTGCTCCAGGGGCCAGTAAGCGAAATCTTTCCCACTGGGAACGAGAAAGCGCATCAGCAATTGTGTTATTTACCCCCGGGATATGTTTTGCTTTGAAAAACAATGTTGAATCTGAGAATCAATAACATAAATGCCCTCAATAAACTCAAAACCCTCAGGTCTTTTTCTTTCTGTCTATTCACCAGGTTGACCACCGCCATATTGTCCACGTGAAATAATATCGTTCGATTGCTCAGCTCAGGACCCCACACCATTAGTGCAACTAACAAGGGGAAGAGTTCGAGGAACGCAATGCTACGGCCTTGTGCCTTCCATGAATCCGGCCATTCCTCGGCGCACCAACGCCCGCCCCAAAAAATGCCAAATCAATGTGCACCTGCTGCATCTGAATAAAGTTGTACTTGCCACGTCATGCTTTCTTCAATGAAATGTAATGAAACTCCATTAAACTCTTCTAAAAATAGGAGCCAAATTCTCAAATCTTCCTTAATGCTCTTTGTCAACCTAATCCTGTGATGGGGCATAGTGGCACCTGACATAGACATCCCTAGCTGTCTGCAGAAAGGTCTGCCTGCTCTGACTACCCGGCACGCAAAGTTTACATACCCAAGCAAGCGCTGTACCTGCCTCTACTGTAACTTGTCCACCTTCAGCGCCTCTATGATACATGTTCTAATCTCCACTAACTTGTCATGTGGAAGTTGCGCCATCATTACTGTCGTATCAATTTTTATGCCCAAAAAGGTAATCTTAGTATCTGGGCCTTCCGTTTTATCTGCCGCCAAGGGAACTCCAAAGTCAGCGGCCATAGTCTGAAAGGATGACAACGCTAACTTACAATCTCCAGACTGTGCTGTGCCCATGAATAAAAAGTCATCTAAATATTGACAAACTCGCCCTGCACTACATAGCTGTTGAAAAACCCATTGCAAAAAAGAGCTAAATAATTCGAAAAGGGCACAAGACACGGCACAACCAATTGGAAGCACTTTGTCAAAAAAGAAGTATCCATCAAATTGCATTCCCATCAATTCAAAGTCTGCAGGGTGGATTGGATTCAACCTAAAAGCCGATTGAATGTCACATTTTGCAAGTTCTGCGTCTTGCCCAAACCTTTAACCATTTTCAATACTTCGTCCACTATGGTATATGACACTGAAGTGTCGTCCTCAGCAATGAAGTCATTGATAGACCCGCCCTCTGGCCATGAAAGATGTTGTATCATCCTGTATTCTCCTGGATTTTTCTTGGGTATGACCCCCAACGGAGAAATTCTCAAATTCTCAAAAGGAATCTGGCAAAAAAGACCTGCCACCCTGCCTAAACTCACTTCCTCAAACAACTTTTGCCTCACTACCTCTGGGAACTCCTTCGCAGACCGCAGGTTATCTGCCCATCGTTTGACCCTCGGACCTTGGTAACTAATTCTTAAACCCTCTCTGAAACCCCAGTACAATTTTGCCGCTGCATCTGCGTCCGGATAAACATTCAACCACGGAACCAACAACTCCCATTTAATTGGAGTAAAATATTTTCGATAAAGCAGGAATAGGTGCCCCTCTGCCCCTAGCTGATTGTCCTTGCTCCTGAAACCTGTGTCCCATCCCTCCTGGTGCAGCTGTAAAACATTGGGGGAGTGCATGCTTACCCCCACATTGAGAGCATTCGTGTTTGAAACGGCAATATGGTCTGGTACAGTACCCCCGGTTGTAATTCCAACATGCCCCAGTGCCACTTGTGTATCCTCTAGCCAACGACCCCGCCCCTCCCTGGGCGGCGCGCCCCAGAAAGGGCCGGTACGTCACTGGCAGACCACTAGCCGTATGTGTAGTTGCCGGAGGGTGGGAGGAAGACATCCACTGAAGCCATAGTTCAGCGTCAATCTCTCCCCACGGTTTATCCCCAACAATACTCATCCTTGCCCTAAACTCCTCATCGTAATTTTTTAACCAAGAAAAACCACCAAAATGCATGTGGGCTTTCCTCACTACATTCATATACTTAAATAGAGACACCGCCCTCTCTGGGCATCTCTCACAATAAATACTGGCAAATATTAAAAATGCCGATGTCCAGTTATCTATACTACGGGGCACTCTGGGGCGCCTAGCTAACTCTATTTCTTCTTCTTTCGTACCTTCTTTTGCCTGAACGTCACGATGTAGCAAACGAAAAACAGCAACATATTCATGCTGCCATGTTTTGTTTTGACATTCAAGTGTGAGCCTAAAGGCATCGCTAAACCCATATATGGCAGTCTTTTCGGCAAGCTAGCCCCTTCTGTAGTCAATTCTTGCTGTTTACCTTGACCATCCACCCCAAACCCCCACTTTGTGCTGAACGTACCTCCTGATGTTGCACCACTGTGTCTTGCACCTTTTCCCTTGACTCAGATTCTTTACCTTTTGGAGAAACTACATCCCATGCCCCCCATCAGTCCTGCTTACTCTTTGGTAGCTGTTCTTCTCTCCTCTGGAATTCGGTTTGAGAAATCCGCTCAAGAATCTCCTGTTCAAAGGGTGCTGCATCATCTTGTGAAACCTGTAATGATTTAGCAGACATGGTTGCCCAACTCCCCCTCCCCTTATACTGCTTTTTGTGTGATATGACCTCCATTGCGTGCCAAACACCCTCCCCAACTCCCCTCCCCTCCAAATCCCCGTCCTCTTCGAACTCTCTCATCTCCTCCCTTTGTGGAGAAATCACTTGTTGACTCCTTCCTGGACGTTCTCTGTCCCCCACCCCACCATCGTAAGTATTCCAGTCCAAAGCAGGCCCTCGCTCTAAAAGCCTGCCCGCCTGTGATGAATCGGCTGAAGATTCAACTTTAAAACCACTGCGCTCAGCGGCCGCTCTGCTACGTGCTCCATCAATACCTGTCTTCTTCATATTCTTACCATAATAATAATAATAATAATAATAATAATAATAATAATAATAATAATATCCACATTTGTAAAGCGCACAATCACCCGTTAGGGTCTCTAGGCGCTGGGGGCCATCGGGAAGATTAAGCAAGCTATTGCCCAGAGTCACATGGTGCTGGGCTAATCTGCCGCCGGTGCCGGGGATCGAACCGTGATCCCCAGATTCCGGAGTCAGTCGCCCTGGCCGCGGCGCCACACCTCTTCCGCCATAGACAGTCCCCCTGCTCCGGATCACTTCTTCATGCCTCCCCCTAGAACAGGAACTGTCTCTGGTGGTCCTTCCAATGTCAGTGTTCTGATGACTGTCCACTATTTTTGTATGTTCCACCCAGACCCATTGTCCATCCAAACAGTCTCCAGGTTCCCCAACCTCCTGTCCAAAACCTGCAGGCGCCTTTCAGGCTACCGGGAATAAATATTCCCTGTTGAAACGTGTATTCTCCAACCCCTTAGCATGCATGAAGTCTGCATAACTCTCCTGATCCGGATCCTGTTGAAAACCTATAGCTTCCTGCTGGGCACGATCACCATCCCATTCATCTAACCCATCCAGGTCCTTATCTCACCTGTCTTGTGAGGTGATATTTATATGCTTAACCATTTTAAATGTACCATCTACTGACATGTTCCTATCTTTTGGTTCCCGTCTGTGAACAAAAAGTGGCACACTACCCGCCCTCCCAGCAACCACCCCTGATGGTGGTGCTGTAACAGGGGCCTCCTCTCCGCTGCCACTTGAATAATCAACCAACGCCCTGGCAGGGATATCCTCAGGACCTGAAAGCGTAGCAGCCCCTTCCTGTCTTGCAACTTCACACTCTTGGAAACTCTGCACCCTCTGGGGCACACTAAAAACCGGAACTGGTATGGGCCTGTGCCCCTTCAAAGAAGGTGATTCAGAAAAGAGGGTGGTGATGAACAGAGTGCCTGAATTAGGCAGACCACTCTTACCCAGTCCAAAGATCAGGGCTTGATCCATCACCGTTTTTTAGCTCACTGCACCATCCCAGCTCAGAACTTGGCTATATGCAAATTAGTCTGTTCCTGTCCCAGTGCATGATGGGAACAGGGCAAACCAAACTACCAAGCCAATTCTTATACTGGGAAGGAAACAAGCTTCCGGGGACCGGTTTCTGCCATTTCAGGCGTCGTCGGCCAGGCTTGCTTGAATCCTGATGGTGCAATGAGCAAGGGACTCACATCTGAGTATACCCTTCCACGCATATGGTGGACAAAATGATTCAGAAAAGGGGGTGGTGATGAACAGAGTGCCTGAATTAAGCAGACCACTCTTACCCAGTCCAAAGATCAGGGCTTGATCCATCACCGTTTTTTAGCTCACTGCACCATCCCAGCTCAGAACTTGGCTATATGCAAATTAGTCTGTTCCTGTCCCAGTGCATGATGGGAACAGGGCAAACCAAACTACCAAGCCAATTCTTATACTGGGAAGGAAACAAGCTTCCGGGGACCGGTTTCTGCCATTTCAGGCGTCGTCGGCCCGGCTTGCTTGAATCCTGATGGTGCAATGAGCAAGGGACTCACATCTGAGTATACCCTTCCACGCATATGGTGGACAAAATGATTCAGAAAAGGGGGTGGTGATGAACAGAGTGCCTGAATTAAGCAGACCACTCTTACCCAGTCCAAAGATCAGGGCTTGATCCATCACCGTTTTTTAGCTCACTGCACCATCCCAGCTCAGAACTTGGCTATATGCAAATTAGTCTGTTCCTGTCCCAGTGCATGATGGGAACAGGGCAAACCAAACTACCAAGCCAATTCTTATACTGGGAAGGAAACAAGCTTCCGGGGACCGGTTTCTGCCATTTCAGGCGTCGTCGGCCCGGCTTGCTTGAATCCTGATGGTGCAATGAGCAAGGGACTCACATCTGAGTATACCCTTCCACGCATATGGTGGACAAAATGATTCAGAAAAGGGGGTGGTGATGAACAGAGTGCCTGAATTAAGCAGACCACTCTTACCCAGTCCAAAGATCAGGGCTTGATCCATCACCGTTTTTTAGCTCACTGCACCATCCCAGCTCAGAACTTGGCTATATGCAAATTAGTCTGTTCCTGTCCCAGTGCATGATGGGAACAGGGCAAACCAAACTACCAAGCCAATTCTTATACTGGGAAGGAAACAAGCTTCCGGGGACCGGTTTCTGCCATTTCAGGCGTCGTCAGCCCGGCTTGCTTGAATCCTGATGGTGCAATGAGCAAGGGACTCACATCTGAGTATACCCTTCCACGCATATGGTGGTCCCTGGAAGCTTGTCTCCTTTCTGGTGAAGAATTGGCTTGGTAGTTTGGTCTGGGACAGACTAATTTGCATATAGCCAGGTTTTGAGCTGGGATGGGGCAGTGAGCTAAATAACGGTGATGGATCAAGCCCTGATCTTTGGACTGGGTAAGAGTGGTCTGCTTAATTCAGACACTCTGTTCATCACCACCCCCTTTTCTGAATCATTTTGTCCACCATAAGCGTGGAAGGGTATACTCAGACATGAGTCCCTTGCTCACTGCTCCATCAGGATTCAAGCAAGCCGGGCCGACGACGCCTGGAATGGCAGAAACCGGTCCCCGGAAGCTTGTCTCCTTTCTGGTGAAGAATTGGCTTGGTAGTTTGGTCTGCCCTGTTCCCATGATGCACTGGGCCAGGGACAGACTAATTTGCATATAGCCAGGTTCTGAGCTGGGATGGGGCAGTGAGCTAAATAACGGTGATGGATCAAGCCCTGATCTTTGGACTGGGTAAGAGTGGTCTGCTTAATTCAGACACTCTGTTCATCACTACCCCCTTTTCTGAATCCTTCAAAGAAGGTGCTCCTGCTCCTCGGTCCCCTTTGCCTTTGACCACTCTCAGCTCCCCTTGGGCCCCTTCCACTGCCAGTGGCGCCCTCCTGTCTAGGCTCTCAGCTGACTCACCCATCTGTCCTGCACACCAGCTGGACCCTCTCCTCACCGCAGGGGACCGAGCCAGCGCTTTTGCCTGCCTCTGAAGTGGCTGGCCTCCTCTCCCAGACGCCACACGACATACTTCCGCAGAGCGCGCCCTCCGCACACCTCTTCTCATGGTCAGCGACGGCCGGCAGGCTTCCACAGCATGGCGAACTCCTCTGGAAACGCTACTCCTTGGCGGCCTGACAGGGGTTAACAGCACGTCCCCAGCACCTTCAAGCAGGTCACTGTGTCCAGCAGCTACAATGACATGGAGCGCCTCTCGCAGCGCTTCTTGAGACACCATGGCTCCGTATAAATTCACCCCTTGGAACAAAGTTTCCTGTCACCCAGCTGCTGCGCTAAAATGACGCTCCCGCTATTCCTCTGCTTCTGCCCGTCAGGCGCTGCCACCCCGCCGCCCTATCAGCGCCCTTGGTCTGTACCAATCGTGCGAAAACCCCCGGGGGGGACCGCTTGCCGCTCTGCTCCCCCGAGGATCTCATTCTAGTAAAAGTTACGATGAGGCTGGCAGATTCACCCAGATTGGACAGCTTTTCATGTGTTGGTGCTGCGCAGGCTGACCTGACTACCTCCCTGGGGCTGATTGGTCAGGACCAGTACTGATGTGCCACAGGGCCTGCCCTGCACGAAGAGGTTTACTTCTGCCCGGTGTGTGCGTGTGCTGGTGAGGGAAGATTGGCCCCCACTTGAGTATGGCCCTCTGGCGTGGGTGAGCAACGGGGAGAAAAAGCATCCAAATCCCAGCAACACAGTTCTGACCGGGAGACGCTGATATCGCAAAACTGTGACTGTTCGGGCCGGGGGTTCGCCAAGGCTCGATGGTGGCAGGTGAGCAAAACCTTTATCTATTAAGCCCCATTCTGTGCATTCTTGAATCAGCTAATACGATTCACCGGCATTAATACCATTGGTGAACTTTGAATTTTCCTCTGGATATTGTTACTCCAGTGAGTGAAACATTACCACGTACAGTACACTCATAGGGGTCACCTTTCTTACATCTCAAAATGTGGCCTTGTGCACAGCAAATGTCATGAGGACGGTGCACAAACGACATGTGGGTGCCGCTTTACAGACAATTAGCTGTGTGCGAAACGCTGTAGCATAAACTGTGTCCGTGCGCCCTCCTTTACACTTTACTGTATTATGCTGAACCAATGGCAATGCAAAATGATGTCCCCCTAACCCCCTGAATGTGTAGAGGGGCCCCAGAATATTAAGTGTCACTAATATTCATAGAATCTAGGCTGAATTGGTGCCCGAAACTGCAGGAGCCTGCATTAGTCCCTGCTGGTCCTGTGGAGAATACTGCCTTCAGCAAGAGGGGCGCAATCCCCCTTAACCCTCTGTGAAGAGATAACACCTCTTCGGAAGGACACAGACAGGGGCCTCATTCCTTTTTTGGCATACGCTGATTATCAGTCTCTGCACTCATGCGTGAAATGGGAAGAAAGCCCTGGGCCTACAGCTGGCAGACCACACTTGGGCCCTCATCCCCACCTCGCAGGCTCAGAGCAGCCCTTCAGACCGGGCAGCGGGCGGACTCCGTGCCGCGGGGGCCACCAGCAGCCATGCTCCTGTGACCATTAAATCTCTTCTGCATGTGAGAGCCTTAACTTGTCCCCTCCAATGTATTCTACCATAGGAAGCACCAACCACTGGCTCTTGTTTCTTGTCTGGGAGCCTCGATCTCCTGCACTCAGTGTCCTAAAAATAAATGATTAGCCCTCGTTTAACACCCCGGAAAGCACCAGCACAAATTAAGCACTGTGAGGACTTAATAAATTAGTGTGTTGGGTTATCAAACCTACAAAGGGTTTTTACCAGATGTTACTACGAAGCCTGTTGGATAAAAAGAATGCCATTATTAATAGAGAGCCTGGGAACACGTAGGTCAAATGCTTGGTTTTCACGAGTTAATGAATTGTTGGATGTAAACATGGGCCAAATTTACATACATAAGATTAATTCGCCCCGTGATTCTCATCCTTTGAATTGCGGGATAAAAATAAAGTTAGGTAGCTATAGATGGCATTACAACATGAGTGAAGGTTGCACTGTTGCTCCCCACGTGTTGCTGGCTGCCTATTTCAATTTATGGAAAGTATTGCTTGAATCTGGAGCCCCTGAGGAGATAGTATTCTTCTTGGTGCGAGTATATGAGAGGTTAACATGCAGTGTGCGCTATGGGCCCACAGGCGAGCGAACCCCCTTTTTTCCAGTAAAAAGAGGTATAAGGCAGGGCTGCGTATTGGCACCTCTGTTATTTTCCCTCTTTATTAATCAAATAGCCACAATTTTAAATAACATTCCGGCAGATGCACCAAAAATGGATGATACAGTGGTATCTGTCTTGTTATATGCTGACGACTCTGTTTTAATCTCCCGCACCCCTCTAGGCCTCCAGCGACTTATTAATGAATTTGTAAATTTTATTAAGGATAGAAAACTTTTATTTAACAAATCAAAGACCTATACCATGGCCTGCGGGAAGAAGAAGAAGACATTAAGGCATTTTTTTCTTGAGGGTTCAAAAATAGAAGCCGCTACATCTTTTTGTTACCTTGGTTTCACTTTTGAATATAATAGTAAATGGGTATGTGAACAAGAAACCATTAGACACAAAATGATAAGGAACACAAAATGAATGTTTCGCTTTGCTAGTAAACTAAGGGACCGTACATTACAAGACATGGTAACCATATATAATGCCAGATGTGTCTCCTCAGCCCTGTATGGAGCCGGTATATGGGGCCATTCATCTACAGCCCAACTTCAAAAAAACGAAAATTGCTTTTTAAAACGACTACTGAGCGTCCCGGTATCGGCTTCTATTGATTTAATCCATCAAGAAACCGGCTTGAACTACATATCGGACCTAGCAGCTTTACGCCCATTACTTTTGTGGCGCTCGATCTGGTACAAAAGCGAGACAGAGTTCACTCAGAAAATAATCCAAGATCACCTTAAATTAGAGTACGCCTCCCGCATCCCATGGCTTAGTTACATTATACATTGGTATGGTACATTGTTTGATTTTAATATTTTAAAGGTGTCCGAATACGCAATCCCCTTTACAAAGAATGAAATTAAGTATTCCTTCTTGTCATATAAAAGGGGAGAGCGACTGAAATTAACTAGAACCCATAAAACTGTCGTGTTTTATAGGCAACTTGAACTCAAAAGCGGTTTTCAGGCCTATCTGTCCGATGTATCCAGACCTTCACATCGCTTTGTTTAAATACGCCTGAGGTTGGGGATTGCACATCACTTGGTATCGTTCCCTGTAATAGGAGAGAGATTCGCTATGTTATGTCCATGTGATAATACCTCTAGCCAGAGTTCTTGCCATTTTATACTTTTTTGCAAATGTTATATATTTTTAAGGAAATTTTACTTGAAGCCCATCCTTTTAAAATATAAGGTTCGTACAACAGTGGACGCAATGAACTTATTGTGTGCCTTTGAAAATACAGATATTTGTTTTCGGGTTGCATTGTATATACTGAAATGTAGAGCAGCCAGGAAATCGATAATACTATAACTATTATAAATATCAGCTATGGTGAATCTTTATTCAAGCACAAGACACTTTATCTCGGGGTGAAAATGTTTACAATGTACCACAAGAACCCGAATGTTTACTCAGGCACATGTCACTTTAAAGAGCAATGAATAATGGCTAAAGCCCTAGTTAAAATACCTCTTAGCATTATGCACTTTATTGTAATACTCTCTTCATTTGCTGCTACTAGTTTGTATGTGAGTGTTTGAACTATTTTTATTATTTATTAAATAACGTTGTCCCGTTGGTGCACCACATAGTGGGCTAATTTATGGAATGCGCAGTCAACCTTTCCTATTATAGTAGGGTAACTATAAATTTGAACTACGATGATTTTATGTTAAATATTACTGAATGTATTTTCTTGATTTACTGTTGCTTTTATGGTTGTGTCATGCAAACCGAATAAAGCTTTCTAAACTGAAACTGAACTGAAATGTATGAAGCCTATATAGAAAAAGGTAATATTAGAAAAGTGTAGATAGCTATACCATATCTGTACTCCCCATCCTTAGTAAACCTCGACTCTCTTCTTTATAAAATTGGCAATGGCTTTTCAGTAGCTGTTCTGTATAAAAATTATTCTTGCACTGCCATTCAATTCGCTCGGGCTCTTCTTTGTGCAAGTGAAGATGTCACAGTTGCTTGCTATTAAGTTGTATTGCATGGGAATGAAGCTTACTCCACTACTGTCTGTTTGGCTGCTCTTCTGAGTTTGTGAAGCTTGCGCTGCTTGTTCTGTGCATTTTGTATGCATATCTACATATAGCAAGGGCAAACTTTGCAGCTATGCCACTGTGGCCTGGCGGAGTTTGATTGTCCCCCTTAGACACTGAGGCGGCAGTGGGCAGCTTTGATTTCCATGGTGTGCATGTTGCTGCCAAAATAGTGCCTCCTCTGATCGACGCACAACCCATCACTGCTGCTCTGTGGAAGAGGTTGATGCGCTTAAGTGAAGCAGCACAAAATAGGGAGCATTCAGGAAGTCTGTAAAAGCCATATTTTTCATAATGCTGGTAAATGTTTCAGCATGAAGTGAGCGTACTAAAGAGGGTTGTTTTTCCTCTGCCACTCTTTATGTGGGTTGAGAATGGTCTTAGGCATGTGACCATTCAGGCAAAGGTGACGTTTGCTAAAAGCCGATGCAGGGGACGAGGTAGGCAGCAAGCTAGTGGAATCGCTGTCTTTAGGCATGAGTAACAGTGCGACAGGCTCAGCTCACTGTTCATTGTAGCAGCAGCTGCAGCATTGTCTGATGCCCAACCATATCAAACTGAATCAAGAGAGAGAGGCTCAGGGTCTGCCAACCAGTGCAACGCCAGCATGACCAGTAAGTTCAGGCCCTAGCTGTTTTGAGGCAAATGAAAAGGGGGGGCCCTCGGCCCCCCCGCACGCATGGCGGCGCGGCGACCGCCTCACCCCCTCTCCCCTCGGGTCCTTCGACGGTGGGGGCGTGCCCTGGGGGCGCGGCCCACCGCCGATTGGCCGGCGCTCCTCCTGACCCGGAATCAATGGACTGGTTCCGGGTCGGGGGGGGCGGGCGTGAGGAGGGGCCACCCGGCCCCTCGGGAATAAGAGGTAGGGAGCGCCCAGGAGACCCCCTTGTCCCTGGACGCTCCCTCGCTGAACGTTGTGCCCCGCGTTCGGGGCTTCTTTGTTTTTATAATTTTTCCCGCTTTTATTTTTCAGGTATAACGAAGCGGTTTTTCCTCGAGCCAGCCGTCGTGGGATTGCCAGGATCGGCAGCGAGGCGGCAGTATCGGACTTTCCCCTTTGTTTGCCTTCCAGGGTCGTCGGCGGAGGACACGAGGCGGCAGCAGAGGTGCCAGGACGTGGAGCTCTCCGAAAGTAGGAAAGGCGCCAGCTCATTGTCGGGTGCGCACGAAGGGAAAAGGTATTTGTCGGCGCGGGGGAAGGCGGGGACGAGCAGCGGGCCAGCTCACGGCGGAGGTGTGCTCCGGGACTCGCGAGGGCCGGGGTAAGGCTGCGGGGGGACTTGAGCGACTGTCTGTTGGGATCACGATACCGCCAATAGTGCAAACCGCATATAACGCGGTACAAAGTGAGTAAAGCCGCTAGTGTATTGAGCGGCTGTTTTTCTACAATACCGGCGTAATTTTAAAACCGCATAGATAACGCGGTACAAAGAAGGGTGTTCCCGCCTTGTAAGGGAGAGCGTCGCGCCTGAAGCTAAGCAGGGTCGACCAGGGCAGGACCTGGAGGGGAGACATGAATATAGTGGGGCCTAGAATTTTCTAATCTACAAGCGTGCAATATCATACAAGTTAAACATTTTTATTGTAGTGTGAAAATTGAAAACGAATGCTACTGATATTTACAAGATAAAGCCAAGTGCCCTGTGTTCATTTGTGTGTAAAGCGTGGGGCCATTTCTTACAAATGTTAGTGCATTAATGATTAAGTGATTTATTGTTCATGTCATTACACAAGGTGTACAGTGCATGGGAATAAGTGCAGTTCCTGGTTCAATATTGTCCTGACCTTGAAGGAGGGTAGTTTTTGTATTTTGCTGATATAAGGTGTTTCAGTGGCACACAGCAACAGTGAGGTGGACGGGGGGTTGCGATTGTCCTCTGTCTTGTAACTGGGTTTTCCGAAATCTGCTCCTGCTTTATTACAAGGTGATAATACGTTCCTCAATTCCAGGCAATCTTAGCGACAGCAGTTGACTCGGACAGGACCTAAGGGCATTCAGCACGCACCGTGGTGTGGACCGGGACCGCTGATCACTATCGCCGGCGAGGACGCAGGACTGGTCGGTAAGAGGGGTACGGGGGGCTAGCATTCATAGCTCCTGGTGGCCGCCGGGTGGGTCTACATTAGGTTTACTCACCCCCTTACATAAGCGGACAAGCCGCTAGTGTTGCGGTCGCCGTTGCATGGTGCTGAAAGCCCCCTGGTGACCCTCCATCTGAAAGGTATACACAGCTGACCTGTGGGGAACTAAGTAGGCAGCGGGTGTTTTTTGGGGGTTAGCATCATGCCAGGTCCAAGGGGTGGAAAAAGGGGGTCCAACGTGGAGGCTATGATGCGAGCTATGATGCGGGAGATGAGCGACATTAAACAACAGCTAGGACAAATTAAGGAGCGGGAAGCCCGGCTGGAGGATAGAGATGGCGAGGCACCGGGCCCGTCCGGGAGACCGGTCCGCAAGAGGGTGGCACCAGTGCCTAGAGGTGAATTTGTCACCCCGCAAGGGAAACCTAGGTCCAAAAGACCCAAGGAGGCGGTCCCCACCCCAGGCCCAGGGGATCCGTTACCCGCCGCACCGCCCGCGGTGGTCCCACCCCCGCATGTGCCTACACCCATTGCCCCTGTGGTGCCGGTGCCGGCAGGTCAACCAGTAGACGCTGGGTCTGCTCCCGCACCGGTGCCCACAATCCCGGGTACAGGCGGCCCACACCCGGCGCCCGCCCCGCCAGCTGTGCCAGGACCACTGGGCATAACCCCAGTGGTACCTGTTGTCCCGGGG
Organism: Lissotriton helveticus; assembly: GCF_964261635.1. NCBI lineage: Eukaryota > Metazoa > Chordata > Amphibia > Caudata > Salamandridae > Lissotriton > Lissotriton helveticus. The sequence continues at coordinate 509,332,140 of NC_136057.1, forward strand.
GGTAACGTAGATTCAATGCCGCCCGAATTGTTATCTCAGTTAACGGCCATGATGCCATGGCTCCAAAAAGGGGGAGCCTTCCCGAATTCTGCAGACCATGCGGCAGAGGCGGCAAGGTTCGTAGAAAAAATCAGATCGGCACCGATCGCCGACAGTGTTGCATTGCCAATTTCTTCTCCCCTTGCAGGTCCAAGTGTTCCCCAGCTGGACGGAGTACAAGGGCAGCCGCCCCCGGTGCCCGCACCTGGTAAGGAAGTGGCATTGCCACTCTTGGGGGACGGTGTAGTACCTTCCAGGAGCGAAAATCTAGCTCAACATGTGTCTTTAGCTGTTAAAGAAATGATTTGGGCTGATAAATACGTGTACATTTATTCTTTATTATTGGATAATAGGGAAATGGAGCAGGCAAAAGCACTGAAAGAGTGGATGCTCCCAAGTGAATGGAGGGCGCAGTGTACTAGATTCAGGGTTGAAGAAAATCTCAATAATTGGATGCAAGCATGGGCCGTCTTCACTGCAGTTAAGGCTGAGCGTCCTCCAGATCTGCAGGCTGCATTGGCTTGCTACTCGAGCAGGATTGTGGGGTGGAGTCAACAGTATTCTGGGGAAGCATGGAAGGGTTATGATGTAAATTTTAGGAAGGCATTGGAATTCAATAGATCATTACCATGGGACTCGGTAGATTCCATGGCCTGGCACAAACAGTTCTCTGACACTGCACCTCCCCCTCAGTTCGGTGCGGGCAAGGTGTTCACTAGACCGCAGCAGCCCTTTCGGCCCCCCCAAACGAGTGAGGTACCTGGGAAATTTAGGGCAGGTGGGCCAGAGAAGAAAGGGGTGTGCTGGGATTTTAATAAGCGTACCTGCACAAGGGCCGCGTGTAAGTTTAGGCATGCATGTGCCTCCTGTGGGCACCCCTCTCATCCAGAATCTACCTGTAGGTCCAAGCAAGGTAACACGGGACAGAGGGGTAGGGGAAAGCCACTATAAGTCAGACAGGTCACGCCCCCCCACTCCAGTGGATGTGGTGGCAATGATACCATTGTTGAACAGATACCCTGACCACAAAGCGGCCACCCTACTCCAGGAAGGTTTTTCTAAAGGTTTTAGGATCCCGGCCGGGGGATACACAGGCAGTGCGCACTGTAGAAATCAATTATCAGTCACACACAATCCGGCTGTGGTGGCCGCCAAAATTGACAAGGAGCTTTCCTTAGGCAGGATATCTGGCCCTTTTTCTGCAGTGCCAGTACACAATTTTGTGTGTTCCCCACTGGGAGTTGTCCCCAAGAAAGAGAAGGGGCAATTCAGATTGATTCATAACCTATCAGCGCCAAAGGGGGCCTCACTGAATGATGCCATTGACGAAGGGATCTGTAGTGTTAAGTACGCCTCTTTTGATCAGGCTGTGACCTTATTACAGGCCACTGGACCCGGGGCGCTGATGGCGAAATCAGACATAGAGTCCGCCTTCCGCCTCCTCCCAGTCCACCCGGCGGACCAACATCTTTTAGGTTTCACCTTTAGGGATAGGTTCTACATGGACAAATGCATGCCTATGGGTTGTTCTATTTCTTGCGCCTACTTTGAGATGTTTAGTTCATTTCTTGAATGGGCCATGAGACAGGTGACAGGCCATCAAAGGGTCATGCATTACTTAGATGATTTCCTCTTCCTCGGTACAGCGGGTTCTCAGGAGTGCGCACTAGCATTGCAGGAATTTTGCGTGCTCATGCGGGCTTTTGGGGTCCCGCTTGCGCCTGGGAAGACGGTGGGCCCGACCACCTGCTTGGAATTTCTGGGCATCGAGATTGACTCAATGGAGAAATGTTTTAGACTACCTAAGGACAAGGTGCGCAAATTCAAGACGTCGCTACAGTTATGCCTCCGGAAGGAGAAGGTCACTTTGCAGCAATTACAGGAGGTGGTAGGGCAACTGAATTTCGCACTAAGAATCATCCCAATGGCTCGCCCCTTCTCTCGCTCCATCGCGCACGCGATGAAGGGGCTGAGGGAAAAGCACCACCGCACGCGCCTATCGTCTGAAATTCGCCAGGATATGCTTATTTGGATGGCATTCCTGGAGGATTTTAACGGTAGGGTGGTCTGGCCCGGCCCGCTCACTACATCAGCGGAGTTAGGACTATGGACTGATGCGGCCGGTAGTGTGGGCTTTGGTGCCATCCTAGGGAATAGGTGGGTCGCTCAACAATGGCCAGAAGAATGGAACACATGGGGTTTGCTCGGCAACATTGGCTTCCTGGAACTGTTTCCAATATGGGTGGCACTGATGGTTTGGCCCGAACACCTATGTAACCAATCAGTGGTGTTTTGGTCAGATAACATGACAGTGGTGGAATGTATCAATCAACAGGGGGCGCGGTGTCCTTTCATACTTCGTCTGATCAAAGAGATTGTTCTGCGGTGCCTTAAACTGAATGCTAATTTTAGAGCCAAACATGTCCCTGGTGTTTTAAACAATGCTGCTGACTCCCTTTCTCGCTTCAAAATGCAGGTTTTCAGGGAACATCTCCCCACAGCAGACCCCTCGCCAGCACACTTCCCAGCGGTACTTTGGCAGATTGGTGCCCCAGATTACAAGACCTCGTGGTCGCTAGCTTAGCCCCCAGGACCAAGACGGCGTACGAAGGGGCGTTTCTGTCTTATTGTTCTTTTTTGGGGCCGCAGTGGGGAGTGCTTTGGGCGAAGGAGGATGGGTTTGCAGCCTATTTAGAATGGATGCACAAAGAGGGGCGCTCAGTGGCAGCGGCAACCAGACATAGGGCAGCAGTGTCATTCTTCGCCCAAGCTAGGGGCTTCCGGGATCCCACCAATACCTTTATGATACGCAAGGCTTTAAGGGGATGGCGCCGTATTCAGGGACACCAGAAGGATAAGAGGAAGCCCATGGGGTTGGCCCGGCTAACAGCCTTACTGGGCACGCTGGAGATTGTTTGTAACTCAGAGTGGGAAGTGCTTCTTTTTAGGGCGGCATTCTCCCTGGCATTTTATGGGGCACTGAGAATTAGTGAACTTGTGGCAGGATCTAAGGCTGACATACTAGGTGGCTTGCAGAAGGCTGGGGTGACGATAAGGGGTGACACCATGTGGGTGATTATCCAGAAATCAAAGACCGATCAAGAAGCTAGGGGTCACACCATAGTTCTGCAACGGGCCCCCGCCAACCCGTGCTGCCCGGTGAGGCACGTGGAATCACTCATGGGATTATTGGTCGGTTCAGCAAGCAGGGCGTTGCTCTGTCACGCCGACGGGAGCCCCTTGACCAGGTATCAATTCAGGAGAGTGTTCGAAATAGGGGTTACAAAAGCGGGTCTTGATCCTAGAGATTTTGGATCTCATTCCTTCAGGATTGGGGCAGCAACTGAGGCGGTGGCGGGGGGCCTCCCAGTGGAAAGAGTGAAGACAATTGGGAGGTGGTCGTCAGACTGCTATAAACGTTATGTTCGGATTGACATGCTATGATTACCTGTCACTCACGCTTGGTCTCTTTTCCGCTCTCTTACAGTTTCTCAGACCTGTTACGCAGGGGAGGAATTTGTCGTCGGGCACCGCCAATATTCATCGGCACGGAGCGGCGACCAGGAAACAACAAAGAACAATGTCTGGATTGTTGGTCATTCATATGTGAAGCGAGCGGAATGTGTCTTCCTGTCAGGTGACAAGAAGGAAAGGGCGGCACAACTAGGGTTGAATATCACGTTCTTTGGCAGAGGAGGGTTGTGTCTTCACGAGTTTAGGGGATTCTTCCAAGGGCTGTTAGCACGCCAGCGGGCTCCACCGTCAGTGGTGATACTTCACCTTGGGGAGAACGATTTGGCAACACTGGGCAGGCGCATCTTGATTGAGGAGATTATCTCAACAGCGGGTTGGATAGCTAGGACCTGCCCCGGGTGCACACTAGTATGGTCACAACTAATACCTCGACTTCAGTGGCGGGGGGGCGATTCAGTCAGGGCGTTGAATCACTCGGTAAAGAGGATCAACACACGGTTGGATAGGTTGTTCCGAACCCCCGTGTTACAGTCAATACCTCATGGGTGCATCTGGGGTCAAAAGTATTACTTGAAGGACGGGGTTCATCTGACAGAAGAGGGTAATGTCCTAGGGGCTGACAATATCTGGGCTTGGCTAGAGGGCTGGGGTAGGAGGATGTGTCCTTAGATAGGGGCTAGAGGGGGAGGCCAGATCGTCGGTTAACAATACTGGCCTGTGGCGGTAAGGTCATTATCGGTGAGCACATATTTGAGGTCTGAGGGGGCGGGCATCATCCTATGGAGGTTCCCGCCCAGGGGGAGGGGCCTGCGGGCCACTCCCAGTACTCCAGGGGCAAGGTAATATGCAAAGGAGCGCGGGTAGGAGTAGTTCACGCTTTCCTTAGGCTGGTAGCCACCCCGCGCGCGTGGACTCATGACGCCACCGGCGCAGAGTAAGGGCCCTCCTTTAGTGGGTAAATGGAGTTTGGGGCGTAGACCGGGCAATTCCCGGGGTAACACTGCGCATGCGCACTTCTAAGGGGAAGGCGCAGCTTGTAGGACCTGACACCGGTAGTGACCCTGCCATATGGCCAGAAATGTACAAAAATCAAGATAGGATGTTTAGTTAAGCTAGGAACAACTTGTATTAGAGTTTTGTTAAGGTCAGGCTCTCAAACTTGTTGATAACGATTGTATAACTGAATGTCCTGCTGATTTTTGTATTTCATTGTTGATTATGCAATTAAAACCCTTTTTTAATTTCATACTTTAATAAATACGGCCGGGCGACTAGCGCCCGCCTTCCAAAAAGTAAACACGTCTCGTGTCCACGTTCCTTGGTGTTGGGTGCCGGATTGGGGGGGAGGCGGCAGCTAGTCGCTGACCATGTGAAAAGGGGGGGCCCTCGGCCCCCCCGCACGCATGGCGGCGCGGCGACCGCCTCACCCCCTCTCCCCTCGGGTCCTTCGACGGTGGGGGCGTGCCCTGGGGGCGCGGCCCACCGCCGATTGGCCGGCGCTCCTCCTGACCCGGAATCAATGGACTGGTTCCGGGTCGGGGGGGGCGGGCGTGAGGAGGGGCCACCCGGCCCCTCGGGAATAAGAGGTAGGGAGCGCCCAGGAGACCCCCTTGTCCCTGGACGCTCCCTCGCTGAACGTTGTGCCCCGCGTTCGGGGCTTCTTTGTTTCCCACCCACCATCCCTTGGTACAAAGTTTAAGCAGCGTTATGTCCGGCCTAATGGTAAGTTACATAGGTATAGACCGCGGGAGAGAGTAGGTTGTTGTTGTATTTTGTGATCTGTTGTCAGGACTTTTTCCCTTTGTAGAAAAGTGATGTGTGAAGTGAACTATATTTGAAGATATGTGTCTTTAGGCCTTTTTTCCCTTTGTAGATATACGTAGATATTGTGATTATGAGCAACATGCGTGAACCGAATTGTAATTTTATGCCATGTGCCGTTAGGCCTTTTTTCCCCTTTAGCTATGCGTGGATACTGTTATTTATTAGCCAGTGTAGTTGTCCTTTAGACTTTTTTCCATAGGTCGTCGTATTTATTAGGTATGGGGCATGCGGTAAGGTCATTATCGGTGAGCACATATTTGAGGTCTGAGGGGGCGGGCATCATCCTATGGAGGTTCCCGCCCAGGGGGAGGGGCCTGCGGGCCACTCCCAGTACTCCAGGGGCAAGGTAATATGCAAAGGAGCGCGGGTAGGAGTAGTTCACGCTTTCCTTAGGCTGGTAGCCACCCCGCGCGCGTGGACTCATGACGCCACCGGCGCAGAGTAAGGGCCCTCCTTTAGTGGGTAAATGGAGTTTGGGGCGTAGACCGGGCAATTCCCGGGGTAACACTGCGCATGCGCACTTCTAAGGGGAAGGCGCAGCTTGTAGGACCTGACACCGGTAGTGACCCTGCCATATGGCCAGAAATGTACAAAAATCAAGATAGGATGTTTAGTTAAGCTAGGAACAACTTGTATTAGAGTTTTGTTAAGGTCAGGCTCTCAAACTTGTTGATAACGATTGTATAACTGAATGTCCTGCTGATTTTTGTATTTCATTGTTGATTATGCAATTAAAACCCTTTTTTAATTTCATACTTTAATAAATACGGCCGGGCGACTAGCGCCCGCCTTCCAAAAAGTAAACACGTCTCGTGTCCACGTTCCTTGGTGTTGGGTGCCGGATTGGGGGGGAGGCGGCAGCTAGTCGCTGACCATGTGCAATTTCGAGGAGCACAGCATTCCTCCATTGTGAGAGACCTCTACAGCTGAGCGCCAGCATTTCCCAGCAGTTGATAAGTGGCCACACCAGAAGGAGCACACACTGGTTAGAGGGTGATGTCTCTGGAGAGCTGCAATGTGGTGTTGAGATGAAGGAGTCAGGAGTTAATTTGTATTGTAGTAAAGTGTATGTAGCCAAAAATGGTCTGGCAATTTTTAAACTGGAAACAGCAATGTGATGTGTCCGTGGTATTGCAAGCAAGTGTAGTGGAGCAGATGTGAAATGTAGGGTGTGAGGACAATGTGCAAGCTTATGGGAGCGTCTTGGAGAAGAGTGTTTTGGACAATTTTATCACGGGGCAGTAGATTAGTGAAATTGCATTCCAGCCTGTTTGCAGCAGTTTCAAGACCTTTTGAAACTTCTTGTAGCTCAAAGGAGTGTCATTTCTGATATTTATCTCTACATGCGGTTAATTTTTTTGTTTGTTTTATTCACAAGAAAGTGTTACTCTAAGTGTCACACATTTGGTCCGTGAATTTCACACCTAAGTAAACTGAAACCATAGAAATATCACACAAGGAATCTGAAAACTTGGCAGCTTTGATTGGTGTTATTTCTGATATTGATCTGTTTTCCTCTTCTTCATTGCTTGATATTGCTTGCTAGAAAGTGTCACTCATAGTTGTTGAATGTCACTTATAATTAGACTGAAATTATGAAAATGCCACACATAAGCAATCTGAAACCTTGGCAGCTATGAAAAAAGGCAGTAAACCAAGTAGGTAACCAACTCTGCTTTTACAGTGGAATCTGCTTGTTTTGAAATGTTTTCTGACCGCAACTTCTTCGGGGTCACGTGAAAGGTGTCATCTGTTTAATTTGAAATGTTCAGTGTCTGCCATGTCTTTAAAAGTCAAGGAAAGGTTTGATCAGTTTATTCTGGAAGCTTCGGTGTGTGACTGTCGCTGGGTGAAGCAAGTTCGTTTTGCACAGTGCAACGAGACAATTAGTTGCAACGATAAAGAATTTCATTGGTGTAATGATGAGGTATTGAATGTATGTGCAAAATAATGATCTCCGGCACTCAGGCTACGAGCCCGATAAAGAGAGATAGAAACAGAGCGATGGGATGTGTCCTTGCACTTCCCTGGTGCAAGCTCCTTGTTGTTCCCCCTGGCGCCAGCCTATCACACTGCGCACCTGTGATAACTTGTCGCACTGCTTATCAATGCTATACAAGGGAGTATCCAGAAAATAAAAATATCTCCCTTTTTGACCATCCCTGTAAGGCGCCAGTGAGCGAAACAGGACACCATTCCTAAAGGTTTAAAGGGGAGTTGGTGCTCAAGAAACCTTTTTTAATATCTAATGATAAAATAGGATTTTTAAATGATTCCCCAAACAAAAAATAGCTTCGGAATGTGTGCCAAAGGAATAATACAAAACGTATTTCCAGTTTTCTGAGGCTGACATGAATGGGGTTTCCTTTTCTTAGTGACCCTTTCTCCACTTTTCCTTTCAATAATCTTTTTTTCCTTCTTTCACCTACATACTTTTTGTTTCCGTTTTACAAATACCAGCCTTTTTGACAGCAAAACTCCTTCCTAAATCAGCCTTATGTGGGAAAATGTAAAGTCTTGAGTACTAATAAAAAACAATGCTGATGGTGTAACCCCCGATGTAACACCAGGAAACATTCCCATGCCTCAATTTAAATATTCAATTAACTCAAACACTATGTATTGAAGTTAAATTGGAATATATATTTTATGTCAATCGAACTTTGATACAGAGTAAATAACACGTCTTGTGTTGGGCTGCAAATAATGACCATGGAGGGAGCCGATAAGTGTATATTTTGTTACATTTGTCATCATTGACCTCAATTTACCAAGCTTCTTTATGCCTTTCAAAAACATAAAGGTCACATACACTATGATTAGCATTCAGCACATCTTAAGTCAGCTACCTTTTAGGTTTGACTTGAACACACCTTCACCATTCATACCAGATTTTTCCATATGATATACATGAACAGACTAGGACACAGGTTAGTAGAATTCCTTGCATTTCTTAGAAAGAAAGAGATATGCGATTACTCCATTCAAGTGCTACAGATATGTCAGCACAGAGGAGCTTGAGGACACACATAAAACTAACTTTCTCAACTAGGATGACACTGAAGCCTTACTGGACAATCTATACCACAATACACCACTGCTCTCTGTGAGGTTGGCCCCATTCAAAACTAGAAACATTAAATTTGGCATTAAATCCACAATAGATGGTCCAATGTCGTGACAGTGGAACAGAAACAACCCAGTCGTGATCTCTAATGCAAGTTGCACAAGGCTATGTTGACTGAAGATAGCCCCTCTCTAAGAGATACCTGTAAGGCCTCCAAAGTGCCATAAAGAGAGCCAAAAATTCTTAATTTACAAAATGAATCTAACAGGTCTGACTGAATAATAGAACCCTACAGCATCTTTTAAGAACTGTCTAATCCAGATGCCCAGAAGAACAACCCCTGCGCATCACAACAATATTGTGACAAACTCCTGGATTTTTTTTTGTTCAAAATTAGCACCATCCGTGACTTCAACTCACTGCCCTGTACCATCTGCCTGACACTCTCTCTCCTTTTTTCAAAGCGTTAGTCCTTTCTCTGCCTCTGTCTACATGGCTATTGCTCCACTGCCAGCACTCAACCCTCCCTATTAGCTCTGCCATGGCATTTTGATGGCATTACATTTATGAGCGTAGTCATAAACATTAGGAGGACGGGAGCCAAAAAGGTAGTAATTATAGGTGTTCACTTTCAGTGCATTAGTCATTTCAGCCAATTTATTCTGAAATTGTGTTTTAAATTCACATTTTTAATTAAATTTTTTCAAAATGTTCTCGAGTGGGGGGAACCTCCTATCAAAGCTTAATTTGAGGAAGACTCCTTTGCTGAAATTCAGATCGGGTATTACATCTGGCTTTCAGCAATGCCAGTTGAGAATGTGGGTGGAGCTAGTGGAGGAAGTAGGTGGAGCCAGGTACAGTGGGCGTGGTCTCCTAAAAAAATTGATCACCTGCACTTAATATTTTACAAATTAAGCACTGCGTTTTGACCTCTATAGATGTGAGGTAATTATCAGGACAAGGTGTGGGAGCACCTAGTATCTAAAGAGATGAGAGAAACATCAAGATCAAATGCGAGTTACCAAGAGCCTACATACTTCAGTTAGATAAGGTAATGAAGACTTGAAACACAGTAAAGGTGCACCACAAGTAATGACAATATGAACCCATTTCAAAATAGAGTTCCAAGGTGTATGCAATTCTTCTTTCTTTGTTACTCTTGTATAACATATATGTCACCAATTGTACAGCAGGGCTGTTTCTGCTGTAAAATTGGCAACATATATTTTGTTTGGCTGTTCCTGCTGTAAAATTGTTTTAAAACCATCATGACATTTTGCAAATTGTTTTGCTGTCACCCCTTCCCACATGTTACTGATATGCAGAACTCAGAGGGATGCTCAGGTACCAATGATGCTGGGTGGCAGTTGCCATTTACCATGATCAATGTGGCCTAAGTGGAGAACCCTAGTAAATGGACTTACACACTCATAGCAAAACACAGAGACATTCCATTTGTCCACAGGTGTTGCTCTAATAAATTATACAGGGTAACTTTGCCACCACACAAATACGTTTTCAGCATTTATATTAGGAAGGAATCTTGTTTTGTGATGCTGAGTCTGCTCACATGGTCACACAAGTTTATTGGATAGCAAACTTTGGCCAGTCACCTAGCTACTGGTACATGTATGGATCCGAAATATTTTTCTGTTGGAATGGCATAAATGTCTGAACACTTCTTCAATCATTCACACTGTACCAATTGTGCTAGCAATGAGAAATGTACTCTGCATGTATGGACATGCTATAATGTAAATACACAATCAGAGGACCTTTAAAATGGAATAGATGTTCAAAGGGTAGTTTCCCATGCACATGTATTGTTGACTATTGTTAGTATTGTCTGGGATATATGTTACACCCCAAACACACCTGTGTCCTGCTCAAATTTGGACCTGGACGAACATACTGTGTTTTAGAAATCTCTGCCTATCTAGTACAACTTTTCTGTAACATAAATTGGGACAAATGTTGTCATTTTCTATCCATAGTATGGGGGAGAGACTTTTGAAGCTCTGAGCACCTGTTGGTCTAGGGGCTGGTGATGCCATAAGCACCTGCACCATAGCTGGCCAAACATTACCACAGCAGAATATGAGCCATTCATCATGTGGGCTTGCATAGATTGGCAATAAATGCATATTCAGATTTGTCCCTGTCTATTGCATATGTAACTTTGGGCCATATGTATCAAAACCCCCATTTAGCGATTCTCAAATAGCGATTTTTTGCGTATCGCTATTTGAGGATCACAAAATGCTACGTATGAAGTATTTGCAATAAATTTTGCGAATCCTACAAATTCCTTAATTGCGAATCTCAAATTGTGATTCGCAATTAAGGAATATCTCCCTATTCATTCCTAAGGGCCTAGAGGCCCATAGGAATGAATGGGAAGACATTCTCAATTTGCGATCAGCAATTAGAGATTCGCAAATTAAGAATGCAATTTCAAGGGTGCAAGGGTGTCAAAAGGACACCCTGTTGCACCCCTGAAATAAGCATGGGTGCACATGTGGCGCACATACATGCCCTTTGGGCATGTATGTGCTTCACATTGCACTTTAAAAAATGCAAAAAAGTGCATTTTTCAAAGAAATCGCAAATTACCACCAACTTGAAGTTGGTGGTAATTTGTGATTCCTTAAGGCCAAATTGCACTTTTTTGGTGCTTCTTACATTGCATTTAAGGAATCACAAAATTTGCGATTCCTTAAATGCAATCGCAAAATAAGGAATCGCAAATTTTGCGATTCCTTATTTTGCATGCAGATTTGCCATCATATATACCATTTAGCAAAATTGCGATCGCTAAACGCCAAAATTCTGTGAATTTCGACGTTTGCGATCGCAATTTTGCTTGATACATATGGCCCCAAGTTTTACTTTTTTTGATATTTAACGAGTAAGGAAAATATTTTTTCTGCTGACAGATGAGACCCCTCACATATCTCAATGCAACCAATATCAGGTATCACACACAATCCTTACAGAGCACAGGAAACATTCTTGTGACACTCACTGGTAGCATCGGGATCCCTGAACGACTCCACTTTGGCATGGGTGTTTGGTGCAGGTCCACATTTGACATGTAGCATTGGGCAAAGGTGACATACCCTTATGATGGACATATGTATATTATGTTGCAGTGTTTACGAACAACTCAAGTATCGGGTTCACAGACTGCAAACAAAGGGGCCCGTTTCGATGGTGTAACGATCGTCACCGCCGAGTCCGCGCTGACCACCGTTAGGCCATCGTAACGTGAAATACCCCCCTCCATATTACGATGGCGGGGGTATCGCGGCGGACGCAAAGCTTTTCTGCCGGTTGGCAATTGTTCCGATAGCCGGCCGGGCGGATGTGGGCCACAGGATGTGTGTGGCAGGCCTTCCTATGGCAGCAATGCCGCCATGGAAAGGCCGGTGGTGATTGGCTTTAGGTGCCTGTTGCAGGCCCCCCTGCACTTGGGGGGTACCCATGGCACCCCCCTGTAGTTCCCTGCACCAAGTGGCAGGCACCGCATGTGCCTGCCACGTGGTTCAGGGAAATGCCAGGCATGCGATGTTGACATCGCAGCGGGTGCTGCTGTAATCAGCAAAATCCGCAATGTCGAGATGTGGAATGCGACAGACAGAGAGGTGGTCGCAACCAAATTTGCGGTGCGGGGATAGCGGGCGGACTAAAGTCCATCCTAATAGACTCCAAAGTACCAAACCATCCTTCCTTGCTACATGGTGCAAGGGTGCCTGGGTTTGATGTCTATGTGAACAGAATATTTTGACAGACCAGGCATTGCAATGTCTCTGGGCTTCACATTTTACTGGGGCCTTCCCAACTCAATTCATGTTCTGAACAATGCTACACACTTTTTCTTCTTCACCTAGCTCCTTACATGTTACTAGTGCATGGTAAATAACCATTGATCATTTATGCACTGTACAGGCTCGTTAAGGAATTGTGACCATTTTTCTGAAGAACATGTATGTGACATTTTGGGGAGAACCAATGACCCTCTCCAACATGCGGTGTGATGAAATGTGAGTGTGCCCCCCTGCAACATACCTGGCAGGTGGCCCCCACAGTTTTGAGTCCCTAATTACCTAGCAGGGCAGATGACAACTCTCCCTGCAGAATGCTGGTTCCCCAGAACCTCTGGTTCTCCCCTGCACTGCATGCTCTGCTTGACCCATGCCTTTGCAATTTGTTTTATTAAACAAGTTAGCCTGGATCAAGGCACACAGTGCCAAAAACATTTATTGCCCTTCCAGTTGAAAAGGCAATTCAGAGATTGTTGCTTAAGACATACAGCTCCAAGCTTATGGAATATAGGTACGTACTAACAGGCCCACCAATTTCCAGTCCAAGATGACCGAGAAGATCTGACTCCTGGCTCACCACATCTTTCCATCTGTGTTTTAGTTGGTAGACAGTGTGCTCTATGTTGAAATTTTCTGCCACAGCTCCTTCCTCTCTCAGGTAGGGTAACTCTGGATCACCCTACCCCTCCATCGCCTTCATATTGGGCAGATAGTGGAACAACGGACTTAGCAGACCCCCAAACTCATCCTGAGCCCTGATGTGTCCAACTGACGGTGACCTGGTGAGCAGCAACTCTTTATATTCATCCTTCAGTCACTGATTCGCTTCATCTAGTCTTCTTTCTCCAGCCTGCAGTCCGTTTCCGCGACCAACATCCTCTATTGAAAAGCATTGGGCTCCCGACACCTCCTGAGCACCCTCCACCCAGCCGCCCCTACGCCGCTGGTGGTGTGGACTTGGTGCCAACCTGGGATCCTTTTCTCCTTACCTTAACTCTAGGAGCTTTGCTTCCGAGACCGAGTGGCCTCCAACTGAGGCAACCCCTGCCCCATTGGCACCCAGCACTCTGCACCTGGTTGCCCTAGTACTGCTGGTGTTGCCCCTTAAGTGCCAACCTGAACATTGGGGAACCTTGGTTCTACCTTCCAAAACTCCAACCCCAAAACCGCTTACTTACTTGCAAACCTGGGGTGCCGCTTCGCAAAAGGAGTCTTTGTGGGGGCAAATCTTTGTTGTAGAAGGACTCCAGATTCCAGGAGCCTTACGGTCAGCACCACCTGAGCTCCATAGTTTCCAGCAGCCCCTCCCACCTGCAGGCTACTTTGCTCTTTGCGGCAGAAGGAGTCTTTGTGGGGTAAATCTTTGTTGTAGAAGGACTCCAGGTTCTAGGAGCCTTACGGCCAGCGCCACCTGAGCCGCATTGTTTCCAGCAGCCCCTCCCACCTGCAGGCTACTATACTCCTCGCGGCACCCGCATCGCGGAACGCGCGCAGGCGCGTGCCAGGTGAAGCCTGGGCCAAGGGCGGGCCCATCTGCGCCCGTCAGAGGCCGAGGAGGCCGGGCTGGGCCACCCCTCGAACATCGTGTACTGGACATTTTCGTAAGACTCTTTGATAGTTTGGATTATTTCAGCTTGCTGATTATTTCAGCATTGAGGCCTGCTTGAATGAAAATTCAGATAATTTTGTTATTATTATTTTTTTTTAAATAATTGTCACATGTATTAAAAACAGTTTATGGGTAGAATTGAAAAATCGTAAAGAAAAAACTGTGAGTTGGTTCGACACAGCATGTACCATGGCTCATTCCAACCTTAAGCATGCTCTGAAAGCCCCCGTTTCAGGATTTTACCTTAATTAGGGAGCTGTGGAAAGCTTATAAGATGATATTTAAAACTAGAAAAGATGTTATAAAAAAGGAAGCCTGGGATTCTCTGCATGAGGCCTAACTGAACAGGGACACAACGGCTTTTTGGAAAGCGGTTGAACGCCCCTTTTTTTAACGATAATACCAAGGCAAGGGTAGAAATAGCGATCTCTGAGGATGAATGGGAAAGCATTATGCTCATTTATATAGTGCGCCGTGCGAACTGCAGCAAATACCATCTGAATTGACTGTGATTGAGAAGCTCCCCGACATTAACAGAAAAATTGCTCGAGACATTGCCTTGGAAGAGGTAAGTATAAAAGCTAGTCAGGGCGGAAATGCAGCAGGCCCCGATGGGGGTACCAGTTGACCTGTATAAAAGCAACATGGACCTATGGGGGCCAATTCTCACACAACTATTTAATGCATCCTGTTTTAACAGATTGATTCCATCATGGTTTGAGTCTACAATTGTACCTATATTTAAAAAGGGAGATAGAACAAGATGTTCGTGCTGTCGTTCATTTTTAGACTCATCCATTAGGATTTTCGGACGAGTGATTTTAAGTAGAGTACAAGTTTGGGGGGATGGACACTCAATTATAAGTGGTCTACAATATGGATTTAGGAAGGGTCTTGGCACTATTGACCAGGGTCTTAATCTGTTTATTCTTATAGAAAAATATACCAAGGTTAAGGGGGAGCGCATCTTTTTAACCTTTGTTGACTTAACGTCAGCTTTTGATTGCGTTACCCATAGTAAGCTTTGGCTGATTTTGGAGCATTTGGGGGTGGAGAAAAATATTATTTATTTTCCCAGGGAGCTCTATTCTGGGGCTACAGCGTCAGTCCGTTTTGGCAGGAATGGTGAGTGTACCAGGTCCTTTAGCATAGCAAGAGGGGTGCGGCAAGGTTGCGTCCTTGCTCCTTTTTTATTTACAATCTACATCAATGACCTTGAAAGAACATTGCTGCAGGAGTGTAGGGACATGCCTATGATAGCAAAAAGATCTGTCCCTGCACTACTATATGCGGACGACGCGGTCTTGATGGCTCGGACCCCTCTTGCTATGCAGAGGATGGTTACATCTTTCACCCATTTTATGTCTAGTCTGGACTTGAGAATTAACTGTACAAAAACATTCTGTATGAACTGTGGTTCCTGGGCAGATAAAAAGAAAAAACTATGTACATTAATTCGAAACCATTGGACTTTACCCCAACTTTTCCATGTTTAGGTATATTGTTTGAGCAATCTGGCCTATGGACAAGTGCAATAAAGGCAAGCAGGCTAATGTTTTGTAAATCTATAATGGCCTTAAAAATATTTAGTGAGAAAGATGTGCAAAAAAACGATTGGGGAACTTTTAACTATTTATAGAGCAACATGCGTAGCAAATGCCATTTATGGCACAGGTATATGGGGATATGTAAATGTGAAATGCCTCCAGGTGGTGGAAAACACCTTCTAGCTGTCCCAGAAAGTGTCGCTACATATATTTGCCACGCTGAACTTGGTCAGCCACATATTGAATATATTATTAAGGTACAACCAGTACTTCTGTGGCATAGGGTTTGGACCACGGAGAAGTGTGTTTTTAACCGTTCTATCTTAAATGACGTGATGAATCTCGATAACGTTCGTAAGATGGGATGGTTATCTTATGTAAACATGTTTTTAACAAACATAGGACATCAAGATTATTATGATGACCCTCTTTTAATGTGTCATGTCCCCAGAAAGGAGCTTAAAAATGTTTGTATGTTGAGTTGGTAGAACGTAGAACTAACGCTGAAATGACGAAAAAGACAGTGGTTGCCCATCAACTAATAATGACCTCTAGTAATATGCAACCATATGCAACATTACATATGAGTGAATGTGAAAGGTTTTTATTAACGCTTTTCAGGTTAAATATTCTATTTAGAATTCTTAGTTTCCCCGACATGAACAATTGGTCAAGGTAACTTAATAAATTCCCATGTGACGATTTGTCAGAACAATGAGATATCCATATTCTGTTATTTTGTACGTTTTACACTATTCCGAGGAAGAGATGGATTGTGCCCATACTAATGTAGTGTAGTTCCTATATTCCCAATAGGCTCTGCACATTGGAATAACATAAACGATAGTTTAGACGTAGGACTGGGGTCGACTAGGTCTCTATTGAATATGCTAGACTTAATTGTGAATGCCAGCTAGCTCAGAGGCCACTAGAAACTTTCTCGAGTGAACAGGAAGGTGTTAACTTTCCTGAATAGACAAGAAGGGATTCGTTTCTGACAACCGCATAAACATGGCAACTTTGCTCCCTCCAGAATAAGGAGTATATCTCCAGAGTCGCGGAAACAATAGATAGCTATTCACTCAGTCAATCGTGCATGCTTAGTTTCTCCAGGAGTGCAGAGAAATAGAGAGACGGGCGTTTTCAATAAAAAAGGTTATTTATTGAGCAGTCTTCTTTCTCATGCATGAAAAGTTAATTGCCACAATTGCAATACTTATCATAAAGTAAAGTGCGTACAGTAAAAGCGGTATTATGAAATAATACTGTAAAAGCATTGATATGGTTTCTGAGCCATAAGATACTTAAAACGGATAAAATACCTACAATGATAAAAGTTGACTAAACGTACTCAACTGGTGTTTCTAAAATACGCCTACCCTGGTGTACCTAACCTAAGCCTAGTACGTGGGAAGGAGTAAGTGAGATGTAGTTTGAGTTAAGATGGTTTTGCCAAGAATCTGGATCAAGAATTCTCTAAGGATCTAATCAGCTCCGTACCTTGGTTATAGAATGAAGGAGGTCTTGTATCTCTTTCTCAGGACTCGATCTCCCAGCAACCCACAAGGGTGACTGGAAATATTGGAGCTGGATTTCTCGGCAGTAGAAAGGACAGCGTCTCTCTCAGTGCGTCAATGGGAGGGTCGGCTTCCTTCGGCACTCGTGTCAGCAGGGCGTCGGGGAAGTAGATAGCCGATCTGCTCCAAACCACTGTGTGTTTGCTAAGGCAGATGCTGGTATATTTATACCTGGAAGGTGCCGAGTTTGAAGTAAGGTTGGACATAAGACGTCACTAAGAACTCGCAGTTCTTTCAGGACTCCAGGAGTTCTTGGACAAATCAAAACAGAAGCAGGGGGAATTCCCGGGCTGCTGGAGGATTGGTTTGTTTAAGAACGCGTTGTACTTTCTAGGAGTCTATGGGAGTAGCCTTGCCGTATTTGGACTGCATTGGCTATGACTAAATATGGATATGATTCTTATGCCTTTTATGATTTGTTATATTCACATAAGGGCATAAATCGGGAATATTTAAATAGGGTCCTAGATACGTTCATAACACCCATTCCACGTAAAATGTCCATCATTACTTAATACTAAGCAATACTAAACATATAACGATGCATGTGTTTTCCAACCCACCCCAAAATACATAAAATGCATTTGAAATGGTATATGCACGCAAAATGAGTATTATACTGTACGTTTTTTAAGCAGTGGTATCATTCAAATAATGCATATTTAGTACATTTAAAATATTTGCTGAATGAATTTCCTAAAATTAGATTTATGAAATGGCTCTTAATACAGAAGAGAAGGTCGAGACCATTTCATCACATATTTATACAAGACTGTACATGTGCTAGAGGCTAAGTCCTAATTTTGTCTCTAGAGTTTCTAAAAAAATTAGAAATCTTGTTCTCTAAGAATAGTTCTACTTTAAGGAGAGTATCATGTGCCAAAAAAAGGTAAATATTTTGCGAACTGGAAAAATAATTTTGCTTTCAGGGGAAGAGAGAGAAAAATAGTTCCAATGTTTTCAGAAGTGTTGTTTATCAAAAACTGAAGGCCGAATACAGAGTTCAGGGAACGCTGTGTGCTCATGTTTTGTTTCAAAAGTTATTCTCGTTGTTAGGGGAGAACATAAGTTCAAATAGGCTGGCAAAGAATTTGTCTACAACAGTAGGTGAAAGTTGGACCAAGTCCGAAAAAGTAGAAATAGTGCAAATGTGAGAAGCATTGCCGTCCTCGGTGTCTAAATCAGCAATGGTCACAGAAGGTTGTACCTGTGTGCCTCTTTCATCTCGTACCTCACCGCCACCTAATCGTAATGGTGGGGTCTCAACGAATGCCGTCATCAGAATAGGTAGCCGCTGGGGACAACACGTTGCATGAGCCGTTACCGAACCAAGCAAAGTATCGATATCCATAGGTACTGCTGATGGTAGTGTAAGACAGACGTCTAACACGCATTCTTCTCCGCATAGCAGGCATCGTAGAACAGGTAAGATGCAATCTTGCCAGATTGGTCTGCATGAAAGAAACCAGGTGGTATTCAGATCTCTTAGCCGAGCCAAGCCGAGGACCTTAGTAATCTGTTCTCGGTATCCCATTGCTAGGATCGTGTCTTCCATTGTTGCCTGGGTTTTGTCTGTGACTGGACTTGCCATATCGGAGCAGAAGGAGCAAAAATAAAATTCCTGCTACGAGTCCCAAGATGAGAGGCAGGCCGCCAAACACTAAGTGCATGAAATTCGGGAAGATGCTCAGGACTGCTCCAAAGGGTGCTAAGAGTCCCGAAAAAATTGTCTTAAATACATGTGCGATGCCACTGGTATCTGACATGATTAAGATTTGGCTTAGCATTTCTACGAAATGCACGGGCAATTTGTCGATAATAGTGTATGTATCTCTGCTGCTGTCCTTGCAACTTGCAGATCATACATCTCTTTGGACGAGGTTAAAGGCACAGTTGTCTGTAAAAGAATAGACTTCATTCTGCTTAAAGTATCAATTCGAATAGAAGAGATATTCAGAGAAGGCCATATTGCTGCCTCCTTGTCTGGTTTGCTGTTTGGATACAATACTTGCATACATCAAATGACCTTGGAAGTAACGCTCACGAGATAGGCTATTCCTGGCACCATGCCACAACAGCTGTGGTCACTTATTATAACGTAGCTGCCATTGGAAAGCTGTCTGAAAAAAGGCTCTATTTGTGTTGCAGGAGTGCCGTGCAGGTGACATGAAAGGTTATTTGATGAACCTTCTCAGGCTCCATGCAAGTTAATACCTTGACACAGAAGTGTACCGCTTAGTGAATTTTTACAGTTGTTACCACTAAGAAATACCCCTTTTTCCCCTTCACTATAACATCTATGTGTATAAGGTAAATTCCAGGTTGACTTGATGTATCCTTTACCCAACCTTTCATACAGGCCTGCTGGTATATACTTTTGGCAATTTTGAAACTGTAAAGTCGGTTATCGGAATTGTAATTGCACCATGTATTATCCATTCAATGACAGGTCGTTCTGACATTGTCAATGGTAATTTTTCTAGTTTTTCAATGCTCAGCACCGTATAGTCTGCTCCTTTTTGTGCCAAAGAGATTTGTTTATCTGTAAGGTTAAAGATAGAAAATAATGACGTTGTGTTGATTAGACGCCATGGCACGTAGCCTAAATGGAGGTTTTGTAACGTCCAGCCTAACTGTACAATAGAACGTAATTGGGACCGGCCATGTTGTAACATTAGCATATCCTGTTCTATTATATCAATAGCAGATGATACAATGCTGTCCAGTGAATAAATTCTGGAGGACAGAGTCATTAGCCCATTGTCCACTACAGACAGTGATTTTTCCAAATTAATACGATCAATTTCTTGTATTTTTTCAGCAGTTTCAATTTGCGTTACTTTCCAAGCTTCGTTGTAAGCAGCGTATATACCGGCATATATGAAACGTTTTTGACGCTGTTTGCGAGGTCCCAATATGAAATCTCGCAAGTCAGCACCTTCTTTAAGTAAAGTCAAGTATTGCTTAATTTCAGGTAATGTGGATTTCTGTAGCCACTTGAGGCATAGTTTTCCTACACTGTATGTTGTAATTATCTCTGGATGTTGTCTCTGGGAATATCTTGGGTCTGGCCTGTTCTGTTTAAACCCCTGTGTTTTGTTCAGGAATCTATCTTGACAGTTATTAGTGTCTGTGGGCCAGATCAACCATTTTCTCCAATCAGGATTAGTTCTGTTTTGGTGTAAAATATGGGATACGTCTATCTCCACATCTGTAGTGCTATTACTATCAGGTATGAGTTTTGGAATAGACGGTTTGTTTAAGTCTTTTATCTTGGCTAGGTCAAGACAGGTTGTTTGTTGAATGGTGTCATTCAGGAATATTATCTGTTCTGGGATCATGCAGGCTCTGAATAATGATTCTAGACCTTGTGCCTGCCAGTCTTTTGTACCCCTGATGGTTTTTTCCCAAAATTCAAAACCAAATGTAGACATTTTTTCATAAAATGTTTCAGAATAAATCAGTTTAGTATTTGTCAACATGTTTTTCATTCCTGTCTTATTCATAATCTTAAAATAAAACGTTTCTGGATCTGTGTTTTATTATACCCTGAGAAGTATGGGAATTTCTCATAAAATGTTTTTGAACTGCCTTTTTGCGGTGTTGGACAATGTTCCCATTGATTATACGTAAAAACATTTCTAGGATTAGCAGATTTATGCAAATAGTGATGTCTATAATGATTAAAACAATACATTTCTGCATAATTTGATGAACCCTGTAAATAATCATGTTCTGTACATTTTGCTGACATTTCTAATTCTGACATCATATTAGAAATATTTTCAAAGTCCCAATCATCAGAGAAAGTACTTGGTGATACAAAGTCAGTTAAAGAAACCTTGAACTGGTATGGATATTTCAAGAGTTCAACCGGGCCATCGATTTCGTAATCAGTAGTGTCCCATGCTACACCACCAGGTATAGGAATGGCTGTGATGTTCAGTGATGACAGTTCTCTTTTTTCGATGTGAGACGATCTGTGTGGCTTTAGAACCAAATTGATGTTCTGACTTGCTGTGTCCATTGTACTATATTTTCATTCAATAAATCTTCCCAAGCTTAAAAACAAAATGAGCCAAAGCAGGAGGAAAAGTACACCTAACACAATCCACAATTCAATCCATGGTGAATTCAGATATGTTTCTTTGAGTTGATGAAAGAGTTCAGTCCTTTTTTGTTTGAAAGTTCTGTTTTCTGGCTTGTCCTCATGTTCACTTGGATCATCAGAAAAGTCATCGAAATTGATGAAGTAGCCAGATGCAGTTCTGTCAATTGATGGAATTGCTTCCGGATTTTTGTTAATCTTTGGATTTGTAATGTCCGCGGCTACATCATTGTAGACAGGTGTTTCTTGACGAACTGTTGCAATTTGGGTTTCAAGAGGCACAAGTTCCATGGCTTTGTTACATAGTCCTTCTTTGTTTACTGCAGGTTTATCAAAAGTGATTAGTCTCTCAGTTTGAACCTCTTGGATTGTAGCAAGGTTTGGTCTTCTGCTACTTCTTGGGAATCCACTGGGCCTACTACTTATTATTGGCCACATGATTGTGGTTTTACCAGGTCGATTGATACAACTCTGTTCTCCTTTTTACCAGCAAGGGGCGGTAGTACTACTGATCTTGTTCCGCTGATAGCTAAGACAGGTACTGCTTTTCTGTAAGAAGGCCCAAATTCCTTCTTCACCGCGATCTTTTCTCTGACCAGATCCCCAATCTTTGGAATCCAGACAGGTCTTGCTGGGAGAGGTGGTTTTTCTTCAGTGGCCGTTGGCTTTAGCTTTGTGTTACTTAGACTTCTTCTTGTTTCATTTAAGCCCTGTAAGACATCCAAACGATCTTTAATTTCAAAAGTTTTTTGTTTCACCACTGTAGTCTGACAATCGAGATCATGAATGATCATTCTAGTACCAAACAAAAGTTCGTACGGAGTGATACCTCCTAGATAATTTCTTGGCAGATTATTAAGACTATGTTGGACACTTATTAGATGTTTGACCCACCCGTCACCCGAACCTAATACCCTCGCTGTTATAGATTGCTTTATGTCACGGTTTTTTCTCTCCACCACCGCATTTCCCTCGGGATGGAATGGACTAGAGTACTGCAATGCAACGCCCATGCTGGCCATGGCCTCTTTGTAAGCTCGAGAGCTAAACGCAGGACCCTGGTCAGAATGTTGCATGCCAATTGCGTGTGTGCCGATAAAGACTAGCAAATCTGTTATAACAGTTTTGTCGTCAGCCGAGCGCTAGGGCCACATCCAAATGAATCTCGTCTTAATAATTATGGGATCGCATATTTCCGTCTGGATGTCTGCGTATAGATAGCCTAATGCTGTCTAATAGAGGTGTCTGGGCAGGTGTCTGGTCCGGTTCACAACTGCGATCTCTGTTGCAGTTCTGACAATCTATTGCAAAGTTATAAATTTGCACACTCATCCCCAGCCACCAGTATTGTGATTGCAATTCTATTAGAGATTTCAAGATCTCTTGGTGCCTCAGACCCATTCCCATGTGTGCTTCTTGAATCAAGTAAGCCCTCGGGTTCGTGTTTGGAATTACTCTATCCCCCACTCCAGGGATTCGAGCAAAAGGAACGGAGTTCGCATCAATTATGTATGTATTATTGAGTGGATAGTTGAGTGGTAATGCTGCTTAGTCGCCTTTTAATGAGACTTTTACTGCCAGCATGGTTTCTCCATCTATTTGTTTTTTAGAACGCTTTTTTGTAGCTACGGAAGCCGATTGAACAGCCGCCGCCGTGGCTCTGTTAGCCCATGAATTCCCTGCAACGTGAACGCCATCACGTCGATGACTCAGTGTATGTATCACGTGAGTCTTTCGTAGTTCTTTCTGTAAAAGAACTACCTGTTCCCAGAGCTTTTTATGCTCTATTGTGGCACCTGTCTCATCTTTGTAACCGTTTTTAATCCAGGTCTGCATGGACTTATTGTAAGACTGGACGCAGTATTGCGAATCGCACACTATTAGTGTGGGAAATTCTCGATCGGCTTTTTCAAGCTGTACAGTTTCTTAGTGATTCAGTTTTAGTGACCATCGGTCTGAATTTACCTAAGCGCCAGCGACCTTTGACAATCGTGCATGCTGCTTTGTAAATTTGTTTTTCCACAATGTAGTGTTGTGCAAATCTGTCCGTGTAGATTACACAGGTGTACTGTTCGAGAGGCAGCATTTCGATTGACAGAGGACATTCAAGTTCGTATTCCAGATCTTCTAGTTTTTTCATTGTCGGATCAAATGCGTGTTTCACATCTGTTGCAGCAAGAGAATTTTCCCATTGTATCCATTTTGGATCTAAAGCTTTAGCATTCGGAATGCATGGTCTTGTTACTGCCTCAAGGGCGGATACTGCTGTTAAAACAGATATGCTCTTCCCTTGGGCTAGGGCTCTTTCTTTTGCTACAGCAGTTTGAACCGCAGTCAGAATTTTTTCAGTAGAACTGAATTTCATTTCAGCTTGTGTGTACACGTGTGATTTATAAGCTATTGGTACCGTTTCTCCCTCATTAGAGGTCAGGTACGTGAATCCGCATCTTCCTGGGATGACGCGGATTACAAGGTTGCGTTTGTTTGCGCATGTTTGCAGTTTTGTTTTAGTTAACATGTCTGTTTGTAATGATCGTAAAATTTCTGTGTGTTTCTGAGTCCAATTAATTGGTTTGAAATCAGGTTTTATTAATTCGTAGAGAGGTTTAACCCTCTCTGCATAATTTAGAATGCAAGTTCTTCCGAAATTCAGGAAACCTAGTATTGATTGTAAGTTCTTCAGCGTTTTAGGTGCTTGGAGTACTGCACATTTCTCTAAGAAGTTGTCTGCTAGGCTTTTGCCTTCACTTGATAATTCATATCCTAAAAATAGGACAGTGAGGTGGGCAATTCGTGACTTTTTAAAGTTGAATTTGTACCCTTCAGATGCGAACCCAAGTATGATGGTGTTCACTCTTTTCAAGTGTGTCTCCAGGTCATCGTCTGTAAGATAGTTGTCATCGACATAGGATAATGCCTCATTATCATACATTTGTAGTAACTCTGTTACCCTGGCTGAAAATAATCCTGGGCTATTCTTGATTCCCTGTGGGAGACGACAAAATTGCTTATGGGCCCCCATACTGGAGAAAGCGGTCAAATACCTGCTTTCTGGTGCAATGTTTTGACAGAAGAAACAATTTGAAATATCTAATGTCGTTTTATATTTTTTGCGCACAATGTTATTCATTAGTGCTGCACTGTGTGAGTTTTGTACTGCAAATGTTTTGCAACAAGAGTGTAGGTGTCTGTAGTCCAAAACTAGACGATATGAATTGTCTGGTTTGGAGACAGGAAACAATGGATTGTTCATTTGTGAGGTGCATGTTTCAATCACCCCCTGATATTCAAGTTGATCTAAGATCTCCCTGACTTGCTTTTTAGCCTCTTGCTTAACAGGATACTGCCTTTGTGCAGTAGGTTGATTTTTTAACTGAATTTTGTGGTGAGGAGAATCCTCATCCCATCCTACATGATTTTTATATAATGCAGGAGCTTGGGCCACTTCCCATTTTCTAGCAAATGTGTATTTTTTATGAATTGGAATGTGATTTGAGAAGGCAGGCATAATCATTTCTTCACCATGTGGGCACTCCCTGACAAACTCTGGTGGCCAGTCTTTCTCAGCTAGAAGGATGTCATAGCCTTTAGATAGGTATTCCCAAAAGAGACCCCTTATTTTCCTAGTTTTGTCCCCCTCTATACGTAATGTTATTTCATATAATTTATGGGGCATGCTAACTCTGGTGTCTGCAGTTTCCACTTGAATGTATTCATTCGTGTCCACTGTCTCCAGAAGAGTCATCAGGATCTTGCGATCTATCGTTACTTCTCCGTTTTTTCAGTTGTGTCCCCAAAATCCTCGGCATATTTTATTTTAATACTAGCTACCTTATTTTTTGGAAATTGTAATTTTTTACTTTGATGAGCAGGTACCTTGTCTTTGGACTTGACGTGCTCTTCTTTGTGTTCTGACCGTCCTCTTCTTTCTGATGTCTGTGAGGAAGTCTGAAAAGATCGAGAGAGACGTGTATCAATATCTTGATATCTGTCAGGTTTTCTTAAATTGTCCCTATTTCTAAGGTTGTATCTTTTTTCAGAGGGCTCCCTGTGGGGAGACTTGCCTCCTCTTTCTAGAGATCTATCTCTCCGTTGAGGAGACCTTCCTCTGGACTGAGTTTGTTTTTCTCTGGGAGTGGTTTGTTTATTTATTCATTTATTTATTTATTTATGTGCTTCTATAGCGCCTGACTAGATCCCCGAAAGGATATCTCTGCGCTTATGGTGGAAAACAAGTACATTTGACCCATGCCTGATCATCAACAGAAATAATGAATCATGTGCAGATTAGTTAGAGGGAAAAAGGTGAGTCTTTAGGTTTTTACGAAAGGATAAGTTGTTGGTAGTGAGTTTCAGATGAATGGGGAGGGAGTTCCAAAGGACAGGTCCTGTATGTGCCAACGCACGACCTCCCTGGCGAGATTTTTTTATTTTTGGGACCTGTAATAGGTGAAGATTACTCGATCGAAGTGATCGGCCTGGTACATAGGGTAGAAAGGCTTTAGTCAGATATTTGGGGCCCTTTCCTATCAGACACCTATGAATGGTACACAGAATTTTAAACTTCGTGCGTTCTCGCACTGGCAACCAGTGAAGTTTGGCTAGTAGGGGGCGGGAGGGTGTTCTAGATGGTACATTGAGAACTAACCTCGCCGCCGTATTTTGGACTACTTGTAGTTTGTTTAATTGGCCTTCATTAGTTGACAAAAGAAGGCCATTACAGTAGTCCAATCTACTGATCACTAGTGCCTGGACTAAGGTTTTCCTGTGACCATCAGGTAGATAGGGAAACACCCTTTTCAAAAGTCCGATGGCTCTAAAGCAGGTGCCCGCAACTTGGTTGACATGTTGTTTAAAAGTCAGGGCTTGATCGAATAACACCCCCAAGTTTTTGACAGTCTGCTTTGGGACAGGAACTGGTCCTAATTCTGTGGGCCACCACTCCCCAGACCATAGTTTTGCTGCCTCCCCGAACAATAAAACCTCCGTTTTGCCCACATTGCATTGTAGGCAATTCTCAGCCATCCAACATGACACAGCCCTCATGCCTTCTGCAAAAGATTTCTGCAGAGCAGGTGAGAAAGTTTTAAAGGGGAACAGCAGCTGGGTGTCATCAGCGTAGGATATCGGGGTAAACCCAAATGGCCTCACTAAGTCGGCTAGGGGGGCCACATACACATTAAATAATGTGGGGCTAAGGCATGAGCCCTGTGGCACACCCCTGGTGAGCTCCCTAGAGATGGATTTATGGGAGCCCAGCCTGACTTCTTGTGAGCGGCAGGAAAGGAAGCTCTCTACCCAAGACAGGGCCGTTCCTCCCAGCCCTACACCCCTCAGACGGTCGAGAAGCACTTCATGAGACACCGTATCAAAAGCAGCAGACAGATCCAACAGCACCAGAATCATAGACCCCCCACTATCAAGTGTCAACCTGATGTTATTGGTCACTTCTAGTAGGGCCGATTCGGTGCTGTGGTTTGGCCTGAACCCAGATTGAGAAGGGTCCAGGCCTTCTGCTGCTTCAAGGTGATTCGATAGGTGGGTGTTAACGTGCTTCTCCGTCATCTTACCGATGTAGGGTAGGAGGGAAATGGGCCGAAGGTTGGACAAATCTGTCCAGGGGAGAGCCGCCTTCTTCCTGATAGGGTTTACCGCTGCTATCTTCCATTCTCTCGGGACTTGTCCTTGCGTCAGTGAGATGTTCATAACTGACTGGATGGCGGGCCCCAAGATGGAAATTAACGGGGCCACCATTTTTGCAGGAAGGTGATCGTTCGGGGAGCCAGTTTTTATATGGTTAATGAGGAGTGGGAGATCTAACTCACTAACTGGTGGAATAGTAAAAAAGGTGTTTTTAATCTCTGCAGGAAGTGCACATGGAGGGGGGGGCCCTGTTGCAGTGCCTTGTGAGGCCAAGATTTTATTATAAATCAGATTTATTTTGTCCTCAAAGAACATGGAGATTTCGTCACACAATGTCTGTGAGGCATCGTCAGGGCTCTCACTAGCTGATGGCTTGACAAAGCTTAGCAAGATTTTGAATAATTCCCTCGGGCAGTTTCCGGCCTCTTCTAATTGTAGGGATAAGTCATTTTTCCTTGCGAGTTTTATGTTTTTATAATATTTTGACTGAGCTTCTAAAAACATTTTCCTTTCTTGCTCAATTTTTGATTTCCTCCATGCTTTTTCTAATCTCCTGCATTTCTGTTTTTCCTTCCTGAGATCCAAAGTGTACCACTTCTCTTGTTTAGTAGGAGGGTACTGTTTATGAAGTTTTAACGGGGCGAGAGAATCAATAGCTGATTTAAGAGATTTATTGTATTTTTCCAGTGCCTCTTCAGCTGAGTCTCCTTCGGTGAATTGGGGTTGTTGCCAGTATTCACTCAGATTCTCAACTGATATTTTGTGCCATTGGCAACGGTAAATAGGAGGAGATGGTGTTCTGGATGATTGTTTGGTGGGTCCTGCCAGATAGAACTCAATCAAGAAGTGATCGGTCCAATGGATTTCTGTTGCAGGAAGGCATCTTATTTTAGTACAATTAGTGAAAATAGAGTCAAGGGTATGACCAGCTATATGAGTAGCTCCGCTATTTCTTATCTCTAATCCAAGATTGGACAGATCTGCAGTTAATTGAATAGATTCATGATCTTCGGGGTTATCCATATGTATGTTAAAATCCCCAAGGAGAAGAAAGTCCTCCTTAGCTCTGACATTGGGGGCCAGTAATTCCAGAAGAGACAAAGCAAAATCTGGATTCTGTCCCGGTGGGCGATATGTTAATGCGCCCTTCCATGAGATATTGCTTGTCAGGTTAATTTTGAAAATCATGATTTCCAGAAGAGAGGTAAAACTCTGTTCTATCATTACTATCTTAAGGGAGTCTTTAAAAATGATAGCTAATCCTCCCCCAGTTTTGATAGGCCTATCCACATGTATGATTTTATAACCCACTGGGACCCCTAGTGTAATAGCAGTAGTAGTATGGGGTTTCATCCACGTTTCAGTGAAGAAACATATATCGGGTTGCTTAGAAGAGATCAGATCCCAAATCTGAAGTTGGTGTTTTGGAAGGGATCGTACATTAAGGAGAAGACACTTAAGTTCTGTGGGGGGGGGTAGATATGGAAGCATTAGCATGAGAACTGTCAATTGGCACCATAAATTGATAGCGACATTGTTGACAAGAGAAGCAACCCTCAAGTACCTTGCCAGGGAACCGTGTAGCGCAGGTGCGCGTGGGTTGAAACTGGCGCAGAAAACTTGAAGAATACGAAATAAATCGAGTACCTGCAGTAGCGGGGCCCATAGCACAAAGGGCCCTAGCCCCTACGCCGCGTCCTGTCGCGGACGGGCGCCTCTTTGGCGGGTCTTCGGCGGGGCTGCGCGCGACCGCTGCGCGCTCGTAATCCTGCAAGGGCTAAATAACCCCCAGGAAGTCAAACACTAGAGCGCTACCCGCTCTTCATGCCGTCCGACCGGAAGTGCCTGCAGGTCCCCGCAAGGAGTGTCAGGGAGGCGGCTCCGGTGATCAGTGATGGCGTGTAGTGCAAGGGGGAGGTGAAATTTTAAAAACAAGTTATACGTTTTAAAATACAGCACATACAGCAACACTAAATTTCTAAGCTCTAACAAGCACTTACTGCCAGGACAGGTCAAATGCAAAGCGGGTCGGAGACACTGCCACTGTCTCCTTCCCACAGCGAAATGCGCTCCTGCTCCGCCTAAATAACCCCCAGGAAGTCAAACACTAGAGCGCTACCCGCTCTTCGTGCCGTCCGACCGGAAGTGCCTGCAGGTCCCCGCAAGGAGTGTCAGGGAGGCGGCTCCGGTGATCAGTGATGGCGTGTAGTGCAAGGGGGAGGTGAAATTTTAAAAACAAGTTATACGTTTTAAAATACAGCACATACAGCAACACTAAATTTCTAAGCGCTAACAAGCACTTACTGCCAGGACAGGTCAAATGCAAAGCGGGTCGGAGACACTGCCACTGTCTCCTTCCCACAGCGAAATGCGCTCCTGCTCCGCCTAAATAACCCCCAGGAAGTCAAACACTAGAGCGCTACCCGCTCTTCGTGCCGTCCGACCGGAAGTGCCTGCAGGTCCCCGCAAGGAGTGTCAGGGAGGCGGCTCCGGTGATCAGTGATGGCGTGTAGTGCAAGGGGGAGGTGAAATTTTAAAAACAAGTTATACGTTTTAAAATACAGCACATACAGCAACACTAAATTTCTAAGCGCTAACAAGCACTTACTGCCAGGACAGGTCAAATGCAAAGCGGGTCGGAGACACTGCCACTGTCTCCTTCCCACAGCGAAATGCGCTCCTGCTCCGCCTAAATAACCCCCAGGAAGTCAAACACTAGAGCGCTACCCGCTCTTCGTGCCGTCCGACCGGAAGTGCCTGCAGGTCCCCGCAAGGAGTGTCAGGGAGGCGGCTCCGGTGATCAGTGATGGCGTGTAGTGCAAGGGGGAGGTGAAATTTTAAAAACAAGTTATACGTTTTAAAATACAGCACATACAGCAACACTAAATTTCTAAGCGCTAACAAGCACTTACTGCCGGGACAGGTCAAATGCAAAGCGGGTCGGAGACACTGCCACTGTCTCCTTCCCACAGCGAAATGCGCTCCTGCTCCGCCTAAATAACCCCCAGGAAGTCAAACACTAGAGCGCTACCCGCTCTTCGTGCCGTCCGACCGGAAGTGCCTGCAGGTCCCCGCAAGGAGTGTCAGGGAGGCGGCTCCGGTAATCAGTGATGGCGTGTAGTGCAAGGGGGAGGTGACATTTTAAAAACAAGTTATACGTTTTAAAATACAGCACATACAGCAACACTAAATTTCTAAGCGCTAACAAGCACTTACTGCCAGGACAGGTCAAATGCAAAGCGGGTCGGAGACACTGCCACTGTCTCCTCCCACCTCTTTTTTGGAGTATTGAGATTATTTTTAATAAAGGTTTTTTCAGGATTTTCAGTTAGTTGTGGTTTTAGTGGTTTCCCACCCAAACTATCTCTACCTAATTCTTCATAGGATTTTTCAATTATTCTGGCAAGTTCAAAAGGTTGTTCTGCTATATCTGTTTCTTTAAATCTTTGGCGGATCGCCACAGATGCTGCTTCTCCTTTTATGTTGGCTAGTAATATAGCTGAGACTTGCTAAAAAGTCTTTCAGTAACTTTATACCTAGAGTTAAAGCAGGTTCTGGACCGTATTCATTTTGAATCTGTCTTAGTACGTCTGGTATAACCGCCATAGACGGAACACCATGTGTCTTTGTGTATATTGAAGCAAAGACCGTTCCCCAAGTGTCACAGTCTTCCACATGTGGTGCGATCCCCATTGGAAGACAGATAGTCAGAATTCTGTGTTTGTCATGAGGTGTAGTATCAGGAAATACTGCCTCTACCTGAGTAATTTTCTGAGCTAACCAGAATGTAATTTGTTCCCGTTATGCGGGTAATTTGCCAATGACTGATTGTATAGTCTATGGTATAATTTTATTTGTTTTCCCCTGGTGAGGGGTGTGCTGTGGAATTCTTATTGCTGGTTGGACTGTTAAAGTCCGCATGACATATTGGACCAAATGTCTATGTGTTTTAATTAATTGTTTTGGCTGAACTAAAAGTTCTCTGTCTGACATTTTTTCAATGTCGGGATGTGGTGTGTAGCTGGCTAGAAACGGCCATGTGGCTCCTGGTCTACCTAGTGGACCGAGCCTGGTAATGTGATTTTGATGTTTTAGGGCGCCATTAAACCAGAGCTCATGCTCTTGGTAAGTTAGTGGAATTTCAACGTCCTAGAACGGGGCGTATTCCTCTGGAATTCCTCTATTTTGTATTAGTGGAACTCGCGTGTCACAGCATTTGCTGCTGGAAAATGTATCCAGGAATAGAATACCTCTGTCTGCCGATATTCATGGGCCTCTACCACAAATATGACTGTACCACCTCTTGATGATACCCCATTATTTATGAGTTTGTAAGTTACACTCTTCCTTACATTGCCTGGGATGATTATAGCACCCGGGTCATCATTTTGGAGAGCTGTGTCATCCGCTAAGAGTTGAGCTGCTATTCTAGCTCTCTCCCTTTTGTCGTCACTTTCTGGCATTTTTGCTGACAGAGAGTTTGCAGAGTAAGTTTCAAGGAAACAAAGATTAGGTGTACAATACTTTGGAACACTGTATCCTTCAACGTTGACTAAACCAAAAACTAATACATAGGATTCTCATCCTACTAAGTTCTGGCGGATATTAACCTTTTACCCACTCCAGACGCCTATTGGAGTTTTTACGGGAAAACGGGGTCCGTGTGAATAGCACGACTGAGTTACTCTAGTATCTAGCGTTAGATTATCGCCTTACCAAACGTTGGGCGCCATGTAGTGTAGTTCCTATATTCCCAATAGGCTCTGTGCATTGGAATAACATAAACGATAGTTTAGACGTGGGACTAAGGTCGACTAGGTCTCTATTGAATATGTTAGACTTAATTGTGAATGCCAGCTAGCTCAGAGGTCACTAGAAACTTTCTCTAGTGAACAGGAAGGTGTTAACTTTCCTGAATACACAAGAAGGGATTAGTTTCTGACAACCGCATAAACATGACAACTTTGCTCCCTCCAGAATAAGGAGTATATCTCCAGAGTCGCGGAAACAATGGATAGCTATTTCACTCAGTCAATCGTGCATGCTTAGTTTCACCAGGAGTGGAGAGAAATAGAGAGACGGGCGTTTTCAATAAAAGTGGTTATTTATTGAGCAGTCTTCTTTCTCATGCAAGAGAAGTTAATTGCCACAATTGCAATGCTTATCATAAAGTAAAGTGCGTACAGTAAAAGGAGTATTATGAAATAATACTGTAAAAGCATTGATATGGCTTCTGAGCCATAAAATACTTAAAACGGATAAAATACATACAATGATAAAAGTTGACTAAACGTACTCAACTGGTGTTTCTAAAATACGCCTACCTCGGTGTACCTAACCTAAGCCTAGTACGTGGGAAGGAGTAAGTGAGATGTAGTTTGAGTTAAGATGGTTTTTGCCAAGAATCTGGATCAAGAATTCTCTAAGGATCTAATCTGCTCCGTACCTTGGTTTTAGAATGAAGGAGGTCTTGTATCTCTTTCTCAGGACTCGATCTCCCAGCAACCTGCAAGGGTGACTGGAAACACTGGAGCTGGATTTCTCGGCAGTGGGAGGGTCGGCTTCCTTCGGTACTTGTGTCAGCAGGGCGTCGGGGAAGTAGATAGCCGATCTGCTCCAAACCACCGTGTGTTTGCTAAGGCAGATGCTGGTATATTTTTACCTGGAAGGTGCCGAGTTTGACGTAAGGTTGGACATAAGACGTCACTAAGAACTCGCAGTTCTTTCAGGACTCCAGGAGTTCTTGGACAAATCAAAACAGAAGCAGGAGGAATTCCCGGGCTGCTGGAGGCTTGGTTTGTTTAAGAACGCGTTGTACTTTCTAGGAGTCTATGGGAGTAGCCTTGCCGTATTTGGACTGCATTGGCTATGACTAAATATCGATATGATTTATATGCCTTTATAAGGATATGATTTGTTATAACCACATAAGGGCATAAATCGGGAATATTTAAATAGGGTCCTAGATACGTTCACAACACTAAAGATCATGGAAGTTAATCAGTGCCGCCCTGCTTTTTTAGCCATTCAGAAATTAGACAACATATTAACTGTTGCATCTGTTTCTGCTTTAAAAAAATATATTTTTAGATCCCGGAAATCAATTCATGGATGAAATTCAATAAGTCTATTTATATCGTGCCATAATTACTGTTTTTATACTGTAAATTTTTATTGTACGTTTATGGTTGTTTTTAATGATAATAACCGAATAAAGTTTCTAATGAATGAATGAATGAATACTTGCAAACCTCACACTTCATTTTTCTCCATAGGACTGAGTGGTAGGTTTTCTCAGAACATTCTTCTAAGTGGTGAGTTGTCTTGTACTGCAATAAAAAGTAACTCAGTGCCTTCACCTGTTTACTGATGTCCTGTGTTGCATAAACTGTGTTAGGAACGTGTTTCATGCCAAACTGGAAAAGTAATTTTGAGGCAATCCAAAAGTTCTCTAAATGTAATTTCAATTGTTTCTGAACAGCTCACCAATCGTTTTCTCAACTGCAAAAGTAATCTTAAGGTGTCTACCAAACCAGTAAGTACTGTATTTTGAATAGTAAGATTGTATGAAGAGTTTAACTTAACTACTACTAAGTCAATATTGATCCTAGCATTTTATATAAATAATTGGCTTTGAATTCAGTCTTTGAGTGTGTGCCATCATTTCTTGCCTGACTGCTCAACCAAAGTACCACAAAAAGAGAGTAAGGTATTTTCGACTTCAGCCTCTGCAATAGCTTTGGGGAGTCACTGGACTCTGTGCACACTATACATTACTTTGGTATAATATATACAAAGCTAGCTTCTTACAGAGTGCACATATGCACATATGGATACTTGTGGTTGTGCACATGCTTGTGTGTGTGTGTGTGCAAGCGTGCATGCATGCGTGTGTGTAAAAAAGCGAGCTATTGGGTGTGAGTCCTTCACAAGTAACACATTATTATTATTATTAATTTAATTTTATAAGGCGCACAGCTACCCAGATGTTTCCCGACGCCAACAGACATGGGCAGATTTCAGGAAAACTTTTGATGGAATAACCAGGTTTTTAGGCTTTTGCAGAAGTTTATGTAAATGGTTTAATTCTGAAGAGAGTTAGGGAGTGAGTTCCACAGGGAGGGGCCTACGCAAGAGAAGGATTGGCCGCCCATGTGTGACAGTCTGGTCCTTGAAACTGAAAATTTGGCCTGGGAAGAGAAGCGAAGGAGGCGAGGGGGAAGATAGGGGTGGACTACAGTGTTTAGATACTGTGGCGCTATGCCAGATTTCATTTTATGCATGTGACACATGGCTTTAAATTTGATTAATTTTATGGTCTTAGCCAGTGAAGGTCACGGAGCGATCTTGAGATGGAGGCCCTTCTGGGGATCTGACAGAGTAATCTGGCCGCCGCATTCTGCACTACCTGTAGTTTGCGTATCACCTCCTTATTGGCTCCTAAATACAAGATGTTGCCATAATCTAGCCTGTAAGTAGTAAGGGCCTGAACCACAGTTTTTTGCGTAAGATCAGACAACATCCAAATGATTTTTTTTAGCCACTTAAGGATGGTGAAACAGGTTGAGGCGACTTTGACTGCTTGCTGATTCATTGACAGCTGGTCGTCAATGATAATGCCTAGATTGCGAACCCGTTGTACAGGTTGTGGGAAAGAGCCAATTTGCGGAAGCCAGTGCTGGGGCCCCCAGAGATCTTTATTTTTTCCACAGATTAATACCTCAGTTTTTTCCCTGTTACGTTTTAGCAAGATGGTTTGCGTCCAATTTGTTATATTTTGTAGCCCAGCCTGGAGAGAAGATGGCGTAGATGCTTCTTTGATGGAAAGGAAGAAGATTAGTTGGGTGTCATCGGCGTAGGAAAAAATAGACAACCCAGCGTCTTCAGCAATCATAGCCAACGGCCTGACGTTACCCCGTGAGGAGAGGCATGGGGTTTGGAGCAGGCTGACGGAGTGAAGACCTGAAAAGTACGGTTGGTCAAGAAGTCAGTGAGCCATTTGAGTGCTTCCCCGACAACTCCCAGTGATTGTAAAGCTTTTAGTAGGGCAGTATGTGACACAGTGTTGAAAGCGGCACTCAGATCAAGCAGTATGATTGCCACAGTTTCACCCATGTCCAGGCGGCAGCGCAATGTTTCTGTAACTGCTAACAGAGTGGTTTCCGTAGAGAAACCAGCTCTGAAGCCAGACTGTGATGTGTGTAAACATTTTTGAGAGTCAACAAAATGCATCAATTGAAAAGTCAGGAAGTAAAGAGATCGGGTGGAAATTGGATGGTTCCGTCGGATCCGCATTGGCTTTTTTCAAGAGTAGGAGGATCATGGCATGTTTCCATTCAGATGGAACAGCTGCTTCATGCTGGGATGCCTTGAGCAGTTCCATAATTAGCCTTTGTGGTGAAGGATCAAGCTTCTGAAGTATGTCAATGAAAAGAGGATCTCTAGGAGAGCCAGATTGTATGCAAGTTAGGATATGTTTAAAATAACTGGTGTCCATAGGTAACCAATTTTCTAAGATATTGGATAGAACAGCAGTTTGCTTTGTCAGTGGGTCGGGCTGACTGATTTAGGGGGACAGTTCCACAACCTTCCAACTCTTCATTCCTGTTTACCGGCACAGTTATTTATTTGTCTTATCCAGACGCAGTAAGACCCTGAGGGCGACCCAGCGACCCAGCCTACACCTCGCCGCACCCGCTACGCGGGTGCCGCTTCGCGCAGGTGCGCGCAACATACCGTTTACGGGGGCACAGGAGCATCAAGGCGGCAAGGCGGAGGTAAGGGGTAGAGGCTCGGCGGGGCTGCGAGCGTGCGGGGACTCCAGCATCCAGGAGCCCCTGCGAGACCACGGACACAGCATCCGGTCCGCTCTCCCCGCTGGCCCGCCCCCTGTCCGCCTGAGGCCGTTAAAGGCGTCCTTCACCTCCACCTGTTGGGACTCTTCATTCCTGTTTACCGGCACAGTTATTTATTTGTCTTATCCAGACGCAGTAAGACCCTGAGGGCGACCCAGCGACCCAGCCTACACCTCGCCGCACCCGCTATGCGGGTGCCGCTTCGCGCAGGTGCGCGCAACATACCGTTTACGGGGGCACAGGAGCATCAAGGCGGCAAGGCGGAGGTAAGGGGTAGAGGCTCGGCGGGGCTGCGAGCGTGCGGGGACTCCAGCATCCAGGAGTCCCTGCGAGACCACGGACACAGCATCCGGTCCGCTCTCCCCGCTGGCCCGCCCCCTGTCCACCACGCTCACTATATAACATAACTAGACTCCCGCAGCGCGGGACGCAGCCCGGGACAAGACCGGGCTAAGAGCGGGCCGTTTGAGGCCGTTCGAGGTCGGAGAGGACTGGACTGGCCCACCCTCTTTCGCCCAGTTCTCACCATTGACTAATTGGGTTCACCGTTCTGATCTCTCGCATTCTTCAGGAGGCCATACCCTGGTCCTTGTTCTTGTGTAGTTATGTGTACCAGGTTGACTCGCAGCAAGGCGGTTAAGGGAGGCACATCAATCAGTGGGCCTATGGATGATTTCATCACCCGTACTAATTTTGCGATTGATCAGGAAATTTCCAAATTACAGACTCGTGTCTCACTGGAATTGGCTGCCGCAAGAAGACTATCGGAGGTTATTGCAGTTTCAAAGAAATCTTCATTGGGCCACATTGCTACTGCTGTTACCCCGGAGCGACCTGATAATCCCAGCTCCCTAGTCTTGCAGGCAGAAATCCATCAGGATCCTACTTCGCAACCTCCCTCTCCAGCCCCAGGGCCAGCTGTCAACGCGGGTGATTTAAATCTCCCTGTGTTGCCTTCTATGCAGAATGCCAGTTTTAATTTTTCTACTCCGGCAACTTTAACCTCACATAACGGCAACCAGGATGCCAGCTCTCATTTTCCTGCCCCAGTAACTTTTAATTCTTCTAGAATTATTTCTAGTAAGGGTCATTTACCTAAAAGGAAAAGGTCTTCCCGCCATACTTTTTATCGCAAGAAGGCAAGAGTTGGGGCGGCTCAGAAACCGAAATCGCCCATTGTACCAATACTTAAAACATCAGAAGGGGCTAGTCCTAGGTTACAGTCACGTCGAGAGGGGGCCACCGAAGGAACAGATCCTGCTTTTACCACTACCACATTACAGGATGGGGGCACACACGTTGACGGTCGGGAAGGGAAGGATGGGGAATTTATAGGTATAGTTTGGGAAACACTCAAGAAACTTCTTTCCCCCCTTGCTCTAAGACTCTCATGTATTGAAAATAGTTTGCTGGAGATGGAAAAAAGCATCATTGCTTTGGCCACTCTTGGCTTGAGAAGTCTTGAAAACCAGGGCTTCAGGGTAGAGGATGCATCTCCACAAGCTTCACATTTTCCTCCCCCTGCACCAGCGCCTGAACGCCCGGTTCCCAAGCCGCGAACCCTGGGTGTGGACCAAATTACTGCTGTCCCTATACCTAAGGTTCCCACTCGTCCCTCCAACAAACCTTCCTTAAAGCCTGTTATAGGCCCTCCTCTTAGACCTCCTCCTAGTGAGGCTCGCCTCCAACATTCTCATGGCCCTTCTGCCAAGAACATCTTTAGAGGGGGCTATATCGACCTTCCCCCAGAGGTTAACGATTATGTGGTTGTTCTGACGGGCGTTCCCCAGAACGATAACGGCCACTAAGAGAACCATTGGTCCTTGAAGAACAAGACAATGCATTGGCTTAACACGAACCGGCCAATTCCCAATGGTCAGAAGAGCAGAGTCCTGATGGTGCGTCGTGTTCCCTGGGTGGGCCCCACTAAGAAAACCGCGGTTGGGGACTGCATAGTGGTGACCTTCGAGGACCCACATACAGCACATTACATTTGCTCTTGCCCCTCTGGTGAAGGTTCTCGTGTTGTACCTAGACCTTTGTCTTTCTTCTATCCGCCACCCCCAAAAAAGATAAGGGAAGACGATTGGTCCTTGGTCCAGCGTCACGCATGGAGGAGCTACCCCCCCAACTACCAAACTCCCTTTACGTGCTGGAATGGCCTTCCTACCTCGAATATGTTTGGCAGCCTTGAGGAGGTGGATTGACTTGCAGGGCAACCTACCTATGATGTAGTGGCAAAGGCCTCTTTATCCCAGACCTTAGGGCCTATTGATAGTCTTCCTGTACTGTTTAATCACAGTCCTACCACCAACCTAATTCTGACTGATACTAAATACGCTCCATCTATAGAGGAGGGATTGTCCACCCCAACTTCCCCAGAATCCCATGTTGCTGTTCACTTGCTGGTCTCACCCCCCATGACCCCCTTGCAATCTACCCAGAAACCTTTTTCAGTCAAACATCTAACCGATGATGTAGGGACTCCCATTCATCAGCAGAGCAAGCCCCTGCAAAGGTTAAACGTACCGGCTGTGGGTCCGGCTACCTTTGTATGCAGCTCGGATGACGCTGTCAATCAGCCAGGGCTGCTTACCCCAGGCGTTCCCCTAGTAAAAATTTTAAGTTGGAACGTGGCAGGCCTTGCCCGCAATTTTGACATCCCCGAGTGGAATGCTTTTTTGGACTCTTATAACATCTGCCTCCTGCAAGAAACCTGGTGCCTTGAACCCAGGCATAGAGTGGGTTACACAACCTACTTTGTTCCAGCCTCCCAACCCGTGGGCTGCAAAGGTCGCCCGTCTGGCGGCCTTTTAATATGGGTTAGCATCGCACTTGGTTTAAGCATAACCCAAAAGTTTACCCACTCCCCAGACCTTCAGAGGATATCTTTATGCTGTCAAGGGGGAAGGAAGCTAGAGGTTTTTAATCTCTATCTAAGGGGGGTAAGGGGTGGGGCGTCATCGTTACCTGCCACAGGATTAAATGGTGAATTAAGTGCCTGTAGCACTGACTCCTATGTGCTTCTTGCAGGTGATTTTAATTGTTGTTTTGAGCCACTCGCGAGGGAGGACATCCTCAACTCATGGGAGGAGGATACAAGGAGGGGCATCCCTATTCTGTCCCTTGATCCAATCTGAAAATGGACTCAGAGTGCGATAGACATCACCGCACTCTGTATGGAATACGATCTGAGACCATCTAATGGTCGATCTAAATCCGATCCTATGGGTGCCCACACTTATAATAGAACGGGATGCACCTCCAGAATAGACTATACCATGTTGAATTACAACCTGTGGCCATTCCTGCAAGACATGGAAGTCATAGCATCCTGTGATAGTGACCACAACCCCCTATCCCTAACCCTTATCTCGCCCTGGCATGCCAGGAAGCCAGTTAAGCCCGCCCATTTGTGGAAAACATCCCACGAAGTTGTTCCTTCCAATTGTGGAAGGCGTTTGAAATGGGCCAAAGCAGCAATGGACGAGGAAAGGATGGCACAAGCAGGGTCCATAATGTCAGCGGTGGGCCTACGCCTTGATGAATCGGGAACTAATACTGCAGCTGTCATAACATTGTTCACAGAAACTACTGCGGCCATAAGCAATTTGTTTTTTATCCCCCATACCAGTGCGAGGCTCCCAGTGATAGGTTCCTCCAAGTCAAGAGACAAGTGGTATACTACTGAATGTCGGGCCGCTAAGGGGGAACTCATCTCTGCAGTGAAGACCAAGGATACAGCCAGCATTCGATTGGCAAGGCAATTCTACAAGAATTCTGTGGTAAAGGCCAAGGAGGCACAAGATTACAATTTTTGGAGGGAGCTATCTGAGGCGAGCTCTATGAAAGACTCTAAGGGGTTTTGGGATTTATTGAGAGATAGGAACAAGCCCATCGACCTACAAATTACCTGTAACATTCCTGGTGATGTTTGGTTTGTTCATTTTTCTAAGCTTTACTCTGTCTCTCTGGGTGAATCCCAACCAAGGAAGGGTCCCTCGATCAGTCCCCTTGCCACAGCCTCCACTCCACATAATGTCTGTCCCTTTAGTATTAAGGAAGTTGAATGGGCGATCAAGAGCATTGTTTCCAATAAGGCTGCAGGCCCAGATGGAATCCCGGGCGATCTGTTGAAGTTATACCCACTATTGTGGAGTAGATTAATCTCTTCACTTTTGAATGCAGCTGTCTTGGGAGCCCCTTTCCCTGATTCTTGGCGGGGCGCAGAGGTCGTCCCTATTTTTAAGAAAGGTTGTCGGGACGACCCGGCTAACTATCGCCCTATTAGTCTGCTTGACTCAACCCAAAAAGTTGCAGGAAAAGTGGTATTGGGCAGGATTTTGCAGTGGGTGGAGGAACATCAGGTTTTGTCAGACTTCCAGGCGGGCTTTAGATCTGGGACAGGCACAATTGAGCAGACATTCCGCTTTTTAATGTTATACTGGAAAGTGGTGGTTCTGGGAGGAGGCAGCTTGTATCTAGTCTTTATAGACCTGCGAACTGCTTTCGACCTGGTCCCGCGGGCCCAATTGTGGAAAGTCCTAGACGGGTTGGGTATGCCATCTTATTTATTGGCATTGCTTATTAAGTTCCATGAAAGCAACTTTGCCCAGATCAGATGGGGTCTCCAGGGGGAAAAAACATCTCGTATCCCTGTTGATAGGGGCGTCCGCCAGGGTTGTGTGCTGGCCCCCACTCTGTTCTCGCGTTACGTGAACGGAGTGGTGGAGCATCTTCTTCAGGAACCATCTGATGCACCTTCCCTGGCTGGCAGGAAGATACCAACGCTCCTATTTGCTGATGATACCCTTCTGATCTCTAAATCTCCATCGGGCATTCAAAAGTTGCTTTCTGGATTCAAGGACTTCTGTGACACCAGGGGCCTATCTATAAATGTAGGTAAGACCAAATCCCTTGTAATTAACTCACCCAGAAAATCTGTCTTCCCCCCTGCCCTGGACTCTGTTCCACTCGATAGAGTCAAAGAGTTTGATTATTTGGGTATACGACTCTGCGACACTATGAGTTGGAAGCCACACCATCACAAGGTATTCCTGACCCATAAGAGGGTTGCAGGGGCTCTGCTCAAAGAACAACGTGCCTCATTTATTAAACCTATTGGGGCTCTTTTGGACATCTACAGGGCAAGGGTGGTGAGCGCAGCCTTGTATGGCGCAGAACTGTGGGGTGTACAGAGAGTTGACTGTTTAACCTGCCTCGAAAATAACTTCCATAAAGATCTTATGAAGTTACCCCACAGTACCCCTACTCTCCCCCTCCTGCTTGATGCAGGCACATATCCTATAAGGGACCAAGCCAGGCTCCGTCCCCTCTTATTGTGGGCAAGGATTTGGAATGTTCCAGAACTGTGCAGTTATGCCGACGAATTACGAGATCTTCTATCTTCTCCAAGCTGGCATAAAGTGACTTGGCTCAGGGAGGTTAAGCGGCTCCTTTATGACTTGGGCCTAGGCGATGCTTGGGTTAACAAAATAGCCCCCCCTAAGCAATCGTTGAAGAAGGTCTATTGGCTGTGGGTGGCTAATGCGCGAAGGTGTAACCCAAACCTTTGTAAATCTGCCGTTCAGTTCCTCTTAATTAAGGAGCTCCCACTTAGAGAATCCTACCTGGACCTGATTCATAACCCTGGAGATAGATCTCTGTATTTCAAATTCAGGGTGGGTGTCTTACCTGTGGGATTGTTTACCTCCACCTGGAAACCTCCACATCAAACGATACCATTTTGCCCCTTCTGTGCCTCAAAAGTTGAGTCCATTGCCCATCTGCTGTTCGAGTGCAAGGCGTATGCGGCCCCTAGGTCGAGATGGCTCAAGCCACTTTGTAGGAGCCTGGGTACCAGATCGCACTTGGAAGCCTTAGCCATCCTTTGTTCTGAAGCCCGACCCTTTTTTGCCTGCTGTATGGCAAAATTTTTGGGCTGGGCTTGGCGAATAAGGTCTGCAAGGATGCTATTAATTCACTAGAGTCCTTTTTTACCTGTATGAGTTTTACGATCTGGATAACAACCTATTTTTAGTAAGCTAGGCCGATCCCTAGGTCTTCTATCTTTTGTATTGCCAAATCGATACTGATGTTCGCTTTTTAAATGTAAATGTTAAATGTTTTATCAAATTGTATATTGTAATGCAAGCTTTTATGATATGTTTTTATATCGAAATAAAGCAATACAACAACAACAACCTTCCATCTACTAGGAACCTAGAATTCCATTGTAGTACTAGTCTCTCCCAGGCTATTAAAGAAGAGGAGTCCAAGGCCTACTCAGGGAGTTGGTTTGGGCTAGTACCTCCATTCACTGGTATGTAACAGAACTCAAAAAATCATTACCCAGGCAGTGCTTTTACTTATAAAAAGGAAAAGCATTTTATTGCGCACACATTTCTACATACTAAATCATTAATTTACAAATATTTAAAGGGAGATAGATGAAAGTCCTTATAGTGACACCCTCCTAATAGTTCACACCATTAGGGAGACCTGAGCCCTAAGACCCCAGCACTCTCCACATATACTAGACACCATATAAGGGGTGTCATTATCAAATGCCATATATAAAGATAAGACAATATCCCAGAAGGTATGAATATCAAGACAATTTACATAGTATGCAGTAAGTATTACATAAGGTACTGAAAGGAGACACCTATTCAAATAGTTTTAGAAAAAATAAAATGTTAGTTATTTTATATTCAAGCAACAATTTTTTGGAAACATAAAGTTGTATACAGCACATAAACCAAACTTCAGGGTGACAACCCAAAGAAAAACTTGGTGCCCGGTATGTACAAGTGAAGAGTGGCGACTCAAGTGAAGGCGTGTGCAGCGGCGGGCGGCGCAAAGTGAGCAAGGTGCAGTATTTACAGTGAGTAGCTCAACAGTGACATAACATCAGTGACAATCTATAATACAGTCTATAATTACAAAGAAACAAATGGGGTCACAATATTATGCGCCTGAAATTTGGCTGGAGGGTCGACGACGTTTCGGTCCTTAGTCAATGTGGACCATCTTCAGGACAGGGTTGTCTCAATTAGGGGTGCTGTGGGTAGAGAAAATGAATTTAGACCACCAGAAAACCAAGGTCAGTGGTAAATAAGAAATGGTATGGTGAAAGGGACGGGATATATAACTTGTTGGACCAGGTACAAGAGGGGGTGGGAGAAAGGGGGGGGGGGTTGGTGTGGTGGTGGGGGGGGGCGGTGGGGCGGACAATTGAAAAGGGGAGGGCGGGACGGTGGGAAAAGGGAGGGGTCGAGCGGTGAGGGAAGGTACGGTGGGCAGGTGCAGAATGTTAACTAAGGTAAACATGCAAGGTTGGCTTACTTCCAACTAGAGTATGTGGAAGGGGCAAGAGAGCACGAGGGAAGTCGCGATTGGTCTCACCTGAGAAAGGGGGATCCCGGCCATGATTAAATAAAACCGGCACGTTGCATCTAGTCGCCCAGGGACTGAAATTCAAAGGAAAACACGGGTAACTATATTATGCCTTAATGGAGGAGGGCCCCGTTGGGTAAAAATATAGGAAGGAGTATACCTGAATCCTAAGTCTGATGAGGTGGGCGTCTCAGTAGGTTCGGG
Organism: Lissotriton helveticus; assembly: GCF_964261635.1. Classification (NCBI taxonomy): domain Eukaryota; kingdom Metazoa; phylum Chordata; class Amphibia; order Caudata; family Salamandridae; genus Lissotriton; species Lissotriton helveticus. The sequence goes on from NC_136057.1 coordinate 509,375,309, forward strand.
CAATGGTGCAATAACCTGTAAAATATGTATTGTAATGGAGGACAGGCTGAATTTAGTTATGCCACCATGCAAGAGATCAAGCGAAATCGGCCACCTGGGTACCTGAATAATATTATTTCCCTCCGCTTTTGTCAGGGCAAATGGTAGGTTTGAAGTATTCCGTGCCCGGGGACCTGTAATTAAAGCGGGTCATAAGTGTGGTTGTATTACAACTAGAAGAAATTAAGAAAATATCCCAGCCTCGGTGGTTACCTTTTAATTATATAGGTCTCCCCGGAAGAATCATCAAGGAAGCGGCAGCATTGGTGGATACCAATGGGTGGCCAAACTCCTGCAGTAGTTGAAAAAACAAACAAGAGTGTAACAATAGAGGTCAGCCAGAGTGTAATAGGTAACGGGAATGTTTACAGACTGATAGTGTTGTTCCATTCATCAAGACTATTTAGCCCAGAGGCCACAGAATTGCATAAGGTCATCCACTTGCATTCGGCTTTGTTTAGTAGAGTCTTGATATCTCCTCCACGGACAGGGAGAGAGAGTTTTTCAATCACCTGCCATCTTAGGTCAACATCTTGGTGGCCTAGCTCGAGGAAGTGTGGGACCAACGGGGCAGTAAGTACTTTACAGTTAATCCTACTTTTATGTTGGATGACCCTCTGTTTTACCATTTGCATTGTTTGCCCTATATAGATTAATTTGCAAGGGCATGTAATGGCATAGATAACATTATGCGTTCTGCAATTGGTATGGCTTTTCAGTTTGTAGGTTTTGTCTTGGTGAAGGAAAACCTTGGTGTTTTGTGTCAGTTCGCAGACACTACAATTTTGGCATCTGTAGTGTCTGATCACTGGATCTAGTCCCCATGCTGATGTAATGGTATGTCTCTCGCTGACTTGTTGTGGCCATGTAATGGCATGTACTAGATGGCTGGCGATGTTTCTGCCTCGTTGATAAGAGAAAAGGGGTAACTCAGTGAAAGGTTCATATGCCCGAAGTATTGGCCAGTTTTTCTTAATGATTTTGCTGACTTCATTACTGTGTGGGCAGAACTTGGACACGAAGGGAATCCTAGTCAAGGTCTTTTTGGGTTGCGGTGAAAGGAGCGTGTCTCTGTGACAGTACCAGGCTCTTTTCCATGCTTGAGAGATCAAGCGTCGTGGGTAGCCTCTATGGATTAGTTATTTCGCAAGTACTTCAGCTTCCCTGAAATAATCCTTCCGCCATTTACAATTACGTCTAATTCGTAAGAATTGTCCATAAGGTAATCCATCCGGAAGTCCTCGAGGATGGTAGCTGGTATATTCCAAGAGAGTGTTCTTCTCCTTGGGTTTACGGAAAAGTGATGTCCCCAATTTTCCGTCTTCAGCGTGGATGGTCACATCTAGGAACGGAAGATCGTTCGTTTTATATTCACTGGTGAATTTTAAATGTTCCTGGGCTCGATTGAGCCATGTCGTGAAGTCACTTAACGCGAGATGATCCCCATTCCAGATCACTAGGACGTCGTCTATATATCGACGCCACAAGGATATGTGGAAAAGATGTGGGTTGACAGGATTCAAAATTATGGTTTTCTCCAAATCATGTACGAATAAAATCGCAAAATTTGGGGCAAAGCACGCGCCCATAGTGACGCCTTTGACTTGTAGGAAAAAGGTGTCTTTATATAAAAAATAGTTGTTTTGAAGGGCGATGCGTAGCAATGCCATAATAAAGTCAGTGGGTATTTTACAAGGTTGTGGTCGTGCCAGGAGGAGATTGCGGATTACCTGTAGGCCCTCATCATGTGGAATGTTCGTATAGAGGGATTCTATATCCATACTGACTAATAAATTAGAGGTCGTATCAAATTCAATATCTTCAATGGTATTTATTAAGTCAGTGGTGTCACGGATAAAAGTGTCAGTACCAGGAACAAATTCTTTAATAACCGCGTCAATATATTTACCAAGCGGTTCTAATATTGAACCGCTCCCAGATATTATTGTGTAATAATAACAGGGGAAACCCAATCAACCATAAGGCATCTGGGTGATTCACAACTAACAAAATACAGGTGATGCCAAAGGTAATTCAACTTGAAACGTAATTATTTGGGAAAAACAGATACCGTCAATTATCTGTCTCCAACATACATATTGTACTGATTCAATCCAATGTTACATTTCTATGTTCATCTTATGGCAAATTTTTCTAAATAAGGAAAAAAATGTTTTAAATAAAAACCGAACACATAAATGATATATAGTCTTTATGTATTAATCCATAAAGAATTGTTTTGAAATCTTCAGTATTTCGATCATACACATCAAAAAGGAACACACAATATATATTCTTATATCAATTACTTTTCAACAGAACATACACAAAAAATAAGTCAAATTCAACAATCGTTAACCCTTGATCCATGGGTTATGTCTGAAGCCCAAAAGTTAGTAACACAAGGAAATTTTGGTAATTTCTTTTTGCAACCTTAATTCCTTTTTCGAACACCAAAATCATATGTAGGAGTCAGTGAAGCACCACTAAACGTTTTTTGTGGCTTCCAAAGTCACTCTGAGCTCCTAAGGAATATATCCATTCTTGCTTCTAAGTCAAACAAAAGGTGTCGAAATCAATGACAAACTGTCGACGCGTTTCGGCCTGTCAAGCAGTTTCAGGCCTCATCAGGACAATGGGCAAACAAAACACGACATATTTTACCTAAAACAAAAATTCAAAAAATACAATAAATATTCATTATAAATAATCACAATATCATGTCAACTGAATTCACGGCCACAGGTACCCTAGGATGCCACTGCCAATCTTAAGAGAGAGATTCCTTGAGGTTGGGGTCTCTTAGTCATTACCACACCTAAGTGGAAAAGTGAATACAGTAAAAACCACCACCAAGTGAAGAACATAAGATAAAAACCAAATTACTTGTATCACTCTAAACACCTACGGGCACTTTATTATCCAACATCCAAACCATTTTCCACACCAAAACACCCTATGTGAGAGCTCAATACATACCGCATACACAACTGATGGAAGTCCCAGCCTAGTTTCAAGATCGTATGTACAACTATATGTCATACCGAAGGTAATATACGGCCATTATCCATTTAGGCGGTATAACCTGCAATATAATGTGCATATTAATAGGACTATCTCTACCTAAGTCTAGTCATAGAAGAAAAATCTATTTGCATGAGGACATATCTGTATTCTGTCAAAATATCCCATCTCATAAATTCTGACAAGTCCCCATCTTAGGTGGGGGCTAACGCTTGGGCCACTTCAGGCGCCATATTGGGTGGGGCTAGAGGCTCTAGTAGCCGGAAGCCCGGGCGGCGTAATACCATAAATAGGCATGTGCAAACAGACGTGCAGCGGATGCGCGCAGCGGTCGCGCCGTAGACGCGCCGGAGGTGCGCCAGAGGTAAGCCCGTTTGCGCCCGTTCACGTCCCGGACGCTCCCGACGCATCGCATAGGGTTACCTCTCATCTATCGGGCTTCCAGACGGATCTACTGACGCTACCAGCTGAGAATAAGGGGGGAGCACAATCCCAGGTATTTTCTTGTGGACTTTTGAACGTACGCTCCCTCGTTAAGCATTATGCCGAAATTGCCCTGCTATTAGAATCCTCCCACCTGGACATCCTGTTTGTGACCGAGACCTGGATCACATCAGACTGCGAGGTAGAACTTGGCTGGGCGTGTCCATCTGGATATCTTATAAGACATATCCCTCGTGGCTCGGGACGAGGAGGCGGAGTTGGATGCATTTTTAAAGACTCAATCTCCCTTCTACCGCTTGTGATAAAGGAGATTCAGGGTTTGGGCTCATGGGCTTTTCTATCACCGCCCAAGGTGGCACGCTGATGGCTGGCCTTCTTTGTTATAGGCCACCTTCGTCAACTACAGCGGCCCTTCAGTCTATCTCATATATGACCTCTCAAACTCCCATTCTAAACTCCTAGTTCTGGGCGACTTTAATCTCTGGCCCTCCGGCCCTCAAGATCTAGCCTTCCGAGAACTCTGCCAAGCGTGTGATAACATTCATCTTGAACAACTGGTTCTTTCATCTACCCACACAAAGGGGCATGTACTGGACTTGGTTTTCGCAGATAAGGAATTAGTCATAGTGAAAGAAATTCTAACTCAATGCTGGACTGAAGACTCATTGATTCTTTTCACTATGGCTAAGTCGGCCCTTTTGAAGCCCAATAGCTCGGGGAGTATCAAACTTAATCGATCATGGACCCGCCTGCTAAAGGAGACAAAGCTACCTATGTTACTGTCTGGAACCTTTAGGATGAAGGACAGTGTAGATGAGAGCTACACTGCCCTCTGTCAGCAAATCCTGACATCTCTGGACGAGGTAGCACCTTTACGGAAGCTGAGGGATAGACCCAGAGGGACTAATGGCTGGTTCACTGAGGAACTCGGCCAGCTGAAGTTACGCTGTAAACAAGCGGAACGCACATGGAGGAGAGGGTATACCGAGCAGGACAGGGCTGCCTATAAAGGTATTCTATTGGATTATAAGCTCCAGTTAAGAAATGCTAAAGCCAGATTTCTGGAAGAGACGTTGGCAAAAGCATCTAACAAATCGCAGACCTTGTTTAAACTGGTAAAAAGCTTATCCAACCCTGCTTGCGCCGCACCTTCTACCCCCGTGTCGCAGGAGCTTTGTGACTCACTAGCCCTTGCCTTTGATGACAAAATTAGGAATATCTTGAAGGGTTTTGAAGTGTCTATACAGCGTACGACACCTGGGCCTCATCCCTCTGTGTCCCCGGGCCACCTGGCACCTGAGGAAAGTAAGAACAAGGAGATGGCCTGCCAGTTGCCAAGCTTTTCTATTCCTTCATTGGAGGAGTTCTGCGCCCTGGCTAACTGTGTATCATCAGGTTCACCGTTAGATCCCATGCCGCATAAGATCTGGAAGGCCTTCCAAGGCGAGCTGTTTCCCCCGCTTCACTTAATCTGTTGCCAATCGTTGGTCACTGCATCTGTTCCAGACTGCTGGAAGTTGGCAATCGTAACACCTCTGTTAAAAAAGGCCACTCTAGACCCCCTCTGCTCAGCCAATTATAGGCCTATTTCGCTTTTACCATTCGCGATAAAAATCTTAGAGAAGTGGGTTACGAGAGCCTTGGCCAACTTCCTAGAAACCAACTCCCGTCTGGACGCAGCCCAATTTGGCTTCAGACCGGGCCACGATACTGAGACCGCGCTGGTCACCGTGCTGAACGATCTGCGAACGCGTGTCGACAGGGGCAAGTCAGCATTTTTAGTGCTGCTTGACATGTCGGCCGCGTTCGACACGGTGAACCTTGAGGTCCTACTGGGCCGTCTTTGTGATGCGGGAATAACTGGCTCAGCGCTATCCTGGTTAACATCTTACCTTACCAATAGACAACAGGCAGTAACATTACCACCTTATCGCTCTGACATACGTCAGGTGAATCAGAGTGTTCCTCAGGGGTCTGCGATAAGTCTGATTCTTTTTAATCTGTACCTCCAGCCTTTGATACAACTAATAAAGTCTTTCGGCATACAAGTCATCAATTATGCCGATGATACTCAATTGATTTTCTCTTTTGAGGGTTCAGAGGCAGTGTCGAGGGACACCTGCCATCAGTGTATGTCGGCCACAGCAGAGTGGTTGCAAGCTAATTCTCTCCAATTTAATGGGGCAAAGACGGAGATATTGCACTGCTCCTCAGACCGGCTCCCTCGCCCATTGCCGGAAGACTTTTGGCCTACCTCTATACCAGGCTCGGTGGAGGCGGCAGAATCGGCCCGCAACTTGGGAGTTATATTCGAATCTAATTTACAACTGGATGTCTCGGTGAACAGGACTGTAGGGACGTGCATGGGTCTGCTCCGTGCTCCTCTGAAGATATTGCCGCTTCTCCCTCGGGAAGCCAGAACAGAGGTAGTGCGTAGTACCATTCTCAGTAGGTTGGACTACTGCAACGCACTACTTCTGGGAGCTCCAAAGACCCTGATCCTTAAGTTACAAAGGATCCAAAATATGGCGGCTAACTAAGCTCTATCCCTTCCGCGCTCGGCTTCTTCCTCTGGAGCTTTGGCAGTCCTACATTGGCTGCCGGTCCAGCAGAGGATCTCCTATAAGGCCTTATGCTTGACTTTTGGAGCTCTGCATGGGCAAGGACCAATACCTCTGCAAAATCTTTTCTTATGGTACCGGGCTGTTAGACCTTTGAGATCCGCCTCGGCGTTCCTAGTGAGAATCCCGAGGATAAACAGAGTGAGAATGGGCGGCCGTGCTTTTAGTTTCACAGCCGCCACAATGTGGAATACTCTACCTCTGACACTGAGGAGCAGACAAGATCTGACCTCGTTTAAAAGGGATCTCAAAACTTATCTCTTCCCAAGAATAGAATAAGCTCACACCGGATGGCTGAAATGATCTCAGTGCCAGGATACCCTCGGGGTGACAGTTGCGCTTAACAAGCATTAAAATACATACATACATACAAATACATACATAATAGACCACCACTTCTAAATTACATATTGTCCGTAGGTATTGATTCACCACTTATTATGAACTGTGCAATAAAACCAGTTCAACATAGATCTTAAATATCCTAACATGTACTCAATATATAGACAATATATAAACAGACCTCGCCGCTATTTTAGTCGATGTGTCCAAGCATGTTATTAGTTGTTGAGGACACTATATGCAACGTACACGGCATGTCGTACTACATTTAAAATATCTGTTATACCTTATATCCAAAATGCGTGACCTATCCGAATCACATGGTCCACCGACGGATCACTTATCAAGGAACGCGTCAACAGATCACGCCAAATCCAGCTCTCCAACAGTAACACAAAGTTTTACCGGAAGGGACGTCCTAAAGCAACAGCCTACCGCGGATATCCGCGCCTCTTTCTAGTAAACAAAATAGAAGAGGGACCAACTATCTAGGAGGGCGAACCCAAGCAAACATGGCTGCCACTCAGCCTCAAATTCGCGTATATAAACGATTTAGCTCCGGATCCCCATCTGATTGTAAACCGGACTTCTGTCAAAACACGATGCCAATCAAGGGCACGCAATCGAACGGCCACCTTAAATCATCAAATTCTGTATCACCCATAACCATTTTAAAAAGAAACCAATAATGTGTATATTAAAAAATAAAAAAATAAAAAAATAAAAAATAATAAATAATAATTAATCACGCGTGTGAGACCTTGCCCCTCGTACATTCTATATTTTACTTTATGGAACCGGCAAAATTTTTTTTAACTGTGGCAAATCTTTAAAATTGTACATAACATACAAATTACAATCAATCAACAATATATTTATATCATTTAAGCTGTACACAACAACGCCTCAAAGCACTATTCACCTACATTGGTGAAAGGAAGAGTCATTAGTATTATACCTGTAGAATTTTCAACCTATTAGGGACCATATTTCATCTCTATCATTTAGTCCCGTTTTAGAGGTTTGATATTTCTCAATGAGTCTTGCCTCTAATTGGTTAAGTTTCGCTTCAGTGTCTGATTTATTTCTGTTTGTCACTACACATAGTACAGACCATAGTATCTCATTGAATGATATTATTGGGCGTCCTGGTGGGTTTTGCTGGTCTTTATGGATCTTGGGTAAGACATATATCACAGGGGTTCTCGGACTGGAGTTGTTAAGAAATTCAAACTCTTTTTTTGTAATGATATTCAGTTCTTTTGCCTCGTTAGTGACTGTGAGTATTTTCTGTCTGATGTCCTCCAATGGATCCTTGGATAGTGGTTTGTAGTGATTGCGGTTCATCATTTGTCTCTGTATTTCCAGATCATATTTGTCCTGTCCAAGTACCACGATCCCTCCTCCCTTGTCCGCTGGTTTTATAACAATTTCAGCATTGTTCTTAAGGGACAGGAGAGCTTGTTTTTCTGCCAGCGGAATATTGTAGGGTATGAAATATGATTTAGATTTTAAATTCATGACATCCCTCATCACCAGGTGTTCAAATGTGAGGATCTCTGGAGGCATGGAATGAGTGGGGGGATTGAATGTGGATGGAGGTCGAAATATTGATCCAGTGAAGTATGTGGAATCCTGTTTGTCAATAAAGAATTGTTTCAATCTGATCCTTCTAAAGAATTTTAGCAGATTCAATTGTAGTTCCACGAAGTCCGTACGTTCAGTGGGCACGAATGTAAGGCCTCTGGAAAGGAGTGTAGTTTCTTCCTGGCTAAGTCGATAGTCCGACAGATTGAAGATGGGTATTGAAAGATCGCCGTTGGCTTCTACAGAACCCTGGTTTATTGCGGGGGCCCCTATTGGTAGTACCGATTGTGGGTTTGTCTTTCGCCCGCAAAAGTTGGTTGATATTGTCGGTTTCTGGGTGGCCGATTTTGTTGTGGAGGCTGGCCTACTGGCTTTGGCAGAGTGTCATCCTCTTATTAAAAACAGATTTATGTCATAGAAATCAGATAAAGCAGCATTAAAATCATTATGGATGGTATCATCTTACATTCACATTAATTACTCACTGTTGACCATATGTTTATCAATAAAACATTAACAGTTCAATTAAAGGTGTACATGAGTTCTTCTTCTTTTAACATGCTTCCACAACAGCTTTAGGTCTAGCCAACAAGTTTGCCCACACCCGCAAACCTTCCTGTAGAAGCACCAAGAATGTCTGAAAACATCCACCTTCTCTCCCAGGGTCTAAGCATAATCCAGCTGGAGATTTAGGGTGACTTCTAGGGGAAACGCTTCTGGGAACAGCTGCTTCTCTGGTAGCCACCCCCAAACACACTTTTTAATCAGTTATATGCACATTGCTGAGCACCCAGAGTATTCTGGTGCTTTCCTTTTCCCAAATCTATTAATGTTTTATGAGGTCTGCAAAAATGCTTTTTCCTTTATTGACTCATTATGCAGCGTCATACTACAGCTTTTATTCTTCATGCTGGGTGCCCCCTACAATGGGGCACCCAGCATGTGCTTTCGTTTGGAGCAGCATGGGGAACCTACCCTCACAGAGCTTGGTGGCTCTCTGCCCTGCCATCACTGCTCTTGTGCGGGTGCAGGAGCCAACATCTCACTTCTCCCACCCATATCTTCATGGGCAGTCAGTCATACAGTGTGTGCCGAGCTCCATCAAGACACATGCAACAGGCATAGGGAGAGAGGGACTCATACTGGTGGTGAAAAATAACAGTAGTGTACATCTTCCTTTCCTCTGTTGCGGGTCCAGGGGCTTTTGCAGCAGCGCTTCCACAGCACACCAGCAAATTACCTTCACTGCAGCAGAGTACCCTTCTTGCGACAGTCCCTAGACCCCATGGCTTTGAACATATTTCAGGGCACCAGTGTGCCAGCACGATGCCATTGGCCCCCCTCTGGATGGGGAAGAGAGTCATCCATCTGCAAGACCAGTCCACAAGAAATCCAGGGCAACCCTACAGTGTCCACCAAGCAAGTCCATTCCTCTACGGTCCCTTATGGGGTGTAACCAGAACCATTGACCCTGGAGAAACCCTCATAGTCTGTGGTTATCAGCTGGAGTCTAAAAGTCTTTAAGTCCATCCTTACAATGGAGTCCTGTAGCTTCTCCTTCTAGCTGGGCAATGCTCTAACATCATGGCCAGCAGGTACAGCAAGTTCTGAACAGGGGTTTTTCAAGTGTGGAAGGAAAGTTCTAGAAGGTGTAAACCTCTGCCCAATCCTCAGGTAACACATCATCACTCCCACCCATCTCAACACTCCTGCACAGCATTCTGAGCCATTTTGACATGGCGGCTATAAGCAGTCTGTTGAAAGACCTTCTCTGAGAGCCTTAGTCACACCTTGAACTGTCACAGCTGTCTCACCACTCCCTTCCCAAATATCAAAGGGGAGGTTTCACCCATAATATATAATTCAGTAAAACACCCACTCTTTTCACTTAAAAACTACTGACCTACAATATGAAAGTCCACTCACATTAAAAGGCCTACACCAGTTCAGCACCAATTTCTTTACGGTCCTTTCTACGTTAGGCTACCAGTGCCTAGATTCTGGGCTGTATATTCTGTATATATTCTTTTAGCGTGGCCGTCCCGCCTTATCAGTCCAAATTCCATCCGTTGGATCTGGGGGTTCCCCAGGGCTCCTCGCTGAGTCCCACGTTATTCAATCTTTACGTGAGGTAGTCAGGCAGTGGGGTATGACCATGGTGTCATATGCCGATGACACCCAGCTAGCGGTCACGATCAGCGGGGATGCGGATGTGGATGCCCCCAGATTCCAACAAGGGCTTCGGGCGGTCGCCGGCTGGATGACGTCCAACTGTCTCCAGCTGAACGCAAGTAAGACCGAGGTTATGATCTTTGGCAAACAAACGGAACTCTGGGGAGATAGGTGGCGGCCAACGGATTTGGGCCCTACGCCAACCCCGGTCTCTGAGCTAAAAAACCTTGGGGTTTGGCTCGATCCAACTCTGACCTTTGTCTGCCATACTAAGCGTACGGCGGCCTGCTGTTTTGGCATCTTGCATGGGCTACGTCCCGTGCTTACATTTTTTGATGCCACCACTAGGCAACTTGTAATCCAAGCTACAGTGATTTCTAGGCTGGATTACGCCAGTTCCCTTCTAGTGGGCCTCAATCAAGTGGAAATTATCCGCCTCCAGCACATTCAGAATGCCGCAGCGAGAGCTGTGGTGGGATTACCCAGATTTTGTTCCACTACCAACACCCTGCGTTCGCTGCATTGGCTTCCGATTGCACAAAGGATCCGGTTCAAGGCCCTCTGTGTTGCCTACAAAATCCTCAAGGGACCCTCGGCTATGATCCTCTCCAACCTTTTGTCCCGATATACCCCGGTCCGGTCTCTAAGATCTTCAGACCTAGAACTTGCGATCGTCCCCCGCTTTAAGCGTAGCAGGGCTGGCGGCCGCTCTTTTCAAGTCCGCGCGGCAGTGCTATGGAATGCCCTTCCCCCGGCGATTCGCGCCCTTAGGGACCTGCTCTCCTTTCGCCGAGCTGTTAAAACCTTCTTGTTCCCTTAGAACTTTGTTTTCCCCTCTTTGTGTTGTCAGTTGTGTTGTGCTGCTACCTTGTCGTGCGCCAGGACGCTCCTTCGCTGGAGCATCTGTGCGCTTAATAAATAAGCATAACATAACATAACATATCGGAAACAATGGTTCCAGTGGCACAACAAATGTATGTCGATTCAGTCTGTAACAGACATCCTGGAAGAGAGATCGAGTGAACCAAAAGGGCGACTGAGCTCCTTGTCATCGGGTATCGTCCCGACTTGACGTTGCCATTGTGCAAAACCTTGAGGCGCTTTTATTATTGAACTCGGCAGATATTTGCAAGACACCGATTACTATCCTACTAACTACATGAGCGACCCTGCATTATTGGGTATCATCCTATTGCCCTCGTGCAGCTTTCCAAGCTAATAGACATATCCAGCTGCACTCAACACACTCCGTCTAATCATAGATTAGAGTTCTCTTGACTGCACCATTACAGTGTACCCGGCTGGGTCAACTGTAAGTGCATTTATTCTTTTCTTCACGCATGGTGGTTACCCTTTCAAGTCATTATCGTGTCCACGTGCGTTATACACGTCTAGAAGTCCCACATTTCCCAGTCCTGACGAGACCCATTATACTGCTCGGGTCGAAACGCCGTCGACGCCCCTAGAAAACGAACCCTACAAACAGTGCCTATGATTCCAGATAGCCACTGCAACATACATTGTTGTTATCATTATTTACTTGATGGTCGTTTTCTTTTCTGTACAACATTCCTTTTAGAAACCTTGTATATCACACCTGTCTTTATTGGTTTGAATAATTGTTTGTACCTGCTTGGTTCTCACATTACACCTTGGGTCACTTTTGCACTCATTTTTTGTAACACTACGTGTATAAATATTTATTGATTGTTGAAAAAAGAAAAAAAGAAATATAATTTCAATGATGGTTTGAAATCTTATTGTGTAGAGTCGTTTCTCTCTCGGACATCCCCTTCATAACCCTTGATTTGTTATTAATTAACGTATGCTGTATTGATTATTAGTCATACATTTGTTGTGCCACTGGAACCATTGTTTCCGATATAAAGTACATACCCTGGTTCCTTAGTGAGTAGGGTCCCCTTGTCTTCCCCTGTAGATTCTGGGCTGAGCATGACATTAGTCTCACGTGCTCAGTTGGCAAACTTGTGCACATGTGCATATTACATATACATGTGCATCCAGCCCAGACCCTCTTACCCACGCAGCACAGCAGCAGATCCTATCTTAAAATATTGACACAGTGAGTGAGATCCCATTGGTGAGCCTCACTCAAAGTAAAAGTCAAAACAGGTGCGTGTGTGTGTGTGTGTTCTCAAGATATGTTTCACCGACGGTGATCTCTGATCATTGCAATATCTTTTTCAGAATCTCTGTGATTGATTTCTGGAAAGTGTCACGTTGCAGATTACATGCCAATTTACCATGTGAAGTTATTTTTAACTCCTAGCGCATACGAATCATCAAATTGAACCACTACCATTATGGGCCTAGAGAAACCATAGAAAAAACGAGGTCTTAGAAACTCTAAAAATTATGATTATATTATAAATATTTGAGAGTGCCCACTGGTAAAGTGAATATGTTGGCGAGCACATAAGTACAATTAGAATAAGACTGACCACAAACAGAAACATGCAGAGAAGATGTTTATCGTTCTCACATGAATAGTAACTGAGGAAGTCAAAGTTGTTTTTCATGGAGGGAATCCTGAGTAAATGATGCGCTATGAAGACTAATGTAGGTTAAGTCATATTTGATGCTATAAGACATGTTTAAACAAAGAGGTCTAATGGCACAGACTTGCCTGGTTCTAGCAATGATTACTTCTATCTCGATGGAATATATAACACAATGCAAGAAATGTATCATAGCCAAATGTGTAAAAGCTAACTGACTCTTACTAATTAAAGATAATATAGAATGCTAAAATATCTGCAACAGATTTTGCTTTGAAGATGTAGCAACGAAAGACAAACAGGATTGTTGAAAAAAGAAGCCTACTGATGTCAATAACAAATGAACACGCATTAGAAATACAATAGGTCTCATATTTGTTTGAGTTACACCTATTAGCATTGTAATTGGCAATGTCTTTTACCTATGTGTTATGGAGTGTACGTCTGTGGTATGTAGTGGAATTGTGTGGGTTGGATTTAATTTGGTAGGTGTGCAATTGTGTGGCGTGAAATTGTATGGTGTGGAGTTGCTTTGTGTAGTGTAAATATGTGGCATGGTGTGGTGTGGAATTGTGTGGATAGTAATTATGTGGTATTGAGTGTACTGGATTTATGTAGAGTGGGATTGTGTGCCATGGATTATAATTATGTGGAATGGTATTTTGTATTGTGGAGTGGTATGTAGTGGAGTTTAGTTATGTGGCGTGATTTCAAATTTTGTGGTATGAAGTTGGATTATGTGTTGTGAATTGGATATATGTCGTGTGTAGTAGAATTGTGTTGTGGAGTGGAATTATGTGGTTTGGTGTTGTACTATGTGGTTTGGAATGTATTTGTGTGGAGTTGAAGAGCGTGGCATGGATCAGTGTGGTGTTGACTGTGTTTTTGTGGAGTGTTGCTACATTGCATAGTGTGTAGTTTTGTGGAGTGTATTTGTGTAGTATGGAGTAGAGTGTAATTATGTGGCCAAAACCACTGATGATCGTATCATCATAGCTCAAAAGCAAACACAATCACAGAGATGGCGACAGAAGCAGACAAGCTGATCGAAAATGTTTAAAGAAGTGAAAATAACCAGCAAGTGTTAGTGTGAATTCCAGGGCAGGGACATACCGGGAGCGCAGGTGGAATGGAAAGACTACGGACGTGATGGGATTGTCCTGTGATGTAGTAAATGGTTTGTTCGGTGATAGAAATAAACAAGCATTTCCACTGACAAACTGTTTCATCTGTGCCGTGCTCACTGCTACTGTGCTGATTAAAATGAAAACACGCATTTCCTCACCTGTTTTGCAACGAGTGGTGGCAGAAAGTAAAAAGAGTTCTCCCGCACAGCAATTGAAGACAGAAAATGTAAGAAAACTATGATTGGTCGGTGCGCCTAACCCTTTAAGGGACGTGACGTATGGCCAAAGTGAACGAGTGAGGAGGTACCAAAGAAAAGCTACATACGAGTGAGCCAATGGTAAGTAGGAGGCGGGAAAACATGGTGATATTGATGACAAGAGGTCTTGCAGACAGTGCATGCGTGCTGATGCTTGACCTAAAAACAGGCTCCTGCCTGAACTCAACACAAAACATGCAACACAATTTTGCAATAATGTAAGCCCCAAATAACTTTGCTTTGGGCAATTTTGTAGCGTGCTTAGAATCACATAGAAGAAACAAGGATTGCACCTTCGTGAAAAAAATACTCGCCAAACCAGCAATTTGTTTCCCTTGCAAGCAAAATGATTCCGGTGAAAGGGGTTTATCGAAGAGCAGCGTTTAAACTAAGTTCACCGACTCCAAATAGCACAGTTGCTGTTCGACACCACTTAATTGGTTGTTGTCCCCAGGCAGTCTGCAGGCATGAATAGCTGCCGACCTTTGTTCCCTGGGTTCAAGGATGTAGCTTTCAATAGTGCAGCAGGAGCAGGATACCCCCATGCTCTCTGCAGCTCTGCTGGTAGGACGATACAGGCAGGGAGTTTAAACTAGTGTCAGGCTGCTGTTTAAAATGGATGTATGACGTTACAACGCATGCTATTACAACGCATGCCTTTATGACACAACTTTTACAACGCAAGTCGTTACAATAACTTGCGTTGGGGGGCGCTGGATAGTGAATAGTTTAATTTACTATTCCAACTCCAGTCCCCGTGGATAGTAGGGAAGGTGTTGTATAGTAAATTAACCTATTCCCTATCCTGGAGCGCCCCCAGCGCAAGTCGTTGTAATGAGTTGCGTTGTAATTGTTGCATCATAATGGTAGTGCGTTGTAACAGTTGCGTTGTAAAGGATGTTTCCTTTTAAAATAGACACTACTATTGCCTTCTTAATTCATATCCCAGGATTTGAGAATCTGGACATGGCGTGTCGCCTTGGTGGCAGCCTTTAGATTAGTATATAATTTTTGGGCGAAAGTGCGTAGAGTCAAGTGAAAGCATATTACTGGTGTGCACTGTCGGTATGTAAAGAATAATGAAGTCTGCAAACATACTAGCAACAAGAGCATATTAGGGAATACTTGAATGAAAACCGATACAGTGCATTTTCACCGTTGTAGCCGCCCAAAACTGTTAAACTGGAATCCATCTATATTTTAGAATAACCGTTTAGTATATTGTAGCAAATGGTTAGTTCAGCGACAGAAATAAACAAGCATTTCCACTGACAAACTGATTCATCTGTGCCATGCTCACTGCTACCGCGCTGAGTAAAATGAAAATATGTTTTTCATCACCTGTTTGGCGACAAGTTTTGGCACAAAGTAAAAAGAACGGATGTGATGTACGGCCAAAGTGAACGAGTGAGGAGGCACCAAAGGAAAGTAACATCGGAGTGTGACAATGGTAAGTAGGAGGCGGGAAAATGCGGTGATATTGATGACAAAAGGTCTTGCAGACAGTGCATGCGCGCTGTTGCCCGGCCTAAAACTAGTGTCTGCACTACATCAGGGGACAGCGAGAGAAGAGACACTATCAACCTCCTATATAAACATGTGACAAGGTATCCATAGTACACGCTGTTGGCCAGTAGAGTGAGACATCTTTCAAGCCAGTAGGTTTGTAATAATAATAATACAACAGGGAATTGTGTATGCATGCAAAAGAATATAGAAAGGGGTAGGGTATTAAGCCACAGGAAGCTTAACAACTTAACATTATCACTATTTTCAGCTTCTACAGATGTAAACAAACATACAACTGTAGCCCTGAATACAGAACGTAATGAAACAAGAGAACGATAAATGCGTACGCTTGTAAATTGATACTTGTATAGCGCACTACTCACCCGCAAGGGTCTCAAGGCGCTTGTACGAATACCGCTGTGGAACCCATCCTGGCTTTCCCTGTGAGGTGTCCACTCCTGGGCACCCCCAAGGTGAGGCCAGGCATCCTTAGCGTTGTGGGGGCCGTTGTGGAGATTAGGCAAGCTATTGCCCAGAGTTGCAGAGTGGGACTCCATGATTGGAATAGGCACCGAGGCGAGAATTATCAGGTCCGTGGAATTTTGAGCCCAAGACCCGCCGAGGCGGGGAATTAAACCCTGGTCCCGGGCTAGACCTCTGCATCAGGGTCTGCCGCTCTAACCATTGAGCCACACTTCTCTTGTTGAATGCAGATTTTGATACGAATGTGGATAAGCAGTCAACCCATAATACATGCATGCAGTGATCTAAAGCTTTCCAGAACCACCAATAAACCCAGATGGAGTCAGGATTAAAATGTGTTCCCATATGTCCCAATATCTAGCAACAATATTTTCTTAATGGAAGACTGGTCTTTGCTATTTTCTTGTGCTTGTTGAGTGACACAAACTGTAGATGTGCAGAAGAGTGTTGTGTTAAAGCATCTGAAGTTGAATGAATAAATATGTACTAAATCAGTTAAAATTTAATCAGTGGCTGCTTATTCTATCTTTGATTTCTGCCACTGGAAGCGAGATCAGTTTATTGAGAGACTCCGTAATCAGTAAGAATTAGTCCTGAAAAACCCCAGCATTGATTTACAAGTATGACAAACGTGTGAACACTGCATAATATTAAGAACATATTAATACCTTTCTTTGAGAAACTGTACATTTATTGAAAAGCACTTTTATATAGGGCTTACCTGACCCAATGGGTAACCGAGAGCTTTGGATAAGTTCAGGTTACTGTAGCGATAGTTCAAGTATAACAGGTAAATGGAATAAGGAAGAAATATAGAATAAAGGAAAACAAATATAGGCAATTTAAAGTATTGTAATTATAATCATATGGAGTACAGAAGTAGAAGGGAGGAATACAATTAATATAAACAAATGTACATACACAACTTTTGTAAAGTTAATATAGAGCAGATGGGGTACAAACGTAATCAAAACCTTATGACAGGAGGAAATTACTTTGGAAACTTGGATTAACATGGCGAACCCCTAGAATAAGTTACTTAACAGGTCAGGGAGCAGGGGGAAAAACAACTAAAACTACAAAAGTAATGTTCCCTCAAGACCTACATTTATTTCAATTGCGGCTTCTCAAAGTTCAAACATGAGGCATAAAGAACATTATTCTCCACTCAAAATGATTACTCATTCTTACATATTTTATTTCATTTTTTTTCTTTTAGTATTTCACATTATAAAATGTTTTTTTATGTATCTTTTCAATCGTTTTCTCAATGTATTTACAACCAAATGACTGTCATCATCTTTCAAATTATGCTGTACATAACATACAATTAAAGCACCTGTAAAGTCACATCTGACTGGATAATAGAGCCAACTAATAGGGACTATATGTAGACTTGGACATCCTTATTATTGCACTGTTTTTCCTAAATATTTAGGTTACTCGAGAGAGGACTTCCACAGCATCTTGTTGAGAAAATCAAGTATAATAAAACTCATAGTGGCATTGAATTCCACTAGGACCTCTAATATATCGCAGGTGACCATGATATAATGTAACAAAATGTGAATCAATTTATATAGTTGATACAAATATGGCATTAGAAATAAGAGAATTAGCACTACGATATAATTGACAGTATTGTTTTTTCATTGTATATTATTTGTAGACATTTGAAAGATTCCACCTTGTGAAGCAAGGCTCTGTACAGGCATCAACACAACTAACTGTCCATCGAGTACACCAGTGTTTTCATAGAATACCATGTTTATAGTAGTCACAGGTAACTGCTATTACTCCCGTCATAGATTGCCATAAGCTGGCCTTAGATTAAGGGACTGAAGACCATATAGTAGATGCATAATAGAGCAGAAACCGCTCTGTCTTTTTTGCTTTTCTTTTGACAACTTCTTTTCCTATATCTGTAATAACAATTCTGATAAATGTCTATCCTCCATACGTCTATGACCACATAATGATGATGTATGAAAGTATCTTGGGTGCTTCGTCTTTGTACATTGCTTTGGCCACTTTGAACACATTATGCTGAAGACCCTATAGTAGATGCGCAATAGAACAGAAACCTCTCTGTCTTTTTTGCTTACTTTTGAATTTCTTTTCCTATATCTCTAATACCAATTCTGATAAATGTCTATCCCGCACAGGTCTATGACCACATAATGATGATGTATGAAAGTATCTTGAGGTTTCGTCTTTGTATATTGCTTTGGCCACTTTGAACACATTGTGCCTGTCCTATATTTATAAGGGACATTTGCGAACATATGCGCACATGTGTGCACCGTTACCAATAGAGAACTAATGATTGTTCTCTTTCACTCTTTCCATGTTTAACCTCTTTTTACTTTACTTTATTTTCACCTTTATTTTAGTTTGAGTATGAACAACACTAACCTTTCATAATGGAGGTCAAAAAATTGTTTTCATGATACATCTTTTGGAGTGGCACATTCGATTGTTATGTAGATATTTATTGGAGAAATGTAAGATATCTCCAAGGGCCTTTGTAAAATAAGCTGAGACTATTTTCTCCTTTACAATTACAGATCTCCCCCCCTCCACCCATTATAAATTATAAAATAACAGGTCCTGAAGAAGATGGTTTTCAAACAATTATTCCATTGAAACGCACTTTGACCAGAGAGAGTGCGACACCCCAGCTATCAGCACAGCAATCGAGGGTTGATTTTATCACCAAGATTTTTCCATCTGTGCATGCAGTATTGTTCTGGGGTGCAGAGTGTGAATGTACTGAGCGCAAGGGATATGTTTGTTGAGTTGAGAGAGGTGTGAGTGTGTGTGGGGATATGAATCAAATTGTTATTATCCAGTCAGATGTGACTTTACAGGTGCTGAAATTAATTGTATCTTATGTACAGCATTATTTGAAAGATGATGAGAGTCATAATGTTGTAAATATATTGAGAAAACAATTGAAAAGATAGATTAAAAAAAGTTATAATGTGAAATACCAAAATAAAATAGGAAAAAAATGAAATAAAATATGTAATAATAAGTAATCATTTTGTGTGGAGAATAGTGGTCTTTAAGCCCCATGTTTGTGCTTTGAGAAGCCACAATTGAAAGAAATGTAGGTCTTTAGGGAACATTACTTTTGTAGTTTTGGAAATTACATTGGAGCAACATATCTATCCAATCTTTTTAAAGATTTAATATGTCCTTATAGCCAGAGGCATACTGTTGCACATTTTAGGTGCGGCCTGAAAAAGATTGATTTAGATTTTATGTTTGGTGGAAACTAGAAGTAAAAGCAGTGGCAGCCCGAGAAATATGAGTAACCATGCTGGAGTCACAGATGGTGTACTGCCTGAAGCGATGCTGGCTGCTTTAGGCAGTACGAGAATGAATAATGTGGTGGAAAGGACCAGTGCTTTAGCACAAATGGAGGAGGGGATCACAGATCAAGTAAATGCTAGGGCTGGGGACGCGCATCAGGGGGGACCATCATTGAGGGCAGACAGTGGCATTATGGTACAAAAGAATCTCAAATCGCCAGCGGCAATAAATGTAAATTGATACTTGTATAGCGCACTACTCACCCGCAAGGGTCTTAAGGCGCTTGTACGAATATTGCTGTGGAACCCATCCTGGCTTTCCCTGTGAGGTGTCCATTCCTGGGCACCCCCAAGGTGGAGGCCAGGAATCCTTAGCGTTGTGGGGGCCGTTGTGGAGATTAAGCAAGCTATTGCCCAGAGTTGCAGAGTGGGACTCTATGATTGGAATAGGCACCAAGGCGAGAATTATCAGGCCCGTGGAATTTTTGAGCTCAAGACCCACCGAGGCGGGGAATTGAACCCTGGTCCCGGGCTAGACCTCTGCATCAGGGCCTGCCGCACTAACCATTGAGCCACACTTCTCAATAGGTAACATCCAAATCCTCTCATGGAATCTGGCGGGGTTAAAAATAAATGACTGTGTCCTGACTGGGCCTCGTTTATAGGAGGGCATGATATTTGTTTGATGTAGGAAACTTTGGAACTAGAAAATAATAAGCGAAGAGGTTATGCAATTTTCGACATTTTGGCCACTAAGAAGGGTAGGGGTAGACCATCGGGAGGCCTGAGCATTTGGGTGGGTACGCACTTGAGTGCAACAGCAGAGCAATTGCCCACAAACTCACTAGATATACAATGCGTCCTTTTAACCCTGCCCTCCAACAAATGAATCGCCCTGATTAACATCTACTCCAGGCCGACTCAGAGTGGCCAAGAGTCCAAAATTGTCGATAAATTGAGTGGCTATTTATCGACCCTCGACCCTGAGAACATTTTAATAATCGGGGCTGATTTCAACTGACAGTTCGAACCCCTCAGCAATGTGACCATAGATGAGGAAGAGGATGGTGAGAATCAGCATTGGAACATCTTGGAACCACGGTTTTTACCCGTCAGAGCATGGACGCCGTTGGTTCTACAAATTAACTTCTTCACTCTCTCTTTTTCGTTGAGGGCCTGCAATGGGAGATTAAAGTCGGATAGACCTGGGTTTCCCACTTTCAATAGAGATAAATGTAAATGTAGTATACTTGTAAAGATGGGCATAGTTCAACCATCGATTACATTATGGTCGAAACTAGGTCCTGGGACAGGGTTCTAGATTTCCAGATCTTCAAGCGGAGCGATAGCGACCATAACACCCTTGTTATGACACTCAAGCCAGGGAGCTGGGGCCTGACGAACTATGGTGTAGTGCCAACAGTAGTACAGCAAATTCTACTGTTGCACAACAACAGACGGAGGGTAAAATGGCCCCACATACAAGAATCCCAAGAAAAGCTGGCACACATATACCAGCAGGTTATGACACACCTCATGGAAATGGCCGAGGTGGGACAATTGGCTAGCCAAGCAGGGCAGGATACTAGGCCGCTAGAAATCCATAGGCACTTCACCGCTAAGCTGCT